>NC_138590.1:20072214-20672214 GCF_964289735.1 Phaethon aethereus
TTTATTAAACTAACAAGTATTACATGCATACATATGTAAAATGCGTTCAGACAATGTATTTCAAATCAATAGAATACTTCGAGTCATCAGTCTAAATGGTGATTTGTAGATGCATATTTATATAGTACTTTCTGGGATTTTTAGAATATTCCAAGCTGTGCTGAGCTACTGTTTAATTAAAACTGCCACTTGGGATCCAGTTTCTTGAGGGTTTTGTGCATGGAAATCTGAAGCCTAATTTATCTATTTTCATTAATGTTAAGCCTGTTGCACATGGACGTGTCTTGCAGGCTTTCCTGACCCCGCACACACCTCCTGCTTGTAACGCTGGCTTCAGGATGCAGAGCAGGATCGTGGCCCTCTTGAAGTCAAGAGATCCAGACAGCATTAAATCCAATTTGCTTTCGTGGAACCAGCAAAGGTTTTGCACTGGCAGTGTCAGGACCCTTTAGACCTGTCTGAATGATATTTTTTCTATCTGTGAATTTTCTGTTCTTCAACTGATTCCAGTAAGTATGTTGGGCTGTGGGTAAAAATTGTCCTGCCTCTTCAGTTTCGTTAGGGTGGAAACAGGATGTGTTTTCCTTAAGCCCCTTCATTTTTACTTGTTTTTCTATTACTCTTGTTGCAAGCACATTAGAATTCAAATTCGTCACCTTATAAAGAGCTGGTTCTGCCGAGACCCTCAGGTCCCCCCGACAGCAGCAGAACATTGAAGAATTTGAGCTGCGACCTCCAAGCAGCCGTCAAACGCCCTGCTCATTTCCCTATACAACTCACCCAGCCCTACGTTTCCTCAAGGTAATTCTTGATTTCCAAAAGCTCGTGTTTCTGGCTGCTCAGTCTCTTTTTGCAGTGTACTTTTTCCGTAAAAGTTTCCCAGGGCTCAGTTTTGGGCTGGTCTTGTTCAATATCTTTATCGATGATCTGGATGAGGGGGTCGAGCGCTCCCTCAGTAAGTTTGCAGATGACACCAAGTTGGGTGGGAGTGTTGATCTGCTGGAGGGTAGGAGGGCTCTGCAGAGGGATCTGGACAGGCTGGATCGATGGGCAGAGGCCAACTGTATGAGGTTTAATAAGGCCAGTGCAGGGTCCTGCACTTCGGCCACAACAACCCCATGCAACGCTCCAGGCTTGGGGAGGAGTGGCTGGAGAGCTGCCCGGCGGAAAGGGACCTGGGGGTGCTGGTTGACAGCCGGCTGAACATGAGCCGGCAGTGTGCCCAGGTGGCCAAGAAGGCCAACAGCATCCTGGCCTGTATCAGGAATAGTGTGGCCAGCAGGAGCAGGGCAGGGATCGTGCCCCTGGACTCGGCACTGGTGAGGCCACACTTTGAATCCTGTGTTCATTTTTGGGCCCCTCGCTACAAGAAGGACGTTGAGGTGCTGGAGCGTGTCCAGAGAAGGGCAACGAAGCTGGTGAGGGGTCTGGAGCACAAGTCTGATGGGGAGCGGCTGAGGGAACTGGGGTTGTTCAGTCTGGAGAAGAGGAGGCTGAGGGGAGCCCTCATCGCTCTCTACAACTGCCTGGAACGGGGTTGTGGTGAGGGGAGGGTTGGTCCTGGGTGGGTGGCTGCAGGGGCCCCAGACGGCTGGTCCCTTCCGCGGGGCTGTGGTGGGGAAGGTCCCGACCCGAGCCCCCAGCCCGCCCTGCTCCTCGTGCAGCCCTCGCCGCCGGTGTGTCATGCCCGCTGTGGTGGCAGGGACTGCCGTTCCAGCGGCGACGGATGGGGACCACCAGTTTTGTTCTCACAGGCAATGGCTGCTGGCTCCTCGAGCGCATTGTTCTGCGCTGGCAGGAACAAATTAGGGCATTGTCTTTGCTCCAGGAAATTCCCCGTCTTCCCTTGATGAGGTACCCAGCTACAGAAAGTGCCTTTCTGCTCCCACAGCAGTGAACCTCGACACCCACATATGGGGCTGGTGTCCTGGGGTGGGTTTGGTTTTTTTAGGGTTGAATTGGGAAGCTTGCCCATACAAAATGAATGACTAAATAAATAATTTGCAGCTGTCTGAATAGCTGGAACACCTCCATGTTTTGGCCAGGGTTTGGCAAGTTGGAGAGAAGGGACATCGAGCTGTGTCCTCCTTCATCCCTGCTGAAACTCCCCCTGAACTTTGGGAAGCTGCGGGCATTCCGGAAAAGATGCCGATGGAGACTCTGGGATGAGCCTGTGCCGGCGCCTGGCCTCATGTCCTCCGAGCGGGACGTCTGTACGAGCGGGACCAGCATCTCCCAGTAAGGATGGGGGGGGGACTGTGGCAGTGGGCACCAGAGCTGGAGCGGAGAAGCTTTCTCTGCTTCGTGTGTGTGCCAAGGGAGCCTGGGGGAGAAAACAGCAGGGAATCAGATAGAAAATCCAAGTGTTTGGTGGAGGAGGGAAAGCTGAAGAACGGAGTGAAGGCAGCCTGGAAAATCATGGGGTGTTTGAGAGCTTGAGGGGAGAGAGGGGCTGGGGAGAGGGTTGGGGAGGAACGAGAAGGGCTGAGGCAGTGCCGGGAGGATGGGAGGAGGCAGAGATGGTGGAAAGCAGCTGGGGAAGAAGCTGCCTTTGCAGGAAGCCGAAATGTTATTATTAGTGCTCGGTTTCCTGGGCAAAACATTCTTGTCTATTTAAATACTTCTCCTTCGTGGAGCCACGGTTCTCCAGACACAATAAAATCTGCCTTTTCTCCCTGGCGTTTTCATTCTCCCTTTGCAGCAGGTGGTTAAGGCGACTGCGCGCTGTCGAGTAAGTCATTCGCAGGCGGCTGCACGGGCTGCGCTGGGGGAGCGGGGAGAGGCAAGCCTGGGGATGAGGGCTTTGCTGCCTGTGTCCCCTGCTCCGGCTGGTGCAGATGCTGCTCCCCCGAGGCAGTGCAAGTGCTGCTGGTAGAGCGATTAAGATCTGTCGGATTTGAATAGAAAAGGGAAAAGCGTAAAAATTCTTAAAAAAAAAATTAAACTTCTAGATATAATCCCTTATCGTCCGTCTTAGGAAACCTCCCTGGGCCGTCCCCAGGCTGCCTGAGCCGAAGTGCCGGCGGTGGCCGTTTTTGTGCTCCAGCAGCAAGGTGCAGAGCCTCGCTAATGCCTAATAATCTTGGCTAATGGCTGATCTGCATTATTCTTTCCATCCAGGGACACGCAAAGAATGCAAGGGGTTTGAAATTGCTGTTGTGCGGATAAGAGATGCGGTATTTGTGAAAGGTGATGTACACGCATGTGCTAGAGCCATCCTTTTGGTAAGCTGAATGATCTTATGGCCCTGGCGTCCCCGCTTGCTCGTCCCTACGTGCTGCAGCAGTTCAGGCAGATTCTTCTTCACAGAAATTCCCGATCATTTTACGTGGTTGCATTTAGAAATACTTTTTCTTTCTGTGTTGAAATGTAAAAATCTTCCCCCAAATCATACCTGACGGCAACAGTATGAAATTTTCTATGTGGAATCCCAATTTTTTCCTACATTCAGGTATCTTGAGTGTAATATCAGATATATCCCTATAATGATAGAAACAGGACTTTTATTCCATAAAAAGATGGGGGATACCGTACTCTGCTGACTGCCTGATTATAATTGCTGCTTGTTCCAAGCCCTGTAAGATTTTTGAAAAATCTGCCTTCCTGAATGTATGACAAATATGAATATATATTTATATTTAAGTTACCACAGAAGCGCAAATGTACTTAAAGCACTCTCGCTGTTGTGCGGCTGGACTCACGGCTGTCACGAAGGACAGACAGGACGCACAGCTGCTAAACCACTAAATGCACATACCGTACATCTCAGCGTAGGCAGCGGAAAGCGTTTCTCTGTTGGGATTCTGGAAAACTGAATAATTCACTCATGGTGAATGAATAAATAAAGACAACCTACCATCATGCCAGTTAGGTATTTTTTCTTTTATATCATACAGCACCCTCATCTCAAATGATAACAACAGCCATTCTTCAAACGATAAATACTTGAGGATGAGCTGTCGATGTTTTATGGGCGTGAATTTGGTTCAGTAATTTTTTTCAGGGTAGGTAATGCCACAGCTGCGTGTGGCTTTAAGCCACGTCAACGACGTGTCAACCCCAGCAAGCATAATTAATACTTTTATTTCATAGCAGTCTGCACTGCTCTGTGCTGGATGCGTGTTTCTGCAGCGGGCTTGATCTGGCGTCCTCGGCATCGCTCCCAGCCCCCCCAGAACTCCGAGCACGGCGCCGCTGCTCCCCTCGACGCCGGTTACCTGGTGGACCCAATCCCAGCAAGGACCGACCTCCTCTTCCCTGCCTCCCCCCTCCAGCAGTGAGAGCAGCAGGGTGCTTTGCCAGCAGGTAGAGAAGGAGTGAATTTTGACTATAGGAGTATGTTTTGAGTACGTGAGTGCTGAGGTTCCTCGGGGAAGGCAGTACCTGTTACTGGACCCGACGACAGGGTGGCAAAAGGGACGAGGTTCCAGTGCCAGGCTTTCAGCAGGTCCCTGCTTTCGCTCTGGCTGGAAGCTCACGAGCACTCGGCATCCCGGCCAAGGATCACCGCCCCCGGGCCCTTATCTCTCCGGGAAGTGCAATAGTTGGATGTTTTTCTCTGCAGCTTTGTAATTTTTCTAACACTTGTCAGGCAGGGCTCTGGCACGCTCTGGTCTCCTCCTGCCGCAGCTGAGCTCGCAGCGATGTGACTGCGCAGACGCCTCGGTGAGCTGTCCCCTCGCCCTTGGGAGGTGACGGGCTGCCACGACTGCCTGCCCTGGGGCAAGGACAGGCGTCAGGGACCCCTGCAAGCCTCGTTCAGCCGTGGATAAAAACACGCGGCAGGCTCAGTATAGCCGAGAACGTTTCCAGCTGAGTGCAAGCGCGTGGTTCTTGCCCCAGCTCTAACATCCCGTCTGTCCCCTGATGGGGTGAAGGGGCATTAGAGAACCTGTGATGTGCAAACACAGCCATCCCTTGGATGTACGGTCAAGCACAGGTAGGGAAGAGGCTTGGCAGTTGGCACTTGAACATGCGTTTCATCTGGTAGCGTGGTTTTTACTAGTGTGAGATAATTTCAGGTCCCTCAAAAGTGTAATTTTCCTTGCCCATGTATTGCTAATTTTTCTTGGTGGTACAAATTGACGGAACAAATTGTTCTTAGTGGTCAAGCATTGGAACAGGCTGCCCAGGGAGGTGGTGGAGTCACCATCACTGGAAGTGTTCAAAAAACGTGTAGACGTGGCACTTCAGGGCATGGTTTAGTGGGCTTGGTGGTGTTGGGTTGATGGTTGGACTTGGTGATCTTAAAGGTCTTTTCCAACCTTAATGATTCTGTGATTCTGTGAAATGAGCACCAGAAGCAGCGGTATCTGGAAGCAGGAATCTGGGGAGCTGTGTGGAAGCTGGCATAATTATATCCTCGCTATGTGTAAGCGTAGCTGAAGTCAGCAGGTACTGAGTGTAGGTGAACACATTCACGGGGAAGCCCATGTGCAGCCCCACAGCATTAACTAATTGTGGCTCACTAGGTTGTGCCTGAAAGGTTTTACTGTTCAGGAATAAGTCATCAAAGTAACAGGTATTTTCTTACTTATCCATCCTGCGGGTGTCGTTAAAGATTTCATTTTGCTTTGCATCAGGCTTTGTATAGAAGTTTCTGGGGAAAAAAAAAAAAAGCCTTTACTAAAAGTAGCCTTTTACTGCTACTGCAAAATCCAGTAACAGATGAAAACTGCCCCGTACTCTCCTTCCTTTGAACCTCCCTGTGCCGAGGGAAGACCAAAATGTTTCACTCTAAACTATGCCTCAGCTTCCACGTAAATAGAGGAGCGATAATAACGCCCTGCTATCTCCTGTGAAGTGCTCAGGGAAACAGCGATAAAGGCATCTCTAAGTGTAAAGTATCACCACTTGGCAGCTGCTGCTCTCCTCCTCCGCTGCCTGTGCCGTGCCGGCCGCTCCTCGGTTTAAAGGCTGCAAATAACCTCCAGAGCTTCTCCAAGCAGAAACAAGAAATGCTTTGCTAGAAACGATAGCTCTTCGTGCATTTTTTCTGCTTTTCTGATATTCATGTGTGAGCCAAGGCCTGTGATTTGGCAGGAATCTTGCCTGGAGGGCTGCGAATTGGAATGTGGAAATGCTCAGGAAGCATTGCATAAACCCGACTTTTTTCTGCCGTACAAAGAGCCGCGAGCCGAAGCTCGGGGTTCCCAGCCGCCGCCGTGCCCTGGCCTCGCACGGCGTTTGCTCCAGCCTCTCCCTTGTGCTTCCGTTGAGCCATTCGCCGGCTCGCTGCCCTCCTCGGCAGTTTCCTCTCCCTTCGCCTTGCGAAGCGGCAGCCGGGTCCCTGTGCGGGGAGGGACAGAGCGCCCGGGGCGGCGTGGGGGAGCGGCGGCCTCAGCACACCAGTGGGCAGTTAATGGTGGTTTTCCCTGCTTTTATCCGAAGCCGTTTGTCGGCGGCTGTGGCTGACAGGCTTCCGCCCACTTTAGGCAGACAAGCAAGATGTCCCGTTCCTTCAGTTAGTTTTCTTTTCCCTTTTTCCCTTGTTCTCTCTGAAATTTAGGATGCATCTCACTGTTCCTCCATTCTGGCTGCCCAGACTGACCTCCAGCCAGGCACCAGCCGCCCTCATTTCCCTCCCTCTTCATGCTTTCACGCCTGCTGAAGGTGCAGGTGCCTGATCGGGGGCAATTACCCAACAAGAGAGAATGACTTGGCTTTCTTTTATTTTATTTTTGTTAATTGTAGTGATAAGTGGAGCCGAGCCAGTATCTGGCTGGACAATCCTCTCCTTCCTTGAGCCTCGGAGAGGTTTAGACCCACAGCTCGCTGTGTGCTGAGCCCCGTTTCAGACACAGGCTGGGTCCAAATTGCAGCTCTGTATCTCCCTGTTGCGGTTTTGGCCTCTTTTAATGTCTTTGCTCTGTGTGAGGGATGAAGAGTGACTGCTGCTTGGTGCCACGACAGAAAGAAACTGGACTGACGCTCCTGAGCATGGCATTTTTCCTGGTGTGATCCAAGATTTCCTCTAGTCTGCTGACTGAATACCATGCCGTTGGTATGGTATGGAATGAAATGAGGGTATAGAATTACTTTCCCCCCCCTTTTTTTTCTTTTCTCTCTCTTCTCCCCCCGCTGAAAGGGCATGCTTTTACCTCTCCCCACTTTTCATTTCCTGGGGAAACTGAACTGTCTCATGCCAGAACTTGCCCCTAGTAGGAGGAGCCCAAGGAATAAGGGACTTTGCGCTTCAGGCCAGCGCTGCCTCTACCGCTGCGGGGGAGCTGGTGGCCGTGGGGACAGCAGCAGCTCCTAGGTGACTCTGGAGTGCATGCCAGCCCTGGAGATATGCTGAACCACTCAAGCAAATCATCTTAAAATAGGCTTCATATGTGATGCAGAACAACCCAAGCAAAACACAGGACCTAGCCAAACCCAAATTTATGCCTGTGGTTACTGAAGCTTGTGAGATCAATTTTTTGTTTACTTAAAACTGATTTCAAAGAGGGTTTTTTTTCCTTTTAATTCTCATTCTTCATCCTTGGGCTGGGAGATGGTCGTGGCAGTGATGGTGGCTCAGCACCACTCCAGCGGGGGCCGAGCATCCTGCCGTCACCCCCTGGGCAGGCAGAGGGGCAGGCAGAGGGGCAGCATGTCCTGGCACCCGGGTAGCTGTGGTCACTGCCCACTGCTGCAGCTGAGCCGGCAGCAGGCTGTGCCCCCCCGGGAGGTGTAACGATGGCAGGCAAAGCCACAGGGTCCTTCTGGAAAAGTAACGGTGCTGTGGGGTCACTCACCTTCCATGAGGTCACCAGTCAAGGGAGCTTCTCATGTGAAACAACCAGTGCTTAGTTTGGACCCAGGACTAAGTTTTGGGGGAAAGAGAGAGCTCACTGGCCTTGGCTCAGACTGCGGGACCTCTGCACTGTGGAAGCGTTCCGGTGCCGGTGGTTTGTCCTTATGCCTCCCCGTGACAGGGAGAGGAAACCGTCTCCAGTTTACAACGCCGGAGCGCCTGACCTATGATTACACTGAACCTCTGTGGTGGGTCAGGGATGGGCTTTTCTCCAAAGTCCTGGACTAGGATGCTAGAGGCTGGCTTACGTTTCATCCACAATGTCCTTACAAAGGCACTGCAGAACACAGGCAAAAACAACTGGTGGGCAGAAAAATACCTCCTTCTGGACTAAGCTGTGTGTGTAAATGCTCTGTCCCAAAATGCACAGAATTCAGGTCCTGGTGAGGCTGGTGAGCACGGTTATACCCCACAGGATAGGATCTGCGGTCACTGCTCCATTGGCACATCCCAGCAATCACCCAGGGCATCCTGCGCGATTTTCTTATTTTCATGAAAACATGGAAAAGTGGATCTGAGCAAGGCTTTTTTTTTCATTTCTAACTTTTGAAAAGACTGAAGATAGCAAGTCTTAAAAGCACCAGCTCAGTTTAAAAAAAAAGAAAGAAAAGGAAAAAAAAGGCAACAAACAAAAAACCCACCCAAACCCCATGAAGCCCGTGCAGAGCTGGCAGAAGCCAGAGCACAGTAATAGCAGCGATGGCCAATTCAATCTTCGTGTCATCCCATGTATGTCGGGTTTAGCCCAGCAGGATGGGAAAGTCTAGAAAATCGCATACTGACAGATTTCAGGACAAACCATATAGAAAATAAGCATGTGGGATAAATAAAGTGCAGGCAGGAAGCAATAGCTTCCCAGGACAGAAAACAGAGGTGATGCTGGTCGCAGCCTCCCGGCTCCCCGTCACCGGCAGCGCCGCTCAGCACCCTGCCCAGCCCGGCCAGGGCAGGGATGCGCCCACCTATTTTATTTTTTCGGGAATCCCTGTCAGCGAGCTGTGTGGCCCCCGATTCAGCTGAGAACTGCCTGCAGCCCTCGGCGTTTTTGCTGCCCCAACCCCTGCGGGGCTGGAGCCAGCAGCTTTGCCGCTGGCCAGAACCCATCGTCCCTTTTAGCAGCGATGTGGTGAGCGCCTGCCGATGCCAAGCCCAGATGGAGATGTTCCCCGTGCAGATTCCTTCCTCCGGGTCCCTTGCTTTCTTCTTTTCTTCTTCCTTTTCACACTTGCTTATTTGCAGATTTGTCAGAGTTAAGAGGTTGCGTGCCGGTGGCAGTTTGTGTTGGCCCCATAGATAGACGCCGGCTCTGCCTGGGGCTGCCAGCCACGTGGAAGTGGCACCAGCGAGACAGCCAGGGTTGCGAAGCAGGCTGAATTAAATCTGAGCAACACGCTGCTGCAGGCCGCTGGATCGCCTCTGTCCCTGGAAAGCACTGCAGGAAAGCCTGGGTTTCCTCTTGTCACGCCGGCCCCGTTCGAGCGGGGCTGCGGCGGGTGGGATGCGCACCGCGCGGGGGGACGGCGCGTGGCGGCGGGGCCCGCACGGCAGCAGCCCCCCGTGTGCGAGGCGGAGGGAGCCCGGGCTGGGGGCTCAGCGCCGGCAGCTTGGGGAAAGAAAACGGAATTTGCGGTTGTGAATGGAAATGGCTTTGGGTGAAAATCCTGGAGGGGGCGGGGTGGACGGTGCTGCGGCGGTCGCATCGTCTGGCCATGCAGAGCCTCACCGCTACCGACAAAGTTATCGTGTGCTGCCTAATTGCGTTTGGATGGTGTTCAGGTGCCAAAGTGGGCCAGAAGCAACTCTCCAGGCTGGCGTTTGGCTCTTTTGTGGGGGTGTAATTTCTGGGTCGGTCGCAGGGGGAGGTGAGCAGGTGGGCAGTGGGGCTGGAGCCGTGGGGCGTGGGAGCCTGCGGCTGCAGCACCAGGCAGCGGGACCCTCGGGATGCAGGCAGCAGGGGAGCGAGCCACGAAAAGTATTTTACTGATCTAAAAAAAAAGTGAGGGTTAAAACCTGCCGTTCAGTGGGGAAGGAGAAGCGAAGGCTTTGCAGGGTTCGGAGTAACGGGCTGGAGCAGCCCCCGGTGGGGCGAGCGGGGTGATCCCTGGAGCCGTGGCACGCGCGCCGGCTTCCATAGCGCGTGCGCAAAAGAAAAGAACGCGTGTAACGAGCATTAAGAGGGAAGAAGGTACGTTACAGAAACGTGGCTCCGGAGCCTACAGGACTAATTGCCTGGGCAGGCTGGCGGATGGCGTTTAAGAGCCGTGGGGACCTTTCCCTGCTCTTTGGTGGAGACAGTGTTAATCGGCCGGGCTTAGCAGCGTGTGGCGGATGTCAGGGAGGAACAGAAGGGCTGTTAAGCGTGAGGAAATTGCTTGCTGTCTAGATGGGCTTAGCACAATGTAAACGACACGGTACGCACAGCAAGTTGAAGCCTGAAATGGTGAATGAGCTGGCGTTACCCCGCGCAGCAATGCGGACGTGAGCGGAGGGCGATGCTTTTCCTGCACGGTGCTGCCTGGAGCTAATGCTGAAGCACAGTGTCCGCGCACCGGCCGTTCCCTTCGGACACAAAGGCTTCTGCAACGTTTCAGAGCCTGCGAGACCTTGTGTTGCTTTTCCCTTCCTGCTACTTTGTCAGCATCCTTTTTGCCATAACAAGATTTCAGAATGGAAGGAAACTATCTAGGAAGGAGCCTGGGAGCAGAGACGACCCAAGCCCGTGCGAGTGGGCTTCCTGCCGGCTTCCTGGGGGTCCAGCGCTGCCCATCGCGCCGCTCTGTGCGGCCGGGTGACCCGTCCCTCCCTCCCTCTCTCTGTACCTGGGCCATGCCGAGCAGCGCAGTGGCTGACATCTCCCCGTATATGGGGACTGTTTCCCAGTTCCTGGACTGGGAGGCAGGACTGCAGCGTCTTTGGTCCCCACTCGTCAGCCCCCAGCCTTGCTCAGCTGGGGGTTGTGAACCCTCCTCGTTAATGTGCTTCTAGCTGTGCCATTTATTTGTTTGTTCTCTGCAAAAAGCATCCTGCAAAACCTCCCATTCCTAAATTCCTCTTCTTGCTCCCGCTGGGTTACACCTGGCATATGGATGAACCCGGGTGGGGAAACCCAAGTTGCCTCTACGCGTTTTCCCATCTTCAGAGTGTTGATGTGGGCAGACATGGTAAGGGCACGGTCTGCCTTCCTTATGGATGCCCTTTGCAAGCTCTTGCTTAGAAAGGCTCTTTGGCTAGGAAAAAAACAGGATTTTTCATGTTGGGGAAAACCTGTCCCAGCCTCTGAGGAAAACTGGTAAAAAAATATTTTAATTATCATTCATTGCTGCAGTGTCTTGTTTTGAAATTGCACCTATGGCTAGCATGTATCTCATCAAAGATGCTGTGATAGTGCCCCGCAGCCTTCCTGTTGGTTTTCATTTAGTTTAGAAACGTAATTAAAAGAGAGTAAAAAAGAAGCAGCAGAGTTACTGACTGTCTTTACGAGAGTAAGGCATTTGGGCCAAACCTACTTCTATGAAAATAAACAGAATTTCATTTTTTTATTGTAAGTTCTAACCATATATTGAATTTCCATGCTCGGTGACAAGGATGGATCTGCCTCAGTGAGCAGCGATTGGATTCAGATGGCTTTGAGTTGCAATTGGTTTTGCTTTGGAAAGCTGGAACTGTCCTTGGAGAGGAGGGTTTGGACCTGAGCTCGAGGCCTTGTTCTCTAAAGAGCAAAAACCTTGCAGCCTGGTTTAACTAAGTAGTTACCTTTTCATCACTGTGCCTAGAAAATTTTTCCTCCTTTTTTTTTATCCTGTGCTTAAGGTACATTTTTAATACAACAAGCTGGCAATTGCAGTTGTCATTTGAAAGACCTGATGTGTTTGCCAGCGTGTAGAGCAGGACATGGGCTCTTCCCTAATCTCTCCCGAGAAATGCTCCCGGTGCTGCCTTGCCTGTGCCGCGCCGGGGCAGCCCGGCCGCCCACCGGCAATCCCTCAGCAGCAGGACCGGTTGTGGCACCGTGGAGATGCTGCTGCTCCTGGGCAGCAGCTTGGCATGGTCCCCGGCCCGGGGCATCGGCGGTGCCTCACCGCGGGAGCCGGCGGCGGTTTGGCTCAGGCAGCGTGGGAGCAGGAGGGTGCATGCGGCACCGCCGCGGGGCTCCGGAGCGGAGCTGCTCCCCGCCAGAGGAACACAGCCCCCGCGCGCAGGCTGCTCCCCCGCGCTGTTCTGTCTCTCGCTCCCCTGCATTTCCCGGTTACAGGCGGCAGCTAGCGCAGGGCCAGGCGCGGCAAAGCCCGCAGTGAACACCGCGCACAGAGCGCGAGCCGTAAACTGAGGCTAATTTGGCACCGAGTTCAGTCATGAAGGATAAATGTGCTTTATGGCTGCATTCGGGCTGGAGCTGTAATGGCTAAATAAAACCATACCCCAAGTGATGGAAGCTGCCAGCTATGGCCCCAGGGAATCGGGTTTTCGTGCAAGCAAACGGTGACTATTGCAAATCACAGAAAAAGGGAAAAGACTGGATGAGCGGAGTGCGGCGAGAAGGAGGGGAGGTAGGAGTGCCGGTGAGGGACAGGCGTGGTGAGACGAAGTCAGCAGCGAGGAGTCCTTGCGTGTATCAGTAACAGTGTCGTTTCCTCTGCGTCGCAGGTGGCTGCTCAGGGGCATGGCAGAAGAGAGGAAGACATGAGCTCTGGGTCCGGCAGAGCCGGCTGTGCCGGGCCAGGACGCTGGCTCAGGAGGCTGGAGCCTGAGTGCTCTGAAAACACCAAAGCCCCAGGCAATGCGTGCATGTGGCAGGTAGCACGCAGGCTCGTCCCTTCTGCCGGGGCACCACTTTCTCACTGGTGTCTCCTCAAGAGGTATTTAGCTCCTTTTCACAGCGAGGCACGTGGTGGTTCCTGAGACTGGGTGCGTTTTGGGAACAGCAGTAGGTCTGGCATCTGAGCCAGGCTGCCTGCTGCTCTTTGTACGCTGGCAGCGTGGCTCCTCCTGCGAGTCGGCTCCTCGGCCTCAGGGCTCCAGGATAGGGGAAGCGAGGAAGGAGACTGCCACCAGCAGCCTCGGTGGACCCGAAAAGTTTTTCTAATAACATCCAGATGGATCCACAGAAATTGTTAGCATCTCAGAAGAAAAAAACAAAGAACATCAGCTGCAGGATAAATGTGATTCAAAAGGTTTGGGAAGGGCAGCCTGGAGGAGAAGCCCACTGCCGGCGTGCCCCAGGTGCCCGGGGCACATCTGAAATAGCAAATGCAGGGGTGTGAGCTCTGCTTCCCTGCCCAGGCACAGCCGGGAGCGGCGTCCTGTCCAGCGGTGCTGTTACAGGGCCTTTCCTCCCAGAATTAGACCAGTGTTTGCTAATTTGAGTCTACAAACCCCTTTAACCCCCTTTTAAACCCCTGCCTTTTAATTGAGGCATGTTGCAGAGGTCGGCTCTTTCAGTATGTGTGGGTGCCCACCTGCCCTCCTTCCCAGTTCCTGGCCTGCAGAAGGAAGAAATCCATGTTGGGATAATCTCTGCAGAGAAACAGTAGATTTGGGGTGGTGGGGCATGGTTTGGGCTTATCCCAGGCGTACCCACCACCCAGACCCCCCTTCCATGGGGTGGCACAGGGCAGAGCCCTGGCGGCGGGGTGGGAGGTGTTTTGGTGGTCACCGTGTGCACCCAGGGCTCCCCTGTGGGTTTGGTGGTGATGGCAGATGGTCCCGGGAGAAGAGCCTTGGGGCCCGGCGGGGAGTGAAGATGCTCTGTGTCTGGGTGATAAATGCGTCGCAGGCCAGCAGCGGAAACGGGGCAGGGGAGGATGCGAGCAACAGGGGATTCATATCCCGGAAATGCCACGGTGTAACGGCTCGGGAATTCGGCGTGATAAATGCATTTGCCTGCACTGTTGCAGACAGTCTGCTTAATGTGGGAAGCAGAGTTTCCTGCAGCACCGACTTAGTGGGGAAAGGAAAACCCTGAGAGCCAGGAACAGCCGGGGAGAATTAAGCAGGTAAACCCATTACCAGTGACCACCTCTTTGTGTGGGGATTACGCTGAGGTTTAAGCTGCAGCTTCCTGATGCTCAGTGTCTCGGGAGGAGTGAGGGCTCTGAGCAGAGGCCTCTCCCTCCTCTTGAGGGGCTCGAGCCGAGAGCTGGGATTAGCCATTGCCACAAGCCACCCTCTCTAGCCCAAAAAAATTGCTGCACGTGCTTAGGAACAGCCCAGCCTGCACAAACCGCGGCAATGCTTCGAGGCGGAGGTTTGCCAGACCTTGCTCCTCATTACAATTTCCTTGATCATGACCTTCACCATGGAAATTGCTCCTCTTTAATTAACTCATTTACACCATTCAGTACCCTGACCAGAGGTTTACCCCAACTCGTCTATAGCTCGGGAGTGTTGCAGATGCTGGCTCTAAAAATGGAGTCAACGGCACACATGGGAGTAGATGTGCTGTCCCAAGAGCTTATTCCAGTTAGGACGTCATGACACGGTTTGGCATCGTGGTGCCCTGCAGCCTTGGCCCTGGCTGCCCACCACCGCGCCATCCCACGGTTCCACAGCCTCGCCTGCCCCGAGACGTGTGTGTCCTCCGGCAGCCTTTCCAAAATGCCAACCACAGGAAAGCAGCAGAAACCCAAGCTTTCCTTTTGCTTGGATTCCCATCAGTTCCCAGAGCTTAATAACAGATTATTTCAGGCTTCCTTGCTTCAGCCGTTTTGGCTTTTTGGGCTGGGGCTGAGCGCTGTCTCATGGGCAAAGCAGCCCTCTGGGGTGGAGGAAGAGGAAGGAGAAGCCACTTTGTGGGATGAGTGTTTTGCCTGTGATCTAACCCTCCCTCGAGGTGCGCCAGCAGGGTCACCCCTCTCTGCCCTTCCTGCCGCCGCGGGGGTCCCTTGCCAGCCCGCTCCCATGGCGGGGGGCTGCAGCGGGGGCTCCCCGGGTGGGAGCAGCCCCCGGCACCCCGTGCTGGCCTCGCCCGGGGGGGAGCGGGGCAGAGCGGCAGCGGGGGACCCGCCGCTCCCCGGGCGCCTTTAAGCTCCCTCTGGCCCCATTTGTCAGCCAGATGCCGATCCAGATGTTGGCGCTTCGGTGCCTGCGCGCTGCCCGCGGCGGCGCGGGGGGGCCGGGCCCCGCCGTGCCTCCCCACCGCCCCCTCCCGGGCGCCCGCCGCACCGGCTGGCGGAAGGCGGCTTGTTTCGCGGGGGCAAAGCGTGGCTCCCGCGCGCCCGGGCCCCAGCCGTTTGCGGGGTTCGTTGCGCTTTTATTTTGGGCTTGTTTCGGTGCGGCCCCCTCCCGCGCTGGCCGCCGGCTTTCGCGACGCCTCCGCTCCCGAAGATGCCGAACCGCGCCGCTGGCCGGTGCGCGGGGCGGCCCCGCTCCCTTCCAACGCCGGGGCCGCGCTGGGTCCCGTGCCGCAGGCTGGGAGCTCGCCCAGTCTTTCTGCGGCCCCCCGGCCCCCGGGGTCCCACGCCGCAGCGGCCCCGCGCCCCAACGGGCTCCACGGGTGCCATGAAGACAGCGCTTCAGCTGCCAAGAACATCTGGCACATACGGGAACAACCTCCCCAAAACATCTGGCATCCACGGGAACAACCTCCCCAAGGCGCGGCAGCGGTGCGGGGCCCGTGGGCAGGACGTCTGCCCTGCATTTCAAGGGAGCTTGTGACGGACTGACGGACCACAGGTCCGTCTGTCCTGCGAAGCAGAGGTGTTACCACTCTCTAGCGTAGCTCGCAGCCAAACCCGGCTGTGCCTCCCAGCTTTTACCTTTCTTAGGCATTTTTGTGTCATACATGGAGAGAGCATGGGACTCCTTAGACCCAGACTTACATTCTTTCCTAATGAATGGCAGCATATCAGAGAGCTGTTTGTTTAACGTAGAGTGTGATATTTTAAAAAAAGAGCTTCAGCTCTCCTAGTGTGATAGTTTGTGTGACTTTTCATGCCAGTCGTCTTGGTGCAGGATAAGCAGTTAACAGGAACTAAACAGTCGGGTTTTAAATCTCCGCAGAGGACGACTGAGCCCAACAGGAGGAGAGAGTAGAGGACATTCAGAGCACGCCGCAGCCTGCGGCTCTGCCTGGCTGATGGCGTGTCGTCGAGGGTCGTGGTCTGTTAAGATCCCTGCAGATTTTTAGATCTAGCTGACAAATCCCTGTGCCGCACAGCCCGGCTGGGATCTGTGGCCCTTTATGGCCCTTCGTGTGTCTGAGCCCTTCTGGGCTGGGCAGTCATGGAAAAAAGGAGCCGATTGGGGATGCCCTCAGCCCGAGAGGTTTGACAGGCATGGAGGCAAAAACGTGGCTTGGAGAGCCCTGGTGAAATTGTGCCTGCCGATGCGGCAGACCTCGGCTCTGGGAGAAGGGGCTGTGGGATCACACAGGACCCTGCCTTCCCTGCATGGCCTCCTCCTCGCACCCCTGGGCAAGATCTGCCAGGAGACAGTGCTAGGTCGTAGCTGAAAAAGGCTGAAATCTAGCCCATCAGGTGCCCTTGGCTGCTGCTGGATTTGAAAGCTGTAAATGTAACTGAGCAGCGGAACGCTGCCGTCCTTCCCCTGCCCGGCCGTGCCTCCCTAGCTCACCCTGTCCGGCAGCACTTGCTTTTCCTTCCTTCCGACACGCTCCAGAACGCCTCTCGCAGCGCACTTGCGCTCACTACGCTTACTGGGAAGGATCTGCAAGTGTAATAATTTTATTAAATCTTACAAGTCTCTTTTTTTGCCCCTCACCTCTCACCCTAAGGACAAAACTCTCCAAAGCAAGCACAGTTTCTCTGGGTAACGTCATCCGTGCTTGATCATCTGTCTGAAGCAATTACTGTGGCTTCCTTAGGGATTATTTTTCAGACAAAGTGTTGACATTTTTCCCCAGTTGGGTGTCAAGTGTGTACCTGCGGTGGTGATTTCTGAGCAGCCGAAGTCTAACGAGAGGAATGCCCTGCGGTTAATGAGGTGTTGGAAGACAGCACGGCTAAATCTGGCATTACGCTTTCCAACTTTCCAGTTTAATTAGAAACCTGGATCTCCTGGTCATGCAGTCATTCATTTTTTGAGTTGAGTGACAACCCAGCTTTTCACAGGGAAAGCAACCACAACATTTAAGTAAGGTGTTGATGCCGTTGGCTATCCACATCACTCCGTCATGCCCAGCTTTGTGTTTGCCATTGGAACATCATCCGTAGCCTTTCCGAGGTGCCGGACATGCCAGAGCTCGGGTACCAGGGACATCGGCAGTGGCTGGGTCCTTCCCTTATCCCTTCTCCTCCTGCAGTTTGTTGGCTTAAATCCAGGATTTGGGCAGATACTCAGTCCTTACTGGACACTGCCAGGGACTGGTTTAAATGTCAAACTTCTCAACTCTTGCCCACTGCAGGTAAGCAGTAACAAGTTCACAGCAGCACAGAGGGTAGAGACGGAGGGGTTCAGCCTGTGTCCCTGCCTAGAAAACCGGTGCTGCAGGTGTGGGATGTGTGCACACCTGAGGATGACGATGATACCCCCTTGGCAGCTGAAGGGTTGCAGGGAGCCCTGCGCCTGCTCCTCACCTGCCATTAGCCTGAACCGCCTTCACCGAGAGCTGAGCGTGTTTTACCACTCAGGTAATTAAAAGCATGCACATGGTTTGTGGTGGCAGCAGAGCTGATGGGTCGTTACTTGTTCACCTTTTAAGAGTGGGATTCTGTGCGCTTGGTGTGAGTTATATTACACGTGCTTAAATGTGTAAAATAAGGCATCATTGTGAAATGGTCACAGGTGTTTGCCGGTTTAGGGGTAACCAGCTAGCTTAGCTCCAATGTGATGATACGGAAAAAACCAAAGCTATCCTACTGCTGTGCTTAACTTTTTTTGGAGGGGAAGGTGCCTGAGCAGAGTAGATTTTTTGCAAGCATTACTTTCTTCCTTCTTTTAATTAAAATGTTTTAGTTGGTAGATACAGTAAAAATGTGCCTTTTCGGTTGTTGCGGATTATAAGTGAAAACTGGAAATCGGTATTTGTAGTCCTTCAAGCATTCAGTGTGTACATAGTAAATACCTGCAAGACCACACATCTGACCTCCCCCTGGGCAGCGGCATGGAAACTTCGCCATGTCAAGGACAAGAGAAGCAGCTGGAGTCGCGCAGCGCTCCAGGAGGAGCAGAAATCGCCTTTCGACCTGATCTCCACGTGGTTCCCCCAGAAGAGAAACAGCACTGACGGGCCATGGCGGTGGGTAGGTGCAAGGAGGGTGCTGGGCGCTGGCGGGGCTGGTGCCCGTGGGTGGGCGATGGTCCCCGCACCGCTGGGCTCTGCAGCTGCGGGGCCGCCGAAGTGGCCGCACGCTCCTTCCCCGCCGCGGCTTCGCCGTTCCCACGCCAGCTCCCTGTTTGCCTGGGAGGGCGATTAACCACGATCCGATCAGCACTGGGAAAAAGATGTCAGAGCCAGCAAGTGCAAAAGTTCAGGAGTAATTAGCAGAGCGATTCTAAAGTGCAGTAATTAGTGGCTAATTACTGCTGCAGAAATGCGCAAGGCATAGTGCCTTTTATTCCGGCCTCCCATGTAGGGATGGCTTATCTGGGGTTTGCCGGCAGTGGGGAGCCAGCATCTCCCTGTCCCCCGCGGTGGGAACGGGAAAAGTGAACAGAGGAGCCCGGGTGGGACGAGCCCCGCGCCCGGGGAAGCCGTGGGGGTGAACTCAGTCTGCTCTCCCGGGCACAGGCCCCGAGGCTGGGCCAGAAACGGGGACTTGGAATTTATACCCGCTGGCAAGAGGCCGGGCTGTGACCGCCCCTCCGCCCCGCGGGGCCGGGACCCCCGGCTCGCCCCCGTAACGCAGCTTTCCCCCCCGCAAGAGCTCCGCGCGTCGTCCGCAGGGGGCTGCCAGCTCATTTATCGTTATTCTTTGCAAATCGGGATGAGATAATTGATAAACCTGCGCTGCTGGTTGCGGGGCAGAGGTTTGCTTAGGAGCAAAGCGTGTCTGTGAAAACCCTCCTGCAGCCACAGCAGCGAGGTGACGCCCGCCGGGGAGGGGGTCTCGGCAGTACCCCACTGACAGGAAGACAGAGACGGCAGCATCCGATTAGCGGAGGCTGCAGCTTCGTCTCGGCGTTCCCGGGAGGCGCGGCGTGCGTGCAGGCAAGGAGGCTGTGCGCAGCCGGCAGAGCCCGAGCTCGGCGCCGGGCTCTGTGGGCAGGAAAGCTGTTCGTGTTCTCCCTTCGGGGAGTTTGGTACGGAGACACGAACTCCGTCGTTCAGCGCTGGAGTACGCGGCGTAGCTCACCTCTGAGCGAAAACTTCCACTTTGCGAAGCTGGGGAGAGCAGCCGAGCTGCCGTAACGCTCCTGCCAAATACATGCTTCTGCAGTTTCCAAGGGTCTATTATACCAAAATAAAGGTAAAATGAATTGGATTACCCATCTTTTCCAAACCAAACAGGAGTGCTTTTCACCACTGACACCACTATTTCAACAATGTAATGTTTAACTAGCTTAAGTTACACTATTTACCTAAATGCCTTTTTTTTCCCCCTTTACTGCTGAATCAGGAAAGTTGGGCCTGACAGGCGGGACCGTAGGAAGGGAAGCACTAGGAAAAGCGTTTAGGAATCGTGAGGCTCAACGGATCTGTGCCTGTCTCCTGCCCAGCTTGTGGCCCAGGGTAAAGGAGAAGATAAAGTTCCCTTCATCCCGCAGCCATGTGAACTGCAGCAAGTCCTGGTTTCCCTGAATTATTTTTTCCCATTCACTAGAATTGCAAAATTGGGATTATCATCATAGAAACCATAAAGAGTGCCCAGGCTGTGGCCATCGGCCCGTGCGGTGGCAGCGGCGTCTGCAGCATCCGACTGGGCTGCGTCGCCCACCGTGGCACCGGGTCCCCCAGCTCCCTCTGCGGGTGTCCCCGATTGGGTGTCCCTGCTCAGGTGCTGCCGCCGGAGTCACCGGCATTTGCGTCTCATTGCAAAGCTCATCCCTGTGGTGAAGAAGCACCGTGCTCCATTTTCACACATCCCCCCCCTGCCCCGCAAGACTGAGACTTTTTTACTCAAGGGCCAGTTAATTTAAGACCAAACATAGCCTGCTGCAATATTTCCTATCAAACTTTATTCTGCCACTGTATTTTATTTACAGCTCAAAACCTCAAGCCGAGACCGACAAGAGGAGGGAGCCGAGCGTTGGGCGTCGGCAGCGATGCTGGGGGACGGGCTGCGCGGCGCTGCCGCAGCTCCAGCCTTGCGTAAATGGACTCCTGCGCTTTTGCTTCCCCGGCTGCCCGATCCGTCCCATCGACCGTGGCACCCCGGCCACGTCCCTGCGCACACCTCACCCGCAGCCACAGCCGGGCCGTGACAAGTCACACGCGTGCAACAGAGTTAAACCTATTCCCAACTCACTTTTTAATGCAATATCACCAGAAAAGGTTAGTTAAAGGCTTTGGGCTAGTCTACACCTGGGGAAACTTGCTGTATGGTAAAATACAGTTTTGCTGCTCAGGAAGAAGCGATTAGAGAAGCGCTGACTCAGCAAGGCTTTGCCCCGGTGGTGCCTGGGCTGGCCTGTCCCCCGTGCAGCTCCTGCCCGGGCACCGCGGGCGTCTGCAAGCGCCCGAGGCGGGTGGGGGAAGACGAGCCGGGGTAGAGCATGGTGCTCCCATGGTGCTTGCTCCTGCCAGGAGCGGCTCTGGAGCTGCTCGGGAGATCTGCTTTGTGCCGAGAGAGGCAAAATCCAGCTTCACGGAGGGTTTGGGAGTCACCGAGGGGCCCCGGTGCCATTTTTAGAGCCCCGTTTAGCCAGATGCCGGGGGGGTGGGAGGGAACCCCCCGGAACGGGGTGCGATGCACGGCCACCGTCGTGCAGCCCGTTCCTGCCGCGCCATTACACCCTCAACATCAGGCTCCAGTCGCTCCCGCTCTGCCCCATCCTCACTGGGACGGCGTCAAGGGGCTTTGATGCCTAGAATAACTTATGAACAGATTGTGGAAGAGACAGGTTTACTTAATAAATAAATACAAATAACATACGGCAAGTACTAGCATGGAATATAGCAATATTCCCGTTGTAAGGGAGGCCAAGATGCCTGGGGCTTGGAGCTTTTGGCCGATACTGGTTTAGCTTAACACGCGGAGGGTATCTGCAAGCATTTAGCCAGGCTGGCGCTCGGTAACAGACTGAAGGGGTGATCTGAGCTTGCTTGAAGGCCATATAGAAGCTACATACTTAGATGGGTAAATATGTTAGTACAGCATATCCAGGGAAGTTTTGCCTTAGAATGACTGGGCACGGTAAAAGCACGCGTTCCCCTGGTGCCCGGGGCGTCCTTGGGGTGCCCTTGGCCACATTTCTGGGTGCCAGCCCGGGGCAGGTTTGTGCATGGCCCCGGGAGCTGCAGCGTGGCCGTGGCACGAGCCGGCCCCGCGTTGCCGGCAGAGGGCAGGGGGAGGTGGGGGTGCCAGCGGACTTTGGGGGGTGTCGGGGCTGTCCCCCTCATCTCTGCAAAGCTTCGTGCAGAGCGGAGGAGCTCTGCTTTGTCTATTTTTGGTAAAGCCTTTACCTAAAGCTCGGAACTCTAATGTTTGGCTCTGTCATACTAGCCAAAAAGAGAGAGAGCGAGGGAAAAGGAGGCGGCGATGGTTGGGTTTTGGGCTTCAGGTCTTCTCTGAGCTCCCGGGACGGAGCTTAGTCAGCCGAGACGGGCAGCGGGAGGAAGAGGATCGCCTTCTGGCCATAGTGAGTCCGCGGCCCCAGCTTGCTGTTCCCATTCTTCTTCAGACCAACAAACCAGTTCTTATCCGCGTGCTTTTTGGAGATGTACGTGTTGTAATGGTTTTCTTCGATCCTTTCAAGGAACAGGCACTCCTCGCCCAGTAACTGCTGAAAGAGAGCCCGGGTAAAGACAGTGAGACGGGGCGATGCCGGTCCCAACGCAGCGATCCTGGCTTGGGCACTCCCTGGCTAGGATGCTCTCCAGACCCGCCGCTGAGGTCTCCGTGCCGCAGTAAAGTTCGTATTTAATGTGTGGCAGTGATCAAGTAGCCTTGATTTAGTCCCCCGGGCTGGTCCTACAGTAACGCGTCCGTGACCTGGGCAGCGACCGAGCCCGGCCCCGCGCTCTGGAAGCCGGCCCTGGCGCGGGCTCCTGCTCTGGCACTAACCTGCGCGGTGGCCGCTGCGGGCTCCGGGCATGAGCACGGGGAACAGAAGGGCTCTTCGGTGAGGCTAAGCAGCCTGTGACCAGGATTACGTGTTGCGCGCTTCGCTGTAAATGGGACTAATCTCAAAGAACCAGATTATTCTCGGTGAGTCCATGCCCTGTTCCTCGGGCTCGGTGCGACCGGGATAGAGAGGGAAAACGCGGGGAGGCCTTTGCTCGGTGGCGGGGGGGCCATTGCCTGGGGCTGCCTCCCCTCGCGGCCCCGCTAGCGGCCCTGAAGCGCCTCGCAAAGCGGTGGCGAGGCGGCAGGAGGCAGGCAGAGGTGCGGGCAGGGCGCTGCCGCGGCTGGAAGAGCCGGGCCGGAGGTGCGCCCGCCCTGCTCTGCCGGGGTCCCCCACCGCCCCGCTCGCGGAGCCGGGGGGTGCAAAGCAGCTGCTGCTCCAGATCCGGCACACGATATTTGTCAAGTGTTCGAGGCAGGGCGGTAAATGGTGTTCTCTGATTATTTATTTATTTTCCCCCAAAATAAAGCCGGATGGAGAGCGGCCGTCCAGCTACCAAAATAACAGAGGCTAATTGTTGCTTGCGGTTTGCATTACTCAGAGCTACGAGATTTCTGCAAACCTCAAACCCTCTCTGTGTCTGGTCCCACATAAACCTCCTACTTACCGAGCCGTAGAGCAGCCCGTTGGTGTCCATCGCCAGGTACTGCCCAGACTTGGTGCTCTTTATATACACCTCTCCCACGCTTTCCGCGCTCAGCTGGAGCTGAACTGCAAGTAAAAATAAAACAACAACAAAAGTAAAAGGAAAATAGGAAAGGAAAAAAAAAAATAGAGGTTGTCAGAGACGGTGTCCAAGCTGCTAGGAAAGTTAGCAGGGTATTTTTGTTATGAAGCTTGGCTTATAAAGAGTTTATAAGAAACAGTACAACGTGTAATAAAAGTGTCTCCTTGTACCCTCTCCTTCAAAGAAACCCCACAGCCGTGTTTTAGGAACCAAAGACCAATTTTTTCCTTATTTTACATCAAAGGAAGGGCAGCCTTTTGGTTAAGATGCTGGAATGGGACACAGGAGATTGGGGTTTTAATTCTGGCTCTAATTTACAAATTTCTCATGTGGTTTTGACAAGACACTTAAGGAGTGACATATGAAGAAGTATTTCGAGAGCTAAACCAGGGACGGGCAGACTTCAGATGCCTGCGTTGCAAAACCCTGATCCAAAGCATCCCATCCGCTGCGTGCCGCAGCTGGCATTACGCGACGTGTCGTAGGCGGATAGCGCAGAAACAGAAAGGGCCGATCTTCATCCTAAAAAATACCTCCCGTAGGTAGCCGTGAGGCGTGCCTTAGATTGCCCGAGCCCGCGGTGATAACGTGAATTTGATACCAAACCGAGAGCTGAGCCTGCTGGCGCACGGGCTGGGCGGGGGCGATGGGTTCCTGGCGATGCTGCGTCGCTTCACGCAGCCCACCGGGCACCGGCTTTCCGTCCCCGTCACCGATGCTGGACTTCGGCTGGAAACTCTGGGGCAAAAAAAGCTCCTTATTGGCCTTGCAGTGCGGGAGGGGAGCGGCTCAGCTGCAGGCCAGGGCGTCTGGGCCACCTCCCTCCTCTGCTCGGCATCCTCCACCTGACGCAGCACATTTAAACTTTCTGTTTGCCTGGTTACCTTTTTTTGCCCCGTGAGTTCCTTTTTTTCTTACTTTGCAAATTATAGGAGTCTCAGAAAGTGACTAAAACTTGGCTCAAGTTCTTGCTTAACGTGTTTATGAGGAAGAGGCGAGGGAAGAGGCCACCGGGTTGGAGAGAAGCTCTGGGAGGACGGCTCTCCAGCACTGTGTGCTCAGGCAGGACCCCGGACTGCTCTCATGGGTCGGCAGGAAAACCCACGGCTGACCAGGTAGCGGCCCCGCCGGCACGCGCGGAGGGCTGCGGTTACAGCCAGGCTCTGACGTGCGAAGTCCAACTCTTCCGAAGGATCATTCCCATCTCCTCGTCAGCTTTTTTTTACTGAGCTTGCACTGCAGAGATTTGCAACAGGAATATTTAGGTTGGTTTGAATGAAGTAAGAATGGACGCCTCAGCTCCAGCTCCTTCCTTTTTTTTAAAATTTATTTTATTATATCCTTTTTTGGATGAGGTAGAAGACAATGTTACCTCTTGGCACGGCAGAAGCCCTTGTCCCAGTGAAATCTTTGCTGTAATGGTCACGTTCTTAATTTTTGGTGTTTCCTGCTCAGTAAATGATGGTTAATTAGTAAATTGCCTGGGTGCAGATTTGCAGCAGTACGCAGTCCTTGCCTGGTTGCAGCTGGGAGCTGGCAGCCGGCAAATGCCGCAGCGGGACAGCCCCCAGCCCACCCTGCATTCGCTGCGCTACTGGACGCGCTACTACCCCAGGACATGGCCAAGGAGAAGTCCAGCCGGGGAAAGAGGGAAACGAGTTAAAAACGATGATATTGTCCTAAAAACTGCCTCTGAGAGAGGGGAGCGGGGAGACCCTCCAGCTGCTGATGGGGACGTTAAGGTCTCCGGCCGCAGAGGGAGGGAGAATGGAAGGAGCTCATGCACAAATTCTTGCATTTTTTTACAGGTCTGTAAAGATATTTTCTTCCATGAAGTAATGGGATGAGACAGAGAAAATAAGGCTGTTTGTGGAAACAAGCATGGGCTTTGTCCTCGAGGGTCTGCCATGTCCTGGGGAGTTTTCTTTCCATCTCACGGTGCAAGCTCTGGATCCCCACGCACGGCAGCAAAGGACACGGTGAGGGAATCCTTACACAGGGCTGGACGACGAGGGCTCGGAGCGAGTGACTTCTGTTCTCCTTAGAGATCCTCCTGATTCTGGGGCTAGCACCCGGCGAGGCGGTTGAAGACGAAAATAAGAATTCTTGGTATTTACGTGGAACTAAATGCCCGTGGGAGCGGGCAGTTATTCGCAAAGCACCGATGCGGGCTGTAACGCAGCTGAGCACACTGGCTCCTCGGATGAGCCGTGGGCGTTCCCGTGCCTCGTCCCTCCCCGGGGGCTTCTCTCCCCGCTGTCACCCCCAGGTTGCCCGTGTGGATCTGGCTTGCTCCGCGCTGGCCGGTGCTTGTCCCAGCTGCGTAAGGAGCGTCCCACGGCGCCGGTCACAGTCTGGGCCGCTCCCCTGGCGCGTCGGGGAGCGGAGCCGAGCAGCTCCGGCGCTTGCCAGGCGCAGGGGCAGGGCCGCGGGCAGCCGTCAGTGCTCAGCGGCGGGGTACCGCGCCGGCAGGGCTGCTCCGCTGGCACGCAGCCCGTCCAGGAGTTTCCTCTGTAAATATTTGTACGTTCGGATATCCAAGTTTACGAGATCATTTACAGGAGGTTCCTTTCTGGCACGGGTTCCCAAACTCACGGCCGCAGGCCAGCAGCTGGTGAGGTGCGAGCGTGCTGGGGCGCAGCGGGGCCACGCACAGGAGTGCTGCCTGCGCTCCCTGCCTGCACTTGCTGCCTGTGTGCGTGGTGTGGCCATGGGGACTGGCGGCCGGAGGGGGAATGCTCACTCCACGCTGACGGGCTTGCTTTGCCGAGGGGAAAAAGGCCGGGCTGTGTGGCAGCATCCGTGCTGTGAGACGGTGGGCTTGAGGCTGGGGTGCAGGAGCTGGACACTCGTGTCCTCGTTAGCACCCCGTGTCCCGGGAGATGTCACCTTGCTGCGGGCTCTGCAAACCCGTGCCGCGCTCCCCGGGGCACACGGGCGTCTCTGCGTCCCCCTTCTGACTCCAGCAAAATCTCAGCCCTGGCAAAATCTGGCAGAGACGCCAGCTGAGCTCCTACAGCCTCTCCAGCCGCTGGCTTGTGGGTCCTGTGAGCCGGGTCGTGCCTTCTGCCGATCCCCTGGGTCAGCGTCCTTGTCCGCCTCTTGCAGGGCTTTGGGAAGGGTCAGTGCCCGGTTTACGCCAGGCTGCCGTGTTTATCCTTTGCCTTTGCCCGTCCTGCGTGGCCGCATGCTGTGCGAGTGGCGGGGAAACGGCGTTCATAATTAAAACTCTGCTAGAAACTGCCCTTCGTTAAAACAACAATAAGAAAGGTTAAGTTTGGGGGAGAAAGCCACATGTATGCTTGTGGTTTAAAGAAAATAAAAGTGCTTTTCTTAGAATTTGTAAGGCAGACTTGGCTCCTCCCAGCCCTTCTTTCTAACCAGATAGGAGCCTGGCAGGTCCCAGTTATATTCCAGTAAGCGTTCAGGATATGGTGTACCCAGAGGTTTCTGCCACGAACCGAGAGCTGCGGCGCGCAGCGGTGGGGAAGAGCCCGGCCCCGCTGCCCGCAGAGCCCCGCAGGGAGGTTTGCTGTGCTGCCGGTCCACCTCTCCTTGGGCACTGGTTTAAAAAAATCCTCCCAAGCACGTTGGAAGTGCAATAGCCCTAAAAGCTTAAAACTTCCCAACCGATACCTTGGATTTTGTGTCTTTGTCCTTACGCAGCCACGCTCTCCTTTGTCCGAGCGGTTTGCTGGGGGTGGCTCTGCGCGGCCCCACCGGTCAGTGCTGACAGCCTGGCCGGGCTCAGCGGGGAGAGCTGCCGAGGGCAAGGGGCTTCTGGCTGTCAGGGCCAGGTAGTCAGCTCTCACCTGAGGGCTTTGCGTGGCTTGGTCAAAGCAAGAGAGCCTCAGCGCTGCAGCTCGGCTCTGGTCGCGTGGGCTGCTGGCCGGGAAAGAGCTCTCGATGCCTTCGGTGCCATGGACGCCTACTGAACAGGACAAACGTGCACCGTCCCCTGCGTACAGGGTAGTGTTACTAATTGCCGATATTAAGGTTTGCCCTATGTCAGATAGTCTGCAGCACTTTATGGCAGCATTTACAAAACCGGCACTTTTTGGCACGCGAGTCCGGCCAGCTTCCTAGGGCAAACTGTGATGCCAATTATGGAGAACGAACGTCCTCCTAGAAAGGCAGTGGGAATGGTAGGACAAGTGTTGGCATCGGCGTGGCCACTTCCTCCCAGCAGCAGGTCCCCGATGTCCCGTGGGCTGGAGCCGCCGGCACCACCGACTGCCGGGAACGGGGACGGGCAAGAGGAGGCTCTGGCCGCGGATGGCAGCTCTGGGAACCTGCTAAATCTTCGCGACGCAGAGGTGCACGTAAAATGTGTTGTAACCGCTTCGGCACACAGGAGGCCGTGCTTGTTTTCAGAAAAAAGGGAGCGGTAACAGGAGTGCATTTCTAAAGCCCCAAGTCACAAAATAACTCTTTCTCACCTCACTCTTGCCTCTGTTGGGTTTTGCACCCTGCAGGAGTTTAGTTTGCTGCATACGGGGAGAAGGAAGTTCCCCAAAGGCAAGGGGACACGGCGTGCGGAACACACAGATAAAACCCGTTCTGCACACAGAGGGATCTGGGCCCGACCTCCCGCTCTGGCTGATGCCCGCTCGGGCGAGGGTGCCCGGCCGCAGCGTGCTGCCGGGCATCGTTGCCTTTGCACAGCCCGCTGCTGCGCCGAATCTCCTGACCCCGAGCAAACGCCAAGATGCCGCAGAATTACGTGCGACGGCCGCGTCTGCGTAGGATGTGAGGCTGCTCCCGAGCCTTTCTGTTCCGGCCGTGCCGCAGTTAGCACTTTGGTCCAGCACGCCGGCCTGCCTGCCACTCGTCTGATAACCAGTTTCAGATTTAATGCTCCTGCAGATGTGGCACAGCACACACACCGTGCCTGCCCGGGCTCTGCGTACGGGCTATAGGTGTGCTCGGCGTGTGTGCCGACCTCCTGGAGGGTGTGTTGCCACCAGGAGAAAAGAGAGTCTGGCACAGAGCCCGGCACAGAGCCCGTCTCCTCCAGCTCCCCCCTTCCTGGCTGATAAAGGCTGATAAAATCATAGGAGCAAGGAGGAGCGCCGAGAAGCCCCGCTGGGTTTGCTTACTGTGCTGGTCGCTGCGGTCCCTGGTCCCGTCCACTTTGCCGTCTGGGAGGATCCGTAGGAAGTGGCCGCCGTTGCTGCAATACAGGAGTTTGGGTTTCTTGTAGTTCCCCGGGGGAAGGTTGAACTTTTCGGTCAGGGCGGTGAAGGTCGTGATTTCCCCTTCGGCCATCTCCCAGCCTCTCCCGGCAGCCGGGCTGCAAGAGACGTGGCGGCGTATGGCAGGAGCGGTGGCACCGACTGCTCGGCACTCGCTGCTCTGCCAGGCTTTTAAAGGGAGGGCAGGGAGCCCGGTGGTCCCCGGCCAGGCCCCGGGCCGGCTGCGGGGCAGGTGATTCACACCGCGGGTGATGGCTCCGGCAGTGACACAGCCCGAAAGGTGATGCTCCTCGGGTGTGGGAGGAGGGGGGGGTCGTCTCCTCACTGGGTGACGGCTGGGTAGGGACTCTGTCCTTTTAATTTTATCACAGTGAATTCTGTTTTCTTTCTGCTTTCTATTGACGTGCGTACTAAAATTATACGCTCAAAAAAAGTCTGAAAAACACCCAGTGTCTGATTGAAAGCCACAAGAGGCAGGAAGGGAGCCCAGGTTAATAGCTCCCGCCACTATTATAACTTTCAAACACGATTATGACTGGGTACTGCAGCACGTACCGCATGCCAGATAGCAAATATTACTTCATACCTTGGCACTCCGCATCTCACCTGGCCACGGCACACGCACGCTAAAGGTCAGGAGAGGAGTTAGGTACTGTGGGAGATGAGCCGGGGGCAGGAGGCTTTCACCGCCTGGGCGGCGAGCAGATTTACCCGTATGCTGATGCATGTGGAAAAAAGGAACTTTAGGCCTAGATTATAGCACATTTGTGCACCCTTGCACCTCAGTAAAAGCGGTTAAAAGGGAAAGGCAAAGCTCTGGCTGATGCAGAAGGGCGTAAGAGGGCACGGGCACTACCAGCTGCTCAGGAGCAACAAGCACCATCCCGTGGGAGCGCTCCTTCCCGTGGGGCTCCTCTGCTCTCCCGGGGGAATGCACGGAGATCGTATCGAAACTTCATTTTGCAATACACCGTGTGGTCATGATCCGTGTTTAAGCAGGTGCCGTGCCAAAACCTGAAGGCATCATCAGACCAGTAAGGGAAAGATGCTGTGAACGCTGGCGGGGGAGAACTGCCATTGCAGCCATGGCCGTGGGATCAGGAGGTGCGGTGGGTGGGGACCGGAGTCCCAGGCGTAACCCGGGTATATTCAAATTTATCTGAATGTTGCTGGCCTAGAAACTGCATTTGAAATCTCCCATGAACATGCTGTCTGTCTTATACAAAGTTCTGCAGTGCTTATAGAGAAGTGGATTTACGAACAGAAAAAGAGAGGGCACAGTATAAATCTAGATACAGGAAATTACTTTAAATGTCACGTATTCCCGTAGCTATATTATGGGAAGTATTAGATAATCACTGTTTATACATATTTATATATTTACAGATTGTAAAAATGTCTATTTAGTGCTGAGTTGCACTACACAGTACTACATTAGGATGGAGCCAGTATCATACTGCGTGGGTGTGCCGTGGTACTTAAAGAGTGACCTGGGAGATATTAGGGACTGCAACTCTTTGCTATACAGACACACACACGTGTATATCTACACAGATAATCTCTAAACATTTGGCTGTAAACTCTTAAGTATGTAAATTTGCAAATGCAGCTGCAAGGAGGGGAAATTATTCTTTCACGTGGATCCCACAAGTCTGCAGAAGATAAAAACGTATGAAAGCTGGATTGCTAAAAGCTGAAACCTTGGAAATAAAGACTTCATGGCTGTTGCTGAAAACACACCCAGCCATTGCAACCAGCTTCGGTCAGTACATAGACTTTCATCCCTTGCTCTCAGACGTGTCCCCTTGGGGTCTCCGTCAGAACAGAGATTTCCTAGGAGAGGAGAACGCAACTGTCACGGACAAAATATTCCCTCTCATCCCAGGCCTCAGTTCCTTCTGGTAGCTGCTGGTTCACAACAGCTTCTCTTTCCTCTCGACTATTGGTCTGTGTTTTGCTGCAGATGGAGTTATTAAATCACTAATACAACAGCTGAACACAGAGGCAAATGCAAGGACATGCCATTTTAAACTTTTCCCCACTGCCCTCTCCCTAGAACCGTTCTGATCTTCTTTGGTAAGTCACATTTTCTGGGCCAACGTCTACCAAGCTTCCTCAGCTATATGGTGTTTTGCACTGGAGGCTCTTTTGGTTCTTGTCTAGGTTTGAAAACCGTCTCCAGGCCAGTTTCTCCCCGCACTGTGCATCTCCCCAAAGCTCGCCTTTGCTCTGGAGCCATTTGCAAAGCCCAAAGTATTAACCCTTTCCCAAGGAGTCTGACCACGTTTTACAACTGCCTCTGCCGATGCCTTTGCTTCTGAATCGCACGAACCCCATGTCCGTCTCGGCGCCGGTGCGTTCGGACTTCGTGTGTTTGGAAGTGGTGAAGCTTCACAGATTCGCCCATTCGGCACAGACTGGTTTTTGGGAAGTGCTTTCTGCAGGTGATAACCGGGGCGAGCCCCCGTGCCCTGCGATGAGGTGGTGAAGCAACCCAGGAGAGCTCAGGAGAAGCTTTACGGTCCTGGTGGCTTTCCAAGGCAGCTGATGGACAAGCTAAGTATAGCTTCGAAATCCTTTGTTAACAGTTGTCAGGCAGCTGAAATTAGGTATTTCTCAGAGTGTCTGGTCCCAAAATTTATTTTTCTGTCAAGAGATCATGCTTTTCCCGTAGTAGTTTGATTTTTAATGACAACTGCCTGCCAACTTTCTCTGTGTGAAAGCCTTCAAGTCGTTCCACATGGTATGTAAGGCTTTAGTGCTTTACTAGGCATTAATCAAGATCAGCGGTATTGTGTAATTTACTGGAACGAAAGCTTTTCTTGAGCCTTTATCTAAGGGTAAAGGGCGCTCAGAAGTCTCCGGGGTTGATGACGGATAGAAGTGAGAAACCAGCATCCCAAAGCCTAGAGCTCAGAGCGGGCTGGGATGCTCCGCCGGTCACCTGCAGGTCTGCGCATTCAAGGGGATGTACGGATAGCGTTAGCAGAGCAGCTTGACTGGAAATGGCTTCTTCGTTTTCACGTTTCCTTTAAGGTTTTTTGCTATTTTTAGGACGTGTTCAGTGCTCGTCAGCAGCCTTTGACTCCACAAGAGGAGCTGAATGAACACTATTTTCCACTCCCATTGTCTCTCCGTGCTAAATACTATTGCTGTTCTCATAGTTTTATGACCGTGGAGTCGGTACTCTACAGACACCACCGCTCACGGCCCTACTATTATGCTTTTGGCAGGAACACGTTAGGTTTTTATGGGAATTAAAAAGCAAGAGTGAGTGAGAGAACCTGAACCAAAGACAACATAAAGGGCCTTATTTTTTTGGGTACAAGCCCAACAAAATGATTAAGTAGCTCAAAGCGGAACAGAAAACTCTCTCCAAGATGCTAAGCTGAGAGACACCGCACTCCAGCAGTTACTTGGTGCCCCACGGAGAAAGGAAAATATTCCGAGAGGAGATTGCTGTAAGAGGGGGACGGCTGCTGCCGCCAAGCCGTTGACACCCCGGTCGCACTAGGACAGCAGGCTGGAGCCCGAGTTGGAGAGTGTTTGTCCAAGACCAGCTGTGTTCATGGCTCTCTTTCCTCCCGCCCCTGCGTAACACACTCGTCCACTGCACTCCCGAAGATCTCAAGTGCTGCATCGCCTAAGAGGAAACCACCCCTGAGAACGAATGGCACCAGCACCGGGAGCTGGACCCAGGGCATCTGCGCTGGGGTGGCCCCAGCTCCGTCTGCAGGCGCAGGGGCAGGGGGTCCTGCCAGCCGGGGCACCCGGCCCTTCCTCCTAGGCTGTGGAAGGAGATGTCAGAACCCCAAAAGATCAGAAATAGCTTTCTAAAGAAAAAAAAGGACCTAAAAAGAGAGTTAAAGCCTGAATGCTATTTTTAACCAAGTCCTACTGAACTTTGGTGGCTGGGGCACTGCAGTGTGCGTGCTCCTTGCAGCAGCGAGGAGAGATGAACCGGAATAGCTGTGAAATTCGGAGAAGTTTGGGTTTGGTTCCAAACTTTATCACCGACCGCTGCTGCTACAGCAGCCAAACCAGCGGCTTTGATGTGAAATCCCAAACTCTGCAAGCATCCGAGACTGAACATCGAGAGCCGGTTACATTGCCAGTAACAGGCGAACTCTGTGTGAGCTCCGAAATAACAGTGCACGCTGGGGGCCGTGGAAAAGGAGTGAGGTCCTTTTCCCTTCCCGTTTTAAAAGCAGTGCAGACTTCGCTGGACAGTACTGTTGTCCCCTTTGCTTGCATTACAAAGACAGTGTGATGAGACTGACAACTTGGGGATGGCTAATGGCCCAGAATTTTTTTTCGCGTGTCTGGATTGCTGGGTCACATTCGGACCAGGCTGTTTGTGGCTTCAAGGGTACTTCCATGGCTCTTTTGTGGCTCCTGTGACACAGACTTAGCGGCCGGCTAAGACTAACCTCCCATCACCACTTCCAGCGCCCCAGGTTTTCGGTAGCAGTCTCGGCGGAGGAGCCAAGCCGGGAGGAGCCGCGCTGGGTCCCGTGGGGCTCCTGGCAGAGCTGGGTGCGCTCCGGCCACGTCCCTCTGCCTGGGGGACGGTCCCTGCGGTGGTCCCTGCTCCCAGGGGAACTAACTCCATACCTTTTCTGGGCACCCCTCTGTACACGCGCGGTAGCTGGAGACCGCGAGGGTGGGAAGTTGTTGCTTCTCAGCTGGGAGATGAGCATCTTCCACCACCATCCACAAACCTCCATCACCAGTCAAACTCGTTAGCAGCTTAACGAGCCGTCTCGTCAGAGACTGCAAAGGTTACCTAGACCAAGAGCAGTGAGGAACTGTGGGGAGATGGAGTCCCTTATCCTGTTGCTAAAATGTCTCTGCCTGTTTTTCCTTCTTGTCCATCTCTCCCAACACTTCCTTGCCGCTCCTTTTTCCTTTAGACTCCTCCCGAGTTGCTTGAACAGATCCGTTTTCCTGAGGCCAAGTGCAGAGATCCTGCATGTTTGTGAAAGCACGCTGCGCCGGAGGCTGGTGGGCGCCGGTGCGGTGCGTGCAGCTGGGCACGCTGGATCGCCAGCACAGCCTCGTCACAACCTCTGATGCCCAAAGGTGCCTCTGTCCCACAGGTTGTCCCTGAAGCTGTGAGATGACCAGCTAAGGTGAGCCTGTTTTTTCTCCTTAAGTGTAAAATTCCCGTCTCCTACACGGAGGACACCAGAAATATCTCACCTACCACGGGTTAAAACAAGATTGGAGGTTGACTCAAATACATTAAAATCGTCCTTGGCTTTGGATACAGTCCTTTACGTGGGATGGGAAAGAAATGTTGTGGATAGCCTCTGTTAAGCACCGCTTCAGAACAAGTGTGGGTGCGTTGATGAAACGTGCGGTTAATCACACTTGTCATCTAGCTGATCAGATAAAGATCGTGCAGAAGACTCCGAACAGGCGAGAAGCCAGCTAAACCCAGGAGTCTTCTAAGGTTTTGTCAGACTTCAGTTAATGAGATCAGCGTCTCCTGAATTGGACTCACCGGTGAGTTCAGTGGAAACACTGCAGTTGGTTTCACTTTGGAAAGTGTTGTTTTCTCCATTAAAGCAGAAATCATATTTATTGCTGGGTGGGTGACTCAGCTGTTGATCAGACAGCATCGCCTCCTGATGGGCACATTTCCCATTCCCACTTTTGACTGCAGCCACCTGGATAGAGCAGTCACTTCCCAGGCAGTTCAGACACTACATATGGGAATGGAAAGCACTTACAACAGGTAAAATATTTTTAAGGAATTCAGGTTCTGGCTTTCCTCCACCCATTGCCTGTCCCAAGGGATTCCTGAAGTGCCCTGTGCCGGCAGGTACAGCTTTGGGGCGATCCAAGCACTGCCTGCGCATGCAGAGTAAACACCTCTTGGATAAACAGGGATTTTACTCATCATGACTTTCAGAGATCCGTTGCATGGGATGGGTTTCCTCACCCAGGAAAGGATCAGAGATCAGCAAGAGGCTTCCTCGTGCGCGGGCTGCTTGCGGCGCTGCAGCACGGTGGGTCTGGGGTTTTCACCCGCACCGCCAGCCTGCGAGGGCTGCCCTCCCTTCAAAGGGCTGGCAGTGCAAGGCACGGCTCAAATTCCTTGGGCTGTGGATCCCCTTAGAAGGACTTAATAAATGATTAGGCGAAGCATACGGTAAATATGTAATAGATCATTTTGTGCATATCAGCGGAATGCATCGGCTTGTCTCTAGTCAGTGTTTATGGCAAGATGATTTTCTCTCTAGCAGTATGATTAACTGATTAACAAAATATTTGTCAGTCAGGTTTTACCCTTTGTAAGTGGAACATGTGGTATAAAGTGTGACCAGAACTGTAGAAATTAATTTAACTGATGTCTGCTGTCGTCATCTCCTGCTCTCCACCAGAAAACACAGTCATTCCGGTTAGGTCACACTGGATTTGCGTAAGGTAAAACAGGAGCGTAAACGTGAAAATTCAAGCAGTTTACTGAGAGGGTACCACTAATGGCAAGGGTGACTGAGTTCTTTGCCAAAAAAAGGCTGATGATAAACACCAGGAGCATCGTGGTAAAGACAGATTAAGAAAAGGTTGCAGCCTGCCCAGGAGGAAGGCACGGGGGGTTCTCAGTGACGAACTGCAGCAGGAGTTAACCCATCCCTTCGCTCACCATCCCTCGGAGGCAGCGTTTAAAAATGCATGACCATACTAGAGAAGGGCATCTGGCTCCAGGTGAAGAGGGACAATCCTGTAGCCCTAGGGATGCCCGTGGGGAACGCTGTACCAGTGGGCCTCTGCCAGCCCCTGGGAAACTCGAGTTCAGGGGGCAGGTCCCCGCGGTCGCCTTCCTGGAGGTGCTGCGAGCAGCTCCCCCAGCACCCCCGGCACCTCGGCAGACCCTGACGGACGCTGTCGGCGGCGCCCCGGCCCCGGCGAGGAGCCCTGCCCTGCCCGAGGCTGCCTCCATACCGCGGCGGAGAGACACGCGGTCGGTGAGGCTGGATTTGGCCATTTCATGCCATCCCAGCCCGGCTTTAGCTCCTGCCTCATCTTTCTGCGCAGGCAGCCCTGGGGATGTGTGCCTGCCTCGGGGACAGAGCTGCTTGGGTGAGGACCACCCGCGCAGAGCCCGGCTGAGCGACGGCCTGCCCACAGCGCGACGTTTTGCTTCAAAGCCAGGCGTGACTTCTGCGTGGCTGCGAGGCTCGGGACGCCCCAGCCGCTCCTTCAAGCTGGGGCGTCCAGGGCAACATCTCAGCAAGCTGGTGGCATCCGTGAGGAGACAGGAAAACAAGGTGATGATCCTCTTTCTAATTATCTTCCAGCCTCTCCCACCTCCCCACCCACGCCCTTCTGCAATCTAGCGATTAACTTAATTACAGTTTCAGCTCCAGGAGTGGATCCAGCCCGAGAGCAGGAGCTTTGCCTCATGTGTCCTGTCTGGGTTCAGACCAAGACCATGGACACGGACACGTGCACTGGCTGCAGAAGCAAATCCCATTGCCTCATGTGGGGGATTTAAGCGCTCACTCCCAGAGCAAGCCAGATGCGTGGGACCTGCTGCCTGGAAAGAACACACTGGCCGGAGAATCGCACAAGCTCCGTCTCTCCAGCCAAGCACAGGATGGAGGGTGTGTTGCCCCCGGGTGTCCATGGGGACACCTTTGGGCTTCGCGGCAGAGGCAATGCAACCGCCCGGCCCTGGGAGGAGCCCGGGGGGGGCTGCTGCTGCCCTGCCGGTCCCTGCCGCCCTCCCTCCCCAGGCAGGGAGCTTGTCTTTACTTTAAGACACCGTTTACAGCGCCCGTTGGCGAGTCCGCTCTGCCCAGCGCAAGCAGATGCTTCCACCGCGGCACGCTCGGCGCTGGAGCTGCAGCTCTCCCCTGGGACCGGGGTCTGAGCAGGGGCCGCGGTGCCGGGGCCGGGCTGCCGGGGCCAGAGCCGCGGCCGGGGCGGCTGCGCCGGTGCTGGCGGGAGGCGGCAGCCGGGAGCAGCCCAGGGCCCAGCAGCACCCAGCGTTCGCTCCCTCATCCCCGGGGATTCGCTGTGGGCACCTCTAGCTCTGCTGCCCCAGTAGCACTGCAGCAGGCGTCCTAATTAAAAAAAGCAATTAGTGGAGTAACACCAAGGGCTTCCCCTTCCCTCCAGGAGACGGCGCGTGCTGCCTGCCTCTTGCAAGTGCCTTTTCCCCCTCGCAGGCTCACGCTGAGACCGCCATAATCGACCCTTCTGTGCTTCGCTGCAGCGCTGCCTCCCGGCACCTCGCTCGGACCGAGACACACCGGCACGTGCGACCGGCCGGGAGCCGCTAACACGTGCCGTGAGTTTCACCGCCCTCGTGGTCTTGTCCCTGGCACCCAGGAAGGATGGCTCTGGGCTGCTGAGGCTGCTGAGGACCCAGGGACGACGCATGGGTGCAGGTACCGCGTTTGCGCACCTCTCCTCTGTGGGTCTGCCTGTGTTTTCCTTCCCAGGGAAAAAGCTCCGGAGGGAGTGGAAACCACAAGGGATGCTGTAAAAACGACTTGGTTGTCGCAAGTTGCAATGATTTGTGGCAACATAGGGCTTCCCCTCCCGGGCAGGGGGGCTCTCGGCGTGCCCCGGTGCAGCGATGGAGGGGTGAAGCGGCATCTCCCCCTTCGGCTCCTGCTCAGCAGCTCCCTGGCACGGAGGGTCCCTGCAGTGGAGTCCCCGCAGCGGGCACCCCATCCACCCCCTGCTCGGGACCCGCTGCCCAGTTCCCGGCAGGCAGGGAGGTTAAGCTGGGTGACGCTTCACCCGCCTTGCAAATGTCACCGTCCCCCCCGCCGCCCGCCCCCGGTGTCCACGCAGGACACTGGGCAAAATGTCAGACCACAAAGCGGGAGCGCCCAGGCTGTCTGGGCTCGCGCTGCAGGTGTGGCTGCCCCGCGGCCGCCGGCTCCCGCCCCGCGCGCCCACGGACGGGCGGACGGACGGACAAGAGGGCAGCCCTGGCCACCGCCACCCCTGGCCACGGGCAGGCTTCTCACAGCTTTGTTTTCCTGCTCCGGTTATGGGTGTTTTTCTCCAGCTCTCCTCCCTTCTCTCTGTCTCTTGGAGGCTTTCGATACGGGAGGTGCAGCTGCGTGGCTGCTTGCAGCGGGGAGCTGCTCTGTTTGCAGGCCACCTCTGCCCGGTAAAACCAGCAGCTGACGCCAGATGACAGACTCTAGCCCCAAAATTTCTCTCTATGCAATGCTCCCAGGTCAAGGGGCTGGTCTGGTTCCTCTGTGGTACCACGTCCTGAGCCCTCTGGTCCCACCCCGAGCAAAGCCTCCTGCTGATGGCCCCATTTCAGCTACGTGCCTGGTCACTGCTCCTCTTGGTCACCCTCCATCAGCCATGAGCCCTCGCCAATCTCTCGGTGCTCAGATGGGTCCGAAATCTCCGTGTGCTGTTGCTAATAAGGCGTGAGGCTCGAATTAGGAGCGAAAAGCAGGAATTTTCACGTGGTGTCAGATGCAACACTTCCTGCAGCTGGCCCTCTGAAGGGTGGCCAAGCTCAATCAAGGGTTGGCTCAGGCTTCAAAACTGGGATTTGAGTTTGGGTTCAGACTTTATACCATGTCCTTCCCCAAAGAAGCAGAAGATGCTGGAATTGAGGGTTTCATCTCCAGGCCAAGTGAAACCCCACATCCATCCTCGTGGTTAACCATCGGTAGACATATCATCACTCAGAAAGTGAACTTCCTCCAGCAGAGTCTCAGTCTTGGTTGTTCCAAGGAAAATCACTTGGTTTCTGGGTTCACCATAAGCTCAGCAGTGATTTACCATGTCGAAAATGCGCAGGGAGTTAATTATGTTCATTCCGATATATTTGTATAAGGACTATATAGCTTGTCTTGTTAAGTTCTAAGAAAAACTGGCTGGAAGAATTCTGTTCTTAATTCTGCAGCTCAATATCTTATTTTAGATTTAGCCTCTAGTAGCTATGGATGCTAACTCCTGTTTTTTTCTCCAAGCTGCTCGAGTAAACAGCCCGGCTGTGTTTTCCTGTGCACACCGTTGCCCAATAACTTAACAGTGCAACAATAGCTTGAGATAATAATTGCTATTACCAGGAAAATCCTCCAATAAATAATAATTTTCTTATCTGCATTAGGGCTGGAGAAAATGCTTTCCAGTGTAAAGCTGCAGTACATAAGAGCACACAAGGAGCGTTTCAAATGAAAGATCGGAGCAAGGCAAGCTCAGAGATGCATCTTGTTAAGTGCAGATGAGCGGGTCAGCAAAAAGCCCCAGAACAATTAGCCGTGGATAACTAGCCACTGGAGTGAACTAGTGAGAGGCGCCGTCTGTGGAGCCAGACAGGTCGCTGCTTTGACCCGCGGTCCTGAGGCAAAGACTGGGGGGTTCTTGGTTCCAGGTGGCTCCGGAGGCCCACGGGCACTGGGCTGTCCATCTGTCACCCTCATTTCCAGCCTAGAAAGGAGCACGAGTCGCACGCCGGGACGTGCCAGACCTCGGTAGAAGACACAGCCCTAATTCTGGTCCTCCCCGTCCCAGACAGGGCTATACCGAGGCACCTGCGTCCGTAAAGGGGTGGGCACCAATTTGGTCCTTGCCGTGACGTCTCTGAAGAAGGCAGCGTGGCCGCAGGCTGCCTGTCAGCAGGCAGGAGCAGGCAGCTGCTTCTGCACCGCTCCAAGGAAAACAGTGCCCTGCCTCGGACGCTGCCGCGGCTTTCCCTAACAGTACCCTCCGAGGCAAGGGGATGTTTTTCTGAAGGCTCTTCTACCCTTTCTCATCTCCGTAAACAACAAACCACCATAAAAAGCACATTGCAGGACAGAAGTCTGCAATTTTAACTACCTGATGGAAGTCGGCTGCTGTAGCAGAGCGCTTGGCAGCGTGCTCTCCGCAGAGGTGACGCCCACGCTGTTTATTCCCAGCTCCCGCGTGGGCAGTCTAGAGACACGGGGATGTTTGTCGTGCCCGGTGTTTCCACAGCCGGTTCAGGGGAAAGCTGCGGGTTCGGGCTGGCCCACGGGGAAGCAGCCGAGGATGCTAGCGATGATAGGAGGCAGAAAGATGCCCTGGATCATCTAAGTGGAAAAAAACCCCAAACTAAGCCAAAAAACTTTGGGACAAAAAAGGCACTCTTGCAGCTCCCGGCATTGCCATCCCTGCTGCGCTGCAGCGGGGCCGGGACACGGGGGCTGCTCATGGCCCCGGGATAGCCGGAGTGCCCGGGGCAGGCTGCAGTGATCTGCTTGCAGGGACTCCACATGCTGATGTTAATGTTTCACATGTTTTTGCAGTGTCTCCATCCCAGTGCAATTCGTAAGACACTTGTCCTAGCTCGGCTGAATTTTTAAAAATTACATAAATGCACCCCAGTACACGCAGCTTTCCCCTTTGAGACCCGGCTGGTCATAGGGCACAAACATCCCCCGTTCACAGAGCTATGCCGGCAGGAAAGAGCCGACCCAAACTGCGCTGGTGCATGATAACACCCCCCAAAGCGCCTGACGCCCCGGTCAGCAGGAGCCGCTCGCAGGAGCCGGTCAGCGAGCCCCGCGGCACGGCTCCAGCTCGGCGCCCTGAAGGCAGCCCCTCTCAGAAGCCCTGGGCACGCGGCAGCCGGCCTGGAGAGGGGCGATGGATGCCGCCGGGCTCGGGCGACGGGACCAAACTGCCGCGTGCCAGCTCCGCGGCTTGGGGAACCGCAGCTGCCATCCCTGGCTGCCTGGCCAGGGATGCTGCGGCCGGGACCCCAATGGGTTTTTAACTTGTTCCTCCTCAGGAGCCGCGCATTCAGCCCCCACGCTGGGGTGCAGGGTCCCCAGGGAGTAAATGGGCATCCCCTGACTGCCTGCGCCATTCGCCGCGTTTCTGCAGCACCCACGCATGTGCACCCGCAGGGGATCGCATTAGGTGTAGATCGTTAGGCTTAAGCTATAAAAAGCCCATTTAGAGTTTGGCAGTTAGTAAACTCTTCCCATCAGCTGGAAGCTTTTTAGAACACCCTGCAGCAAAGGGAATATTATGGGAGGGGAAGGGAGAGTGTTTTACTTGACATTAAATACTTGTATTTTATGTCCAAGATTTGACCTGCAATTGAAACTCAAATATAAAGGGAGATGGAAATTCCAGTGGAAAATGTACCCAATTGAGTAAGTATTCTTCTGTATAACATAAACATGCCCTGTGAGGATGTGCAGCTGTTAGAGGATTAACGAGTGACCTCTCTGGGGAAAAATATAACCCGAGCGGGTGAAAGGCAGGGCAGCTTTGGGGAGCCGCCAGGCCACGGCTATGGGAACGGCGCTGCGCAAGGTCCGGGGGCTGGAAACGCGCGGAGGGGACAGGGTGGTCCATCTCCTGCTCGGACGGTGCAGGGATGCAGAAGGCCGCCTGCGCCCACAGCCGCGGGTCTGCGACTGTCCCCGGCAGCGTCTGGCGGGCCAGACGTGCAGAAAGCAGCCAGGTCGTCCGGCACCGAGCTCTGGCACGATTTTCACGGGGCTTTGCGGTGTGCAGAGCGTCTCTGGTCCAAGCGAACAGCTTGGATCTGGAGTTCTTCTGATGCACTGACTGGGATTTGTCACGGTAAAGATCTCCCCCTCCTGTCTGCCCGGGCAGCGCGGGACGAGAGCAAGCCAGGGAAATAACCCGCTCGGGGCTCCCGCTCTCGCTCCGTGACCTGGGCCCGGCTCAGGCTCGGCGTGCAACCGGGGCCGCCCCGAGCAAGCGAGGGTGACCGTGCCCCGAAGGTCAGCTTGCAGGCTGGGCGAGCCGCCTGCCTGCACACCCTGGCCTGGGGATGCTGGGCGGGAGCTGCGCCCGTAAGGGCGACCGTGCGCCTCGCACGGGCCACCCCCGGGGCCAGCTCCACCTCGGGGTGGTCGGTGCCTCCCGCAGGGCGCGGGGAGGGGCCCTGACGGGGCACAGGAGCACTGTCTGGCAGTGCCAGGCGGGGATCGTGCCCGGCCCTGGCACCCTGTCCGTGCAGAGGGACACACGGCTGGAGGAGGAAGAGGTGCGAGCTCGGCGAGGAAGGGCACGGGCAGCGCTGGGCACCAGGAGGTTGTCCCTGAGCAGCGCTGGGGATGCCTGATGACATCTCTGGAGGAGAAGCCGTCCCACGGCTTGCAAAGGGCAGCGAAAAGGACAGCCTTTCTGCAGAAGTAAGGTCCCTGCACGGGCGAGTGCTGGCAGGGCTCGCCTGGAGGGGGGACAGCCGGACTTACTAACTCCAGAGACGTGGGAAGAAAAGATCCGAGGTCAAGGCTGACGCCCAGATTTCGACTCTTGAAGCACAGATCTAAATTAAGAGCCAGAAGCAAGGACAGACTTTATGAGCGCAAGCAAGTCATGAGTCATTTATGAACTGTGTGTCTAGACCATTGTGGGCAAAGTGCGAATCTTCGGGAGGACAGCTCGGAGAGGACACCACCACTCCAGAAATGAGTCTGAAGGGGACAAAAGGGTTTTGGATGTCACCCCGTGAGTCAATGGTGCGGAGCCAGGGCTGGGGCTGGCACCCTGGGCACAGCAGCCAGCCCGGCTCCCGCGCTCTGCAAAACCCTTCGTGCGGAGAGCCCTTGTCTGCCTCTTTTCTAATCTTTGTCCTCGGGGTTCGCTGTCAGGCTCGGATGCCTCAGGCTTGGAAATGCTGCCGACGAGATGTCTGCTTGGTCCATCCCCAAGCTGCCCGCTGGCTCCGCGTGCTCTCCCTGGGCAAGGGAGCGGGTTTGGGATGCAGGGACAGCATGAATCCCAGCCAGCACTCGGATAGTAAATACTTACTAGTACCCTGGTAAGGGGTACACACCCTAGTAACGGGGTACAGAGGCAGCACACACCCTGGTAAGGGGGTACAGAGGCAGCCGGCAAGGGGCTCTGCAGCTGCAGGGGGGCTGTGCGAGGCAGCAGGTCGGAGCAGCTTGGCGTGATTTTTCCAGCCCAGCACTATGAGCAGAGGTGGGCAGCCGAGGGCTTTGCCGCTCTCCTGCCAAACCCGCGGGCTGTGAGGGTGAGCGGTGGCAGGGAGCTGTGCTGTGCCCTGCCGCCGGGCAGAGCGTGGCAGCTTATTATACACCTGGGCTCGAAGGAGGAGGACGGTAATTGCCCAGTGACCGTAATTATTGCCCCGTGCTTTAAAGCCCGGCACTGGCTGGTGGAGCAGTGCTCCGCGGCCACAGGGAGCTCCAGGCTCTCTCACTTGGTGTGATGGATTCCCTTGTATGCTCCTCAGGTTTCCAGCTTTCTGGAATAGCTGCCTTTTCCACATCAGTAAGTGACCCTGTGTGCAGTGTTATTTTGGTCACCAGATCACTTTAATCGCTGTTTTTCTCCCTCTCCTCTCGTTTTTATCTTTCTTTCTTTGCTGGCACCACTCTGGAGGATGCAGTTTTCCGGGGTGATTTCATTCCTCTTAAAGTGCCTCTGTCTCATCCCAGGAAGCATCAGACCCGGGGGTTTGGGAAAGCACAAACAGAAGGGGAAAGGGGGCTCTTCCGAATTCGCTTCTGAGTTGGGTAAGACCCAGAAGAGTGGGTTTTGTTACCTTATGAAAACAAAAGCTAGGCTTTAAGCTGGACCATGGATGCGTGTTAAGATGCTATGCTGGGGTTAATAGAATAGTATTTAGCACTGGTTGTGTATTAGCTATTCTTGAAAGGAATTCACAAATATTAACCATGGCACGCTTCGAGGGCCTGCGTTAGCCTTTAGCTGCCGCGTTTATCAGCTGGGAAAATGAAGCATTTTTGTTATGCTGTTTTCCTTAGCGTGTGAGCAAGCTTTTAGAAAGAGAAGAAGGGCTTGTGGAGACCCGTGTCTTGCTACCTTCAGACGCCGGGTGCTCTGCACCCCGCAGACCTGCCTCTGCCTCCTCCCCGGCCGAAGTCCACTGCTGCCTCCGACCCAGGCACGAAGCGCGAGTCCCGTCCCGCGGGAGTTACACACGTTAACACTGACAGCATTTGAAGTATATAAAATCTGCAAGTCACTGATGGCTTCTGCAACTGCTCTGCAAGGCCTCTGCGTCTGCTTTTGTTCTCCACCAGCATTAGAACAACACTGATTGTCGGAAACAAGGCAAAAAACAGTAAGTGCCATTACTGAGAACTGCTGAGTCAGCCATCTTTTTTCTTTGACAAATGGGGAGACAGGGAGGATTACTGCATTCATGGAGGCCACACAAAACGCCAGGACAGAGATACCATGACAAAGCAATAGTCTTCTCTCTCTCACCGAACTGGTTTTCAACAAATCCTTCTGCAAAGAGATTTCTATTGTGAGCCATCTGAAAGACAAACCCAGCCAGGCCTCCAGCCCGAGTTACAGTTCTGCAGTGGCAGAAAATGCATACAGCACTTCTAAAAATGCCCCCATCATGAGTCCATGCCCACCACGTTCAAGAGGGTGATGGATCGGTACCCAGGGTCAGCCGCGCCAGAGCAGCCGGCGAGGGCCAGGGCAGGCTCACCGGGCACCTCCCTGGAATGCATATTCACGTTTAGAGAATGTTTACTAACAGGGTTTATAAGATACAATGCAAGTGCTAACATGGAGGTTGTGGTGAGGTGGGTGTTGGTCTCTTCTCCCAAGTAACCAGCGACAGAATGAGAGGAAATGGCCTCAAGTTGCGCCAGGGGAGGTTTAGATGGGATATTGGGGAAAATGTCCTTACTGAGAGAGTGGTCAGGCATTGGCACAGGCTGCCCAGGGAGGTGGTGGGGTCACCATCACTGGGGGTGTTCAAAAAACATGTAGATGTGGCACTTAGGGACATGGTTTAGTGGGCTTGGTGTTGGGTTGAGGGTTGGACTTGATGATCTCAGAGGCCTTTTCCAACCTTAATGACTCTATATGTCTCAAGGCCCTGGTTGTGGTCTCTCTCAGTTGCACGGGCAAATGGTCCCCCCATATATCGCTCTTCAGCGCGTTTCTGGTGGCAGCCGGTTCACCTGAAAAAGTTCAGGTCTGGGGCTGCCTGGCAGAAAAGCCTCGAATCTCCACCCTCCAACTCTGTCCGCACGTGGGGCCATATCCACGGCCCCTCACGTTGGCTTTCTGCTTGCACCTGCTTGTGGAACATGGAGAACGCTTCCCTGGGGTCTACTCCAATTGCAAATTCCTGGTGGCCGTGACTCTGGCCATGAGCTGCGTCTGCGCTGGCGCAGGCTGCGGTTAAAGGGATCTTGGTGATGGGCAGCCTTTGCCTTCCGGGGATTTATCTGTAGCTGGTGATTAACCTGTTGTTAATGCTCATCTTTCTCCACCATTCCTTGCAACCTCTTATTTCTGAACCCTGATTTAGAAAGGGGTACATCCATCTCATCTAAACTCCCGCGTGTTGGGGCGTTATGAAATTAAGGATGGTTAAAGCGGCGTTGTTTAAGGCAACGGGCAAACGTAGCTGGCGTTCCTGCATCTGGCATTCCTGCAGCTCTGGAGGGGAAGGTGCTGCTCCTGCAGTTGAGAAGCTAGATGAAGGCAGACCGAGCTGTATTTTCAGAGGTCACTGTGCAATTACCCCAAACTGGTGTTTAAACACTATGGCGAGGCTGACACCCCCACTGTGATGGGAGTTGCCCCAGGACCTCCAGGGCTGCCAGGGTCAGGGCATCACCAGCCACCTTCCCTGCCCCTTCCTGCAGCTCTTGCCCGCTCCCACGGCCTCTCGCGGTGGATTGCATGCTGAACCGGCGCCAGGCTCCGGCAGGCAGCAGCTCTCAATAATCTGATTTCCTGCTAACAGAAGCCAAAAGCCAACGGCAGTTTCTGTAACATGCGTGTGCTCCCATGCGCTCGCTGCCCCAGCCCCACCACCCTCCAGCCAGCAGCCCCGCAGCAGCGTGCAGGGATGTGGCCGCAGGCAGCCGTGCCCTGCTCCGCTCCTCGGTGCCGTGCTCCCGCTGACGGAGCTGCTTGTGCTCCGCTGCTCCCGGGGGCGTGAGACAACTGTCCCCTCCCCAGACGCGAGACGGGGGCTCTGCCGGCGCTGGCACCCTGGGCGCCGCAGAGGTTTGCACTGGCTGTGGGTGGTGTTTGCTGCCGCTGCAGCAGAAGGGTGACACCGGGTGTTCGGGAGCTAGCAAGTCCAGGGAGCCTGTGAGGGTCAGAGGCTCAAGAAATTTGGGCTTAGAAAAGGCTACCTGAATTGTACCAGTGTGCGCAAGTCCACTCTTCTATTAAGGGCAAAAAAAAAGGTATGGTTTATCTGGCTCTTTTAAAGGAGTGCTTGCACTTCATTTTGAAGCTGTAGGTGACAGAGAAGGTCCTTTTCGCCCTCCTCCTTCACCTCAGTCATCGTCAGACGCTTGCTAGGAGAGCTGGGAGTCATGGGCAGGGGCTCCTGCCGTCCTGCTGGGACCCGCAGCTCCAGTGCACGCAGAGTGGGTCAGCTGGCCCTGGGAGGGTCTCTTGCACGTAACCGAGCACGCTGCCAGACTGTAACCGCAGCCTGGCAAGGGGCTCGGTTGGAGCCACGGGACGGGGCACGGGACGTTACAGCTGCCCCCCGGGATGCACGCACCGCCAGCCTCGGGCACACACCGCTCCTCAAAGCCTTTGCCAAGCGCCTGAAAATGGACGGACTCTGGCCCAGCACCACACGAGCTGCCTGAACCGCCCTGCCAGGCCCCGGTGGGACAGGCAGACCCCCCGCCCGCACCGCTGTCGGCTGTGCTGGCTCTGCCCAGCCAGGCAGCAAACACCCCTCCTCGCCCCGGAGCGCGGCGCAGCCGCCTCCCGCGGCAAACAGACACCAGAAAACTGTATCTGTCCTGTACGGAGGAAAATCACCCAGCACCCTCCGACCCTGCAAGTCTGGCAAAAGAGGCAAATAATTGCAGTCAAAAAGGGACTCCAGGGAAGAGCCAGGACTGAGCAGTGCTGGAGAAAGCGAGCAAGAAATAACCCCCCGTCCCCGTGGGTGCGCAGAGCCGAGGGGAGGGTGGTGCAGCGCAGGTGAGGGGTTTTACTGCGCGGGATGCTGAGGGTGTGCGCGGCCGTCCCGGCACCCTCGCCAGCGGCACCCGCAGCAAACCCTGTCTTGGTGGTCATGGGCGGCCCGAGAGTGGACACAGCCCTGCAAGCCAGAGCCTCCCGCAGCCGGCCTGGGATCCACAGGCAGCACCAGATCGGGACTGACTCAAGCACCAGCTAGCAATTATTATACCATTAAAAGAAAAATGGGTGATTGCTTCCTCATTGAAAAGTTACGACTTTCTTTCTCTAATTACTACTCTAAAGCTAAGCTTATTTCCTGTTGAAATGTGTGTGCTTGTGGTGCAGGATTGCAGCGTCTCTTAAAAACCCTTCTTCGTGTCTCCTCTCCCAGACTGGCTCATGCAAATAAGGGGTGGCTGAGAAATGGATGGAAGCATTTGCGGTTTGGTTGGGTTCCTGCGCTAATTAAGGGCCACATCCAGCACCTAGGAGCTGGTGCAAACTGCACCCAGCTGACAGGAGGCTGATTTCTGCAGGGAAGGGGCAGTGGCGCTTCCAAAATGACCCTGGGAATTTTCCCTGTGACAGGTAGATGCAGCCCTGGCGGGGGGGAAAAGCTGGGAGGGCAGAGGAGTGGGAAAGGTCCTTTCTAAGTGCTGTGTTCTGCTATTTTTTTACTTTTTGACCTGGCGTCAAAGCAGAAAACAAATTTAAGAAGGTGCTTGAAATTCTGGTTTTGGTCTCTTCCATGAGCGCATCATTGGAAGCACAATGAAATAAGAGGAAAGAGACTGAAATAAAACCACCGCGGCTATTACCCGTACGGGCCTTGTGAGTTAGCCCTAACTCCTCATCACAATTAGCTCTGAGCTGCTAACTGCAATCTAAGCCAAACCAAAGATGCCAAATAGAAAGACAAATTGCTGCAAGCTCTCATTGCCCCGGCGGGGCGGGCGCGGGTGCTGTGCATGGCCGAGCCCCTGCTGCGCCCCGGGGCCACACGACCCCACCGCTCCCCTTCCACCTCCCTGAGCGTCTTGGCTTGTTCCTGCCATCGAGCAGAGGGGAAAGCTTGGCAAGGCAGAGACAGGGAGACACAGCTGACAGCTCCCCATCACCGCTGTGCCAGAGGATGGGGTCCTGGGCGCCGCAGGGCTTCGGCTGGAGGAACAGCAGGCAGGAGCCGAGCCATGCAGCTGACGGGGAATAAAGTGGAAGGAGCCGTAGCCAGCTGCATGATGAGCTGCCTCGGTTGGGAGGAAGATCAAGGTCTCAGGAGTGGGAGGAAGGCCAAAGTCATTTGGGGAGCTTGGGAGGGAAAGTCTATCCTCTGGGCTGGGGTGGAGCTGGGAAGGAAAGTTTATCCAAAGGGCTTGCAAAGCTTTGGGTCTGGCTGGAGACCTCGGCAGACCCGAACTCCCTGCAGCCCTAATCCAGAGTGCGTGTTCCTGCGCACCCCGAGTGATCGGAGTGGCCGCTCTGGCAGCCGGAGGAAGTGGGGCTGACCCGGCGCTGCAGGGAGAACAATTGGACATTGTGCTGCCTTATCGCCACTGAGCCTGGTTCTGCCGTCAGGAATCGGTCAAACCTTGGACCCCTGCTTGTGCGGATCTTCCCACACATCTCGCGTGCTCTCCAAGGCGATTGCCGCAGTGGTTGAGAGGTGCCTGAGCTCCCCGTTACCATCGTTCGCAACCCATCTCCCAGCCAGAGCGTCAGGTCTGGAACCAGTGGGGACAGGGACGATGCTGGGATGCTCGTGTGCCGCTTCCACTGGAGCAGGGAGCAAACCCGGGAACAGGGGGCTGGCGAGGCGATGCTCCCACCGGGATGTGCCGTCCAGAGGGCTGCTGATGGGGCTGGTGGGGTGTGCTGGGGTGCACTGGTACTTCTGCACAATGGGCAAGGCTGGGGGTGGCAGCTCATGCACGAGACCCCAAGGCACCTTTGGACATGCCACCCACACGGCAGCAGCACCCTGGGCCACATGGGTCGCACCCGGTGCTCGGCCTCCGAAGCCCCTGGGCAAGGCAAGGGGCGCGTGCCCGACATGGGGTGCTGAGTCGGCTCGGGGTGCATGTGTGCAAACGGCACAGGCAGAGAGCGCAGTGTCGCTGGGTGTCTGGCCAGGAAAGCAGGCAAGTCGTACAAAATGAATTTAAGCCGCTTTGCTTCCATCTAGTTCAACCATTGCTTTTACTCATTTTCTTCTTACCTCCCTCACCAGCATTTCCTAGCTTGGATGCCGACCCTTCCCTGCTGGCTGGGATGGCACCTACTGAAAACACCCATCCCAAACGCTGCTGGGACCTGGGGACACTGGGACAGCTCGGGGAGCCATGGCTCTGGAGCCGGAGGAGGCGGCGATGCTCAGTGCTGGAAAAGGTCAGGGGAGCAGAGGCTGTTTACGCACAAGTACTTCTAGTAAGATCTGAACTTACAAAATCTTATGCAAGTCAAATAATATTTTTCAGTAGGACTTGGGTGTCTGGCTAGCGTAGGCCCAAGCAATATTTTTTTTAAGGAAATGGGTTTTTTTTCCATCAAAAATGAACCATTTTTTAGTGCTGTGTCACTTCAACAAGCTTCCTATGTGTTGTGTTTTTTTTTTTTTTTAATGGTCCAAATATTGTGTTTTGCAATTAAAAATTTTTTTAATATTCTGATTCAAACTCTGATCCGAGCTTCTGCCCAAAGCTTTAGGTTAATTTGCGGTAATTTTGAGCGACATTTGAAGCGACACTCCTGGGTTTTGCAGCCTTCCCCTCCCGGGGCAATGGCCCACAGCCGCTTGTGGGGTCTGGGGGTTCTGGCCAGGCCGGGTGGGGAGCAGCCCCCCGATGCCCTAAAGCTGCCCCCGGAGAAGGGACCCGCCTCCTCTCCCCCCACCCCAGCGGTCGCAGCCCCCGCCCCGGCGCCCCGCGGGTGTACGACCGTCCTCCGGGGGTCCACGGGGCCCGCAGAGCACGCGTGGGCAGAGCTGCCGCCCCCCGCGTCCCGCCGCATCCCGCCCGCTGCGGCCCCGGCACCTACCGCCGGCTGCGCAGTGCTCGGTGCGCGGTGCTTCGGGCTGCGCGGCGCTCCGGGCTGCGCGGCGCTCCGGGCTGCGCGGCGCTCCGGGCTGCGCGGCGCTCGGCGGCGGTGCTCCGGGCTGCGCGGCGCTTGCTGCTGTGCGGTGCTCGGTGCGCGGTGCTCGGTGCGCGGTGCTGCGCTCTGCCGCCGCCGCCCAGGGAGAAAAGGGATTAAAAACCCGAGAAGCGCCGGCGCGGAGGGGGGGGGAAGCTGCCTCCCGCGGCGGGGGGCCAAGGGGCGGCATCCGCCCGGCCGCACTGCCGCTCCGCCGCCCCCCCGGGCCGGGCACCTGCCTGCGGGCCGCTGCCTGCGCTGCCTGCGCTGCCTGCGCTGCCTGCGCTGCCTGCGCTGCCTGCGCTGCCTGCGCTGCCTGCGCTGCCTGCGCTGCCTGCGGGCAGCTGGCTCAGGCCGGCGGGCGGGCGCTGGCGCGGAGCCTCCCATCGCCGGGGCAGAGCGGCCGGCGGCGGGGCCGGAGGAGCCGAAGTAGCGGCCGGCAGCCTCCCCTCCGCTCCCCCCGCGGGCCGGGCCGTCCTGTGCCGGCACGGGCCGCTCCGGTGCCCTCCCGGAGAGGGCAACAGCCCCCCTGGCCGCAAGCAGCCCCCCGCTGCCCCCGGGCAGGGGACGGGATCTCTGCCCTGCCCTCGGGGCAGCCGGAGCCGCAGAGAGGGGGCTCGGGCAGGCGGCTGCCGCGGGTCTGCGCCGGGCACGGCTGTGCCAACGCGGGCACCGCGCTTCGGCCCAGCGAGAGCCTGGCCTTAAAAGCTGAAGCGCTCTTCGGAGCGCTGCCAGCCTGACAAGTACAGCTCCGTCTCCCCAAGGACGCGGCCACCTTGCCGGAGCTTGTGCCTGGTGCCGATGCCAGCGTTGCGGCAGGGCCTCGGCCTTGCCGGGAGCCAGCGGTGGGCTCGCGGGGTGCAGAGATGGGCTCACCGGGTGCAGAGGTGGGCTCGCGGGGAGGCCGTGTGTTGCTGCCTGTTAGCTGGCTGCAGTGTTAAAGAAACAAGTGCGATGACTTCACAGCTTGGCCTGCCTCCACGAGCGCTTTGATGCGGTGGTTAGGCTGTGTTATCTAAGGCGCTCTTAGAATAGACTTTTAGTCCTGGCTCACATGGAGCCTGTGTATTTGGACAGCCAGTCCAAACTGAAAGTATATTGAGCCCAGCCGTTCTGATAAAAACATGCTCCGGTTGACAGCAGTTAACAGCAGCTAGTGGGGACGGCGCCTAACACATCCGACACAGGACAGGTAGGCTCTGGTCTCTCCTAGCATCTCAATACTCTTCCCCCCCCCCCCAGTTTGAACAAGCCCCCACAACATTTCCTCCTGCTATTTTAGCCACATGTTGAAAATAGAAAAAGAAAGGTACAGCCAAACGTTTCTGCATCTCACAAAAAGACTGGCCCCGGCTTTGGCTCAGGCTTGCCTGGATGAAAGGCATTGAGGTTGTTAGGATCTGAGGAATATTAGGAAATGCTGCTCCCTTTTCTCACTCAGGGGAATGTTTCAGAGCTGTGGGGAGACTGCACCCCATCCCCACACCCCCAGCCCTCCCCGCTGCTTGCCTGGCTCTCCTTACACCCCTGTTGCGGCCGGAACTGGCAGCTCTGACGCCGTGTGGGGTACGGGGTGCCACTGACGGCATCCTGCCAAATTTAGCGTTGCCTCCTTTCTGCCCGTCCTGAGGGCAGCCATCCGTGGGCCGGAGACAGCAGCTGGTGGGGCCACACAAACGCAGAGCAAACGTTCGCTTCAGCGGCCGGCTCCTGCGTGGCTCACCAGAAAGAGGACCAGAAAGTCCCTGCGTGAGAAGCGCCTTGGCTGAAGCCCAGACGCCGACGGTGCCACAGCGGCCCCCGGGCCCGGCTGCCGTGCTGCTCTGCGCGGAGAGCCGGCGAGGACGGGGCTCGCTGCCCTCACAGCCAGCCCTGCCTCCTTCTGCGCTCCCCAGCCTGGCCGGGAAGCCCCGGTTGCGGCAGATGCCTGCGTTATTTCCCAGGCTCTGGGGATGGCTTTCAATGGCTGGCTCCCGCTCCTGCCTGGGGTGAGGAACCTCCTCACCTTGCTGCCTTGAGCGTCTGTGGGCCTCCTCGGCTATGAGTCCCATAAATAATACACACTTCTTGGGGTTCTTTGGAAGCACAGTGAGTAATTAGCCACAGAGCCGCTTTCTACCCCGAGGAAGCACTAGGTGCTTCTCTCTGCTTGGCACCCAGCCATACTCAGGCGGTGCCTGTGTGGGCAGCTCAGCCCCAGCACCAGCTGCCCCAGCGGCTCCTCTTCCCCCAAACCGCGATCATGCAGCAGAGACGACTTCGGCAAAACTTTCTGCAAGTTTAGCATGAGACCCACAAGATCCCCCAGGTCCCAGGCTTTGGCTTCATCCCTCTTGGAGCTGTATTGCTGAAACGGCTCAGCAAGCACCGCTCAGCCCAGTACAAGCTGGGAACGGCACTGGTGGGGAAAGTCACCCCTCCTGCCTCCCTGCCAGCTCCCTGCCTCCGAGCGCGGAGAGAGGAAAAGGAAACCCCAGTTGTTGCCCCAGTGACACACGTCCGGCCCAGCCTGCAGACTTGGCCAGGAGTTCGGGAACCAGGAACGCGCATTGCAGACCGCTTGGGACGGGGCTGGAAAGCCCCTGCGAGGCTGCGGCTCTGCCAGGATGCCGTTCCCGGGGCGCACCGGGGGATGCTGGAGGAGGCACTCACCTGCCGGGTCAGGGTGCACGGGGCCGGGCGGTGACGGCGGCAGCTGGCAGGCAATGCTGCCTGGGGTCACCCTGCCCCTCGCCCCCCTCCCCTGGGGCAGGCGGCTCCCGGAGCGCGCACGCCCACACCCGCACGCCCTCGCACCACTCACAGGCGGCTCCAGAGCAAGGCAGCGTCCCTCAGACGGGTGCGGGCATCGGGGCTGTGCCGGATCCTGCGCAAAAGCTGGCATTGGCCGGCGGGCACTGCGGCGCACAGGGACTGAAGCGGCACCGTGGCTGGCAGCGCGGGCCGCTGCTCTGCACCCACATAGGACAAGGAAGTATGGATAATCCTTCGCCTTGCTATTTTTTTCCTCTCATGTGATCTTGTTTTTGGACTGCTATTTTGGGGCTGGACTCCAGCCCAGGTGAAAGACAAGGATTTAATCCAGCCTGCCTCCCCCATCGCCCGGAGGGCTTCCCAGGACCTCTGCCTGCCTGCCCGGAGGATGGGGTTAAACCCTGCTGCCGGCTCCGGTTCGGCGTGTGCTTCCCAGCCTTTTCCCCCTCTTGCTGCAAAGCCATTTCTGTCCACGGATTGCTTCTGTGCAGCCGAAGGACGATGGCAAGCAGGCTGCGGTGCGCACGCCGTGCCCGGCTGCCCCCCTGCCCCGTCCCGTGGGCACCCTCTGCCCTGTGTCCCCCCGGGCTCTTGCTGGGACTCGGCACAGCTGCACGCCCGGGTCTCCGCAGCACTGTTTGCTCGCTTTCTGCCCGTTTCCCCCCCAAAAACCAGCCTGTCAGGAAGTTGACGGGAGATAAGTAAAAAAAACGCTCACAGTTTGCAGCAGCCTTGACATGAACTGATGCAAGGCCTGACCCCGCAAACTGCTCATTGTCCCCCTGCGCCGGCCGCGAGCGTCCCACCAGCGCTTGGAGCAGACGGGCATGTGTGGACATGGGGAGGCAGGGGGCTGCTGGGGCCCCCCCTCGATGTGCGGGAGGTGAGACCCCATGCTGCAGCGTGGACATGTCCCGCCCTGGGGCCACCTCTGGGGCCAGGTCCTCGGGGACATCCTGGTGCGTCTGGCCCCACACGCTCAGCACTGGCAAGACTGACTGTTTTTCTCCCATTTATGTCTTTCAGCCCTCCGGGTGAAAGTTGAAGTGTGCCAGTGGGGCGCTGGGGAAGGGCAGCCTGGTTCTGCCAGCTCGGTGGGCGGCAGGAGATACCCCTGCGTGGGCAGGAGTGGCGCAGAAGGTGAATGGGACATAACACCGCCTCTCGCCCGTCCCCACACGCACGTGTCGCGTGTGACGAGCTGGGGTCTCAGAGAAACCTGAATTTCCTTCTCCGTAGGCAGTCTCCCCAGTTCAGCTATGGAAGGAGCCAGTTTCAGCAGCCGGCGCTGAGCTGCACAGCACCGTGGGCAGGCGGCACACAGCAGCATGGGTTGGGTGAAGGATGGGACCCACAATGGGAAACTTCAGTCGAAGGTATGACTTGTAGCTAAGTGAAAAATGCAGGTCGAAGAGTTCAAAACTGCTCCCTTTTTGGGCCTATTTCTCAATCTTTAGATAACATGTAAAGCTGTTTTCTTTATCCTGCTTCCCATTAACCGGTTTTATATGAAATAAGGAATTGCTCTCTGACACCTGTTAAGTGCTCTGTTCTCTGTCGGGGTGGGGCAGGAGCTCTCAGTACCTCCAGCTTTCCTTTGCACACCCTGCGGGTCAGGGTGGGGTTGGTGACGGTGTGTGACACAAAGCTCCTGTGAAACCGCTTGGTCCTGTGGGAAGAGTTAGAACCACAGAATCATGAAGGTTGGAAAGGACCTCAAAGATCACCAAGTCCAACCGTCATCCCAACACCACCATGCCCACCAAACCATGTCCCCAAGTGCCACGTCTACACATTTTTTGAACACCCCCAGTGACGGTGGCTCCACCACCTCCCTGGGCAGCCTGTTCCAATGCTTGACCACTCTCTCGGTAAAGACATTTTTCCTAATATCCCATCTAAACCTCTCCTGGCACAACAATTTCCTCTCGTCCTATCGCTGGTTACTTGGGAGAAGAGACCAACACCCATCTCACCACAACCCCGTTCCAGGCAGTTGTAGAGAGCGATGAGGGCTCCCCTCAGCCTCCTCTTCTCCAGACGGAACACCCCCAGTTCCCTCAGCCGCTCCTCATCAGACTTGTGCTCCAGGCCCCTCCCCAGCTCCGTTGCCCTTCTCTGGACACGCTCCAGCACCTCAACGTCCTTCTTGTAGCGAGGGGCCCAACTCTGAACACAGGATTCGAGGTACTAGCCGAGTCCAGGGGCACGATCCCTGCCCTGCTCCTGCTGGCCACACTAGTGCTGATACAGGCCAGGATGCTGTTGGCCTTCTTGGCCACCTGGGCACACTGCCGGCTCATGTTCAGCCGGCTGTCAACCAGCACCCCCAGGTCCTTTTCTGGCGGGCAGCTCTCCAGCCACTCCTGCCCAAGCCTGGGGCGTTGCCTGGGGTTGTTGTGACCCAAGTGCAGGACCCGGCACTTGGCCTTGTCAAACCGAGGGTTTAACAAGAGTTGCTGGGTCTGGGCGCACGGGGAGATCCGCTGCTCTACAGCCGCAGTGGGGATTTCGGGGATTTTTTTAGGGATTTTAGGGAAGGAGGGGTAAGATGACCGTGCTCGCAGCCGAGGGAGGCAGCGGGGCCGCCAGGGGGCGCCGCGCGGCCGCGGCGCGCGTGCCGCAGCTGGGCACAGCTGGGCACAGCTGGGAGCGGGCAAGGGGAGGGCTATGGCACAGAGGAGGGGGCACAGCTGGGTCCTGGCACAGCTGGGGTGGCTGTGGCACCGCCGGCAGCCGCGGGGCCTCTGAGGCCCAGGCAGGTGAGGGTGCTCGCGGCTGCAGCAGCCACAGCTGGAGCACATCTGGGTGGCAGCAGAGCTGGCAGCTATGGCCCAGCCGGCAGCATGTATGGCTGGCACTGTGCACATCTGGCGGCAGCCCCCTCCGGGGCCGGGGCCCGGTTTATCTCCGGTGGCTCCTGGAAGCCGCTGCTCCAGGCTTGGGCTTGCTTCACCCCTGAGCCGCAGGTGGTGCCAGGCCTCCGCCTGTGGGCTGCGGCTGCGGTCACTGCCGAGGAATTGAAGGTAGGCAGGAAGCCTGTCTGGCATTAAGATCGTCTCATTCACCCTGAGTCAAAACCAGTCATCCCCCCAACCAGACACGCAGGGGAGCGGTTTTGTTTGTCCTTGCACGTCGCTCTCAGTCCTGGTTCACTCGCCAGGATGCCTTCGGTCTTTTCCAGTCACCGTTTCCCAGGAGGGAGGACCCCCTCCTGAAGAATGACTCCCATCCTTTGTTTCTTAACGGGTGACCTTATATATTGAAACGAATGTTGTTTACTTAAGCTCAGCACTAGTTTAGAGTCAAGAGCTGATTCCCAGAGGACTCTCCTGGATACACTAAGCAAATGAGGAATCTTCTCCTGTAATTACATTTCTGGGACAGCAGACATTTTCTGATTCATTTAATATGTGCCATGTTGCATTTGTTACAAACCAGATACACAACAGAAGCCCTATTACCTTAAAAGTACTGCCGTTATCAAGTACTGGCTTAATTACAGTTTCATCTAAAAATAGATCAAGTTAGCTCGACACAATCCATTTCTCCTGTTCCCCTGCTGCCTGGCGTTGTTTTCTCCCTTCAGTTGCTGCTCCACCAAGCCCAGCATCAATCCACCGCCGCAGCCTTCTCCCGAGAGCAGCGCCGGGCTGGCAGGCCGTCGCTGCCGGGAGCCCACCGGCACGCTCGTTTTTCACTCCTCCCAGTCTTCCAAAACTCACCGAACATGAACACAAAGAGCCCGGGAGGCTCCTCGGGGCTCAGGTTCCCCGGCTCTGGCCGCTTTTAACCTTTCTGACTTTGGGAGCTGCTGACACCCAGGTAATTCCTACGGGCAGGGATGCGGCGCATCGCCTGCTGCCTCTTGCATCTGCCTTTGCCATAGCTGCTTTTGTTTACAAAACCCACCCAAGGTGCGGCCCGAGGCTGATATCTGCTCGTTACCATCACTTTCCTCTTTCCTCTGATTGTTACGTGGTTTCCACAGCTCAGAGCTGCCCCCCCCGCGGAAGCCAAGCCAAGGCAGCTTTCTTCCCGCTTGGGAAACGGCTGCCTTAGCCCGAGCGGTGTCTGTCACCGGCGATGGTGGCTCTGAAGAAAGGTGTAAAGTCCCGTCTACGTACGGCCCCGTCACAGCGTGTGTCATCAGAGCCGTGCCGGCCGGCCCCGCGCCGTGCCTCTGCTGGGCGTGCCGGGGGTCCGCCGTGCGAGTGCCGCAGCTCCCGGCCCAGAGGAAAACGCCGCGCCGGGGAAGAGCCGCCTTCTCCGGCCGCGTCCCGTGCAGTGTCCCACCGCCTGCCCGCGTCTCCCAGCCGGTGCGGCGGGGCTGCCACAGACTCACGCTGCTTTGGGCAGGGCTCACCACGCAGCACCCGCTTCCAGAGCTGCAGAGGACCTTCCCCGCGCAGCGCCGTGGGGCCGAGCTCTGTCTTCACCCACTGGGCACCGACGACCCCCGGCACCCGGCCCAGCCCCGCGGGCCGCACCGGGCGCCGGCCCGGCGCCCAGAAGGGCTGGGCAGCAAAACCCTTACGGCACACTTTGCTGCGCCTGGAAAGCGTGCGACACTGACCGCCAGCCCTACCACATTCATGTTTTACTGACTGGTTTTAATTTTATTTCCCACGCGTTTGCCAACGGAAACAGATCTTTCTTTCCTCGTTTGGGCGTAAGCAGGGTGCAGCCCGCGGTCCTGCGGTGCCGGCGGGGCTGCGGGTGCTGGGTGCAGGCGCTGGGAGGGGCCAGACCTCGCAGGACCGCGGCAGACCCCAGGGAGGTCACATGGATGTACGGGCTTGAAGGAGCCCGGCTTCCCGTGTGGGTGTCACTGGTTGGTCTTTCGTCTGCTTTGCTGCCTGAGAAGGTTTTTCCTCCCTCGCTGGGTGCGCGGCAGCGGAGGGAGGGCGGCCCGGGGATGCCGGCGCGGCTGCTCATTCAGGGACATCAGCTCTGCTCATTGTGGCATTGGATTTTCTGATCTGAGCCCAGGGAGGAAAACAAAACTGGGGCTTCAGTGTCTGGGGGCTGCTCCAGGAGATGCCTCACTGCCCAAAATCTCCAAGAATTCCTGATTTTGTCTTTGTCAGCTCAGCCACTTGTGCAAATAGTGTCAGCCAGGGCTGACACACAAAGCAAGGTCGGTTATAAGCCGCTCTCCTGGAACAGAGGCACTTGGAGCAGGCACAAAGAAATCTCTGTCTCTTCCCTTCCCTGGCATCCTGGTAATTAACCCAGAAAATCGCAGCTTGCCCTTGTCTCGGGTGCCGAGTGCCCGGGCGCGGGGCTGTGCGGTGCGCGGGGGGCGTCCGGCCTGGCTGGGGGGGTCTGGCTGTGCCGTGGCCCCCGGCCGCACAGGGAAATGGAGCGGCCGGTGTCCGTCTGGGAAGTACGAACTGAATGAGGAACTCGCCTGCTTCCAGAAGTGAGGAAAATCATTTGGGTTTTTGCACTCAATTGGTTTTAAGAAATGTATGTCCAGAAAACAGCAGAAGTTGGAGTTGCCTTGGATCAAACACGAGCCACCTGATGTAAAATTTACGCTGACAATATTTTTTGGCGAATTTGATTTTTCCCCCAAAGATATTTCAGGAAAAACCTCTGTGCTGTGGCCTAACGCCCGGCAGCGGCCGGTCCGACACGGCCAGGCGGGGATACCTGCGCAGTTCCCGGGGCAGGGCCGGCTCCAACCCCTCCCGGCTCGGGCGCCATGCTTGACTTAGGCACCGGCTGTGCCCGACGCGCTCTGCAAAGCCTCCTCTCCCGGGCTCACACCGCGCTGGTCGTGGCCAGCACGCCCCGGCCCGAGGTGCTAAGCCAGGCACGTCCCGGCGGGCAGCGGAGACGCGCGCGCAGCTGGGGAGCCGGTCCCGTCCCTGCAGAACGACGTGCCAGACGCTGCAGCCGCTGCGGGGGACGTGGGGAGCCCCAGCCGGCACTTGGCCGGCGGAAGCCCAGCCCTGCCCTGCCAGGCTCCTGCTGTAAATAACAGCCCGTCCAGAGCTAAACACGGCCACCGCGGGAAGCGTTGGGTGAGCCAGATAATCTGCAGGCAAAGGCTGTGACCGTCCGCTTGAGTATGCCATGGTTCTATTATTATAAAACACAGTAACTGCGCGCCCAGACTGGGCCGATGGACTTGCACGGGAAAGTACTCTTGAGTAATTAAGAAATATTCTGTATTCGATTTGCCACTGTACTTCCCATGGATCAAATTAGTGAAAGATGAATTCAACTTCAAAGTAATTTGAAAAATCTTTGGGTTTGTTCTTTTGAATTTTTTGTTGTTGTTTCATTTTTTACTACGGAAAGTCACAGGAAAACCTCACTGCAGCTAATAAAGGCATAATGAGCAAGAAAATTAATTATACAAAAACAAAGGCAATGGGAAAGAATGTAAGTCATGCTTAAACAGTATTGTAGAAAATACAGTTCAATCAAGTCCAACCCACTAGGAAACAAATATTTAATTGTACAGTAAATAACGTATTTTTATTTTAAGAGAGGCCCATTTCAGACCATCTGTCACAAGCCAAGTGAATATAAACAGCCGTGCAACTGCGCTTGCACAGACCCCACGCCCTCCCGTGTCCTGCCACGGGAAGGGGAAAGCGAAGAACCCCAGAGGGGAGAGGAGCGACCAGGGCCAGGCCCGTTAACTAGGAGTTGTTACTGGTTTCAGAGGGACGGCTTTGCGGGGAAAGGGGCCGCTGCTCTCCCGGCAGCCTGAGTGAGGAGCCGTGGAGAAGCAGGATTGGAAAGGAGAGTGCTGCGGAGGGACGGGCGTCTCGGCGCCGACGCCGGGAAGGCGACTGTCTCAGCAAGTCTCTGCTGCGGGCGCAGGAAGAGCCGGCAGCGATGCCCGCGGGACCTCCCGGGGCTGCCGTGGTGCCGGGCGCAGGCGGAGCCGGCAGCGATGCCCGCGGGACCTCCCGGGGCTGCCGTGGTGCCCTGCGTGCCCTTGCAGCAGGTAACAGATGAGGAGCTCTCCAGTCACTTAATGTTTTTAACAGCAAATGAAATTGCTCCCAACCATCAGTCTCTTATCTGCATGCTCCAAGGGCACGTCCTCTGCAAACGCTGCCGTGAAAGTAAACACGGCGCAGCGACGGGCTTTTCTTCGGCAAGGTGAAGGCGAGGAGGTGGATATGTTTACTGCGGCCCTGCCCCGATGGCTGCGTTTGCGGAGGTGCGCTGTGCAGCGTGAGGACACTCCACACCGTAACCTTGAACGGACGAAAGATACGCCTGGAAAAATAACTGAGATGATGAGGATAATTTTGTTCTCCCGCTCCCACAGCTGCATGCCTCACATGCAGCTTGAGTCCCCTTGTCCCCAAGAAGCAAGGTGAAGCCACTGTACTGATCTGGGGGGACGGCAGGTTTTCTGGCTGGGCGATACATTTACGCGCTGACACGGTGAAAGTGGGTTACGTGAGACGCCAGGATCCGGCCGTGCCTCCGCTGCAGGCATCGCTGAAACGGCACCGTCAGTCCTTATCCATCCCCTTGGAGAGCTCTGGGGCGTGGAGAACTGCCGCACCGCAGGGCCACAGGTCGGGTACTTCACTGGTCGTCACACTTCCCCACAAACACTTTAACACAAGCTGGTATTTGCTGTCGCGATGTCCCACCGGCACTGCTCCTCGGGGGCTGCTCGCCCACACGGCCCTCTCGGTTTGCAGGCAAGAGGCATTCACCGGGAGGTGGTTTGCATCCCCCCGGTGCGGGATGGCGCCCGCCTCGCTCCCAGTGCCACGGTGGGGTCCCCGCTCCCCACCTGCCACGGGCCCGCGGCCGTGGGCAGCCTCTGCGTGACACCGAGAAGGAAAGCCAAGCTCTGGCCTCTCGTCCTCTCGGCTTGCAAGAAGCCGCCTCCCTGGAGCGGGACAAAACTTCCTTCAGCTCAAAGCCATGGCCCCTCTCTGGCTGCGGGGCGGGCTGCCGGCCGGAGGCACAGGGGCTGGCACACTGCCCCGCGGGGCAGCTCCTCGTCTTCCTTCTTATGTTCATTCACTTAACAAAACGCAAATCTGTTTCCTGGTTCTTCTTCTCCTTTCTTGTAAGCCAGCCCGGCTGAGGCATCTCTGTTCCTCTCCCTTCCAGTTCCCCTCGGCCGGCTGGCTCTGGCTCCCCGGAGGCCCCGAGGACGCCCGTCACGCCCAGCCCCTGGGGCACCCCGCGGCCGAGCAGGAGAAGAGGCACCCTCCTGCTCCGCTGCCCTTCCCCGTCTTCTGCTGAGAGGAGGAAAAGGAAATGTCAACCCCTGAGACTGCAGAGAAGGGTCCAAACGAAGTGCAGAGCTAACGACGGGCAAAGGCGGCGTGGGCACGGGGTGCGGCGAGGCTGGGGCGTCTGCAGCCTTCGGAGCCCGGCAGGAGCCGCGGCGGCCAGCTCCTGCCTCCGAGTCCCAGCCCCAAGAGCAAACCCCTTTGTCTCTGGATTTCCGGGCAAAGTTGGGATAGTTAGTGGGGATTTCCACAGGATTTTGAAGACACCATTAGCTACTTTTGGAAGATGTTTTTATCCAGGAAAGGCAGTGGCCTTGCTGTAATTATGAAAATTAAGACGATTCCCACTGAAGCCAACAGCAGGGAGTTGATGTAAAGCTGGCAGCGGGGCACACGGAGCCTGTGTCAGGGGTGGTCACTGAGCACCGGGGGAGAGGAAAATCTCCATCCACTTTCCAGGAGCAGAGACAGAAAAAGAGGGAACACCAAGGGCTGGGACCACTGAGCAGAACCGGGAGGAAATTAATATTTACACAGGGAGAGCCAGCGCTTACATCCATCTTACGGGTCGTACCAGGGCTAATGCGCAGCAGACATCTCTGGAACCCCTCCAGAAAGGAAACTGGAGTTTGGTTTGGGAACTTCTGGTTCTAATTCCTGGAAACACAGCTTCAGCTCAATTTCACAGCGGTTTGTGACTTTTTTCCAGTGGTCGTACAAATTTTGGGAAAACATTCCTCTCCTTGGAATTGTCTTATGATAACATAACCCCACTTAAGCGGCTGGAGTTTTCGTACAGCTTCAAACCGCCCCTGAAGGCGCCTGCCAGAAGTAGTCCCCATCTGCCTCGCGCGCCCCGGCAGCTCGCAGTCAGGCAGAGGGGTCGTTTGGGACCGTTTATCCGCTGCGTGTCTGCAGTTTCATGACAGCCTGCCACCGGACCGTGACGCACGCAGCAAGCGTGCCCACCGCGCCTGCCGGCCCGGGGTTTGAGCCGGCTGCGGCGCGCTCTTTCACAGCTGGGTCCCTCCTCTGGCCACGCAAGGCTGGGAGCGGCACGGGGTAGGCAGCAGCATGCAGGCTCCAGCGCCAAACTGGGAGAAAACTGAGCTGCAGCCCAGGTGAAGGCTCTTCTGCCCCTTGGGCCGGCGCTGACCGAGGGAAGGGCTTGGTTTAGATGGGACATAAGGAAGAGAGTTTTTACCATGTGGGTGGTGAGATGCTGGAGCAGGTTGCCCAGAGAAGTTGCCGATGCCCCACCATTGGAAGGTGGTCATGTTACATGGGGCACTGAGCAACCTGGTCTACTGGAAGGTGCCCCTGCCCACGGCACGGGGGTTGGACTAGATGATCTTTACGGTCCCTTCTGTGATTCTGTGACCCTGGGCTTCCAGGTGCTCCCTGTGAAGGGCTCACCCTCCTCTGGGAGAGCCGGCTGGGCGCAGGACCAGCTGCAGGGTGTCCGTGCTGACGGGACACGGGGCGGAGCGGGTTTTAAGTGTGGCTGCTCCAGCTGGCTGCAGCCTTTGGGGGAGCTTGGCAGTGTCCCTGGCTGGGGTGGCTGTGCTGGGCACCCAGCCTGGGTGCAGGGCTATGTCTTGGGCTCTCTGCTGGTGCAGCACTGGGACTTGTCTCCAGCTCCTGTGCAGCTGAAGGCAGGTGAGTGGTGTGTACTGGGATGGGGCAAATAGGTGTTTGGTGCAGGTGGTAGCCAAAAGCCTTCCCGCCTTGGGTCTGGGCTCAACGCAGGGGATGTGGCCCTGCTGTGAGAGCTCATCTGAGTGAAACCTGTTGGTACGTGCCCTGGGAAAAGCTTGCTGCGCCTGGGGATGGGAAGGCTCTGACGGCTGGCTCTGCGGTGCTGCGTGGTGCAGAGCAAAGCCCTTTCGTGGGGCTGAGCCCTTGCAACCCAAAAGGGAGCTGTGGGTGTTGGCTGCTTGTGAAAATCACACCTTGCTTGTCCCAGGCTGCTCCCCTGCCCCTCTCTGAAACCTAGAGGCTAAAAAATCATAGCCTTAAAAGTTAGGTTTGAAAGAGTCACTTTAAATTCAATAGGCTTAATTCTGAGCGGCTTTCCTCAGCTATTGGTTCACAGCCTGCCTTGCAAAGCTCGGGATGCGCGTTCTATTTCTGCTGCTCCAGCTCCCGTGGTCAGCGAGGTGCTGTCACAGGCCGGTGCCCTGCGAGCCGGCTGCGGGTCTGCCGCGCCCCGGTGTCACCGGGGCCCCGGCACCCCTCCCGTGTCCAGCCTCAAGAAGCTGGACCAGGCTCCTGCAAGGACACCCTGCCAAGGAACACAGGAGGTGGGCCCCCTCCAAACCAGGAGGGTTTTGAAAGCTCTGCACAAACAGCAGAAGCTGGGAATTGCTTTATAGGTTTCACGCAGCGCTCGTTTCCTCGCCTGGCTACGTGGCCGGTGGTTCGTCTGGCACAAGCGGGTTCTGAAGCTGCAGCCGAATTCAGAGCCTGCGCTGTGCGAGACTATGATTTCCTCCCTTAACCTGGCCGATTCGAAGGGTGTCACTTACAGAGGAGAGCTAAGGAACGTACCCGTTCCTTGGCACGAACCTGCGTGATGGTTTGCAAAGGGGATGTGGCACGTGTGCAATGGAAAGCTATCGCCTTCCAGCCTTGGGAGCTGCAGGTGTAAAGGGGCCAGGTACGTCTCCGGGTACTGACTGCTGCTATTCCACCTCCAAGTGCACATCAGTAAGGCTGGCGGGGAGAGGGTGACCTGCTCCTACGTCCCCAGCTTGTCAGGATCCTGCGCTCCTCTCCCTATTGCTCCCTCTCCCCACCACAAACCCCTCTGTAAGGACCTGTGGAAGTGTTTTCCCACAGAGCGTTACAAGACCAAAGCTCCCATGTAGGACACGGATGGAGGCTAGTATTTTGTGTGTGCAGAGGAAACGAGTGGCAGCTGCTTGGCTGGGCTTTTGATGGGATATTTTATTTCCCCAAAAAAAGAGAGTAAGAATAGACAGACTGTTTGGCCTTTCCTGACAATGAAACTTTGTCATATCTATAATTAACCCTGTTATTTAAATAATTCTTCCATGCGCATCTTTGAAGATTTCATAGCCCTTGGTTCACTTATTACTTTTCCATTTCAGCTTCCTGTGCTACAGTGATTCCCAGGGGCATGACTAATTTCACTTTTCCATTTAATTGAGAACTTTTTTCTGACTTTGCCTTTGTGTTTAGCTGTAGCTTGGGTAGCCTGGTTGATGCCTCGTCCCTGCCCAAAATGCACCTGACGGTCCTTTTACTTTCCCCTAGGAACAGCTTCCCAGGGATTTTAGGGATCATCTATGACCAACACGTTCCTTTCTTTCAGAAACCTTTTCATCACAGTGATGCAGTCCCATAGGAACTCCAACGTGGCTGTCGGTTTAATCCTTAACGTCAGCCTGTAGCTGCAGGGCCAGGAGTGCGGGAGCCTTGCGTGCATCAGCTCCGTCGCCCGGTGCCAGCCGCCGTGCTCCAGCAGCCCCGACGGGCCGGGGCTGGAGGAGCCACGGGTGCGCGGCCGGGCTGTCTGCAGGCACTGGCAAACGCAGCTCGCTTTGAGGGGCGGTGGCTGTGCCAGCTGGGGCCTGGGGAAACCGGCTGCTCCGAGCCTTTCTCATGCTCAGAGGGTGTTGTCTGAACTTGCTTAGCTGCGAGAAGCTGTTGGGGAGACCTGGGATGCTCTCAGCCCCCAGATCTGCGGCGTGGAATAGGGGACCAGTACAACTGCACCAGCTCTCATGGTGGACTTTCCTTGTAACGTGCTACGTGTCTCCTCCCCTCTTATGGGGTTCACCAGAAAATCCCAAGCTTGAAATTCTTCTTACTTACTGTATCACTTGTAATTTTTGTGTCAGTAAGAACTTCCCTGCAGGGCCTGTGGTAACGTTTCCTTTGTTACTTCTCTGGCAGCTGCAGAGAGAGTGGATTTTCTTTTTTTGCCCCCCCCCAGCTTGCTAAATAACCACCACTTTGCTCCACAGAATCCCCGTGCAGGTGAGGCCTGGATGGGAAAGGAGCTGGTGAAGCTCTTGGGCAGCACAGTGAGAAACCGGGGATGAAGGGCATAGTGAAAGCTGGCAGCCCACCCCTCTCGGGGCGAGATGGAACCTGCATCATGAGCAGGGAAACGATGACCTTGGTGCGGTTAACCCTGTCTTTCCCTGGAAGGTAATTATAGAAACAAATGCACACATGTAAAGTGGTGAAGTTCCTTTACGTGTGTTCTTTCTGCATCATGTTTAATGTGCTAAATGCCTCTAGACATCCTTGTTCCCTGACCCAGTAATTTCTTACCCTCGTCTTTGTGCTTGAATGATCATCAAGACTCCAGAAGTTATGACCACGCAGTCACTGTCTTCATGATTTGTAACACAGACTAAATCATGCCGCGGATAACAGACAATAATGCAGCGCTTTGTTCTGTCACTGCATGTATGCACAGTGCCGTTAACACTTACAGTGAGAATGGGGCTCCAAAATGAGATTGAGAAGGGGTCATTGTGGCTTGAATCAAACAGGGATTTGTGCTGCCAGGTAACTGAGCCTCTGCAATCTCCTGATTAAGGCATTACTCTTTAAAATAATGTTTCTGTTTGGTAAGTTATTTTATGTCCAATTCCTGGGCAGGGCAGCGTAACCACAGACCTGAGTGTGATGATTCTAAAAGCTGCTTGTCCGTGGTACTTCAGTGGAAGGATCTTGTAGTGCTTTTGATCATCAGTGATCAATACCACCACCACCAAATTAAGGGAAGACAAAGGAGAATTGAGAGTAGAAGCTGGGCTCAAGCACCATGAGGATCATCATCCTGGAAACAAAAGTCAGAGCATAACACCAGGCTAGGAAATGCCAAGGGGATTCATGAGTATCCCTGTGCTCTGGGGAGGGTCCTGGTTTGGGGTCACAAATTTGGAAAGGAGAAGGGAGGTTAGCAGTCAGGGCAGGTGCCGGAGCACAGTATAAACCTTAATGAAGTAGTAAAAAAAAAATTAAGCTGCCACTGAAATTGGGGAGGGAGGAGGCAAACGGCACTCTTGAGAATGGTGCCAAAAATCAGCAGAGCTGGGAAAAGTGCCACCTCCTGCAGCAAGCCTTATCCCTTACTTCCAGGGCAAAAGAACTGACCTAGTTAGCAAAAGTGAGGGGTCAGGTGAAGGATATATATGGCTTCTCAGTCTTAGCTAAAGAGTACCGAAAAAGGTTTTCTTTTATTTTTAGCTAGCAATCAAGGCAAAAAAACCTCCTAAGTTGGCTAAAGCACGAGCAGCAGAAGACTCTCAAGCCCAAGGAGCGTTCCCGTGGTTGCTCCGGATGTGCCACTGCTGCCCTTGGAAAGTGGGTCTTGGTCTATCTGCTCTGACTCCTGCCAGGAAGATGGAAAGAAACAGTGCTATCTTCTTCTGGAGACAGCTCCCCTCCCATGCGATGCCTGTCGGCTTTCTTGCTGTGATTCCTGCTCTCTTCTCGGTGTTCTCGGGTGCCTCTGAGAGGCACGTGCCAGGCAAGTGGCTTGGCAAAGAGTGTGCTGTAAGTAGCTGGCATGTCCTGGGCACGTACGAATGGGTGTGACTGCTGCAGACCAAAGCAGGAGGAGAAGCCAATTAGCCCAAGACAGATGACAAGCTCATAGCAGCTATAGTTATAGTAATATGCTCTCTGCGCAGGAGGGTAACTGATTGCCCAAGGCACAAACAACAGATGTAGGGACTTGGAAGGAAATAGATGTGGAGATCAAGAGACGATGGAACCAGCTTCCAAAAACAATTACCAAACCTGTGGTGTCCATGAAACCCAGGAAGACTTGGTAGTACAAGTGGCTAATGAGGAGTATTTAAAAAAAAATTGATCGGAGGTTAAGAAGTGTGAGCTGGGAGCCAAAGAGGTTTTGCAGGTTGGGAGCAGGAACCCCCATCCTGCTTGCTTTTCACTTTCAGGGAGATCTGACCCCCATGTGGCAGCTCACCTATGCCACTGCTGTTCAGCATAGAGACCTGTCTTCTGGGTTGTCTCAGCCACCTTTGCGAACCTGCCTGAAGGCCAGGAGGAGGGACTGCAAGGAGAAAAGAAGTTAGCTGAAGAAGGGAAAAGAGGAATTGAGGAGGTAGAAATTCTTGTGCCTCTAGCAATCACACATCTTGGGAAGGAAAGGTACTGTTCTGCTGTAAGATAGATATTTATTAAAAAAATCATGTTAGCTGTATGTAGAACTCATGAATGCTCAGTGGAGGGAGCACTGTGTCATGTTGAAGGTGTCTCTAAGGCTATTTGCTGCAGCCACATGGAACCGCTCTATCAAACAAGAACATACCCAGAGCATATTTCCAGGCTGACACAGCTGGAGAAGGGGGAGCTCTTGGTGTCTACTCTGGAGTTGTATTCACAACTAACAAAAGGTCCAGGCTCAAGGATCTGATCTCTCAAAAGGTTGTCAGTACAATAGGTCAATACATGCCCTTTGGTTTACAACAGGGAATTCATGCAGTTTAATTGCGATGGTCTAATGTATTATCTGGAACACTTTTTTTTTGGCCATATACAATGCTTCATCTGTGTCTAGCTCAATAAAAAAATCCTTGAGAGCAAGAAAGATGTGAGTGTGATATGTAGTCACGTAATAAATAGACCTTGAACATTGCTGCTCGAGGGCAATTCCGAGGAACCTCTCATGTGGCTCCTGGTCTCTGGCAGCCAAGATGCCCATGGTAGTCTCCCGGGGTTTAAAGAAATGCATTAGTGTGCCCAAGTGTCTGCTGTTTTGAGACCTGATTAGTGGGTGGTTTTCCACCTTCACCCCCCCTGTAACACTGCTGCTTACTTTCACAAGCAGTTGAAGTACTGCTGGGGCGGGGGGGTCAGCTGTCGGAGAGGAGCCTCCAAAACCCCTGATGCAAGACACCCGCAGAATGACTGGGTTTAACATCCCCTGGCAGGCACCGCAGTCCCTGTGTGCGGCTGCCCGCGCTCGGCACACACCGCAGCACCAGCCTCCCTGTGGGTGTCTGTCGCTCCGAGGCTGCGGAGATGGGGCCGTGAGATGCTGCAAGCTGACACAGCAGCTCAGCACTGGTTCCCCATCACCCGCTCCTGCTGTCACTCCGGCTCCTGCTTTACCTGACTGGTCTCACTTAACTGGCAGAAAGCTTTCCCAGAGGAGAAGTGGCTTGTCCCCGCCTCACTAGCGGCGATGGTTTCACAGAGGTGCAGTAACCACTGCAGCCAGTGCAAGGATGGCGGCAGGAAAATGGAGATGGGGAGATGCTGTGCTCAGCCAGATTAGGGAGCTGATCCAGCCAAAAACTAGATCTAAAAAAAAAGTGTTAATTTTCAAACAAACCTCCTTAATCCAGCTGATTGCATGACCCACCCTGGGGTAATGCTGGTGTGAGGGAGGGCTGGGAATTGCAGCTGGGGTTGATCCAAGCTGATGCTATTGCAGCCTCCTGCTTGTAGCTGGCCTGGCCCCTACCCCTCTACCAGCATGGGGGTTATTTGATCCCAGGGTGAGCTAAACTAGGTAGAAAAGGTGGGTTGTTGTTTTTTTCATGCTGGATTAGTTTTCTGCTGACTTTGCTCCCTGAGTGAGTTAGCTGTGGGATGTGGGTTGGTGACTGAGCAGGGGAGAATGTGTTAATGTGTGGTCAAGGACGGGCTTGCTGGTGGGAGTGCGGGACTGTGATGGCCGCAGCTTTTGTCTGCTGGAAATATGTGTAAGCATAGCCTTGGGGAGGCACGGAGGAGTGTGGGCTGGAGCCCGGCCAGCCGAGCTCTGCACCCATGGGGATCAGAGGGCAGGTTTCTGTTGGTTTAAATGGCAGTATTACTGGAGCCCTACACAGCCTGCAGTTGACCTAGCTCACCTGGAGGGGAGACATCCAAGTTGCTTAAAAAAAATAAAGCAGGCAGGCAAATATGGGGATTGCAGAGGGATGCAAGCTATTAGCTAGAGGTAGGAGGATGTGTAAGTCTGGGATTTTTGTTTGTTTGCTTATTTTTCCTTTCAGTGGTATTCTTTTACAGTTTAGATGCACAGTCCTAGCAAAATTGGGCTGGAAGATGTCCATGGCTGTTCCTTCCCAGTGCCTGCTGTCCTGCTCTGCTCCCACACTCGGAGCTCAAACACAACCAGCATATCCTGATGAACGCAGTGTAAGCTGGAAAAAGGGGAGATGAGTCCATGATCTGGTGCATTAATGGCTGCCTGTCCAAGGCCTCGGTTCCAGACCTGCGGCGTGCGTGGTATTTCATGTGTGACAGAGCTTTATAATGCCTTGATTCTGTCCTCATCAGAAAATGACAGCCTGAGCATTGTTACTTTCTGTGGTTCTGGAAAGGTGGTGAAAGAAATTGCCCCAAATATTCTGATCCTCTAAGGCAGTGTCCTATAAATCTAGTTACAGGCTCTTTTAAGTGTTGTATGAACAATGGTGATGTAGAAGGGTAAAACCAAAATATGTGCTCCTGCTTTGTATAGTGTAGAATTAAGGAGCGTAATCCAAATAAAGTCTAGTGCTTTTATAGGGCTGTATGCTTATGGTGTAAATGACAGCTAATTAAACTTTATATCCTGCCTACAAGATAAGCGTGTAATTAGTATTACATCCTTTTTTATAATTAGGAAACCTCATGCAAAAAAATGTGGCTTGCAAACCATATTTGAAGGCAATGACTCAGCCAGAATTAAGCTGTGGTGTGAAGATTGAGAAAATTGTGCTTTAGACCTGCCAGTGAATAAAAAAAGCAGAGACAAAAGGTTGAGCTGGTATCGGGTTGCTGCGCCTGGACCCATCCGCTGGAAAACATAGGTGGATTAACCTATGTTAACCTATGAACATCAGGCTTGGGCTGGATCCCATTCTGTCAGCCCTACACGAAGCCCAAGCTTTGTGCAAGACCATCCATCTTCCCCAGTTTGCAAAAAAGCATAAAGCTGGCACCGGCTCCGCATCGCGTTTCATGGCTGACTTGACAGGAATGCCGCCCCGTCGCCGCGCTTGGTCCGGAACGCGCTTGCTGCGCAGTGCAAAGGCTCATGTTTGCTGAGCGGCGGCCACCCCGCGCCTGCCTCGGCAGCCTGGATGGCTGAGCTGGTGGGGGAGAAAGGGGGAATTCCAGTCATCTGGGGATTATCCACCAGTGTGCCTGTGTCACAGTCTGCGGTGAGAGGCTGTAGCCAGCTCGTACGTGCGTGTGCCTCTGCCTGGGGGGAGGCTGTGGGGTGGCTGGCCCCGGACTTGGCGCCATCATTTACAGCGAGAATGGATCCGTGGGGCTGGCACTGCCAATCTCCCCTGTTTTATTACTGATTAGCCACCGTTCACAGCCAGAGCCAAAACCATGAGGAGGAGCAATTGCTTTGGGGGCTGCAGCTTGCTCCTGGAAGCTCCCAGCTGAGGGAAGGAGGTGACCAGGCAGCTGCTGCGCTTGGGCCAAATTCCTGGCTTTTCCTGAAGGGAATGGGCTGCAGGCAGAAGCAGCCCGGTCTGCGCACGGCTACGCGGTGCTGTCCTGCCGACCCCCATTGCCCGGGCTGGGCTGGACGTGATGGGGTCCCGCATGGTGCCGGGCTGCTGCCCCCCGTAACCAGCCGCTTCGGGAGATGAAGGGTTTATCTTCTCAGCTCGCACTGTTAGACCCGGGGGAACAATTTCAAACACAGACGTTTAATGGGAGGAAAAACGTGCAAAGCTGCAACCCAGAGAGGCCCAACCTGCCGGGCATGGACCGGGAGGTGGTGGTGGCTTCCCTGCAGGCCGGGATACGGGTTTCCACGAAGGCCCCGGGCCGGGAAGGTCCACGAGGAGTGGGGCGAGACATGTGGCACGGCCGGGCGAGGCCCGCCGAATGACCGACCCCTCCTGTCCTCCCGGTGCCGCTCGCGGCCACAGATGCGGCCCCCGCGGGCGGGACCGAGCGGGGCCCGGCCTGGGCCTCGCCCCCGCCACAGGCAGGGCGGCCCCCGGCGTGGGCGTGGGGTTGCCCCAAGGCGCCGCCGGACCCGCCCCGCCCCCGCGGGCGCCGCGGTTGATTGGCTCAGCGGGAGGCGTGGGCGTGGCGGCGCCGGGGGAGGCGGAGCGCGGAGCGCCGGGGCCGCCCATTGGCTGGAGGCTGGCGTTGGGGGGGGGCGTGTCGCGGCGGCGGCGGCGGCGGCGGCGGCGCGGGCGGGCGGGCAGCGCGCGGGCCCAGCCCGGGCGGCGGCCCCAGAGCGGCGGCAGCTCCGCCCCCGCCCGCCGCGCCTGAGCGCCCGGCACCGCTCGGCTCCGTTCGGCTCCGCTCGGCACGGCCCGGCTCGGCACAGCCCAGCCCGGCTCGGCACGGCCGCTCCCGGGGCGCGCCCGCGGCGGCGCCAGCTCCCCGGAGAGGCGAGCCCGCGCTTCGATTTAAAGAAAACGTTTAAATTTTTCAATTTTTAATTGTTTTTAATTTGTTGGGCGTTTTGGTGGTTGGGTGTTGTTGGTTTTTTTTTTTCTTTTTTTTGGGGTGGTCGGCGCGCGGGTGCGGCGGAATGGGGCTGCCGGCGCTGGAGTTCAGCGAGTGCTGCCTGGACAGCCCCCAGTTCCGGGAGCGGCTCCGCTCCCACGAGGCCGAGCTGGAGAAGACCAACAAGTTCATCAAGGAGCTCATCAAAGACGGGAAGTCGCTCGTCGCCGCCCTCAAGAGTAAGTGAGGGGCCGGGGGCGGCCCTGCCGGCGCCCCATGCCCTTCCCCCGGCCCCGGCCCAGCCCGTCTGGCCCTGGTCCGTCATGGACCACCTGCTCCCGCGCGAGTGCCCCCAGCCCTTCGTGGGCTGCCTGGTCCACTGGGACGTGCCTAGTCCTGGTCCTGGGTGCACCAGGGCTCGCAGGATCCGTCCCGACATTCCTGGTCCTGGTCCTGGTGCACCAGGGCATGCGTGGCCCATCCCGACGTGCGTGGCCATGGCCCATCCTGATGTGCCTGGTCCTGGCCCGCCAGGTCCCAGTTCGTGGCCCTCAGGGGTAGGGTCCCTTGGGGGTGGTTTGGCAGAGGTGCTGGGTAGGTGCTGTGCCCCCCGGTTGTCCTCTGTCCCCTCTCCGTTCAGGGTGGGGGACGCCCAGTGCCCAGGCTGGCCTCGCCGGTGCCGTCTCCTCCGTCCCCAGCGCTTGTGGGGAAGTGGAGGTGGTTGTTGTGTGGGAGAGCCACGGGCCGGGGGACAAAGCTGCAAACCGTGGGGGCTGTATGGGAGGGGGACACTGCAGGAGACCCTCGCCCATGACTGGCAGCGTCCCGGTCCCCTGTCGCACCCAGGCTGGGCTGTACCCCGGCTGGGGACACCTCTGCATGGCCACCCACTGCCACAGATGGGTTGGCTGTGCCCTTGGGGTGCTGCGGTGGGTGGGCTGCTCCCCGAGCAGTGGCTCCGTTCCTGCTGTTCCCCCCGTGTGGTCATTTGGGTTTTTTTCCTTTTTTAAGTTTCTCTGGCCCAACCCACAGGCTGCTTCCCCAGCCGGTGGGTTTCCTGTACCAAGCACGCCGGCAGCGTGAGTTGCCACCTCGCTGACCTCGCCCTGCCCCAGTTCGCTGCTGTGGGGCGGTGGGACAGGAGAGGGGCATGTCCCCGCACACCTGTGCTGTGGGCCTCCCGTGGCATCGCCTGTGAGGCACCAGCCTGGCCTTGGGGATGCAGCCGGGCTATTTTGGGAGCCAAGGCGCAGGCAGGTGCTGCTCCGGCTGAGCCCATCACCCCGTCCCATCCCGGGAGGGCTGAGCTGCAGCCGCAGGGCTGATTCCTGCTCACTCCCCTTCAGAGCTCACACTGAGCCCCATGGGTGCAGTTCCCCTGCGCCAGAGTAGCAGCCGGTAATGTCTGGATTACAGGGACCCCCGCTGTACCAATTCTTGGCATTTTTGCTTAAAAAAAACCCAGACCCAACAGCTATCGGTGCGTTTATGGTTCTGCAGGTCTGAGCTGTCTTCTGCCGCCGTGCGTTTGCCTGCTGAGCTGAAGGCAGCCTGTGCCTGGCCCTGCCTGGAGCATTCATTTTATCACAGAACAAATCACACAGTGTTGTTCTTTGCTGAAAATGAATTTTGGGAATTATCTGGTGGGTCCCAAGGGGGCTGGTCGCTGGGCTTAGTCAGCAGGCACTTTTAGCAGGTTGCTCGGCAGGTGCTGGCCAGGGGGGCAGCTGTGCCCTCGCCCCGGCCACGCTGCATGGCAGGTATTTTTGGGTGCGCTGAACTGCTGCGTGCCCACGGCTGCCGGTGGGCTCCTCTCTCACTGGCCATGGCCATGCGGCACGGCCCCCACGCCCCGGGCTGCCCACGCCAGGGCAGGAAGAATGCTCGCCGGCCTCCGGAGATAAGGATGTTTTTATGGCTGAGTTGTTTTGTAGCCTCTATTGAATGCGTTCCTGGATTAGACCTTAATTCCTGTGCAGGACCGGGGGGGTGTTCCACTGATGCCCAGGCTGCGGTCAGCAGGGGCATGAACAATGATGATTTTGCTGGAGTGTTAATTAATGCCTGAGCACCGGTGCTGCCTGGTCTCGTGGCCATGTTATGTGCACGTGTGGCTGCAGGCGCGGTGGCACGCTCCCCGCAGAGGTGGTCTGCAGGGCCCTTTGGGGAAGGTTTGGGGGTGTGTGGGGCAGGGCACGGGGATGAGTGTCCTCGCCCTGGCTGCGGTGCTCAGACGCTCTGCGCGTCCTTCTCCCACGTGCGGCCCTTTCTGCCGCTGTGAGAGCGACTTCACTGGCTGTGCGGCTGCCGGCGAGTTGTGATGTCTCTGAGTTCTCCAGCGGAGAGACCTGGCGCAAGACGGGATCTGGCCCGGCTCTTTCCACGCGCGTGGCCCTCGGTGTGCGGTGGGCCTGAGCTCTGGCCGTGTCGCGCGGGCCGTTGCAGACCCTCCAGGCGTCCGTCTGAGCGCGGATGGAGACGCTCTGGGAGTGCAGAGCTGCTGCGCTGCCTCTTGCCGGGTGTTGTTCCCATTTCACTACCGCAGGTGTTTGGGATGGCACCGCCGTGCGCCGGTGCAGGCGGTACCTGGTGGCCATTCCTGGCGATGAACCAGCCACTCCCTTCTCTTACCCGGCTTTTGTTTTTCTGTGGTGTCTCCAGGCGTCTTGTCTCCCCGTGGCTGGACAGGGCAGCCTTATCTCACCGCCGGCATCGTGCTCCTTGGCCCTCGTGGGGGACGCGGGGATGTGGGGCCGGGCGGGTCCAGGGAGCAGCAAAGCCCCGGCTCGGGGCGCGCTGCCTCTGGAGCGAGGGGCTCGGAGGGCATCTCGGCTCTTGGCACAGCGAGGTGGCCTGCAGCCGAAGTGGCTTGAAGTCTTGGCAATATCCTCTCTCGTTTTCCTTCCTCTTGCATTTTCTGCTTGAACGTTTCACATCCTCTTTGTTTTAAGACAGGGGCGAAGGGAAGGTAACTCTTTGTGTATCAGCGAGGAGTGAGGCGGAGGGGCGGCTTGGACAGGGCTGCCGTGTGGTTCCGCGGTGGGGAGGAAGATGCAGGAGGGATGGGACCGCTCCGCAGCGCTGGGCAGAAGCAGTCTCCTGTTCCCCGCCGCCCTGCTTGGCCACTCGCAGCCCCCGTGCCGCCGACACCGGCGTGGCAGGAGCGGCATGCGGGGACGGTGAGGCTGGTGTAAAGGCACGTGAGAAATTCTCGCTCTGGACTTGGTGGGGGAGCTGTTTGGCAGCCACCCTGCTTTTGCCCTCCGCGAAGGTATGGAACAGGACGGATTCACAGCGCTTTTCCTTCGTTTAAAAAAAGAATGAATTCAGAAGGTTGAAAATAATCCTCGTTTGCTGAAGGGCTGGTCTTGCTAATATCCTCTGATGCCAAGGGCATCTCTGGAGTGTGTGTAATATATATGTATATGTATAAATGCCGGTTGTTTTTTTCCCTCAGTGAATATCTGTGCCTGTTTCTATTGTCTCCCTTTGCTGCTCGGCTGGTATTTGGAGTGACCTGGTTTTCAGCAAAACGTGTCCCTCTTCCTCCCTTATACACCATACATAAATTATTCAGAAAGTTTGCAAATGCAAAGACCTTCAAGTGAGAAATAAATAATGAACTCGAAGCTTGGATGCCGTCAAACTTGTTTGCCAGAGAAGGAGCTGTGGTGACCGTCGGTGCCAGGGATACGGAAGCTTTTTGCCCCCCTGTGACAGGGGCAGGCAGGGAGCTGCGTCCCGGCCGGCCGCTGGTCCTGGTACGGCGGCTGCCCGTGGTGCCGACATCGCCTCCAGCCCCTCCGCTGGAGGGGGATGGCGAGCCCGATCGCTCAGATGGTGATGCAGAGATGCTTTGCAGCTTGCTTCGGGAAACGAGCAGCACACGTAACGCACATGGAGGATGTGGGCGGCTGGCAGCCATCGCCTCCCCTGTGCCGCTGTGAGGGGCTGAGCACGGGCACCCTCCTCCTCCTCCCCGCGGCCCCCAGCTCTCGCCGTGCTCCAGGCGCTGTGCCCCGGGGCGCTGGGGCTGCGGAGGGCTGCAGGCTGTCGTCCCCTTTGGGCGCTGGGGCTGCTGTCCGGTGCCCTGCCACGTTTCTGCTGTTGTTTTGTTTTGCTTCTTCCTCCAACTCCCAAGCACTAATTTGAAGCCACTGAACCCGTCCACGCCCCGGCTGCTGCTGCGCTCGCACGTTGCAGGCTGCAATTTGTGCGGCGGGGCCGGGCTGGGACCGGTGGGGGCTCTGCAAACCCCTTCCCCGTGAGGGGTGCGAGGGCTGGCCCCATCCGGGCTGTGCCGTGCCCGGGGCTCCTGCAGGAAGGGTGGAGGTGCCTGTGCTCCCAAAAGGCGCAGTTGGGCTGGTTTGGGGTTTTGGATCATTTTTCCTTTGGCTGTTTTTGGGCAGGGTCACCGCAGAGCTGCGGCTGGGTGGTGACGGGGCGGCAGGACCGAAGGGGGATGCGGGGAAGGGGTGATTCTGGGGTGGACCTGGGCCCCATGGTGGTGGGGAGCTCGTCCAGCCCCGCTGGCTACCTGGGGCAGATGCTGCGGCACCAGCCTGCAGGTCTTGCACTGGCTCTGCCCTGCGCCGGCGTGCCCTGTGTTGGCTGCGGTGGATGGCTGGGGATTGCCCCCCGCTCCCCGGCTGGGCTCTGCAGCTGCGCAGCCCTGGTGCGTGCGGGCACGCTCCGCGCGAGGCTGTCGAAGAACCGCGGTCACCCTTCGGTCCGTGCACGCGCCGTGTGGTTTTAACCAGCTGCCCAGTGGGACGAGCTGCATTTGCCCGTGTAGCACCGGGGTCATGGAGGTGGCCTGTGCCGCCGCCTCAGGTGACGCCAGGAGGGCTTTTGCTGCGGCTGTGGGGGTTTTCCTGGGACACATCCTGCACCGCGGCTGCCGTGCAGCTTAAAAAGCAAAGCGGGGTGGTGATGTGATTCCTGGTGGTGCCGTCAGCGTGCCGGGCTCTGCCTGTGGACCGCGTGCTCTGGGATGCGCTTGCACATGGATTCCTTTCCACATCTCAGCAGCCTCTTACTGAAACCGAGCTGTTCTGAAATGCCTGTGGCTGTGGTGTGGCAGTGCCGTACCCCGAGCTCTGCCGCTCGCCTGGAAGCGAAAGTGAAACTCTCGTCCAGTGTTTCACCTGAGCAGTTAATCCCCTTCTGATACGAACAAGGCTTAGGCTGGCAGTAAGGAAATATTTCAGACTCCGGCCAATTCCTGCTGTTGCCTTCGGCCCCAGCCGGCTTTGCTGCCGTTGTTGCTTTCCCCTGCGTGCTCTGCACGCCCGCAGTTCAGCATGCTCGCTCCCCCCAGGAAAGGCACCCCGGCCGGGGTGAGCCGGGGGAGGCTCTGCCTTGGGTGGGCAGAGCTGCCCAGCGCGACGGGCCGATAGCGCGGTGCCGTGCGCTCGAAATGTCCTCGTTTGCCTCTCCAGGGTGAAAGCCCTGGGGTGTGTTGGAGGAAGAGCCGTGTCTCGGGCTGCTTCGTAACCCGGTGCCGCCTGGTGTCCCTGTGCCCCAGTGCCTGCCAGTGCTGGGGAGGAGGAACCCAAAGCCCTTCTTGGGTTACTTTCGTCCAGTTGCCCTTCTGGTCCCTGGAGAAAGCAGTAACAGCCCAAACCTTCCCGTTGCCTGTGTACTGAGAGGAGGGACTGAGATGCAAAGATTAGGGCTGGCCTTTCCAGGAGCAGCCCTTATTTTTAATGGTTAGAGACGTGTTCCTGGCTAGGAGACAGCTGTACTTCTGCAGGCTTGGGTTTGGAGGAACAGGAACGTTGTGCTTTCTGGAGGGTGCAAAATTAAAAATAACCTCCCCATTGGGTCGCTGTGGCCACTTGCGTTCGGTTCTGCTCTGGTTGTGCCCTGAGAAATGGTGTTTGGCTGCTGCCGTCGAGCGCTCGGTGCTGGCCGCCCACGAGCCGTGACGGGGTGCGAGGGCTGCTGAGGTGAGTCACGCCGCACGCGCTGCGCAGCCCATTTCACATCTTCTAAGCACCGAGGAAATTGGGGCCTCGCGCCGGGAGGATCTCCCAGGGCTCGGCGTCTGTGCCACGTCTGTGCCGGCAGAAACCCTGGTCCCTTCCCGGGCGGTGGGACACAGCTCTGCCCGAGGAGCTTGCCCTGGGCTCGGAGGGCTGGGGAGGTCTCTGCCAGCGCCAAGCTCCGCAGCAGCGGGGCACAGCCGGGCGAGCAAACTGCGGGGCCAGTCTGGGGGGAAAGCAGGTGGTTTTGGGATTTGGTTGCTAAGAGGAGTTGCTTCTGATTTTTCGTGCTTTGTTCACCCAGCGAAGGTGTAACGTGGCTCCTCCGTGTCAGGGTGTATTTTTCCCCTCTCTTCCTTTCGCAGGGCTGTAGGAAACGTTCGGTGCGGGGAGCACTTCGTGCTACAGGAGAGGCGCGTGGTTACAGCTCAGCCAGTCCTGCCCCGGCAGGGCCGAAGGCAAATAGGCTTCTTCCTCCTTTGCGCGACCTGTGTGGCTTGTGCAGTCATGTATTTAATAGCTTGTCTGGTATTTTATTCAAACGAGGAGTAACACAAATGGTAACAGTCTGCTTTATTTTCAGCACAGCTTGAAAGCTCCAAAGCTCCTCCTCTTCCTCTCTCCTGCTCAGGAGATGCTCTGTGTTTCTGACGGCGGGTCTCCACGACGAGTCGTGGAGGCGTCGCGGCGCGGCCAGCGTTGACGCCGGGGGACCGCGCGCTTACCCCGTGTGGCTCAGCCCGACTGTGAGAGGGAAAACTCCGGCTGCGACAGCCTCGCGCCCTGCCGGGGCGTTGCAGTGCTCCACCCGCCTGCGCTGCCCACGCTCGAGACCTGCACGGGAGGTGCCTGACGACATCCCCAGGCATCGTTCACCCCTCTCCCCCAGGGACCCCCTGGGGCCGCCTGTGAGTCCCCCCACGCGCAGCCGTGACCCCTCAGTGCTGGCGTGTTGGGGGGCCGATGGTGAGACCCGAGCTCCTCGAGTCCCGCGCTAGCCGCCGAGCTGGTGCCACGGGCAGGCTGTAACCCCACGGCTGCCATCGCTGCCGTGCCGCTGGGCTGCAGCCAGGTCCGGCCTCTCGGCAGCGCCGGAGCGGGATGCTGGCGAGCAGAAGGACTTGGGCGTGCAGGAGAGCGTGCATTCGTGATTACATCTTTTAAATTATGCTGGCAGAAGGCTCATTAACAGGGCTCGGAGATCTTTTTAATTGGCAGTGTGCCATAGAGCACCTCTGGGCATGTGTCCCAATACACCGCTGTGGTGACGGTGTCTGGAGAAGCCGCTGGCCCTGTGCCTGCTGGTGCCTGGCCGTGGCACCGGCACTGACCGGGTGTCCAATGTTGGGTTAAACTCGGCCCTTTTGGGCTGGCGCGGGATGGGCTGGGGAATGAGCAGCAGCTTTGAGAGGCAGGGGCAGGGGCTGACTGCGCTGCCGAAGCCGGCGTAGCCTGAAAGCGCACGCTTGTGTCTGGGGAGAAGGATGTGAGCAGGAGGTGGATGGACCTGGAGAGGGAGATGTAGAGGCTGCTCTGGAGGGGCTCTTTCCTGGGTGCTGAGTGGGATGTCCCGGTGTTCCTCCAGCACCAGGAGCCAGGTACCTGCTGCCTCCTGCCCATTCTTCCAGCATGGAGCAGGTTTGCCTCGTTTGGGTCAAGAGGCTCTTTTTCCAAGGCTGCAGATGTGCCAACGCAGCTGCATCTTGTGCCTCCGTTTGTTCCCACCACCCTGAAGCGGTGCCTGCGGCGTGCGTGGTTCCCTGCGGCGTGCGTGGTTCCCTGCGGCGTGCGTGGTTCCCTGCGGCGTGCGTGGTTCCCTGCGGCGTGCGTGGTTCCCTGCGTGCCCTGGGACACAGGCTGGGGGTGGTGGGCTGTTTTGATTTCCCTTTTTTTTTTTTTTCTTTTTCCCTTCGGGGGTGGCAAGTCAGTGACGTTGAAAATGTGTGCGAGGAAATGCCGTTCCCATGGTTGCTGCGGGAGGGTGGGAGGCAGCGGTGCTGGGCTCTGCCGCCTGTCCCCATGCTTTCCGCAGGTTGGCACATGCGGCGCTTCCCTGGCTGATCCCAGCCGGGCGGGAGCCTGCAGCTGGGGCGAGTGGGGTCAGCACTTGCGGTGCGGCCAGCCCCCTCCCCAGCTGGCAGAGGGGGACCGCCGAGCCCTCTGCTCTCACCCCCTCCCCGCAGGCGCCCTGAAATCGTCATATGCTTCTCCCTGAAACCCAGGGAGCGATGCCACGGCTGGAGCAGCCTCCGCACACAAAACACAGCAGGGCTGCTCCGGGGGTTTGCATCCCTCCACCCGAGCAAAGGGGCTTCAGAACCCCCTACCCTGTCTGAGGGGCAGCAATGGCGGCGTGGCAAAGCGGACCCTGCCCGCGCTGCAGCGGGTCGGGCTCGGGGCGTTTTGGGCAGCCCTTCCGCACTGTCCAGCAACGGGGCAGCAGGAGGACGGGTTTGCCCGGTATCTGTCGCTGCGCTTGGGTTTTTTTCTGATCCGCCCGTTTTAAGCAGCCCCGAAGGAGCCGGGTTGGGATGCGGCGTGATGAGTAGCTGTAGCGTGACCGCGGTGGGTGGGGAGGGGAGGCAGAGCGAGGGGGAGCTCGTACCGAAACCCGCACAGCTTGTTCGCTTCTCGCCGCTCCGCGTGAATCATCCCTCCTTCCTCCCCCGGGCACGCGAGCGGCTGTTGCCGTGGCCGATGGAGCCGAGGTGGTTTTCCCTGTTTTCCTGGCGCGCTCCCCTCCGCCGCGCCGTGAAGGCACTTCCACCTGCTCTGTGCAAGCGCCTGGTGGCCCCGGGCCCGCGGGCTGCACGCTCCCGACGAGGCGCGCTCGTTAGGGCATCGCCCCGGCTCTTAGTAGAAAGGCACGGCATGGAGGAGCTGGGAATCGCGCTTCTCTGCCGCCGCTCCTGCCCGCCGAGCGGAGCCCGGGGTCACGGCGCTCCTGGGGCGCTGGATGCGTGCCGGGGAGGGACGGCGGCCGCAGGATGCTCTGCGGAGCGAGGACCGTTGTGCGAGGGGGAAGGGGACGTCTCTGCGGTGGTGCCAAGCCGGTTTCTAGCTGGAGTTCGTGGGAAGTACACCAGCCTTCGGACCATCTGGCTCCCGCACGTGGAGCGGCGGGCGCAGCCGTGCTGCGTGGGGGCCAGGGCTGCCTGCGCCAGCGCGGGGGCGAGGGGCCGGCGAAGGGCCTGGGAGCTGCTTTCTCGCCCTTCTCCGCGGTTCAGAACCACGGCCGGGGTGCGGTGCTCGCTGTGGCACCCCGGCACCGGGGCAGCCAGCGGGCACCGCGGGCAGGCAGAGGCATTGCTGTGGCGCAGCGCCCGCTCGGGCGGCTGCCGGCATGCGTGCTTTCTGCCCCGCGTGCTTTCTGCCCGGCACCAACCCAGCTAGACGACTCGTTTTTTTTTTTTATTCCCAAAAGACAAAAGCGCTCCCTTTGTTCTGGGCTACAGCCTAAAAGAATCTTATTTTGAAAAGATACAGATCATTTATCTACAGCCAGGCCGTCAATAGCTCATAAAAGAAGAAAGTAAGAACCTTCTTTTCCCCCGGGATTTTCCCGCAGCGGGGCCGGCGCAGCAGCAGGCCCGGTGCCCGCGGCGCTGCCTTCGCGAGGTTCACGTCACACGCAGCGATGCGCTCGAGGACGTTACTGCAACCCACTGCCGTTGCCCCGCTGCGCGCGAGGGGCTGCGCGCGGTGAGCGTGCATGCGTGCACACCCACGTGCTTTTTTCTTTTTAGCAGCTTCTGATCCTGCGTCGGTATCTCCGAGGGAAGCGTGAAGGGTTCTCTGCACGCGCCGAACGACCTGTAAAATAAGCTGGAGTGCGCCTTTTTAATAATACTGCCCAGCAGAGCGTCCCTTTGCTGGTTTTTTTTTTCTTTTTCTAGCTGAAACAGCATCTGTCCAGCGCGATGCCCTCACTGAGCGCTGGTTGCTTAGCAATGTTTTACAAAAAACCCCCCATTGCAGAGCAGAACGGCTGGGTGGCTCTCCCCAGCTTTCCCCCGCGCGGCCGGGGCAGCGGCAGCTCTGCCTTGCTCTGGCGGGGCTTGGGGGCAAGGCCCTGCCCTCGCTCCGTCCCCGGAGGAGCGGGGGGTCCCCCGGGCGCTGGGCTCTGCTCTGCCAGCCAGGGAGGCAGGCGCTGCCGCGGGGAGCAGGGCTCTGCTCCGGGGCCCCTCGATGTGGGGCAGGAGCCTCTGAGGAGCACTTGAATGACGGTGGTCTGCAGGAGCCGGGAAGCATTTCCCGGTGTTGCATCCCCAGCCCTCTCGGTGCCGGTGGCCACGAAGGCTGAGAGAAAGCCAGGGTAACGGCAGCGGTGTGCTCCGGGCCATGCATCCCGTTCCTCGCCCTGCGTGCCTCCCTGGGCTCTGCTGGAGGTTTTAATTTATTTTTTTTTTTTCTTGCCGAAGCAGGAAAAATTGACTCACTTGCCGGTGATGTTCCCGTGAGCACGGTGGGGTTTTTCCTGTTCTTACAGCTGAGGTGGAGGAGCACTGGAGACAAAAGGATTTCCGCAGCCTCCGTGGGAGAAGGAAGCAGGCTGCTGCCAAACCGCCTTGCGAGGGTCTGGGAGCTGACCCCGCTTTCCTGCCCTGGCCGTGGGCACGCCGGCCGCTGGCGAGGACGGGAAGCAGCCCCTCGGGACGCAGCCCCTCGCACGGGGGCGGCTGCCGTGCCGAGGGGGGACAGACCAGTGGCTGCCCCATGCTGCGGGCAGCACGTGCCGCGGGCCGGCTGCGATGCGCCGGAGGGGACTCCTGTCCTGCCCGCGGGGACGGGGCACAGGTCCCCTCCCCACCCGGGGCGCAGGGGTCCACAGACCCATCGTCCCTCACGGGACCCCGATACTTTGGCGCCTGCCCTTTGAGAAATCGGACTGTCTCCCTGCCGGGCCGGCTATTAACTAATTAGATTTAATAACAAACTAATCCAAATGCGTGGCTGGTGCCTGAGGCAATCTGCTCCTGCCCAGCGGTCTGGCCAGGGGCTTTGCCAACACCCCCCCGCACTGGGACCCCCTGCCTGGCGAGACCCCCGCCCGGCCTTCTGCTCCGCTAATGGGCACTGCCTCGGTCAGGAGCAAATTTCTTCTGGATTAGTGTCCTCTAAATCGATTAGCTGTCTCGGGCAGGGCATTTTATTCTAATGAAATGTGATTCTAGGCTCCAGTCGATGAATTATTGTGGCAACGAGGGTAAAGTGAGTCGCCTTTCTGTGAGTCGTTCCAGGGTTTGGAGAGGAGAGAGACGGAAAAGGCTCAGGGGAGAAATTATAATTAGCAGGGGAGCTCGTTACACTATCACGGGCTCACCCACGCTCCTCCAGCGAGGGAGCTGGGGGGAAAATGGGGAGCTGTGAGTAAAAGGTGGCATTTCCATCGTGCCGTCAGAGGCAATTTACTTGTAGGTGTAAGGCTGGATGCGTTTGCACGACTCTCCTGGTGCCGGCGGGAGAGCGGAGCAGTGGCAGCGGGGCAGCTTGCCGATGGGGGGAAATGCAATATTTGAAATTCCTGTGTCCCAGAAGAGATTGGAAATATCTTTCACGGTTTCAGGCTTACAGCTAAGCAAGCACGGAGCGGCAGGACAGCTGCTCTCCGCGGGTGTGCCGTCGCTCTCCTTGCGGCAGCGCCGTTCCCAAATGCCTGGCCCTGGTCGTGATACGGGGATTTTCACGGCTGCTTCCTCACAACGCTTTTTGCTGCCGCGGTCGGCTGCCTTTGGACATGCCAGCCGCGGCAGTACTTTTCCATTTCATTACCGCTTCCCTGAAGTTTTCCAGGTACTTAAGCTGTCGCCCGCTTTTGCTGTTTCGCTGCATCCCTCCTCTGTGTTTGAGTGTTGAATATTTACACTTGATTTTATTTGGAGACCTTGTCTGCTCCCACCTGAGCTCCCTCCCCTTGCTCTGACACCCGGCTGCCTCCCCAGCCCACCTGCCGGCAAACTTCTGTGCCGGCTCAGCCGTTGCTTGCCGTGGCGGCTGCCGGTTGGGATGGGCTGGGGGGGTTCTGCCATAAAACAACACCAGGATGTGAACAAAAATAAACACGGGGCAAAGTGCCAGACCTGGTGGTTGGGTGGGGAAGCGGAGAAATCTCATTTTGTTTTGCTGCTAAGTGCACGAAACGCTCTCGGTGTGCGGGGCCAGCGCAGGAGCATGGGGGTGGCACCCCGGGGATGCAGACCTTCCTCTCATGGAGGGGCCGGGCTCGTGCCCAGCGCAAGCTGCTGCCCCTTCCCTGGCTGTGAACGGGCCGTGCTGGGCCACCAGGAGCCATGGGCAGCGGTGCACTGGGGGGCTCTGGGGGGACTGGGACATTGCCACATTCATCCAAAGTGCCAGCAAGCCCCCCGCCCCGGGCAGCGGGTGTGGGGGGGCTCCACGTGGTGCTGGTGGGTGGGAGGGCGGCTGTGCCGATCCGGCGTGCCGATTCCCGGCACGGTGACGGTCAGCCTGGAAGCTGCCTGCCGGGGTGTTGGTACCCGGCTTCAGGCCCTTTATCGTTGAAGACCGTCCCAGGGGTTTCATGGTGGCCGTCGGCCGGTGCCAGGAGGGCTCTGCTCGTTGGCCGCTCGCCGGCCTTTCTCCGAGCCCCGGTGCTCCTTGCTGGGAGCGAGGCCCCGCGTTCGCGTGTGCCGCCCTGCAGCTGCAGACAGCTGCCCCCTCCGCGTCTCCAGGAATGGGAAGCCTTTCTGGGGGTCGTTGCCATCATTCGTGGGTTTTACATTCTCCTTCCTTGTCCTGAGCGCAGGTACGGACGGCTCGCGGTGCTCTACCAGCCCGGCACTGGGCAGGTTGCACTTGCAGGCAGCTCCTGGGTTTCTCCAGTGGTTTTATTTCCTATTGCTTTCTTTCGCCCCCAGCCGGCATCATCTCCGTCCGCTCTCCACCCGCGTCTCTGAACCGAGAGCTGCTGCGGCTCGTTTCCCACCTTCCTCCTCTCCACAAATAACCCGGTTAATGCGGAACTGGGGCAGGGCTGAACCGTGCCAGGGACTAAGCAGAGCACTTTGCTTTGGAGCGGTTGCTTCTGAAAAATCCTCTTTGGGCAAGTAAATAGTCCAGAGTTTCCACGCAGGGCAGGACAGACGGGAGCCTCCCTGCATCTTCCTTTCCCTCAGGGACAGAGAGGTCGTTGAGCCCATTGCCCTTTGGTGGTTCACGTGCCCGGCACTGAAGTGAGGGGCCCTTTGGGTGCAACCCTCTGCAGTTATGAGGACCGCTTCGTTAACCCACCCTGCTGCCTTGGCCAGGTACTCTGCTGCCAGTGGCGCGGGGAGGGGGGAACAGGCAGAGCCACTGGTGCGTACTGGGTTTCTGAAGCGTCTCAGCCATTGTGAGATAAAGATCCGAGTCATGAAAGTTGCTGTTCGGGTTTTGTTGCAATAGGAGGTGATGGGCAAGTGCTAGGAAAAGCTGAACAGGAAGGATGGAGAGCAGCGGTGAGACCCCTGCTCAAAGCATCTGCGGCAAAGCAGGCTCTGCACCGGGCTAAAACATCCAGCAACTGAGAAAGATCAGGGCTAGATCCAGGTCGGAGGAGCAGGGGCAGAGGCGCGAGGGCTCTGGTCAGCATCGGCTTCCTCAGGCCAGGAGGCGGCCGCTGGAAACAGATGAGCGGCCGGAGCAGCGTGAGTCAAAGGAAGCAGCTTCTCGCCTCCCGCGCTGCCGGAGCCCCGAGCCCCCGCTGCGGGATGTCGCGCCGGGCTGAGCCGTGCCGGCGGGCTCGCGGGGCTCCCAGCAGCCTGGCTTCCAGCCGCCACCGCAGGCTTTTTTTGAGTCGGTTACCCGATCACGCGGTACGGGTTTGGACCGTTTCTAGCACACGTGATGGGAGCAGCAGGCAGGAGCCTGTGACGCCTCATGCATCCATGTCCAGATCTTTCTGAGCGCCCCATGCAGCTCTTATCTCCCTGCAGTTGTTTTTACTGATTTTAAAGTTTTTGGTAAAGTGGCATCTCGCCACTGGGGCTCTGGTGAGCCGATGCCAGGGCTGCGGCTGGTGAGTGGGGGCTGAGGTCAGGCTCCTGCCTTCTCTGCATGGGCTCGCTGCGGGAGAAGGGGCTGCCTGCCCCTGCCCCTCCAAAGTGAGCTACGCAGGGGCTTGCTTCTTGCTTTCTCTCTTTTTTTAAGTCTGTCCCCATTCTTCCTTGGCACGACCTGCCTGGCAACGCACAGGCAAAGTCAACCACTGCCAGCAAACCCTCCTTCTCCCCGCAGCGGGGCTGTTCCCCTTCGCCTTCGAACAGGGCTGGATGCTGCAACCATGACTGCCACGGGTGAGGGTTGCCTTGTGTCCCCGGGACACGAAACCTCCTCCATCTTCCTGGAAATCCAACCATCTCTCCAGGAGACCCGATGGTCCTTCTGGCATCATTTCCCTTGGATCTCAGTACCTTTTATCAGGAATCTTGGGAAGCTTTGCAAAAACATCCTGGCCTGGCAAGACTCCCAAGATAACCCCAAACATTATTGATTTGGGGGTGGCAAAATGATGTGGCCAGGGTGCTGGGCTGGTGGGCAGCGGGGGCATAATTTTAGCTGTGCAACCAGGCAGTCCTTCCAAGGACTAACTTTGTTTTTCATGAAGCACAGAACTTTTATCTCTTAAAATACCATGGAAATAGTTCATGTTTTCAGTGTGTTACTCAAACCTGATTTGCTATTTGAGCCCAGTCAATAGTCCTATTCATCCTACAATGGGTTCTCTGTCCCTCTGGCAAACATTTTGCCGTACGAAGCCATGCTGAGTGTGTGAAGCGAGGCATACGGTGATGCCTTGGCGGGACAGTAGCGCAACGTGCTCTCATGGTCACAGCAAAAGGCTGAGCAGAAACTGCGGCACCTCCTGGATCTTCAGTCTTGGGGCCATCTTGGACAGATCATGCAATTTTTCTTGCGCTTGAGCACATCCAAGTGGTTTTGGATTTCTCCCGTGAAGCATGGTTTGTAGGGTGTACCTATTTGTAAACTTTCCATGGTAAAATGAAGTTCTGGGATTTGGGGAGGCGGGATTCGGCCTCCCCGCGTGTGGTGCTGAGACGAGGCTCGGCGCTGTGTTTTGACTGGGGGCCATGCGTGCGGTAAAGGCACCGAAATGGGGTCTGGGGGTGCTGCGAGGCCACGGCAGTGATGCTCTCCCTGCCTCAGGGGGGTCCCGTGTGGGGCAAGTGCAGCGACTGTGCCTGTTGCACCGGTCCTTGGGGTCACCTTCCGATGGGTTTGGCACCCTCGAACGTCGATCTCCAGCAGGTGCCGAGCCAGGGCAGCCCTTTCCCTGGGCTCTTGCGCACGAACACGACAGCAGAAGCTGCTGCTGGAGGTGGGGGAGTCTCTGCTCATCTGGTTTTATTCATTTACTCGAACGATGAATCAGAGGGGGGAACCTGCCAGCAGCCGCAGTCCCGTCCGAAATCACTGATTAACTCCAACCTCCCGGTGGCGAAGTTATTTAATAAACAAGTCATTGCTAATTATGTATGAAAGCAGCCTGGGAGTTGTGCCGGGTCCAGAGGACCGTGGCGTCTCACAGGAGTGGGGCTTTTGCTGACCTCCGCAAGGAAGCGCGAAGAGAGAGGATTCAAACCTCTTGAACAAACGAAGCGTTGAATGACGCTGCGCCGATGCTTCGTGCCGACCCAGCAGTGCATGGGCTGGGTCCGTGGTGGGGTTAAAGTCGATGCCGGTGGCTGCAGGCACTGGTTTTCAGGCACGAGGAGCTCGTTGCTGGATTCCTGCATGAACTGCGGGGCTGAGGTTTGGTCAGAGTGTCCTGACCGCAGCAGCGCGGCAGAGTGCTCGCGCGCATCTGCAGATGGATCCGGTTGGCCGTTCCCAGCTCTGACCTTTCCCAACCCTCCCATCCCTGAGCACCACAGGCCGTTGCGTGACCCCGTGGTGGCTTTGCTCCGGCGTTGTGCCCGAAGCCCCGGTTTGCTGGGTGGTCACTGCTGCAGGGACAGACACCATATTGCTGCTTTCTAAGCACCCTCGGCGGGCTGTAATCCGGCTGTTTTGGCCGCTGATTAGAGCGGCTGTTCCCTGGATTACCCGTCCCGGCTGGCCCCTGCCCGCCGCGGGGTTGCTCGGTGCTGGCTGCCGTGGCCCGGGGAGGCGTGGGGCTGCGGAGGTGCCCCCGGGGCGGCCGAGCAGGCTGTGCTGTGCCCTGCTTTCTCTGCAGCCGGACGGGGGGTCACTGCTGGTGACCCCCGGATCCTCCACCTTTGGGCTCCTGTATCTGGGCTGTTCTGCAGGACAAGTTCACCGGCTGGATCCTGCCCTGGCATTGGCAGAGGGGGCTGCGGGACATCGAACCAGCCCCTGCCGTGGCAGCACACTGCGAGACCCCGTGGAGACCCCGCTGCGGCCCCATGGGGAGTGCGGGGTGAGCAGCTGCCCCTTGCTGCTCCGCGTCCTGCTGCAGGTTCCCCCAGCGCCTCCCTGGGGCTGGCAGCCCCGCGGCTTGCACGCCAGGCTCACGGCTTGCACACGCAAGCTTGCAGGGTGCAGCGGGTTTGCCGGGGGTCTGCCCGCGGCAGACCGTGCATCGCCCTGGTCCCTTTCCTGGCTGCCTGCCCGCGGGTGCTGGCGGAGGCAGCGCTGCCCGAAGCTGCAGCCGCACGCGGGGCGACCCGCCGGGCTGCGAAGCCAGGAGCTGCGGGACGCGGCAGCAGCGCGGTGAGATCCCTGGCAAACAGCGAGGCTGTGCCACTCTCTTTGCCCGAACCGTTGCTCCGGGATCCGCGCTGTTTCTGCTGAAGCGTTGCCGCCCGGGGGCTGTCGCCAGCCCGCGCGGTGCCTGTGCGTGTTACCGCTGTCGCCGGGGCAGATGATGGCGGCCAGACCTCGCCCTTGTGCCGTGTGCAGATCACGAAACGCTCTGCAGACCCCGAGGCTTCCCCTGCGAGGAAGGACCCATCATTTTCTCCCATCCTGCTAAAAGGGGAGCTGCCGTGTGCCAGCACCCGGTGAGTGCCGGGAGCAAGGACAGGCCTCAGTGTCGGCACGCCCCGCGGCGCAGCCACGAGACTGCTCGTCCCTTGCGCGTGCTGGGGTCCCTCCCGTCCCTCTCGGGGGGCTTGTGGGGGACGCGCAGCCTGAGCCTGCCGTTCCCTGCCGCGGGGGAAGGAAGGGGCAGGAGTCTCGGTTCCTGTTGTCCAATTGAGCGTTAAATATAGGCTATTAAGCAATTTTCTTTGCAGGAAGTCTAGAAATACTGCTCTGTGTGAGCACAACCTCTGTCAGACACCACGAGCACTGGAACTTGCCTTTCAGTGTGCAACTGGCCTCATCAGCATCCTTTGCGTTGCCGCTTTGCAGCAGCATTAACCCTTCACTCCCGGACTTGTCAGAGGGTTTGTCTTCTGCGTGACGGGCCCGCAGCATCCTGCTGCTCCTGCCTCTGACCCCGGTGCCCCGGTAGCGCGGCTGAGCCAGAGCTATTTTTGCTTTTTCCAGCTTAAATAGCAAGCTGGCTGCAAAGTCAGCTTTGGGGAGAGCCTCTGCTTTCTGAGCCAGCAGTCTAACTTCTTCCCTGGCCCACCTGATCTTTCAAACACGAGCTGCCGGGCCGGGGGGCTGCGCGCCTGAGTGGGTAGTGGGATCAGGGAGCGCGGGGCGGGCAGGAGGGGATGTCTGTCATCTTGATGTCTCATTTTGATGTGTTATGGTTCCCCTCTGTGTCCTGTGGTCGTGTTTCCCAGCCGTCCATCCCAGCCAGGAGAAGCACACAGGTAGAGGAGTTGCAATCTCTTCTCAGTCATAAATTCTGATTTAAGGGAAAAGCTCGCTGCTGTACATCTGCCCAGGCTTTCGGGCTGCAGCGCACCTTACCTCTGTGGTCGCTTTGGGAAAGCCTGAAAATGTTTTAAACACTGAACACAAAGAGAGAGGGTGATAGGGGTGTTGCACAGAGGTGAGATGTCCAGCTGAGGAATAAAGTTGGGGAAAGAGCTGGAAGCCGGTGACCGTGAGAGCGTGGCTCATGGCAAGGCTGCGGTGCGAGTGACTTCCCCGAAGTGGCTGAGGCTCCACGTGCCGAATGGGGATGCGTTAGACCTGACGCCTGTGCCCCGGGGAACAGAGGTGCCCCATCTCACAGCAGCGTGCCCCTCTGTGGCACTGGCTGTGGACCTGGGACGGGGTCATCTCTGTCGCGCCTGGGGTGCTGTATGGGTGGAGGAGGGTTGTGAAATCGCTATGTCTTCCTTCTATAAATGGCCTTTTTCAAAAGTTACAAATTCCTTTGGAAAGGGCTTTTTATGTAAAAAACAGCCACTTCTGTCTCATTGCAGTCACAGCCACCACTTCCCAGAAAGAAGATTTATCTCTCAGTGGCTGAGGAGGAGAAGGAGGGACGCCGGGGTGATCCGGCAGGACGGGCAGTGGGAGCGCGAGGTGCTCCCCTGCGGCAGCGCTGCTGCGGGCTGGGGTAACGGTGGCTTCAGCCGGGTTTGGAGGGGGCCCTGGTGCCTGGAGGCGTGAGGCTGGGACGGGAGCTCAGCCAGCAGCTACCCGGCTCGCTGGCCGGTGGAGCGGGCAGAGATGTGGGGTACCAGGGGAGAGGCGGGCCAACTCCCGAGCTGGGCACGAGGGAGGAGAGATGGAGTTGAACGAGGCTGCTCCCAGGCGCGGGCAGCTGCCCTCTGTCCTGCCGGGATCCCTCCCCGCTCCGCGCTGTTCCTGGTGCGCGGTGAGGATGCTGAGCGTGTCTGGGCCGTGCGAGGGACGGGTGCGGTGGTGTTTGCTGGCACGCCACGTGCCCCTGCTCTGACTCTGCAAGCGGCTGCCTCCGCGGTGCAGCCGGGCAGGACCCTGGGTCCCGGCAGGGCAGCGCTCGGTGAGATGCTCCGTCCCCTGCCACAGGGGCAGAGTGACAGCGTTTCAGAGCGGCCAAAATTGGCTCCTGAATTTTTACTAAGGGACAGGTCGCAAAACCAGCAAAGTTGCGGCTCAAGAGTTGTGCAGGAGCCACTGAAGCCGCAGCAGGCGGGGAGCAGCCCGGAGGCAGATCCCCTGCCTGCGCCCTTCCTGCCGCTCGGCTTTGCTGTGCTGATGGGCGAGCGGTGCCGGCAGTTCGATCGCTGCTCTCAGACTTGCTGCCAGGAAAGACAGAGTAAACCTCGGAGTTCAGCTCCAGCTCCCTCCTTGCCAGGACAGGCCCCTGCTGGTACCTCTGCCTTCTGCGAGGTCACGTCTCCTTCCACGTCACTGGTTCCCGTCCTCTGCCGTTTTCTCCCCCATTGTGCCCAGTTCAGGTCGTAAACCCCCTTCCAGGCGGGGAAAGCGCTCGGGAAGGGGAGCTGCGGCGCTGCTCCTGCAAGCGGCTGAACGTAACCCTGTATCGCAGTAACGAGCCCATACATCGCGTTTAAAGGGGCATTTTATTTTGATTGTTGGTTGCTGTAGCTACGCAGCTGGACCTCTGGCATGCGGTGCGTGTGCTTGTTGTTTGTCAAGTGAACTTTCCCAAAGGGATTGTCCCATCCCTGCCAGCCTGGGGTTGGGAATGGAGGAGCCATGGGAGGTGACGATGAGGAGGACTGCGATAGCAACCCCCTGCGGGATGGTCAGCCTGCAGAGGGAAGAGGAATGGGTCATGGACAGGGGGACTGTGGGGCAGGACGGTCCCGTGTCGGAGCGGAGTGGAGGGGAGGGCAGCGGGCCACGGTGGGGCTTCGGGTGGAACGTGTAGCTGTTGCTTTAGGGGTGTGTATTGACCGGAGACGGCAGTTCAGGTGCAGTCACAGTGTGCTGCCGTGTGCTGGGCAGAGGAGCCCTGGCTGCGTTAGCATGTACGCAGGTGTTACCTCGCAGCGGGGATGGAGATCTGCTTCACTGCTGCTTGGCCGGTGTTTTCTCCATGTGGTTTTGTCTTGGATCCTGGGCACAGGCAGGCGTGTGGCTCCACGGCAGCCCCAGAGCTGAGGCTGCACCCTGGACCCTCCCGAGGTGGCTGCAGCCTGGGGCGGCAGGGGCCACCGCTCGCCCTCCTGGTGTTTCGGCAGCTTGTTTTCACCTCCTGGGATGCCTCTGCCAGACATCGTGCTTTCCTTCCTGCCCCTGGAGAGCTCCAGCGCTGCGTGCTGCAGCCACGAGGCGCGACGGGCACGCCAAGGTTTCCTTGCAGCGGCACTGCAGGCTGCGCACCCGCGCCTGGGCACCGCTGGGCTGGCTGCCGCTGCACCGTCCCCGCAGGCATGTTGCAGCCTCGCTGCTTCTGCCAGCTCCTCTGTGTCCCCAGAGCCATCCCGGCTCCTGGCCGTGCAGGACTGCTGTCTGGTGGTGCCCAGACCCCAAGTTGTTCTGTTGCTCAGGCAGAAGGATTTTTCTGGCTTTGTGGTGGTTTTCCCTGATGTTGCGGTTGACTGATGAAGCCGGACGGAGAACTTGGAAGCAAAACATTCACAGCCCTTGGCGCAGCCTGGCTGTGACTCATGTGCGGGGTCTGGGTGGTTTTACTTGTGCACGAGAGGAAGCAGAAGTTTCTGTCGAGCCTTTGCAGGGTTTTGTGTTTGCTTGTCCGCAGCTCTGGGGAAGAAGAAGCCTCAGGAGCTGAGCTGGCCACAGAGGGGTCACCCTGCTCTCCCCACGTGCCCCTGCCTGCCGTGCAGCTGGGAGCTTTGGCTGCTCCCACTGGAGGGTTTTTTTCCCCAAAATGTAGATGAGAGGTTCACGTTTTTAGGAAAATGGGATGCTAGGAGCACGGATGGGTCCAACAGTGGCACAGTGAGGATGATGGGGCCCCTCCACACCGGCTCTTTGCTTGTCCCCAGACGTGAGGTGTGGGTGTGAGTGCCCCTCTCCTTTTCTGGCTGAACCTGCCACTGATTTTAGCATCCACTTCGCCCCTGAGACTTGGCCGTGTTGTTCAGCCGAGCGGCTGCCAGCGATCCTCCTTTATTGCTGTTGCACCGGGAATTATCTCCTTCTCCCCCTGCCTCTCCCTTGCTTATTTCTAAGCCAGGCGCTGCCAGCTCCGAAGGCTTCTCAGCTTCGCTCTGGCTGGTGCCTGGTGGCTACAGAGCCCCGACCTCCTCCTCACGCTCAGCGGGGAGGGCTGCTCCATCACTGGTCACCCTGCCTGGGGTGGCCCTGCCTGGCTCCCTCCTGGGGCTTCACACCCACGGCGCAGCAGCATCCGACTCGGGGTCCTGCCCAGCTGGCGGTGGGCATGAGGGATGTCACGGCAGGTCCGTTTTGGCTGGGGACGTGCTGTGCGTAATGTGGGCAGGGTATCGGTGAGGCCACAGCCTGCGGCAAGGAGAGCATGGCTGGCGGCTGATGGTCAGCAGGGAGCTGGTGGAGAGGAAATGGCTCCTTAAGTCATTAACGTCATCTTCGTTATTATTCCAGAGGAGGCAGGAGGCCACCCAGCTCCAGGGACTGGATTAAAGTCCCCGAGCCCTCCGGCTGCCCCGGCGAGGGAAGGGGGCTGCTGCGCCGCGGCCAGCAGCAGCACGGGTGCGTGGAGGAGAGCGGGGCGAGCTTCACCAGTTGTGTGAAGCCAGCTGAGACTGAGCTGCCGGCAGGATTAGTCCCAGGGCTCTAAGCAGAGACACTCAGAGAGCAGCTTTAATGCTTGGAGAAAGCTTTAAATTCTCTTATCCCACGGGGAAAGCAAAACACTTGAATTCTTTTGCGGTTATCTTTTGGCTGTTGATGTCTGAGAGGAGGAAATGGCCTTTGTGTACACACGCGTGTTTTCCACCTGTGCTTGGAAAGGAAGAAAAATGCTGAATTTTTGGACTTTGAGTGAAGACATGCACAGGGGAGTTAGCATTACATCTTTCTAATGCCGTCTGTGTGCCTGCGGTCCCTTGTGTTGCTCAAGTACAAGTTCATCTCCAAGCCGGTGGCCTTTCAGTGCCCGGGAGCGTGTGTGTCTGCATGTGCAGGGTTATGGGGCCGGTTTGAAAAGCCACTCTTGGATCCGCTCAGGTCACTACAAGTAAGAACTTAATAGGATTCAGATCTCGGAGAGAATCTGCAGCTTGGAAAGCAATAAACCTCTGCGTTACTGCCCGTACATGGTGCCTGCCTTCAGCAGGTGCAGAGCCCCTGCAGAGGTGCCGTCTGTGGTGGCCCTGGTAGTGCCACCGTTTGGGGCTGCCCCATGGCACTGGTCTTGAGTTCCCACATGGTCCTCATGGGTATTTTGAGGTTTCATCTCCTATAGTGCGTTTTGGCGGGTGCTGGCCCAGACCCTGCAGAGCCCCGACCCTGGGGTGGGTGCAGGAGAGGGCAGTGCTCTCGGGTGCCAGGGGCCCCGCTGGACGGGTCGCTCCACGGGGACTTGCCAGCTGGGATTACGCGTCCGCCTGCATCACGCTGGTGGTGGGCTTTATCCTGTTCTAACATCTGCGTTTTCCCCTCTCCCGCTGTCTCGGCAGACCTGTCAGCAGCCAAGCGCAAGTTTGCGGACTCGCTCAATGAGTTTAAATTCCGCTGCATTGGTGACGCCGAAACGGATGATGAGATCTGCATAGGTGAGTCCTGGGCGCTGGTGCCATGGGTAGCCCTGAAGCCACGCTCCAGACCCCTGAGCTGAGCAGGGCCCAGGGGAGAAGCACACACGAGGGCACCAAGGGGCCTGGGAATTTGTCTGGGTGCTTTCCTGCTCATTTCTCCTGGTTCAACATCAGCAAAGCCTCACCCAGGAAATCGGTTCTTTCTTCTTGGCCTAAATCTAGCCCTGCCAGATAGGAAAGGAAGAAGATTGGCCGTATCTGAAACCATCTGGATTATCCATCCCTTTTGCATTGGAGAGCAGGGATCTGGGGATGTGGCTGTGGCTGAAGCACTGCAAGGGGCTGTGATCTGATGGAGAGGAGCAGCAGCCTCTCTGCTGGCTGCAGGAGCAGGGAGCCGGCAGGAGCCTGGCAACGCTCTCCCAAGCGAGCCCGGCTCCACCACGGAGCTTCTCGTGGCACAGGGCAGCAGCTTCAGCCGCTTCCCTCCATGTTATCCCGCTTCTGCCCCAGCTGAACTTTTAGAGCTTATTGTGTGCATCATCTGGAGCCAGGAGAGCAAATGAGCTTTAGCCCTGATTTAACTTTGCTTATTTATTTGTGCCCAGCCTCTCAGCAAAAATAGCTTTCTCATCCGAGTCCCCCTTGCTGTGATGCACGTGCTGGCGTGCTGCCGCTCGTGCAGCCAGCACGGCCGAGGCCCGTGCTGAGCCGTAGGGCTGCTCAGCACCTGGCCGTTGGGTCAGGCAGGTTCGAGATGAAGGTGCGGTGTTTCTCTCTGGGGGTGGGCAAGTGGTGCTGGGGATGCTCTGCTGCCAGATGCTTTTGTAGGCAACTGGAAGCCTTTCTGAGGGGAGTGCAATGGTGATTAGAAACCCCAAACAACCCCAAAACACAAGCAAACAAAAAATGCCTCTTCAGTCTCTTTCTTAATTTAAAAAGAAACCAAAACGTTGTTAAATGCTGACCGTGCGGGTGTGTCCCTTCCAGCCAAGTCTCTGCAGGAGTTTGCCACGGTGCTGCGGAACCTGGAGGACGAGCGGATGCGCATGGTATGGCCCCATCTGGCGGGAGTGGGACGGGTGGTGGCACTGCCGCTGCCGCCGGCGGCTCTGCCCGCGGTGCGTGGTGTGGCACCCGGGGCACCGTGGCGTGCAGCGACTGCAAGCCCCATGGCCCCTTCCCTCGCCTGTGGCAGAGCTGCAGGGGAGCGCAGAGGGAGAGGAGGGTGGACTTGGTGGGGGTCACCCTTGAGGAGCACCAGTAATGGTCTCTCGCTGTTGGAAAACGGCCAGCGCTGGTGCTGGTGGGGCTCGCTGGGGTGAGAGCAGGTTTGGCAGAGGCCCCACAGCCTCCCCCGGCCCTCAGCGGCACAGAGCCCGAGGGTGAAGCGTGTGGGTTTCCCTGGGCCACAGGAGGGTTTCTGTGGGAAGGGCTGCTGAGCGGCTCGGGTGTCTGGGGCTGAGCTGGGCGAAAGGCGCTGAGTGAGTTGTACCTGTCTTTGCCTGTAGATCGAGAACGCCAGCGAGGTGCTGATCACGCCGCTGGAGAAGTTTCGCAAGGAGCAGATTGGGGCCGCTAAGGTAGGCTGCTGCTGCACTGAGCCGCTGTCTCCCCTGGGAGCCCCTGCTCGGGCTCAGGACCAGAGCCCAGAGCTGTGTGGCGATGGCCATGGCGGTGGCTGGGACCTGGCACGCTGCAGGGATGGGCCATGCTGGGCCTGGGCACAGGAGGAGATGGCTTTGTGCTGCTGCGGGATGGAGACGGGGAAATCCAGCTCCTGGGAAAGTGCCTCAATGTTCCCAGTTCACCCACAACCAAGTAACATGCCAATGGCCAAAAATCACATGCCAGTTTAAGTGAAGTTTTTTTCTTCCTCCAAACCAGAATTAGCATTTTCTTAGAGGGGTTTCCAGTCTCCTGAGCCCCCCAGTCTGCACTTACCACCCCGGTGCGTCACTGGGTGGCAGCACGGGAATTTGGACGGCTTCTGGCAGGACGGGCGAGCCTGGGGAGGCACCGGTGTGGCTGCGGGCGGCTGTGAGACAGCCTGGCCCCCCCTTTCTTTCCTGCCTTTGTTCTGAAATTAAAACCACTGTCTGCGGCTCTCCTGTTGTTATAACAACCTGCTGCTGCCTGCAAGAAGCACATGCCAGCCCGACGGGGCCGTGTCTGCATGGCAGCGATGTGCCCGGCTCCCCACTGGCACGGGAGCCGCGGCAGCACTGCGGTGCAGCCCAGCCCGGCCAGGCTGTCCTGCTTCATGAGCTAAAAATCAAAGACAAAAAGGAGTGCTGCAGAAAGGAGCCGGTCACTAGCAGGTGCCAGCGGTGGATTTCATACTGGTGTGTTGGGGTGGCAAGGCTGCCATGAGAGGTGCAGAAGAAGAGTTAAGGTTGCCATTCTCCTTTAACGCTCCTGCCACAGACGCCAAATTACTGTGTCATCGTCCCGAGTGGCAGACGGGATAAGACATTGCAAAGGGTGTCAGGGGATAGGATGTGAAGTTGTGACAATGTGCTGGTTAGCAAGCACTTTCCTCGCTGTGGTGTTCTTGGGCCAGCCCTAGACCTGGACGTTTTGCTGAGCCTTGCGCTCTGGGAGTAGAGGCGGGGCTCCCCGAAGTCTTGGATTTTGGCAGTGCAAACTGCTTTCCTGTAGCTGCCCAGTGCTCACGGATCAAAGCAGCTTCACCTGCTTCCAGCTGATGCCCTTGGCCTTGGTCCCATCCCATGCTGTGCAGAAGGGGGTTAGCTCCCGCTCGCAGTCCTGCAGTGCTGTAGGGGTTCTGTGGACCCTCATGGCTGCCCCAGTGCTGTTGTGTTCAGCATCACACTTTTTGTTCTGTTTTGTAGGATGCCAAAAAGAAATACGACAAGGAGACAGAGAAGTATTGTGGTGTCCTAGAAAAGCACTTAAACTTGTCTTCTAAGAAGAAAGAATCCCAGCTTCAGGAGGTGAGAGCAACCTCTGATTTCCATGTCTAGCAGTAACAGTGGTGAGCTTTTTGAATGCTTTATGCAACTCATAGCATTGATTTTCCTGTCTGTAAAATCAGAGAAGTCCCAAAATGGATAGCAGTCAAAAAGGAGAGAGAGTTTATAATTAAAGAGTGCAACAGAAAGGAACTGGTTCTGCTGCAGGCTTCCCTTGTGCCAGCAGGAATCACGGATGTCTAGTTCCCTTCTCTGGAAGTGGCTGCACTGGCTTTGGGCTCCATGGGAGGAGTGATCAGGCTTAGCGTTTTTAAACTGCTTTAGGAGCCTATTACTGACTCGGGATGTAGTTAGCTGCTGTGCCAAATGCTCTTACTGGGTGAGTACACTGAATTTTCAATCACTTCTTCCAAGTTTGGAATTCCCTGCACTGGCCCGACCGGGTTGGTCCCTGCAGGATGCACATCCTTGCTTGTGGGCATGGTGCTGGTGTGTTGCTGAGTCGTTTCTGGGGGAATTGGTGGGCGCAGGTGGTGGCTCCTGCACTGCGATAGCTGTGACAGTGGCACGGTGCCCAGCAGAGCTGGGGACTCAAGAGAGCAGATAGATATTTGTGGTGCAAAGAATCATCTTCCACCAAATCAGAGTTGAAGAGGGGTAAGAATCAGGGTTGGCATGCCCGCAAGCCAGCTTTGTCCTTGCATAGGTGTTCTGAGTTTGTAAATAACTTACCGTGTGGAAGCACCCGTATGTCCCAGGAGATGGAGAGTCCCGTTCTCATGGCTTTTAAATAACCCTTTAAACCTCTGGTTTAGTTCGTCTTTGAAATACTATTGCGAGACACAGGAGTGGAAGGGTTTCTTTCTGGGGAGGGAAGGAGCCACTTGTGGCTGGCGGGTTGCAGCAGTGACATTCAGAGGTGTGATCCTGTGCCCTGGCCAGAGCGTGGCCCTGCAGGGCTGCCCGGGAGCCCAGGGCAGCAGGGCGGTGGGATGCAGTGCGGGATGTGCGCAGTGGCTGTGTGCGGATGCGGTGCGGGATGTGCGCAGTGGCTGTGTGCGGATGCGGTGCGGGATATGGGCAGGAGCTGTGTGCGGATGCGGTGCGGGATGCGGGCAGGAGCTGTGTGTGGATGCGGTGTGGGACGCGGGCAGGAGCTGTGTGTGGGATGCGGGTGGTGGCTGTGTGCGGATGCAAGAGCAGGATGCGGGCAGTGTCTGTGCGCGGGTGCAGGATGTGGGCAGGAGCTGTGTGCGGATGCGGTGTGGGATGCGGGCAGGAGCTATGTGTAGATGTGGTGCGGGATGTGGGCAGGAGCTGTGTGCGGGATGTGGGCGGTGGCTGTGTGCGGATGCGCTGCGGGATGCAGGCAGGAGCTGTGTGCCGATGCGGTGCGGGATGTGGGCAGGAGCTGTGTGCGGATGCGCTGCGGGATGCAGGCAGGAGCTGTGTGCCGATGCGGTGCGGGATGTGGGCAGGAGCTGTGTGCGGGATGTGGGCAGTGGCTGTGTGTGGATGCGGTGCGGGATGCGGGTGGTGGCTGTGTGCCGATGCGGTGCGGGATGCGGTGCTGGGGCGTGTGGAGCAGCGCTGGCTGCTGGTGCCATCTGCTGGCATCTTCCACCTCAAACCTTGACTTGGGCTTTTGCTGCGCAGGAGGCGGCTGGAGCGGCAGCGCCTGCTCCCACGCTCAGGCCTTGGGGCCTTTTCCCCGTGGGGTGCTGTGAGGCTTACCCTGGCTGCGGTGGGCCAAGGCCCACCGAGGAGGGGGCCTTTGAAAGAGCTGCCCAGCATGTAGGCTGTGAAACGTGGATGCGGCATCCAGCGGCGCGTGGGAGCGCTCGCCCCGTCCGGCACCCCCCCGGCGGCTGCCCGCCGCGGTCCCTGCCTGCCGGGGGCTTTCCAGGTGGGGGGCTGCAGCCACGGCAGACGTGCATGGGAAAGGTGCTGATGGGGTGGCAGCGTTTTAGGAAAGTTCACACCACCTGTTTGTGAGCAGTCTGAAGCTTCACTAGAAGACTTGATGTCCCAAGAGACGAGCATTTGTCCCCGGGAGATTTGGTGGTTTACATTTCCTAACCTCTTCTTGCTGTCTACATCTGGAGGGTGATAGCGGCCGCATCTGCAACTGCTGCAGCAAGGCGGGGAGAGGAGGAAACCATGGGAATTCTCTGCTGCTTTGGCTGTTGACCAATTAACTAATACATGGAGTCTAATCTGCCGTTTAACTCCTGGCAAAGTTATTTGATTACATCACACTTTCTGCTTTTCAGAACTCAGTTTGCTAAATGCCTCAGGCTGTGCACCATGGGCACCCAGCACAAGTGCTGGTGGCAGGTCATGGGGAAAACAGACCATTTCACGGCTGTGTCACACAGAAAATTAGGCGTAAGCTGCTGTTCAAATGCTAGCTGGTATTTGCCAGCTGGGTTTCGTGGAGCGCGGGAGCAGACACATGTCCAGCCCTGACGGGATGCGTGGTACAGCATATCCTCCGCCCTGGAGCTCCAGCTCTGCCCTGGGCACAGCGAGGGCCACGCTGGCGAGGGCACCCCGCTGGCCTCAGCCGGGACGGGGGATCTGCCTCCCATTGAGCAGTGACTTGCTGGCTGTTTGTGCTGGGGGTGAGACTCTGCCCAGCTGAGTTTACCGGTGCTGAGGTCAGAGGGACGGTGGGACACCCAGACCAACCTCCCTGTGGGCACCGCTGGCATCAGTGACGCCCCGGGTTGCTCTACGTGAAGCATCACTTGCAAATGTAACAGCAACGTATGCCGGGGACGGCAGCCCGGGGATACCCACGTCCCTCACCCCACTTCCAGCGCGGTGGCTCCGCGCCACATGCGTGACGACGTTGTTTTTATGTACTGGGATTGGGGCATATCCCTGTTTTTGCTCACTTGGGCTTTACCTGCAAAGCAGAGGCGGTTTGCTGTCTGCTGATCCACCCAAGTGACGCGCTTGCTGGAGAGGGCGGTGGGGCACGTGAACCGCCCGGTTCAGCCCCGGACGCTCCGGGCAGTCTCCCGTTGCGGTGCTTTCCAGAAAGCGGAGAATTGCCTTTTGTTGTCAAGTATGCAGCGACTTCTCGTTTTTCTCGCTTCTAGTGTGTGCTTTTCCACACAGCTGTCAGGGAGGTGAGAACATGAGTCATCAAAACCATCTTTTTCAGCTGAAGAGCGAGCCTGTTCATGTGAATCGGGTTTACATTTAATCGCTGTGCCATCTGTCCAGTCCTGGACTGGGGTCTGAAGCTGAACTTGTTCTGCACGGACACGTTCCCATTAGACCCAGATGTCTGCTGGTCGCGAGGCCAAGCGCTCCCGGTCAGTAGTGACTTTGTATTTCCTCTTCAATCTCCCCGCTGCTTGTAGGCAGACAGCCAGGTGGACCTGGTTCGGCAGCATTTCTATGAAGTCTCCCTGGAGTATGTCTTCAAGGTGCAAGAGGTCCAGGAGAGGAAGATGTTCGAGTTCGTGGAACCTGTAAGTGAGCGCTCAAGCCACCTGCGGCGTGGGGCACCCCTGCGGTGGGATGGCTGGGGGGCTCCAGCCTTACCCCGCACCCCTCTCTGAGGGACATTTGAGGGGAGGAAGCACCGTGTGACCCTCGGGGCATGGGGCCAGTAGCTTGGCAACCATGTGCGTACTGGAAACATATAATTTTTTATTGTGTGGACATCTCCCTCGTGGTGGGCTGGACTGAGGGGCCTGCTGGCAGTTAAGAGAAAATTAGGCTTGATTGGAGGAAAAAAACCCAGAACTGTAAGTAACGTTCATAAGGGAAAAAGAGTGCATGAGTGACAGAAATAGGGGGAAAAAAGAGTTTTCTAAGGTCTACCTGTGCTCAGGCGGTAAGTCCTTTAAAGCTGCTCCGGGAAGTGCCAAACCTCCCTGGCTCTTTGCAAAGGTAATTCCTGCTGAGAGAAGAGTAACTTGGAGTTGGGAGAGGCGCGATGCAGGGAACGGCAGCGTGCTGCCTGCTTTACCCGGCACCTCCTGGCCCTGCTCTTAGTGACCCTGGGGCTTTGGTGATGCAGGGAGCGGAGGCAGAGGGGATGAGGGGTCCTGGAGCAGGGGCTTGCCTTGGCTTTGGGGGAACACGCACAGATTCAGCGCTGGGGTCCATTCAGCAGAGATTTTGAAAGTGAAACGAGGAACAGGGCATCTTCCTAGGGATTGCCAAGCCCCTGGGCCCCCGGGGCGCTGCCGGGACGCTTCCCTCCGCGGCGGTTGCTCTGAAAGCGGCTGTGGTTCTCTACTGACTGACTTGATTCGTTTTACCCCAACGCAGCTGCTGGCCTTTCTGCAGGGGCTTTTCACCTTCTACCACCATGGCTACGAGCTTGCCAAGGACTTCAGCGATTTCAAGACCGAGCTGACAATCAGCATCCAGAACGTAAGTGTGCCACGTGCCCCTGCCGCTGGGCCATGTGCCCCTCGCCGTGACTGTCCTGCAGAGCAAAATAACACTTCTTGATATATTTTAATAAAGATTTTATTCTCCTTTTTTTGTGTGCCATCAAGCAAAGGCTTTGACGGTGTCATTGAAAGCAGACTCTTTTTTGTAAATAACACACATGGTATACACAGCCTGCATGGCAGTTCATTCCCTGCGGCACACCAAACGCAGAGGCCCAGCTTCCCAGGAGCTAGCCACTGGGCGGACGTCGTTCCGTGCCCTGTGATTTTAGTGAGTGTTTCAAACCATTTTGCAAGTGTTTCAAACTGCCGTTCCTTCTGGGAAGGGCAGCACTTTTTGTCTCTGGGCTGTGGAGCGGAGCCCTTCTGCCGGCTGCGGCCGTGGCCAGTGTGTGTGGTGCCCACACGTCGGACATGTGCAGGACTTTGGCATGTTGGCATTGCAGCTTTGCTTTCCTCTCTTGTTATAAAATTACTCTTCTTTTCTACCAAGGATTCAGACTGGTTTCATTCTTTTGAAACAACTTTTTCACGAAACTCAGCTTGCCAATTGTTGTAATATTTTTATTTTAGCTTAAATCCAGGCCCAGGAAGACACCTGTCCTGTGGCTTCCCTAGTCCCGTTTCCCACACGGGCTGTGGTGACCCAACTCTGGGGTCCCATCCCTGCGTGGTGACTCCTCCTTGCTGCAGAGGAGGCCACGTTGGGTCCACGCATTGGAGAAGGCATTCCTGTTCTAATTTGCAGACAAGAAATCGTTTTGAAGGAACAAGGTCAGAGGTTGAATCTTTGATGAAGAAGATGAAGGAGAACCCTCACGAGCACAAAAACATCAGCCCTTACACGATGGAGGGTTACCTGTATGTGCAGGAGAAACGTAGGTGTCGGGGCGGCGGAGCTGCCTGCCAGGGCAATGCGGCGAGTGGGCACCTGGGGAAGGTGGTTTATCAGGGCGTGGGGCACGAAGGCGAATTCCGCAGGGTACAAAATCTGTGAGAGAGAGGTGGGTGGGATATTAAGGTGGGAATGTGGGAACCAGGTTCTCCCTGGGAGGGAGAATCACTGCCAGTGCCTGATAAAAGTCTTTCCCCAGGACAGAAAAGGATTAATAATGCTTAATCCACTTGCGAAGTCCAACAAGAACTGTAGGCACAGAAATGTGTCATGTCAGATGATCGTTAGACATACAGGCTATTAATGGGAAGGCACTGAAACCATACTAGTTCTGGGAATAAAAACTGCATTTGCTTTGTAGGTCACTTTGGGACTTCCTGGGTGAAGCATTACTGCACGTACCAGAGGGAATCAAAGCGGATAACGATGGTGCCGTTTGACCAGAAATCTGGAGGAAAAGGGGTGAGTGCCGAGAGGCAGCAGGACCGCGTCCCGGGGGTCTCTGCCGCGGAGCACTGCGAAGCTGCTGCCTGCATGCTCGGCTGGTGCTCAAAGGGAACCATTTTTAGCAAGGTGACACAAATGCAAGTGAAGTGGGTCAGATTAATTCGAGGCTGAGTAGGTGCCACACGGGGGACTAACTCTGCACCTTGTTAAAAAAAAACAAACAGACAGACAAGCAAACCCCCCCAAGCCCCAGAGATCTTTGGAAACTGTCAGCTGTGCTGAGAGCAGAGCTGGTTTCCCAAGGGGAGAGAGCCCCTTGGAGATGGCTTTGTTTTATGCTCAAGCTCCATATTCCAGGCCGGTGTCTGCACACGGCTATTTGTACGGACAAAGCTGCAGCAGCTGCCTCAGGGCTGAGACTGGCCCTTTTTCCTCTTGCTTTTAGGTCTGTCCTTTATTTACTTATTTCTGTTTGCAGAAGGAGAGCCCTTTAAAAGTTGAAGTGTGCGCAGTTGCATCTTCGGTGCAGCTCTCGCTGTTCCTGGCGATGCTTGGCACGCGGTGGGCCGTGCATCCGTGCCGTGCCCTGCGAGGCTGTGGCTGTTTCTGCAGGTGGAGGGGTGGTTGGGGCTGGGAGCGGAGTGGGGTCGTGCCACGCGCACCCACCACGCTACAGCTCCATGGGCGCCCGGTCTCCAGTCCCCCGTTCCTGCTTCAAGACCCAGAGAAGAGAACGCATTCATTATTTCGCTCCTTAATGCCTGTGACTTGGCCCATAAAGTTGTTTAATTTTAGACAGAGTGGCAGGAGAGCCTGGGGCTCCCCTCGGCCAAGAGGGGTGTGGAGGAGCAGGGGGAGCCGTGGGTGTGGGGGGCCAGCACACGCCGTGTGCCCCGCTGCTGTGGGGCAGCGTGAGCCCGGCTGTAGCCAGGACTGGCTTTGCTCCCCTACAGCAGGAACAATAGACCCCCCCCGGAGTGTTCCCGGCTGGGGCAGTTTGCAAATGTTATCCCCTCGCAGGGGAGCGCCTCTGGCACTTGACAGGCTGCCGCACGGCTCCCTGCTGGCAAAGGGGGGTGGCTGTGGGGAGGGCACTTTTAAAATTAATTTCCTCTTGCCTCGGAGCATCTTCATTATAACTCAGCATTGAAATATCCCAGCCCTGTAATCATCAGCTGCTGCATTGTGTTTCATGTGGTCTTTTCCCATTTCGCAGCTTCCCCAGCACCCTGGGGCGCGGGCGCTGCCGACACGGCCGTGTGGCCCTTCTTGCGCAGGGCAGGAGCCCTGCTCCGGCGTGCCTTGCTGACTACCGTGCCAGTGGGGCTGCTCGGCTGGGGTCTCGTGTCTTGCACGATCCTGGCATGCAACTCTGCCTGTGCCGGGGCGGCTCTATCCGCGCTGCAGAGTCTACCAGTGATGACCGGCATGGGTGTCAGAGCGTGGAGCAGCCCAGGGGCTCGTGGCCGCACTGCCGGGCATTTCGGGGTCTCGCTAGAGCAGGCGCCAAGCGAGAGGCGATGTCGGTGCTGCAGAGGGAGACGCATCGCTTGTGGGTCACAGAGGACACGGTGTGTGTTATCAGCCCCTCGTGAACGCCCCTCGGGCTGTGGCTGGAGCCAGATATTAGTTGGGGGGCGGCATTCCCTGAATACCAGACAGGGAGTTGGGCAGCTTGGGAGCAGCCTTGTGCCAGCAGCGGGCCAGGCTGGGGAGGGCTGGGTGCAGGTAGCCTCTGCTGAGCCCTGGGAGAAGCTCTGCAGGGACCTCTCTCAGGTCCGTCATCCTGGGTCTGTTCTGGGTCCCTGAACCTGTTTCCTGGAAAAATGATGATGTCAGGGAACAGGGTGGTCAGCCAAGGTAGTCACCAAGAACAGCACAGAGGGCACAGAAAAGCGGCCACCTCCAGGAATTCATTCAGAATTCATTTTCGTTTGAGTCATCAGTGGATTTTAAAAATCGTAGGAGAAATGTCTGTGCTGGCAGGGAGTGAGTAGGGATTTCCTCCAGCAGAGGACAGCAGTGCACATAGATCCTGCCGGATCGCCGCCCGGCATGTGGAAATCCAGTACAACTTGGATGCAGATGCCTGGATGGGAGAATGGTGGTGGTGTTGCTTTGTTATATAATAAACATTTTAAGACATGTTTGCTCCCGTTAAGAGTTCTCGTGTGCAGAATGCTGCCAAAAATGCAGCCTGGAGTGAACACTGACAGCCAGGTCTATGATGCATTGTTCAGCAATGGAAAAGAATGCTGACTTTGCCCAAAAGTTGTGGCCCAAGTCTCCCTGCCTGCCTGAAGCACGGGTCATGTGATGATTAATGCACAAATTTAATCGTGTGCATTCTGAAAGGAAGGCTCCTCGTGAAAGATTTTGGACTAAACATGTTTGCAAGGGTGAAAAGACAAGTCCTCATGTCAGATATATAAATACATATTTCTAGCAGGTGGATATTGCCAAATCCCGCCAGGTTTGAACATGTTCATTGGAAGCGCAGGGGGTGCTGGGGACAGGCACACGACTGGTTCACTCTTCTCGGCCTTAACTGCGATTTTGTCTCTTTTCAGGGAGAAGATGAAGCTGTTACCCTCAAGTCTTGCACACGGCGGAAGACTGACTCAATCGAGAAGAGGTTTTGCTTTGATGTGGAAGCTGTGGATCGGTGAGTGCCGAGGGGCACCGCAGCCTCGGTGGACCTGCAGCCTGGGTTGCCAAAAGGATGCGCACGCTGGGGGTTACATGAGCCATGCATAGGGAAAGGTTGCAGTCGTTTTGTACTTGGCTTTCCTGGGTAGTTCTTGTGCAGTTTCTGTGTTTCTCTTCTCCTTTAGTCATACCCTCCATGAATGGAAAGCATTAGCCCATGGAAACACACTTCTCCCTGGTGCTTCCAGCCAGGTGCTCTCAATATATTCAGTTAGTGCTTCGGTTTACAAGGTGCTGAGTTTACTCAAGTCTCTCTAACTTTACTGGTGTTTTAGCACTTCTGCAGTCTCTGGCCATGTAAGATAAATGGTCACAAGTATGGAAAAGATGCTCTGTGGATGTTTTGGCAGGGATACGATGCCTCTTTCCAGCATTGGGTATGTGTTGGAATAACTTCAGCTTTTGTGCTGTAGAGTGGCTGTTGCTGGTCTGCTGTGGATGGGTGGCAATGGAAGTCCGGCTTGCACCTCCAGGCACTTTACATTCACTTCTTTTTCCTGAAGGCGTAAAATACTTTCTGATGTGATTTATCACATAGCAGCTGAACCAGATGTATGTGTGGATTCAATCTACAGCGCCTAGGAATGAGAGTCTGTTATCATATCTAATTAGCATCACGCATGGCTTACATATATAAACAGGAAAACCGGGCTGGGGTTGCTATTCCAAGCGGTATTAATCATTGCCTTGTATCTTCGTATCCTCGCTGCAGGAAGTTTACAAAAGCCCGCTCCAAAGTCACTGAATGTCTGTGCCCTCCCAATTGTGCGTCGGTTCATGTTCCAGCTGTCCTCCCTTCCACTGGCCACTGTGGCAATGCCCAGGAGGTCTCGGGGAAAACTCCAGTTCATCAAAATCCGAGGTGTTGAATAACGCTGCAGTAACCCGCGGTACCTTTCCCTGCCCAGCCTGTGCTTCCGCAGCCTGTCAGTGCCAGCTCCTCTCGCTGCCAGCCCAGGGCAGGGAGAGGTTGGGGTGATGGAGCTCTGCCTGTGTTGGCTCAGGGATAAGATAACCCTGGGGCTGCCTCCTGCTCTCTGTAGCTGCACTTTCCTCCAGAAAGCTGCAGTATTCCTGCTGACATGGGGATTTTCTTTTCCTATGCCCTGAGAATATTTTTTTTTAATGTGAAAACCAAAATAAAACTGGGAGGAGGAGAAGTCAGCCACCACAATAGTTTTCTTCTGCAACGTCTTCAGAGGCAGCTGAACCTTCCCTTGATGTCTGGAGCCTGCTAGGCATGGGATCAAGAGGTACTCCAGAAATATGCCTGCTAAATGTAAATAATGGCGGGGGAGTGGCAAAGGCGGGGAAACCGGAGAAATTGCTCATTTTGCGTACATGTTCCTGCTGCACGAAATTGCCTCTGCCCGAGAGGACAGCGAGGGCAGAAAACATGAAATGAAAGGCTGCTTTTCCCCCCAATATACAGGCAACTCTGCATATTTTTGGTATTAGCATTTGTCATTAGTTGTCTGAAATAATGGTTATTTCCAAAGTAGTTAAGCTAAGGGGAAGAGGAGGCAACAGGTTTTGCTGTGGTCAAAAGAGTGTGATGTGCCCACCCTGTCTCCCCCTCCCCGGCATAGTCGTGCTGAGCGTTGGGAGATGTGGGCACCGTCAGGGCTTCAGGCGATGCTGTCGATGGCCAGGGTTTGCTGGAAATCACCTTCACCTCGCCTGGCACTCGTGATTTGGCCTGTTTTATAGAGCGGTGTGTATCGAGGAATGGTTTCCTTGCCAGCCCGGGATTATCAGGGATTGGCAGTGCGTGGGTGCCACCCTGCAGCTGTCCTGCCGCAGCCTGGCCTGGCTTCACTGCGTGGCCCTGGGGACGTGGGTGACCTGGAGCTCCTTGTGCAGAGGTGCCCGGTCGCAGACAGAGGTGCTGGGGCTCACCTGGGCACCGCAGGGAGGAAGACCCCTGCCCGCTGCTCGGAAGGTCAGCCAGGCTCGGGCAGCAGGAAGATAACGCCTTTGGAGGCATTGCTTTCCATTTTGTGCTGGGGCGATCAGCTCTGGCTTAAGGACCCAAGAACAGGCTAAAACTTCAGCCCACACCCTCCACCCAAGTCCGCTGACCACAAATGATAGGACATCTTGGACCAAAGGCTGGCTGGTGCAGTGTCTGTGTTTTTTCACAGAATGGAGAAGGCTGATTTGTGTAGTGGGCTTTTTGTCTTGGGCTGTTGTTTTTTCTCTCTCTTTTTTTTTCCCCCCTTGCTTTTTGTTTTCTGTTTTTTTAATTGTCTCTACTAATAGGCAAACGTCCCCAAGATGCTTCTCTGTCACACACGTACTGTGTTTTGATTTACAGCAGTTTTCCCCTTTCTTCTCTGTACGCAACTTCTAAATGACAGTTAGACATGTAAGCAATGTCCAGCAAGAGTCAAGTGTCTTGTAACCGATAGGTGCATGCAGTCACCTTGGCATTACGCCAGCCCAGGAGAACACTGTGATACTGAGAAAACCATGTGCGTTTGTGGTGTTCAGAGGTAAGGGTGAATAACGCCACCAGAGTGTGCTTCTCCTGAAGTTTGAAACTGCCTTTCAAAAGGTTAGCTTGGAAACAGGTGGGTTAAGAGAGCAGGAAGATTTTTCCATACGCGTCGCTTGCTTCCTATGGACGATTACATTGGATTGTCCCTCCCAAAGTACGTGGTGGAGCAAGAATATGCTGGGCTGCGTGTGTGCCTTCCTCAGCAAGAGCAAGGGGCATTGCTTGCTGCCGTGGGCTTTGGCGGATTTCCATTTGTGTCTTCCCAGATACACATCCCGTTGGTGTTCGGTTGGCTTTTCTGGGCTACCTGTTGTGGGCCCTCTGGAGCAGCGTCGCGCACTAGGGATCCACCGGCTCGGGGCCGAAAGCTGTGACTGCGCAATGCGCAGAGGCCATTGATGCTTCCCAGCAGTTGTGTCCAAAATGTCTCTTACTGCTGCTACAGATTAGAATCACAGAACCATTAAGGTTGGAAAAGACCTTTAAGATCATCAAGTCCAACTGTCAACCCAACACCACCGTGCTCACTAAACCGTCTCCCGAAGTGCCACATCTACATGTTTTTTGATCACCGCATTACACTTACATAACCTTGCAAAGGCACCTGCAAGCCGGCGTCCCGCGTGGAGCTCTGCAGCGGTGCAGGTAGCCCGTGCTCTGTGCCTTTCAGCAAGTTACTCGTGTGCAATGGTGCCATGGGGGCAACGTGAAGTCCGCGTCCTTCCCAGGCTCTCCTAAAGCATATTCAGTCAGTCGTTACGCTCTCTGCGAATAGATAGGCTAGGCTTAGTCACCAGTTTGTTTTCTTATGGTCTGACAAGCTGTGTCCATCTTGCTGGGGCAGGAGGGAGCAGCGCCGGCGGGGCTCAGGGCCGGGCTTATCCCGCCGTCTCCTGCTGGAGCTGGCACAGTAAAACCTGTGCGTAGTTACGCTTTGCTTATGTGTCAAATCAGAGCTAACAGCCGCACACACGTGAGGAAATTCCACTTTCTACTCAAGTACTTTTATCTCCTATCACTATAAAATTTGCGTAGCTCTTCAAGCTCTGTCCGTACTAACTTGCGCTGTTGCAGGATGCAGTGTAAGCCCCACGCTGAGGTGCTGACGCAGACCGGAGCGAGACGGCCGTGCTGAAGCTCCTGGCTTGCCGTACAGCCTAGAGGTGGCAGCCTCGGCTGGTTCTTCCCCAGTTATGTCGGCACTGAAATGGGCTGCTTGTCAGCGTTGTGTTTTGGGAAACTGGTGTACATCAACATGGGGTGCAGGCTTGGAGCTTTCTAAATAACACCCGGAGAAGCTGTTGCTTGTTAAGGGGGAAAAAAAAATAGTTTTTTCTCCTGTAAAGATGATTCAGCACTACCGAGCTGAAAATCTTGAGCCTAACCTGTTATTGCAGCATTGCTTTCTTTTGCTATTGTGTGGTAAGGAGACGCCGAAGTTCTCCGTGCTGAAGACTGAAGAGCTGTGGTACAGGTGTTTTTGAGAGGTCTAAGAAATCCCTAACACTGCCTTTGCAAATAGTTCTGATTTTCTCTGTGGGAAGTTAGGAGTATTTTATTGTTTTGTTACAGCAGAATTGGCCCCCGAATGGTGTTCTAGTGTCTGGCTGAAATACATTCCCAGTGTGATAGATACCGTGTTTTACTGTTAATGTTTTTTTTTTTCCTAAGTAAACTCATTTGTAGTCTCTGTGCATTAAATCAGTTCTGTAAATAAAGAAAACAGGGATGACAGCCAGTGTCTCACAAAATGAGCCGTCAGAGGAGGAGTATCTCATTTGGCTGATGACAAAGGCTTTGTAATGTAGGATAATGTAGGTCATTGCTCTGGGCCAGAAGTGAAGGGCTTCTAATACCAATTGGCTTTCATGGGAATAGGAGGTATTAAAAATTTGGGAGTTTTGGTCTCTTAGTTGTTCATAAAGGCGGTGAACTCTGCACGTAATGCCATCCCCTGGGCCCCGTGCGCGCCCAGGCTCGGGCTGGGCCGTGGTTGGCATTGGGCTGGGTGAGCCGCAATGCACCTGCCCGAGCGTTTCCCTGCCCGGATGGTTTCAGTCGGTGGCTTGTGGCCTTGCTCTGGGTACGCGCTTTGCAGAGCCGCACATTTCTTTCCGAGTGCCACCCTGGCTGCGGCGGGGCACGCTCCCCGCTTCCCGGCTCTGGGGCTGGTTGTGCCGGGGCCGGGCGGCCGGTGGCCACCCCACCTCTGCCGGTGTTCCCCGCGGCCGGCCGGTGGCTCTCGCCGGTGCTTTGGACAGCACGTGCAATACAACTTGTACTTGTTCCTCTGCTGGTGTTGCCTTTCCAGTGACCTTTTAACAAAGCCGTTCATGGGGTTTTCACGGGCAGGCTGGCAGTGAGCAGATGAAGCTCGTTCCCTCCTCGGCGGCCACGGAGACCCACGCCAGCCCCTGCCCCTGCAGAACGTGCTGGCGGTGGTTGTACGGACAGTGCTTTAAGCTTTACAAGGACAAGTGAGACTTTGTGAACCCAGGAACAAAGTCCCTCCCTTATTTACACCTTTTCTTCATTTTGAGGCTGCATCTGGCTTCTGGTGTTTGCACCGGCACCCCATGACGGTGGGGTCCCCTCTGGGGTGCCAGCAGTGTGTGGGTGCGCTGCTCCACTCAGACCAGGACTGCAGACTTCTCCATGTGCCCAACTCCGCTCAGCCCCCGAGACCCTGTTAATAGTCTGCTCTTACGTTTTTTCATTCAGCAGTTTAGATTGTCTCGGTATGATAAGCTGCTACAGGAGTTGAAAGTTCTTATCTGTTTCTATTGCTTTCAATATTTGTTTGTTTTTCTGGAAGAAGGAAAAAGCTATTGGACTTTCTCATTTTCTCTGCGTGCTTAGTCATAGCTCCTTAAAACCAGGCTGTTTTTTACAAAAGCTGAGATATTGGGAAAATTCAAATTTCCTGTGTGGTCTCGTATGGAAAAATGTCTTTAGTTTTTAGATTGTAGCATATTGAAAATATACTTTCTTGCAACGTGTTTACCATGTTCTAGTCTGGTCTCACGCTCCCACATCCACTCAGTTTAGAAGCAGATTCCGTCTGATCGCAAAACGTCTCCCCCCTTGCATCCCAGAAGGCAGCCGAGGGTTTTGGTGCCTGGAGGTTGAAATGTATGATGCAGCATCTAGTAATGACTCAGCGGGTCCTTCATCTTGTTTGCCACAACAGTTCGCGTTCGTGCACCTTAGACGTCAGATCCAGGAGGGTGTCCTGCTGTCCCGATGCGGCAGTCCCGGGGCTGGCTCGGGTGGGCAGACCCAGCAGGGTAGAGGCAGCTCCCCCAGCGCGTGTCCGTGTGCATCCCTCATCAAGCTTTGGGAGGGGATGGGGGCTACCCAGCAGCAAAATCCAGCTAAGCTCCAGGATTTGGGATCATTTGTATGTTAGGTGAGGGAACAGACACAGATATGTTTTATCTTTTGGGAACGGAAGCCAGAAGGGCCTTCCCTGTCTCACGCTCTGCGCTGAATAATTGAGATATCTGTAATCTAATGAGCACACTTTTGGAAACGTTGGTCTTCAGGGAAACCCCATGAAAATGAGGCTGGCCGCAGACAGCGAGTCGAACACGGCTGCATGTCGATAGCATTAGTAGGTTGCTGTTTCAGTGCCAGCCATCCTACCTGACTATTAAGCACGTGGGTACCCCATGGGCATCGTCCAAATAAGTAATGAATGAGGTGTAATGTGTGGGGTGCATTTTAAATGCATCACAACCAGGCCGACAGTCCTGCTCAGGAAAGTGGTGCAATGGATACCTTGGTAAATTAACACTGTGGGAGGAAATACAGAGCTATTTGCAATGTAAATAGGTTTTTAATTCAGTTTCATAGCCACTCCCCTCATGCTGTTAAATAAGTTTGACTTTGAAGTGAAGCCTGAAGAGTTGTTATCTGCTCAAAGGCAGAACAAACATTTTCACGTTATCATCTTTTTGTCCTGTGCATGAGGGAGCCTGGCATGCCAGATACCAGTATTGTCTGCCCAGCACCTCCTCGCTTCGCTGGGAGTCCCGTGTTGAATTTACGACGAATGAAAGGTTTAAATTTCTTTGTTTTAATGTCTCGGCTAAAGAGACAGAAATCCCAATATTCCCTTTTCCCATGTCTCCTTAGTTGAGCTAGACCCTTCCAGGGCTTTCTGCCTGAGATAACTGCGCCTTCAGCAGCAGCTTGCCTTAAACTCAGCCTTAAGCCCTGGCTGAAAGGGAGCGCAGCTGAGACCTCTGGTCACCCAAGGAAAAGCCTGCGCCTGCCGTGTGGGAAGGATTTGCTGTGAAGCCATAGCTGCTGCCACTCCTGAGCTACCAGGGACTACTCTTGAATTGCTTTGTCTCTGCACAACAAGGAGCTTTGTTCAGTGTTTTGAAAATATTTGGTGTTGGATGTTGAACGTTTTCTTTCTCAAATGGGGCGATGGTTAAGTGGTTTCCTCTTCCCTTCAAAATGAGTAAACTTCCAAACCACTAAGCTGGTGAGTATTGACTGACTCACCAATGGGATTAGTGGAGATCAAGCACATTATGTCTGGTTTACTTGGACCTGGGCTTGTTGCAAGCCTGAATGCACAGCTTTCTCTGGTGGAACAGTGCTAAGCTGCTGTGTGTGTGCCGAAAGCCAGCGGTTGGCTTGGTTGGATGGGGAGTAGAGTTAGGGAGAAGGGTTAATCTTAGTTCCTTGCCCATACCTGCTACAGAAGTGACAGAAGATGGGGCAAACCCACCACTATGAGAGCCCCTGTTAATGTTTTCTTTTCTAACAGAGGATCAGCTCTTATCAAGGACCACATGACTTTTGCAGAGTGTTGTTGCAGCTCATGTTCTCCTGCTGAATCACTTTTGGGAAGTTCAAGTTAGAAACTGCCCCTCTTCCCAAGCCTTATCAGGTTTTGAGGATTTAGTACCGAAAAAAGCCTACGTGCTCTGCTGTACGTGCCCCGTTGGCAGTTGGCGGCTCCTGAGGTTAAATTGCTCTTCCGCCCCTTGTGCCACGGCAGCCCGGTGCCCTGTGAGCGGCGATCCTGGCTCTCCGCTGGCTTTCTGGAGCCGCTGCGCTGTGGCGTGGTTGGGCAGAGCAGCGTCAGAGGTTCTCTGCTATCGTACTTCCGATGGATGAAGCCCCACAAGCGTTGCTGCAGGGAGCATGCCGGTCACCACCCCGAGCAGGCTGAGTCGCGCGGCGCTCTGGCCGTGCCGGCATTTCCCCCCTTGCCAGGGCTTCTGCAGAAACAGCTGCCGTGCTCTGCTAACACGTCCGAAAATAGCCTGGGAGGAAGCAGGACGACTAGACCAAACAAACAGACCAGATCTCTCACCGAGACCAGGGCCTCTCCCGGGTCCCACGGGCGGCCTGGCCCCGCTGCGGAGCTTGCTGGGAGCGGCAGCGGGGCAGGACGCGACCACCCTTTCGGAGGCTGGAGGCCTGGCCCCACAAGCGCGAGGCTGAGGAGGCGTAGGGCTAGCTAGGCTTTTTGTGGCTGGATCTGCTGGCTGCAAGGTGGACTGGGATCTTCAGGATGGGAAGCCTGACAGCTTGCAGCCAAGCGAGATCAGTAAATCATCAGCCCACGACATGACCCGTGGGAGTACAGTGTTGGCTTTTGCCCTCTGCAGCATGTTCCGCTCTTGTGCAAGCACACAACCACACCTGAAGTTGTGCAAATACTCTCCACTGTGTTAAATCCATCATGACCTCGGTGGTCATGCTTATCAGAGCTGGATAATTCGCTTTTAACTCCTTGTATGGAAAGGGCAGTCCAGGAGTGGACTTAGGGTCCACTCACGAGTGCCGGAGGTGGTGTTGGCCCCAGGGTGAGCGCTGGACGGCTGTTGTCCCCTGGCTCCCCGTGCTTTCTCTGCAGGCTCTTGGGCCTCTTTCCCCTTCTCATTAAAATAAATACGCGAGCACAGAGTTATTTTTTGGAGGCTGGATTTACAGTGCAGCTCACGGGCTGTTTGTGTGTGCCGGCGGCGGGTGGCAGGGCCGGGCAGGACCAGCCGGTGCAGGAGCGAGCACCTGGGGCACCCCGGGGCTCGGCGCAGCGCTCCCCCCGCAAGGCCGCTGGCAGGGGCGCGCGGGCCGGGATCGCGCCGCCGCCGCCATTACTGTATGTAACAGCAGTGTATGGACGTGGGCAGGGGAGTGGTGCAGCCACGCTGGCACGAATGTGTCGGGGATGAAGTTCTTCACACAGCAGAAGGTCCCCCGCCACGAGCCGGTGCTTGGGGTGGTGGGGGGGGCTGGGCTGCGTGGGTCTCCTGTTTGCTTGGTTACCTTCCTTGCCTTCTCCTGCCGTTGCATGGATGTGCCTAGCCCAAGTGCAGGTGAGCTGTCTGGCTGAAAGCCAGAGAAAGAATTTGGCATCCAGCTCTCTTACACTAAAAACACTGAAAATGTGTGTCGATCGTTGGAGATACCCTCTGCTCGTTTGCTGGTTAGGGCCTGCGGGGACATCCTTGGAGAGGTCAGGCGGGGAACAGCCCCATGCTGCTGGGGCTTGGCTAGGAGGAAGGTTATCCTCTTTCTGTCTCTCTTGTGGGAAATTTATCTTTGTCATCTTTGTTTTCCATCCTGCAGTTTATTTATGGCATTCCCTTTATCTCTGCAGGCCTGGCGTGATCACCATGCAGGCGCTTTCAGAAGAGGACCGAAGGCTGTGGATGGAGGCAATGGATGGCCGGGAGCCGGTGAGCAGAAATACTAGCAAAAAAGCATTGGAGAAAATTGTGGAGAGCTTTTCGTAGCCTGGGGCAGATTGTTTGCTGCGAAGCAGGCTGTCACGAAGCGCCTGCCAGCCGGTGCGAGAGCTGTATCCGTGGGGCAGCTCGCGCCTCCTGCCAAGAGAATAGTTTAATCCCTTGGTTAAATATTTGAGGTAATACTGTATCTCCTGTGCTTGGATTGCTTGAAGGTGCGGTGGAGAGGAGGAGGGTAGGCTTGGCCAGCACAAACATGCTGCTGTGCTGTGCTGAAAGGAAAACATGGCAAAAGAGCAGTTGAAGAAAATACGCTGTAGATTTTCAGGGCTTTTCGAGTCCTGCAACTCACCTGGCAGCTGTTTCTGGGTCTTGTAGAGAACTGCAGATTTCGTGTGAGGGGAGGAATGTAGCTCCTGGTCCCCGTACTCGGCGACAGCCTCCTTGCTGCTGTGTTTGCTCCTGCCATGCCAAAGCTGCACAGGCTTCCTCACCTCTGGAAGGATTTATGGCGGTTTTCAGGAAACACATAGTTGTTGTTTTTTCAGTTTTTAATGCATATGCAAACTTTACTGCCAAGCTGGAAGAACTTTGGCTGGTTCTGGACCGGGTTCCCTCAGAGGAGTCATGGTGCAGGCGCTGTGCGTCGGCAGCGCGGTCCTGCCCGGTTTCAGTGTGGCGGCCGTGCAGCGATGAACGGCAAACACGCACCGCTGAGCAGCCTTCGTACGCAGAGGGAGACTAGGCTGTGGGCCTCTGTGCCTCAGCGTGGCCAAAAGCGTAGCAGGATACGAAAAGAAACTTTGCGGATAGCCAGAGCAGCCAGGGCTGTTACGGGACAGCCTGTACGTTTTTGGAGTAGATGTCTGTGCTGCTGAGCTTGAGCCAGGCTCTGGCAGTCGGAGGAGAGTCCATGCGGGGAGCAGGGTATCCCATCCCAGCACAGCCCCACTGCCACAGACTGGTACTGATTTGAGCAGACCCCCCCCCCCCAAATCCACAAAAAGGTCCTTGTTTGTCAGAAAAAAAAAAGTTCGTTAAAGCCAGGTGAGATGCAGATACACACGGGCTGTTCAGTGAATGCTGGGAAAGCGCATGCTGGGCTTAAGCAACTTGCTTTTCAAACGTGCAGCAGTTTGGAGGCCAGGAAGGCTGTGTGTGTGAGAGTGCTGCCGTGTATTTCAGGTAAAGCATTTCGTTGTGGATTATGGCCAGGTCTCAGCCTGGAATCATTGAACCATTGGGTAATTCAGGCGGGACAGGACCTCGGGAGGTTTCTAGTCCAACCTCCTGCTCACAACAGATTACTTGGGGTCTTACCTGGTTGAGGGCTGAAAGCATCTGAGGAAGGAGACTGCTCAGCTTCCCTGAGCTCAAGGTCTGCTGCTTGACTCTTCTCGTGGAGGAGAGCTTCTCCCGAGACCCAGTCTGAACCTCTCCTATTTCAATGTACGCCTATTGTCTCTTGTCCTCCTGCCATGCACTGCTGTGAGGAGCCCGGCTCTGTTTTTCTGATACCTTCCTCATAGGAAGGGTGCTGTCAGGTCCCCACAAAGCTTCTCCTTCTCCAGGCTGAATAAACTCCGCTCCCTAATAGAGCGTGTGCTGTGTAGCTTGAACCTGCGTGTGGTGGTGATCACAGCGCTCTGCCATGTTACTTTCCTCCCTGCAGCAAAATTGTGCTTCTGGGACAAGAATGCTCCGTTGCACCTGCAGACGTGCCATTTCCAAGAACAGGCGTTGTGGGAGGTGCAGGCACGGAGGCAAAAAGGGACTGAATGTGTGTTGTGTGCACAGGACAGCCTCTGCTCCCTTTTTCTATCATCAGTTGAAAAGGGACCCTTGCTTGGGAGAGCCAGCCTGCTCCTCCCCCTTGGCTTTTGATGTGGGTGGCCCTGCCCTGGGGCAGCTTTAGTAGGAAGACACGCTAGGTGTAAGACATACCAACCTCTCCAGCTCCAGTGTGCAAGCTGTCTTGTCCTCTCCTAAATTAACCCCTACCTTGGCTCTGTGGTGGCACCTGGAGACAGGATAATATTTTCAATTTCTTCAGAAACAAAATGTGCATTCTTGCCTCTAGTCCGAATCAAGCCTTGTCCTCTTTCAACCTGCTCACCCCCTTCCCACTGCTTGACTTCCACTGAGAACTGTTGCCGCAAGGATGTGAAACCCAGTCACCTGCAACGGGAGCCGCATGAATACGGTCATCCAGTTGGGTTTTGATCTGCCGATGTTGCCAGGATTTGGCACAGCAGCAGAGCCAGTCTGTTAGGATCAGGTTGCAGAAGTGCACCCAGGGATTTTGCATGTTTGTGAAGTTCTATACATGTGAAAGCTGCTATGAAGTAACAAATGCAGGACTGCCTGGATTATCCTGTTTCAGAATCTGGTTATGTGAACTCCTTCAAAAACACACAGGTCTTTGTGCTGCTGCCTGTGTATTTCTGTTCTTCCCTATCATGTCCATCAGCTTAGGGTAGCCTGCTCATCCAGCACGTCAAGGATTGTTGCTGTGCATTAATGCAATACCTCATGGCACTTAAATGCTAATAGTGTTTAAACCTGGCCTTCCAAGGCGTGGTGCGAGAGCCATGGGAATGAAGCCTATATGGAAAGGGATCCAAGAGGCATCTTACTGACGAAGATGGTGTGTGTTGACAGACCAGGTAGCTCCTTGTCCTCAGTTATCCTCCTCGATCCATCAAAAGTGGAGTTGTTGGTCTGTTCTGTTTGGGTTCTTATCTTGCAACACCAGGGTGTGGGATGTTACCTACTCCGCAGAGATTTCCTTGAGCAAGAGAAAAGGATTTAACCTTTGGACTCCTATAATTATCCATTCTATGCTTTGACTATATTTCTGTAACAAAAAAAAAAACAACCCTGCTGGAAAAATTGTCTGGTTTTCCTTTGATTTGAATATTGAGTGTGGGAAAGATTGGCACGGTGGGGACAATAATTCCATGTGCAAATTCAGGCTGTGGAGAGATTGAAGTGGACTGGAGTTTGTTTCTTAATTATAATTAAAAAACTGAAACCAAATGTTGTATTACATTTTAGTAAGATCTAAACATAGAGTGTGGGCTGCATTAGCCAAGGCATTTGTCACAACTTGAAAAGATTTATTATATATCTTACAGTCAAAGCAGTCTCCAGATAGCTATCATCAGTCTGTTAACTCTTACCACTTGTTATTAATTTGGCTAAAAACCCTGTGTTGACTTTGGGTTTTCTTTCATGTTACAGAGGTTGGAAATAGGAGAAAATGCTAACTCTAACAGAGCAGTTGCATTCGTTTTTGTTAAGATATTCAGGATAAGTTTCCTATGGTTTTTCTCCTCTGGTGATGTAGTTTGCAAATGTATATGGTGGAGGCCAGAGTGGTTCTGAAACTTTGCTGGAGCCTGAGTCAAGAATAAAAGCTGCGTTGGCTCATAGCGGTGGCTGTGGTAGGCTGCAGTATTGAGAGAGGTGCAAATTAGTCTGTTTGCTTTGTGGCAAAGAACTGAACAAGATAAGCATTTTAGTAAGGTTGTGGCTTCGCTTGCCAAGTCTGCAGCAGCATGCCAGCCAAAAGAGAGATGCCGGTGTCAGCGATTCCTGCTATTACCTTCCGAGCAGGTCAGTGATCTTAGAAATCATTCTCACATCAGTATGGGCAGAAGTGGGGTACTGGGACTGAAGTGTCTGGGACATGGAAACGTTTCTCCAGGAAAGGGAGCCTTGCAGTGTACGGGTACATAGAGGGTTAAGGATATGAAATATGCTAGAGCATATCCCTCTTGAGCTGTGTTAATCCATTGTACATAAGCTTGAGTGGTGATGGAGAAGTTAGTGTTAAATGGCAAGTGCAACAGGCTGTGATCCTCTCAGAGGAAGTAAGACATGGATGGGCTCTGAGCTGTTCTGGCACTCGCATCATGCTGCCCTTTGCTCGATTTGTTTTGTTTTTCTTTTTTGTTCTTTAAAACTATACAAGTCTATAAAAATACAGCCAGCATTTCATATCAGAATTGATTTTGTTAGTGCTGTACAGCCGAGGGCACCACAGGCTGGGGACAAGCAGTTGGTCTCACGCCCTTGCAGGGCAGGGAGGAAGGACTCTGAAATGGAGACACATCAGCAGCGCTTTCTCCTTTCCTTCTGCTCCCCTTGCCCTCTCTTCAGTTCTTTAATATAATCTGCAGGTTCGCAAAGGCAAGAACAAATCACAAAGTCCCTTGCACGCTTCGGAGGGCTCGAGGCCGGTCGCTGAACGGAAAGGCAGCACTGCAGGGGCTGGTGGGTTTTGTCTCGGGACCTCCCAGTGGTCGGACCTGTTGTACTGGAAGGGCCCTGCTCCTCATGGTCCTCATGTGCCTTAGTCCTCGTGTGATGAAGCTCTGTCCTCTGGAAAGCAAATAAGGTTTCTGCTCCCATTCTGGAAGGCTATTGCAGGACCTCACTGCACTGGTGTCCCTCCCACCCACCTAGGTTTAGTCCTGTCTGCTCTTCCGTGTGAGAGGCCACTGTGCTGCACGGCCATGGAGCCACGTGAAGCCGAGGGCCGTAGGGGACAGTTGAGTGGTAGCTGTGGTGCCTGGGCTTTGTGCTGGGTGCTGAGACGCCATGTTCACGTTCCCAGCCAGGGGCTGGGCCTGGCTGGAAATGTGATGCCGTTTGTCAGTGCTGGGAACTCGCAAAGTTCCTGAGTTGTCACAGCTGAATTAATGGAGGCCCACAGGGCAAGATCCACAAAGTCTCTTAAATGATTTTTGAGATACTATGGAGACACTTAAACTCTCTTAGGCCTTCCCTAGGTGCTGAAGGTCTGCAGGCACCGGCAGCCCTTTGCTGAAAGCATTCTTCTGCCTAGACATGCCACTCCTTTGCTTGGGCAGGGAGCGCCCTGCACCCACTCCAAGCCACCACTTCAGCAGCAGGCTTCATCCCAAAATCTTCCTTAGTTCTGGACCTGGCTCCCACCTGTAGCTATGGCCTGGTTTTTACGCTGGGTCTGTTGTTCATTAGCCTGATGACATTAGGCTGACATTGGCAGCATGTCTGAGCTCCTGTGAACCCGCACAAGCGCCCGGAGCCTTTCCTCTGCGGCAGGGGGTCTGATACTGCCCCACTTTGCAGGGTGCTGAGGGCTCCTGCTCGCAGCAGGCAGGAGGTCGGGGTGATCAGACGTGTCATGGTGGGCGTGAAGGGCTCTGTTCCCTTCCTGCAGCTGCCTTGGGGCTCCTGGCCACGACCCGGCTCAGCTCCTCGGCCTCACAGCTGCGAGGGCCGCGCTGAGCCTCGCCGGGGCGGTGGCGGCCGCCCTGGCGCTGGGCGACGTTGCATCTGGGGTGTTCGGCGTCACCTCTGCGCTGCGGTGGGAGCCGAGGTCGGCCTCATTTTGCTTGTCCCCCAGCGCCGTGGGCGTGTGGGCAGCACAAAATGGAGCAGGACGGCGTGGGGGGAGGCCGTACGGCCGCTCTCCACTAGATGGCAAGCTGAGACCAGCCGCTTATTGCACTTGTGCCCCAGCGGGGCAGGGCAGCCCCCCGCGCCCCCAGCCCCGCGGGGTGTCTGGGGCTGCCCTCGCCCACCCGCCCCGGGGGCAGTGGGTTTGGGCGAGCGACGTGCCCCCCGTGCCTGCCCAGCTCCTGTGCTTGGCCAGGTGTGGTTGTGCTGGACGGGGCGGGGAACGTGCTTGCTGCCCTGTTCTGTCCCCCAAACCTGGCACAGACCAAAATTAGAGCCTCTTCCCTCCTCCATTCCTCTGTCTTCCTTCTCCTGCTGCCCCAAACCGAGCAACTGATAATTCTGGGGGCAGGCAGTGTTCAGCACGGTAAACTGAGGAGAGGTGAGTGCAAACCTTCAAAACCTGTAAGGTGCCTCGGCTTCTGCCTCCCACCCCAGCGTGGGGGTCCTTCCCCCCTCCCTGTCCCTCCATCGCCTCCAGGCCTGCTGTGGGGCCGGGCATTTCCATGGTGACCACAGCCGCCATCTCCTGTCACTCCTGCGCCTGGGGTGTCCTGGGGGCCCTTCCCGAGGTCCCTGTGGCGGACGCTGGGGTGCCCTGCTGTGGTGGGGCCTGCGCCCTCCAGCGCTGGTTGATTTGGTTTTATGAAAGGGACAGAAGGGAGACAGCCGGCTGTGTGGCTGCTGGTCAGCAGCTCTCCACCCCACGGCTGGCCTGGTGGCTGTGGGGCAGGGGCCTTCTCCATGGCGTTTTCCCCCCCCAGGGTCTGCAACGTGTTCCTCCACATGGACCACGCGGTGCCGGGTGCGGTAGCCCTTCGGCAGCTCCAGCCGTGCACCGCCGAGGCCGACGGCAGTGGGATGACACCCATTGGCGCAGCGCGCCGGGAAACGCCTCTGAAGCTCCCACCGCCATGGTGCTGGTCCCGGCCCCTGGGCCGTGCTCCCTGTCTGACAGCTGTTCGGTGGCGCTGGAGCTTCTTCGGCATTGCTGCTCTGGAAATGTAATGTCGTGTTTTTGTAGCAAAGCCCAGCGTAACAACAAAGCCCAGCCTTGCATTCCTGTCCAACACGCAGCACCCTCGCCTCCCGCCTCCTCCTCGGATATTGCTTCTGGGAATTCTTTCTGAAATTGTTTTTCATTTTCCTTGTCTAATTATACAAAATGGTGAGAGATTAATTTCCCAGTGGAAATGATGTCTTTTGAACTCAATCCAGTGCTTTCAACCTCGGCATTCCTGTCATTTTGGCTCATTCAAAAAATAAATTAACTTGAAGGACTTCAGTCCCAACACCCGTGCTGCCACGGGGGGACGGTTGGGCACCAACCGCACGCCTTCCCAACCTTCTCGTATTGCGCTGTGACTCACTGGAAGCTGCGGATCTGCTTTATCGTTTTAATTCATTTAATCTCTGACTCCTCGGAGGTCACTTTCTTCTTCTATATTGGTTTTGGTACTGCACTCGTTACCTCTGTAGCTAAGTGTTTCCAGCAGAGCTTGAAAAATCCTCTCCGATGGAGACAGGGCCAGCGATTTGTGCTTAGGATGCAGTGTTTACAGCTGCTGCCACACCGGCGTCAGGCGGGACGCGGGGACCAACCGCTACGGTTACCGATAACGTCAGCAGTGCTTTTCTCTGAGAGCGCTGGCTGTAAATCGGTACTCACTGAGACAAGTGAATTATTAGACGGTAGAAAAATCTTCACTCAGAACATCTTTGACTACAGGTGGTGGGCTTTGGCTGCTTTCTCTGCATGGAGGAGCCTGTGGGGGAGATGTTGGAGTGATCACGGCGTTTGCTCTTCTGGGGTTTGGTCCGTGTCTGTCTCGGCAGCGTGATTCCTTGCAGCCTTTTCCATGCAGATCTTTCTACCCTCGTGATCCCACAGACGTGTGTGTCTGTGGGCTTTCCAGAGAAAGATGGTTATTTGTGTGTGCTTTATCTTGAAGTTTTTTTGTGGCCTTCATCTTGTCTGGGTTTATTTGCTTATGGCAAATTCTTTCTGTTCTGTTTGCCATGACCTGACTTATTCTAGTTGCTGCTTCTCCATCTCCCCGTCTCTCTGTCTTTGCTGAACAGAACATTTTTTTCCTCGTTCTGTCCCCTCTCAATCTCTAAGTTTCTATTGTCTGCTTTTTCTCCTTCACCTCTAATCTGCTCCCCGCCCCAGACAACCTAGTGAACTTTCCCTGAACCGAAGCTGCCGTCTCACTGGTGCTCTCGCACTGCCTGGGAGCATCGGAACTGCCTCCCAGAGCAGCACCTCTGTCTCGGTGCAGGTATATCACGTGCAGCTGCAGTGATGGTTAGCCCTACTGCTGGCTTGGCAGCAAAACCTGACCCAGCAGAGCTCCTGCTTGGCTTTTTTGCGTCCCACAGTTCAAGATTTTCCCCAGAAAAGTTCCTTGTCCTTTTTGGGGACAAGGTGGCAGAAGAGGATCCTCAGAGAATCAGCCTGAGCTTTCAGACCAAATGATAATTTGTCACATTCTGTGCTAGTTTTTGTATCACATGCTCTTACTGCTGTTCCCTTCTCCCTCTCCTGTTTTGTAACCTATTTCAAGCCTATAATAGTAGTAACTTTACATTGAGTGTATAAGTTTCTAAAGCACTTAAGCCAGTGGGGTCCTAAGCCCTGACTTCAGGCTTTTAGGTGTTTTTCCAGCTGCTGCAGTGGTGGATAGCTTACCCAGAATCACTGCTGCTTCAGGCTCTCAGGTTTTTTGCCCTTTGCTTAAGAAGCTTTTTGGGTCATAAAGAGAAAAATAGAGAGAAGCCTTCTAGATCATCTTAAAAAGAGAAAAGAGCCCTCTGGACTGATTTACAAACCTAAAGTCTGTGACCTCTTCTCTTTCTTCTAGCTCTTTGTTGGGGATATCCAGGAGCAGACCGGTGGCTCCTGTCTCTGGCTTTCATCTCTTGTGCTCGAGTGCCTCATCATTTCTTTAATGCATTCCCTGCTGTAGCCAGCTTTGCCCCGGCACTCTTCATTGTGGTCTGCGCTGCACAAACTGGCTACAAAAGTTGGACTTTACTTGGAGAGTAGGATGGTCGGTCCTATGACACGAATTGGGTTTCACTCTCCCTTTGGGAGCAGGTGTTGGTTCTGCTGGGGAAGCGCTGGCAGCTGCCTGTCTCCTCTTGTATTGTCTTGCTTCGGATACCCACCGAGGCAAACTTGCAGAGGAGCGAGGGCTGGGGATTTGAGCGTAGGTCCAGTGACAGATCTGCAGGACATCATACAAAATATCTTCCATGTGGGACACCCACTGACTCTGCTGCAGCACGTGTTTTTCTTTTACTTCGGGCCAGACCAGGAGGTGCGCGTGGTGGTGAGAGGTGATTTGAGTTGGCAGAGTCCCTGGGGAAAGATGGTTAACAGAACCTGAATTGCAGCATGCTGGCGATGAGTGCAGTGTGTGTGCGAGCAGGACAGATCAGCTGACATGCAGCAACTTGTTCGTAAGTCTGGGCCTGGACAGGCAAAACAGCTTAAGAAGAGGTTGCAGAGTGCTTGCAGCAAGGGATTTCGTTACACTGCTTTGGTGTGAACCTGGCTGTCCACCCTCTGGCTGCATCTGTCCAGCTGTGCTGGCAGCCTCTGCGGGGAGGCCCAAAGCCCTCGACTGGAATGAAAGACCAAAGAGAGTGTGTTCACTTTTCTCTCTGCTCTTATATCACCTCTGTGTAGAATTATTTGAGGAGACAATTCAAGAAACATGTAGAAATTCAGGGAGTAGCTCCATTTTAGTAGAACAAAATTCTCTGCCAATTTGAATAGACTATTAGAGTATTTTTTTCTACTCCAAATTAAAAACGAAAGTGGTTCATTGTACAATCAGTTGCAAAACTATCTTCTTTCTTTGTTTCCCCCTTTATTGTTCCTTGCATTTCATTTTAAGCAGTGATTTCCTGTCCTGCTACAGTCCCACCATGGTCCCTGACCCGGGCTTTTTCCTTCTCCTAGCTGCATCAGAAGAAAGCCTGCCCTTTGAAACTCCAGACATTTTGATCGTCTTATTTCTGTACTTCTGGTCTCTCTCCCGTGCCACCCTCGGTTTGCTGCTCCTGGCAGACCCCCTGCAGCGCCGTGCCCATGCGGAGCCGGGGAGCTGGACTGGGCTCTGGCAGGAGCAGGCAGGCTGCAGGCACAGCGCTGCTGAGGAAGGCAGCTTCTGCACCGGGCTCAGGCTGCAGCAGCGTGCAGGGTGGACGTGCCCCACGCCGTCTCTCATCCAGCGTTTGCTGAATGCCACATGGTAGAAATGCTCCTCGCGAGCGCTGTGCATACTCACCTTGCTGTGTACGTGCTGGGGGTGAGTAGTTTCCCAGGGAGGTTATTGGCATTGTGGAATTTCAGGTCATGTCCGGAAAGGGGTAAATGTCCTGCTGCGGTTTTGGAGAGGGGCACTGAGACCGGTTAAATCTCCATTGGTCTGGCTGGCTCCCAGCACCAGGGAAGGTGAAGGGGCCCTGCAAGCCCTGCCCTGCACCCCAGGGCTGCTCTGAGAAAGCTCGCAGGGATCTCCCTGGGTGCGGAGGGCAGGGTTGGCAAGGGTGGGAGCGTGGTCCCTCTTCTGCTGACCTTCCCAGAGCCTGGGGGTCCCCGTGACAGTCTGTGCTGCGGGGCACACCTGGCCTCACAGCCGACCCAGTGTGTCCCCCACGAGCAGCTCTGCACACCGAGGATTAAAAGTGGTCTTGCCTCAAAGATATTACAGGCTTGGCATTAAACCACCAGCCATTGTTCAGAACAACTGGGCAGTGTAAAACCTCTTTTCACAGAGGAGGAACGCGAGGCATGTCATTACAGTTATTTTAAAAATAAAGATGACACTGTCATTTAAAATTAGGTTGGTTTTGATGTGTTCAGACTCCTTGTTCGTCAGTAGACGCTGAAAGGAGGAAGGGCGTGTGTGCTTGTGGGAGAGAAGGAGAGCAAGAACCTGGCTGGACTCCAGTGCAGATAGCTGGCGGAGGAGGATGTGCAAGTTGTTGCTCAAGCATCCTAGAAAACTTACGGGAAGCTGTTAAACTAGTAGAAGTTTTCACTTTTAATCAGTCACTTGAGTGGTCTGAACATATCTGCTCTGCTGGACTTGCTTAAAAATGTTGCTCTGTGAAGCTTTAAGCACTTTAGTTATTCCAAAAATGTATTTTTCTAAACCAGTTGACCTTTAGTTACATTATTCTAGAGACTGCTGTATATCTAATATGCTTTGTTCCCCGTTGCTTCCGCTTACCCTCTTGTTTTTTCCCCCAAAGTGTCTGCTGCTTGATTTCCTTTTAACATTTAGACATGGTAGGTTGATAGTTTGACCCAGGTAGTTTTTCCCTTGGGTGACAAACACGGCGGGTTGTATAACTGCGCTGAGCTAAGCGGTCCAGATGGCTGGCGGGTAGCCCGGTCAGCTCGGGCTTTGGAGGCTCTTGGGATGCCTGCACTTGTAATAAAATGTGAGCTTGTTTTTAATTAGAACCATCATTTAGTTCATCTTGGAGAGACTGAAGAGCAAGACCCGTGTAGAGGATTCAAGCCCCCAGATGCTTCACTTTTGATAGATATTTTTTTTTTTTTTTTTTTTTAATCAGGCTCAGGCATCAGTGTAAGTTCTGAGCTGAAATTTCTGTTGGAAGGGAGGAGGGGGAGAGAGAAAGAGGGAAGCGAGGTGGGGGGGTGGCTCTGACTGCAATACATTAGTTCAGTGCTGAACAGTAGGTTGGGAGGGAAGGAAGGAAGGAAGAAGCTGCCAGGGACCCTGGGCCACTCTCTTCCAAATGAACAGCCCTCGTTTGAATGACATAAACCAGCATTTCACAGTGGGTTTCTGCTGCCCTGCCAAGTCTTTCACTTGGGAAGCAAGGCTTATTTTTTCCTCCCCTCCCCCTGCAGGGAGGTTTGCAGGGATGTGGACTGGGAAGGATCTTACTCCTATCTCTATCGTTCTGGCTCAGAGAGCAAGGAGGGTTATTTCTAGCCACAACACAGTGTAGTCTAGCTCTGAAAATCCTGCTTGTAGTTTGAAAACCTGGCTCTCGGACAAAAATAGAACAGGGTTGATAAGGCAGAGCCAGAAACAAGGGCTGATTTCATCAAGGTTGCCAGGTGTCCTGCTTTTAACAAGGAAATACGCTTTTTTGTACATGAGCCTTCCTGCTCTGTGCTTTGCTGGCATCCTGCTACTGGGCTGGGTCCCAACATAGCAGTTCTGCAACGGTGTGCCAAGCTTGCTCGGGCGTCAGGTGCAGAGGATCCTGCCTGGCGGGGTATGGACCTGTGCCGATCTCACTCTTCTCTTTTTCTCTTTCTGCCTTCTTTCCTTCCTTCCTTTTTCTCCCTTCCCTGTTGCAGCAGGGGACAGGGTATACAGTGCCCTCCCCTCCCCAGGCATGCCCACCGGACCCTCAGGTGCCCGGAGGCTCTGGCCCAGCTCTGGGCATTCCTGTGCACACCGTGGGAGATGGTTCTCTGCGGAGATGGGGCTGAGCAGTGCGCTGGGAACACGCAGCCAAGCGAATAGTCCCTGCCTTTCTGGGGTGTCGTGGTGTGACACCTCATCACCTACGGCTCTGGGCGTCAGCAGGCAGCTTTTGGGTACGACGCAGGGGTCGGAGAGGTGCTCTCTGTCTCCGAGGGCTGGAACTGGCACAGGATATGCTTCCAGGCACTCTTTGGGTGCATCCTTCCATGCACACGCGTCCGGGCATGGGGAGTGGGAAGCCTACCCGCCTCTCCATCCTCAACTGTTCATTCTCTGTTTCTCTGATGCTGGACCAAATGTTTGTGTGCCTGTGCTGCGAGCCTGATCTGGCTGCAGACTGTCAAATAATAATAATACTAATAACTGGCTTGCTAGCTTAATTTTCAGCTGGATCAGACTCCCTGTGCAGCTGTGTGGGTTCTACTGCTGTCTTTGCTAGCAGCAGTGGGAGAGCATGGCTGTGAGCGTGCGGAGGGTGAGATGGTTCCCTTCAGCTGCAGGATGCTGTTAGATAAACCGAAGCCAGCTGTGAAACCACAGTGTCACGCTGCTGCCCACGGAGCTGAGCCGGGGCACCACGACCTTCCCTGGACATGCAGGCACAAGGATGTGGGGCATTTGGCGCGCTTTGTACCTGCTGGTGTACCTGCCTGCCTGTACGAGGGCAAGTGAAATGGCATGGCGGGAGCATCACTGGGACAGCAAGAGCAAAAAAATTGATGCACAAAGTGTTCCTGGCAAGGGAAACACTCACCTGGGGAGTGTCAGGTTTTTGGAGCAACTTCTGGGGCTCCCTGGGGCAAGCTGCCCTCCGTCTACAGGGTGTCTCCTTCTCCCCTCTCTCCTCCTGTGGCGTGGGAAGGCAAAGCAGAGGAGCCAGCTTCTCCGACGTCCCTCCCAAGGGAAAGGTGCTCATGGTCCATGTGTCCGAGCGAGGGGAGGTAGGGAGGACTGTAGCCTACCCGTCTTCATGAAGGCCAGTTTTGGCAGTAACATGGAAAAGACGGAAATATAGTAATAGCCACATGAAAAGTGAGCACTGATGTGCCTGGCCAGGAGAAACGGGTCATCCACAGACTGGCCTTTCTCTGGAGTCCCTGGAAGTGCTTGCATCCAACAGCAGTCTGAGCAAGTGAGGAAGTATCTCCTTATAGTCTTCGCAGTCAGAGAAAATGTGCCACCCGTATCTGCTAAAATTAGGCTTGAAAATGCTAATTTTTCACTTTCTTTTTCTCTTGAATTGCTGTGGAAATAATGGAGTATTTGGCGGTAAAAACAGTGGAAACAAAGTAATGCCGTATTATCTTTTAAACTGAATGTGCTCAGTAATTCGCTGAAGTTTTGCTCTCTTGAAATCACTTTGAGTTACGCAAGATCTCCATGCAAAACCTGTTTGTCGTCATTTACAGCGCCTTCACTACAGTTCGTCAGAGGGGATTTTTGCGTGCTCCCAGAGCTTGAAGTGCATGTAGAAGTTAGTCTCTGGCCTTCTCCTAAGAGCACCTGAGCGCTGTGCAACATCATCCTGAAGGGATTTTTGTCCAGGCCCTGAAGGATAATTTTCATAAACCTTTTCTTTCATGGTTGTTGCTTCTCAGGTTTTCAACTCCTTGCATAGGATTGGAAACAAATTCTCCAGGACTGATCTTGATACCTTTCAGTTTCTGTTGTGCTCTGAAGGGGATGAGAACTTTAGGATCCGGACTGCAGGGAAGTGATCAGGTGCATTGTTGGTGTCCAAGTGAGAAAGAGGTTAAGAGAAAACACTTGTTCCAAGTGGATCTTCTGTCGTCTCATGTAGGGCAACCGAACGGGTAGGAAAAGGGACGCGTAAGAGTCCCAGCGTGCGGTTCCTGCTGCTGGGCTGAGCAAGCAGCCCCCCGGGTGCTGCAGACACCAGCATGCCTAGCACCATCTGAGCCAATCTGAGCGGCTGGACTGCAGTCTGCATGCTGGTTTTCACCCCATTTTCCCTTTTCCTTCATAAAAGGGTTGCAAAACACCCATGTAAAATGTCTGTGCTCTTCCTGCCCATGTCTTCACAACCTGTCCTTGGATGCCTGGCAAGCCAGCTGGACTACCAGTTCTGAGGGAATATAATTATTTCTATTTATACTCTTTTGGCTTGTGCATCTTCTGAGCTGAAAGTTGAAAAACTCGTTCATGGTTGTTTTGAGGATTTCTGAATATGAATCACAAGGAAATTGCATAACACTGCAGCATTTCCTCCTATTGCTCAGGGCTTTACAAACACTGTGCTGCTCCAGGGAGACCAAGGAAATCTGGCAGGACTGGCCGATTTTGACAGTAGTTTTAGTCCAAATGGAAAGTCTGGGTTGAAGGGTAGGTCCCAGCACTAGCAAAAGGAACGTAAGGTGGAATCTTCCATGCCAGGGCATGCACTAGGTGATTGAAATGGCGGGCTCCTTCTCATACAGCGATCCCTCTGTGGCTGCAAAACAGGACTGCTGCCTCTGTTGTTGGTTAAGGTTTTCTGTAAATCACTGCCGCCTCCCACCTCTGAGAAGGGAGACAATGCTTTCCGCTAGATTTTAGCCATTTGGGCAGCATTTCATGCCGATGTTGGAACCGGAAAGATTTTGGGAACTCTGCTGAATGCTGTGCAGCCTCCAAGGGATACAGCTTAACGCTGGGCCGTTTTGAATTTCGAATAAAAAACTGCTTTGTATATGAAGTGTGTGCAGGTGACAATTGCCATATGAAAGCGCAGTTAATTTATTGTGGAGGTTAATAGACGACATGGGCAGCCAGTGTGAACCCTGAAATGAGGAAATAAACATAAAATTACTCAACATCATCTTCTCTTAGTTCCCTTTCCAAACCCCAGCTACTTCCTTTTCCTCTTCTTTTCCCACAATCCAGTTTCATCCCAAACAACCCACATACCTGTTTGCTCTTTGCGTGCTCATGGGTGCAGTTTATTTAGGATCAGGTTGGAAAACCAATGGATTGGGTTCTTCTTGGTTTACCTGTGCGCAAGCAGAAGGTGGCGTCAGGCTATGAATGGTGGCTGTAGATGTGTTGTAGGCTACGGGTGGTGGCTACTGGAGCAGTTTTGATTATGAAAATCCACAGCGTATGTCTATATTGCCCACAGCTCCTATGTAGGTAATGACAGGACTGAAGCTTGAGGAGGGGACTGGAGTGAGTACAGCGGTCTGCATTACTTCTCCTGCCCAAACTTTGGTCCGCGTGATGCTGGAGACATGAATCGAGGAGAAAGCGATCCGCCGTGGCTGCGGGCAGCAGCTAAGCCAGTTGCCCTCCGGCTCATCCCGCCGGCAGCGAGGGAGCAGGGCGGCTTGGCATCGTTTCCTGGGCTGTTCTAGCTAGTACACCCTTGAACACCGCAGGCCCCTTAATGGTCTGTGTACAACCGTTTCCTCTGCAAAACATAGTGTCTGTTTGGTGAAATATTTCACCAGGAAGAATTAACTTGTTCTTTGAGAAATTGTATTAAAATACTGAGTCAATAATTGAGCATAGTGCAAGCATTCTGGGGTGGGGATGTTAACTCTGCAGGAAAATTTCAAAGTAATAATGAATTGCACTTTCTGTTGTGCTCTTATAAAGTTTACGCTTCTGGATTACTTGCAGATGAATCTCAGAGTTTTTCAATAATAGGTCGTAAAGGCCTTGATTTAAGCCTTCAGTTAGCAGTGATTCTGCAGAAATTAAGCAGCAGTAGCTTCCACTAAAAAAGGTACGATCTGGTTTTGTTCGGGATATTTGACCATCTACAGTATGAATTTTGAAAGCGAAATTCAAGGCATCAAGGTCTGCAAATTTTGTACTAGGTTAATGTATATATTTTCTATACATATCACTTCTGAAACTTCCTAGTAAAGATATTTTGGCTCTGAAGATACAATCAAATGGGAATAATTAGTGAGAGCGTGATGTTAAATGATTGCGGTGCTGCAGGGTAGGGATTTGTCTCCAGGTTAGGCACTAGCCCCAGTTTTGTGAGTTTTATAACTGAGCCTGTTCCCACACGTGGTACGTGGGACATGGGCCCTTCACCTCTCAGCAAAGGCTTTCTGCTCTCAAACTTCCTACCCTTTGTCAGTGACTAATACTGAGAAGTGAAAGAAGCTTTTTACTTCATGAGAAGCTTTCTGGGCCTAGGTCTGTTTTCTTCAGAGAGTGTTAGCAACAGGAAAATGGGGGGGGTGTGTGTGCACACAAATACACGTATTTCATGGTGTTTTATCATCTGGCGCTCTCCTGGGCGACGTGCACGCCTGCAGAGCTGCCCGTTCTCGGCAAACCTCTCACGTGCTGTCTGTTAAATGCTGTTACCCTGTGGTGTGTAGCCGCGCTCGCCCTTCGCACTTATGCTGGCACAAGCGCAAAACGCCCTGTCTCGGCGCCGCGTCTCGCGCTGAGCCGGCCCGACGCTCACCCGCGCAGCCGTGGTGAGGCAGCCTGCAGCAAGCCTTAGCGCAGAAATTGTGCACGGACATGCAAGAGGATTTTGGGAGGGGAAAAAAAAAGAAAACTGTCTCTCTCTTCAAATCTAGTGCTTGGCAGTTGTTTGGAAGAGGGTTTAGAAGAGGATTTCGAAGGCCACGTGCTCCCAGCCTGGTGCCCATCTCTCCCGGGACAGACGTGGCCGCGGCCGCGGGTCTCGGTGCCGCGCATCCACGCCGGGCACGCCAGTCCCCCGCGTCCTGAGCCGCTGTGCAGCCTGTGCCCCCGACGATGCCCGTCTGCGTGCTGCAGGCAGCGAGCCTGGGGTAGGGCGGGGGCCATTGCCGTGGAGATCTCGCAGCTATTTCATGACTGTTGTGTCCTTTGCCGTACAAATCCCGTGGGGAAATGTTTTAGTCCTTTACACAACCGAGTGAGGTGTTTCCCACTCCGCACGCTCGCTGTCCCTGTGGTCCTCTGCCCCGGCAGAGCAGTCGTGCTGCCGTGCAGCCAGCACGGGCGGGCAGCCCTGAGCCTGGGGGAGACTCTTGCAGCCAAAGGCTCGGTGTGGGTGGCAGGCAGTGGTGGGACGGTTGCCTGTGCTGGATTCAAACGTGGCGAAGGAGAAACAGCTGTAGTCACCATGCTGGCTGCATCTGCCCGAGGACCGTGGGCAGCAGCCGGCTCGGGCGGGTGGACCTGGGAGGTCAGGGGTGGCTTCACAGCTTCTGCTGGAAGAGCAGCTCCGTAGGGAGACCTTCGAAGGTCTGTGTTGTCTGAACTCGGATCCAGCAACCCAATAGCTCTGGGGGTTACTGGAGGTCTCCCCAGCCGTGCCGAGTTTTTCCCTATGCTGAGTTTTCCTGTTCTGGACTGGGATGCAGAGCTTGTTCTTGAGGTGGCTCAGAGAGCATGCTGTGCATGGGGAGCGCCGGGGAGCGTTGAGCCTCCGTTGCCTCCGTCCCTTGCGGAAGGGATGGGAGTCAGGATGTTCTGCGGTGCTGTAAAGATGGATTGACAGTGTAATAGTGTGGTGGAGTTACAGGGAGGATGGTGCAGGGGAAACACGCTCCTGTCTGAACAATCTGTAACTTTATTTTTGTCAGTAATCAATGGAGACCTGGGTATAATGAATAGGAAGAACCTCTTTAACATTCAGCACCCTTTTGCAGGGAGGAAGGTTGGTCCATCAACTGACTGACTTGCGTATGAGGCTTAATCTTAAAATGCATTCTTGTGCCTTAAGCCCAGCCTATTACCAAAGCTATTTTGGAAAGAGTGGAATATTACTATCTGTAAAGGCAAGCCGGGCAGGAATGACCTTTGCCGTGCCGGGACCCTGAGGGGTCTCCGCGGGCTGGGCCAGCCCCGCCTGGCTGCACTGGGGGCACACGTTTGACAGTGGGGCAGGTGATGGCCCTTGGGGCACTGGAGGAGCTTCGCTCTTGGACCTCTTACGCAGCAGACCTTTCTTCAAACTTGGAAGCTTTCTCTTATCCTAAAAAACCTCTCTCTTCAAAAGGCTTGAGGCGGTATAGGAAAAGGGTTTCTTTTTAATAGTAGTGTTTTTCTTGGAAAAGGAAATGATATTACAGACTTGGGGCTTGGTTAAAACCCTGATGTTGTAGAGTGGTGTTAATGGATTAACACACTGACAATGGATAAAAGGTTTGTCCTTAATAAGATGGATGTAGGATGACAGTATCTCCTTGTTTTATGGTTGCATAGTTGACCTCTGTGTGAAATTTCCTTTTCACTGTGTGCATACTGTGCAATTAATGGCATAAGCATATTGTGTTTCCTTGTGTGTCCTTTTCCCTTTTTTTAGAGAACAGTCTCTGATGATTAACAACCTCTCTATTGTTTCATGTAACCAAACTGGAAGAGCGAATATGCAGGCAGACACATTTTTCCCTGTAGCTGATGTGCTGTGCACCATAACTTGAGCTGCATGACTGGTCCTTTAGGCCTGGGGAGCAGAGGAAACCACTGGGAGAAGGACAGCAGAGAGCGAGTCTGCACCAGGAGGCATGTCAGGTGCCAGAGCAAGCAGCTGAAACCTGGGTTGTCCCAGAAGAATTGGAAAATATTTTGGTGTCCCGAGCACAGGAGCTGGTGTGCGCTCAGCAAGGGCAGTGGCCGGGCGCGGGGCGCAGCCCCAGGTGAAGCAGGGTGCTGGCTGGGTGGGCCTCTTGGGAGAGCAAGGCTGTAAGGGCCGAGCCACCCTTTTACCGTATACAGTGTTAACCTATACGTGAGCCAGGGCGGAGCGCAGGGCTTGAAGTCTGTGTGGGATCCCGAGGAAGGGCCGTGCATCTGCAAGCCTTTGAGTGAGTTACCTCAGGCTGTGCCCATGGTCCCGTCGGTGAGTCCTCGACAGAGCTGCTGAAGTTGGAGAGAAAAACTTCTTTAGGGAAGGTTGACTTCATGGCCAGGGCTACAGGAGCCTGCCGTTGGTTTACTTCCCTCTTTTCATGTACTTTATTTTCTTGATATAAACACTGTTCCTGAAGGAAACTCACTTGCTGATTACAGCTGGTTTTGCTGCTGAATTATCCCGCAGTTTCCAGATGTAGGATGATAGATTTTCTCCTGCAAACAAAAATCTCTACTTTGTCTTGCGTTGCGTAGCCAGGTGCCCTGGGAAGGGGGGAGAGGGAAGGTGCTCCTTGGGAAACATTCCAGGAAGAGTGGGAATTAGTGTTGAGGGGTCACTCCCTGCCCAAACCCCCAGTTTTGAGCTGCGCCCTTAGATTTGTGCTTCCCTGAATGTGTCCTGGGTGGTGGAGCTATTGAGCCGTCCTGCCGCGCTCCGGCTGTGCCTTGTGGCGGATGGCATCGAGGGACAGGTCTCCCTCCGTTGAAGTTAAACCTGCAGGAGACAAATGAACAGGTTCATTTCATTCTTTAAGGCTAAGATTCCTCGCTCAGCTCACCGCCCCAACTGGCACGTGCAGCCGGTGTGTGGGGCGAGAGCTGCTCACGTCCGCTTTGCCACCACGGAGCTGCAGCTTCGGTGGCTCTCTGCCAGGCTGGCACCGTGGCACAGGCAGGAGAGCACGGGAACAGCCTGTGTTTTGGTGACCTCCAAGGCAGCCATCAGTTTAAGTGGCCCAATAGTGTGACACACCGCCTTCTTGTGGGTTTTATTTGGGATGGGTAATGGGGATACTGGGCTGGTGTTGGGGCACCCAGAGTGCGGCGGCGAGGTCTGCTGCGGTCGGCAGCGCGTGTGCCCGGCTGCCGCTGGCACCGGACCTTTGAGGATGTTATACGTCACCTTCCCGGCTTCGTGCTTCTGCTGGAGCTCTTGGGGGACCCCACTGGAGGCAGGCAGACCCTCGCACCCAGGGGCACCTTCTGAATCTCTGCCCTCGGTGTTAATATCGTTAATTGGGAGCCTGCGGTGGGAAAGGTCGAGAAACGCTTGCCTGCCTGGTCGCAGATCAGAGCCGCTCCTCCGCCCCGCTCCCCTCTGATGTGTCGGCCGTTGCTGCCTCCTGTGTTGCTATCAACATCGCCTTTGGAAACTTTCCTGCCCCGCTTGCTATTTCTGGAGGTAGCATGTGGTTAAACCAGCTCCCCGTGCCTCGCTCCCGGTGGAAGGGGGCTCCCGGCGTTGTTCCTCGCAGAGGAAGGGTGTGCACGCCGGCGGCGGCGTTCAACGGCCTGCACAGGCCTTTTGTCCTGTTTGAATGGATGCTGCCGCGCTCGGCTCCGGCTTGTGATGCTGGTGGAGTGCGGTGCCTGTGTGTTTCTGTTGGGGCTCTGGGCTGATGAAGGATTATTTTAAAACATTTTACTTTGTTTAGCTAGAGAAATACAACCTGTCTGGAGGAGGATCTTCTTACAGCTGCAGTTTTCGTTGTGCTAGGCTTTTAAATCATCCTCAAAGGGCAATTCTTCTGCCATTGTTTTTCCCCTTTTTATTGTATTCACTGAAACATTACTTTAATCTAAAGTAGGCAAGCTGTAGTGTAGTGATTGGGACAGGAGGAAGAGCACTGGTATTTGAAGACGGGAGAGTCTTGGGATGGAGCCCCAGCATTGGCTCCGAGGGTGGCTCTGTCATGGGCAGTGCTGGATGCATTGCTTCGTACTTCTGCATTTCAGGTCCTCTCTAAATTCGTGGTGTTTCTTTTCCTCTCTTACTCCTTGCCTGACTCATTCATTCAGGCTGAAAGTACTTGCGAGTGAGGGTGGCTTCCTACTCCTCGCCTGAGTTGCACCTACCAGATATTACTGTAATCCCCATAAGATGTAAAGGGGATTGTCTGCTTTGCTCTAAGTTTATATCCTTTACGTGCATCTTTCAGGAGAGCGTGGAGGAGAGGAATGCCCACCTTTGTTTTGTTTAAAAGCCCCTTTAGTTTCTATTTTACCTAGTCAGTCCCGTTTGCATTCCCTTGCTTTAAGAACTGTCCTTGTTATTTTAATAAACTGCAAAGCTGTGGCAACCTGACGTTTTGAATGTAGAAGGCTGTGGTGGTCTTTGGGGACCGCGCTGCTGGGGAAGGTCGAGGCAGGTCCTCCCGCCAGCTGTCACCACTCGGGGTGACACCAGACGTGTCAGCAGTCCCTTCCCAGCTGGAGCCAGGGTCTTCATAAGATTTTCTTCTTGTGTTTTCCAGGTCTACAACTCGAACAAAGACAACCAAAGCGAAGGCAGTAAGTATTTCTTTTCAAGCCAGACCCCTGGGAAGGTGGTTGTGCTGTAGTGCGCAGACTTTGGTGGGTCAGCGGGAGAGGCTGAGCTGCCGGCAGTGGGGACAACGGGCTGCGCTGTGCTCCCCTGGGCCAGGGGTGCAGGGTGGTAGGGCTCAGTGTGGGGACCGCAGGGTGGCCTTGGGGAGGAGCCAGCTCTGGTGCCCAGCAGGGAACTGGTGCAGACACTTGGTGGTGGGATGTGAGGCCATGGAGAGCGGTGCCGAGCCGCTCCCTTGGCACTTTGGGGTGCATCACTTCCTGCCCACCCCGCAGCCTGGTGCCTCTGGGCCACAGCGGCGGTACAGCGGGTCCTGGTGTGCCATGGAACTGGCTCCTTTCGTGTATCAGAGCGAATGAGTGCAGGTGGCACCTCGGACCAACCAGTTCTCCTGGTTGGAGAACATGCCTTTTCCAAAGGGGAACTGGAGCAAAACTATAAAGAGTAGGGAGGTCCACCTAATCAGGATTGTCAACAAGAGCCCCTAAAAAAAAAAGCTGTTTTTATTGTTATTTGGGCAAACACTTGAGTCAAGAAAGCAAGCAGTTGGTTTTCTTTGTAGAGGAGTGGTTGCTCTTCTGTGTTTCAAAACCCTTAATTGAGCCATTTCCCAGTAGGTTTGAATTGTCATAATTGCAATACCCAAAACTCTAATCCCTTCCCTCCTTCCCCCAAAGTCATCGGTCATGCGCGAGCCCAGCCCAGGTTGATGGTTAGTACATAGTTCATTTTTATGCTGCCTCACACAGAGCATTTTTATCTTGAGTAGAAGCATTTTTCTCATAATAATAGGTATAATTTGCAGATAATGTTCCTCACACCCATTTTCAACGCTTGCACAAAACAGTCTTTTCTTCCTCTCTGCCCTTTCCGAAGTGGCTTCTCCCTTCCCTGCTGGTCCTCCATGTCATCAGCTGCACATCCATCTCACCCCGTATGTATTCCTCTTGGCTTTGTGCGACGCAGATGATCCTCGCAGAGTTAAGTGCTGTGCCTCACGCTCACGAAGGACAGCATGGCTAACACCCCAGCTGGATATGAAGTCTGTATAGAACAGCTCCCTCTTTTCTCCATTTTACAGAGGGGCAAAATGAGGGTTTTGAGGCACAGACAACAGGATTTGCTCAACTCTGTCCTAGCCTGGCTGTGAGCTGTCACGGCTCTGTGTTCCCTGCACACAGCCTCTGGCTCTGCCCAGGACAGTACGTGGGGATTTGGCTCAAGAAACATGTTAAAATAACCATTTCCTAAACTTTGTTGAGGGGTGATGCAAAAGCTTTGAAAGCATTAGGCATGAGAGTGGGAGGAAGGATTGGTGAAGCAATTGGTGAAGAAGCGCTTGTCAAACTGTGACCTTCCCATCTCCTGTGCTGGCAGCCAGAAACCCTTGTGGGGCTGTGACTTACGCTGGAGTCATCCTGCAAAGTAACGGCAGCTCTTTACAGGTGGTAAGAGCTCAAGTAAAGTGTGTCCATGGCTTTCTTGGGGTTACTTGTATTGTCTGACCTTGGTTAGCTGTGCACAGCCTCATCGAGGGCCCGCGTTAGCTGAGGTGTGGGCAGGACTGGGGCCGCAGGCAGCATGGGGCTGCCCGCTCTGGCCGCTGCTGGCATATAAATAGATGATTTCCTGGTCTTAATCTGAGATGGGTGTAGGTGTTGTTGGAGGGCGATGTCTCACTCCGCTGGGCGCTGGGCTGACGGGGTGGGCCGCGGCCCCAGAATGGGCTGAGCGGTTCTGCTGCCTGCTGCCGCTCTTTGGCCACGGCGTGCGGCTGCCGCGGGTGCTGCGCTGCCAGCCCCGAGTCGGATCCCTGGCTGGGTCCCCACGTGGGGTGTGCTGGAGGCTGGTGGGTTTGAGGAGAAAGCTGGTTTGTCCCTGGGCTGGTGGCAGCTCCCACGGTCGCCTCCCATGTCGGTTCCCAGCCCGGCCCTGGGCTGCCTGTGCCGCTTTGGAAAGTTTTTTGTTTGTAGTGCTGGTGGTGACTGCAGCCCACGCGTCGGCCGTGCCTCTCCGAAGCAGCTCAGGGTTTGGCAAAGCGTAGCGAGACTTTGACGAAAATACCAAATGCCAAGTTTTTCCTTGTGCATCTTCACCAGACGAGTACAAAGCTGGGGCTTAATCAGCTGAGGAGACTTTGGCAAAGTTTCTTGTCTTTTAGCACCTCTTCCATTTTGACAGTCCGTCTTAAAAATGAGAACAGTCCTCTTCTGCTCTGTAGACCCTCCTCCCCCCGCTTTGGGGAGGGCGTTGGGACCCTCGGCTGAAGGCTGCTTACGTAGCAGCGCTCCTGGGCCGTCTGGTGGCAATTATTTTCACATACGCCTCTGACTGGGGCTGCCGCTGGTATGTTCAGACATCTGACTCTGCTTTCGCCCTCATTAAAACCATGCCTGTAGTGAACTGCTTGCCTCACCAGCTATACTTAAAATTGATTCGGAGGCTGGCTTTTTGCCACGCAGTCCTTGGTACAGGAGCTTCCTATAATGCCTTGAAATGAGTGCAGTGATTGAGTGGAGTCCGGATGCGATTCCTGACCCTGAAAACCTATATACCTCTGTCTCCTGCCCGTACTTAGGTTAGTCTGAGAGAGACTCGCAGTGCTATAGTGAGGTCTGCTTTTTGGCCACTATCTAATTTTACAGAGCTTTTGGGTTTTACATCCTGCTGTGTGGCCAGATGGCCATCAGCCTACAGGGTGATTTATCTTAATCTTCTTTGGGAGCTGGGAGGAAGCAGTGCTGAGCGGTGGGGGTGAGCGGGTGTCAGGGAACGTCAGAGCCAGATGGATTTAGATGCACTAGTTTGCAACCCGGGAGGACTTGCCCTGCTCTGTGGAACAAATCCTCCAGGCCATTTGTGCTTACTGCAGGGAAAAGCACAGAAGAACTTTCCCTTCCCCTCCCTGCCATTTCCCTCTCCTTTTTCATATCCACTTGGTTCCCTATTAGTTCAGGACCCCATCAAAAGCTGTCTTCATTTTCATAAGCTCTTCACAGACCTCAAGTCCCTTGACTGCCCCGTCTGCTGTTGAGCTTGCCTGGGTGGCCTGGCCCTCCCCAGCAATCTTCATTTCCCAATCTTGGCAGCTCACTGGTAGCCTGACACTTGAAGTAAGGCTTGAAACCTCATTTCTCTCTGGTCTCTGTGTCTTGGTTTCTCCCTTTCTCTGTGGCTCTTAATTCCATAAAGTCTTTGAAAGAGTCCGTAACAGTGATCATTGTGGCACTTCACTACACGGCACAGAAACGCGTGGTGGGGTATGCAGAAGAGCTTGCTTTGACCTTGCATTGCCATGACCAACATGCACAGAACTGGAGTCAGCAAGGTCACACAGAGCTGATTCAGTCTTCTTGCCCCCTTGCCGATGCTCTGATATGCCATATCAGCGTAAAGTAAAAGAATTAATGGATTAAATAGAAATAATCTGCTAGGCAAAAATAGCAGGATGAGACCAGCTCAGTAGCACTAGAAATATGATGCTACACGGAGGTCAGATAGGGATGTGTGTGTGTGCAACGGCGATGTGTATCACCTTTGCTGTTGTAAAATATTTCTCTGCTAGATCACAGTATAATACTGCATCTCAGTTGTGCATGGAAATGCTGCTCCTGTTTGAAGAGCCTGTGACTTGTATCTTGGCCTGGGGCTGTGTGTCACATCTTTCCCCTGAGGAACGGGAGCCTCGAGGGAGGAGCAGGGCTGTAGGCTTTGCCCCTGCAACATGTTTGAATGCATGAACAGAGGAAAATATGCCTGTGATAATAAAAGAGCCTGTAAATCCACTCCCTGCCATAACTGAGAGGCTGTTTTAAGCATACAGCGTGGGGATTAGGGATGCCTGTTGGGAAGAGCGGAGAAGCATGTTGGCCATGCCTTTCTGTGGCAGCCCCGAGAGTTTGCTCTTCCCCTCTGCCTTCCCCCTCTCGTTTCCTGTCCCCAGCTGCCGGCAGGAGGCAGCTCCACAACGATTCAAATCCATGGGAGTGTGGGCTGTGCGTCCCGTCCCTCCTGTACCCTCTGCCTTGCTGCAGCAGCAGCTCTCATTGAGGTCAGCAGCTGAAGACTTGCGTTTGGTGGGGTTTTGATGGAGCGCTTTTTTCCCTTTTTTTCCTTTTTTTTTTCCCTTTTTTTCCTTTTTTTTTTCCTGTTAATCTTGCTGAACCGTGTCACTGCACTAGTCCTGCTGTCAAGGCATGGAGGAGAGCGGAGACAAGGATGGGGCCATAACTGGCCAGACTTGGTCTGGCCGAAACTGCTGGGACCGCAGACGCTGCGTTTCCAATGGGCACGCGCGTGCAGCGTTGCTCTCTCCAGCCCCGAAAGGCCATCGGTTGCCCCCTTCTTTCGCACCGCTTCCTGACCTGCAGTTGCCATCAAACAGAAGCTAAGCGGGGTCTAAGCTGCTGAACCAAAGCTCAGGGCTGTGGATCGCGTTGCTGCTGGGGCCAATGGAGCACGTGTAAGGACCGGGACAGCAATAGATACAAACCTGACTTTGATCTGTGCTGTTGCTGAACTGAATCACTGGGTAAATGAATGAGAGAGATAGCGAGAAGCTGCTTCTGTGACAGGGGAAGTCAAGCTTTTACAACGCTCATTAAAAGTTACATTTAAGGATGAATAAAGGCACTTCAGATATTTAATCAGATATTATTTCTGGATATAACTACTGCAAATAAATCCCTGACCTTTCTTGACCCAGAGCTCAGCAACAAGCGGAAGAGCTTATTCATCCACTTGGGAGGATTATGCTTGGTCACTTCCATCCGGAAGGAATGCTCCTGTTTCTCACCCTGTTATCGCTGAGCGCTGCGGAAAGGTGCAGTCCTAACCTCTTGCTCAGCGGTGGAGTGGTGGGCTCTGCAGGGGGAGGGCACGTGTTCGTAGGTGTCTTCTGCTCAAGTTCAAACAGGTGAGGGACTGAGGGGAAAATGCTGGTTTACGGAATGGGTTGGCACTTAAAGTGCGTGGCAGAGAGCCTGAAATGGTGATCCGTGTTGGCTGGACAACACCGTGCAGGGACACCAAAAGATCAGGGTTAGGGCCAGTACTAAGCCAAAGCTAACAAGGCCTGCTGAACCAGGTTTGCCTGTACAAAAAGGTTTCTGCACTGTGGCTTCTTGCTTCTCATGTACCCTTGTGCTTGCGTTTATCAGTGATCGGTGGTATGGCAGGCTGTGCCCCGCTGATTGATGGCACATTGGTTTGATGCTGCATTTGTGCTTGGAGAGTGGGTGGGAGGGGGCTGGAGAGCCCCCCAGGTGCCTACCAAAGGGCCCTGCAGCTTCTGGGTATTCACACATCCTATGGCACAGGCATCCTGCAACTTGCGTGCTTATGTTGGCTCAGCACTTCAGTACGCTCGCCCAGAAAAATACAATAGAGCTGTTTTACTGTTTCACTGTTTCAGGTTCCTGTGCCATTCATCACACAAGAACACCACCAGCAGAGACCTCAAAACAAGGGATTAGTAAGGGACTGCACCACGCACAGGCAGCCAGTGAGCCGGCGGCTTATCCTGCGCCAGCAGTGAATCTGTGCTTAAATAAGCGATGTGAACGGGGGAGAGCAAAGGAATAAAATTGCATGTGCTGTGCTGTGAGGACTCTGCCAGTGCTGGGCTCTGATCCCCTCCTGCTCTGCTCTCGATAGAATGCAGTTTCGTGTCTCTTGAAAGACAGCATTCCCTCAAGTCTGTGCAGACGTGAAGTCAGGTGCTTTTAAGCTAACGCTATGCCTTTTCTACCTTCTGGAGCGCAACGTCTTAAACCACGCAGCCGTGCTTTATGCAGCCGTGCCACACGGTCCTCCGTCAGGCACTGCTGGGAAAATCCTGCACCTTCCGCGTGGCAGCCGGTGAGCGGAGCGGGTCGGGGGCTCTACCCCGGTCTCTGGTGATGCTCCTCCCGTCTGTTGGCTCCGCGCTGCCTTGGGAGGCAGGATGGCGGTGCGGGCAGAGGCATCCCCGCCAGCTCGAGGGCCAGCCGGGGCGAAAGGCCGGCAGCGGAGGTTTGGCTCGAGGCGGCACGAGGGTGGCGGGCGGGCTGCGTGCCTTGCCTCCCGCAGCCTCTGCCCAGGGTGCTCAGCCCAGCCCTGGAGCCCAGGGTGACTGCGCACCCTCCTCTGTGGGGCTTCTGCCATATGAAAGGTTTCCCAAACCTTTATAGAGAGAGGAAGTAATTTTCCTTAACAAATAGCTGTCTGCGGGCAGTGTTTTCCATGCAGCGGTGGAAAGCTGACTAAGGGATGAATTCTTCCGGCAGGTTTTTGGATCCACGTATTAGTAATTCCTTGAAATTAAATGTGAAAACCTGCAACGGCATGAGTTAATTGAGTTTTACATTCCATTAACTCGAATGTTTTAGATCTTACTCTTGGGCAGAGTCAGCCGCCTTCAGGACATCCTAATTTGCACCGAATAAATATTTAATTTGTGCTAATAAAAGAAGGGGCTGTTCTTGGACTGTGCACGTGTGTACAGAGTGAGGGTAAGTGGGATGTAATGTACAGTGTTCATGAGACAATATTGCTTAGCCAGGCTTTTGCCCGGAGCATCTGCCTCAAGGGTGGTGCAGGCAGGGAGCAGGCAGGGTGCAGGCACTGGTGGGGGGCCGGGGTTGGCACTGGCTGGCTCCCCAGGGACAGCTCCCCTCCCGCTGGCGCAGGAGATGCTTTGGACAGAGATTTGACCCAAAATTCGTTCCCATCTCCCAGTCCCTATTGCTCTTCCACCGACACATGCCGTCAGCTCTCTCCGCTCTGTGTTATGTTTCTATCGCCACACTTTCACCTTTCTTTTGATTTCTTTACTCCATTTTCCTTCACGGAAAGCTATTGCTGCTCACAGTTATCTCCAGCTTCTCTCTTCCACTTGTTTCTTTCCCAGTTCTCCTTTTACCATCACTTTCTAATGTTCTAACCTGTCATACGGCTTGTCCTTGAAAAAAACTGCATCTGCACAAAACCACCTCAAAAGCCCCAAGAAGAAATCCAAGGCACCGAAGGCCCCCACCCCGCTGCCCCAGGCAAAGCCTGGCAGGTCAGTCCTGTACCCCAGAGACGCAGGCGGTCCCCAGCACGGGGTGGTGCGGGTGGCCTTGAGATGAAGGCATCTCTCCAGCACCTAGATGGTCTGGTTAGCTGGGTGGAGAGCTGAAAGGGTTTATAGGAATTACCTGGGACCCATCAAGCAAGCTGCCTCGTGTGCTGTTTTCAAGGATCTGTTGTGTTGTGTAAGATTCCCTTTTTTTTCCAAGCAACCTGTTGTCAAAGACAAAGGTCTCTTCAGGTTATCTCACCTTCATCCTAAATTAATATTTTGACCAACTGCAGACGTAAATCTCTGACATAGCCCGGGGCTCTGCTGCGCGGCAGGCGTGGGAGGTGCCGGTTCAGAGGGATGCGGAGGCTGAAATGATGGATTAGTGTTCTGCACTCGCCTGGGTTGCACCTAGTACAAGCTACTGTACTCGTGTCTTTCTGCCGTGAACACCTAATTTATCTCCTTCTCCTTCCTCCCTGCTCGTTCGAGCAGTGGTACAGTATTGCCGTGAACGTCGGCGAGGGCTGCGGCATGAGCGTCGTGCTCAGCACGAAGCCATCCCTCTGCTGGGCGCTCATCGCTTCTCTCTTCTCTTCCCTTTCAGCTGCCCAGTTGGATAATATCGGCTTCAGCATTATCAAGAAATGCATACATGCTGTCGAAACAAGAGGTAGAGCCACTCACCAGATGGTCTTGTTTTGGGGGACGGCCTTGCAGCTGTTCGTAGCGTAGCAATGGCTTACCTGCTCTTTTCACGGACCGGAAGGATTCATTAACCCTCGGAGACCCACGTCAGATATCCCCGCAATGCGCTCGGGCAGAGGCCTTTGCCGAGACGTGCGTTCGCCCTGTGGCCGGGGCTCGCAGGGGTTGGCAAACGTCGGAGGCAGAGTTAGGAAATAATGCAAAATGGGGGAAGGGACCGAAGCTGGGGACTTTGTTTGAGCATCCCTTCATGCGGTACCGCTGCAAAGCACCTCCTCTCGTGTGGGATAACAAATGGAGCTGTGTTTCAGTCCTTCCCCTAAATCTCTTGCGCAGACTACTTACGCACAGGCTTGTTAGCACCTGAGCCCCTCGCAGTGAAATACGGGTCTCGTTCTCACACAAGGGGCCTGCGCTAAGTGCGGCAGAGGCCTCACGGGAAGCTTTGGGCTGAGCAGGGCTCCGAGCTGGCGATATTTCTGCCCCTGTTCTTTCACTGGGGTCTTTTTCCTGCCCGTAGGCAGCGCCATATGTTGTGGGCTATTCAAACTTGACGTTTTCCCCTAGAATATATACTGGCAGGAGGGCAGAAACTGGCAAGAGCAGTTCTTGGGAAAAGTTCAGGGAGGTCCAGCTGGGGAGGTGCAGCACACCCAACCTGGGGTGCTTCGGTGGGAAGGGGCTTCTGCCCCAGCAAGTCATTTGGTTCTCGTCGTTCCCTCTATGAAGAACATGCAAAAGTCTCAGACCTCAACCTGAAGAACTTGGCACAGTAAAATTTTCCAAAGCTGTTCTTGTGTTGTATGTAAAGTGGAGATTCTTCATGGTGCAGCCATGCTCCCTCGCTGATAGTGGTGTGGTGGAAAGATGTCCCTGGATCTTTTATTACTGAGCTAATTGGGGGGTAATACTTGTAATCAATACATGAAAGCCCTGACATCAAAATCAAATTTTACCCTCTTCTATAACTTTGCATGTAGTTGGTGAGAGGGTTTAATTATTTTTGCTGTTGGAGAAGCCAAAGAAATAAAAGAAACGTCAGTAGCTCTTTTGACATTCTCCTAATAAGCTCTTTGTTTTTTCTAGGCATCAATGAGCAAGGGCTCTACCGAATCGTTGGAGTAAACTCTAGAGTTCAAAAGCTGTTGAGTATATTAATGGGTAAGTATCTCATGTTTTGTTAAAGGCAAGTAGATTGTGCTGCTTTGAAGTCTTGCCAGCCGAGAATGGAGGCTCTTGTTGGGGTACCTAATTGTGGTGAATGTGCTCTTAGGGCCACATGCTGTTAGAGGCCAGGAGGTCCCGGGGCACCACTGGCAGGTTGCTAAGGTAGGACTCATGTAGGACATGGCTTTAAAAGGTCTTCTGGTGCAGTCACTGGTGTCCTGCTCACATGCGCTATGAATTTTGGCAGCCTTCCCAAACGCAAGCTAAAATCTTCAAAGAAACAGCTGAAAGCTTTGGTTTTTAATCTCATACCTGCCACGTTGTTCCCAGAATACTTTTTAATTATTTTCTCTTGTGTGTTGCATGCTGCCTGTGGCTCTTCTTACTTTCCCCTTGGACTTTCTTGTGCCTGTTTTAACACGGTCTTGCCCAGACCTTTCAAGCATGCGTTTCCCTCATGCCTGAGGCATCGGGTCCTGTGGTTCTGGGTGCTCGAGAGGAGAGAAGGTGTTGGGTCACACCACGGCAGAGCTTGGTGTTGACGTTGCAGGGCTCCTTTGAGCACTGACCACCCTATGCAGCCACCCTGCAGCTGCCCAGCAGCCCGCAGAAACCTCTCCCCAGCTCTGAGATGATATGATGGCAAGAGAGAGGTTGTCGTGTTTGCTACAAGTGCTTTTGTGCTCTGAACCAGCATTCCCTAATCCAAGCACCAAAACGTGTAGGAGCAAACAGGTCTTGTGATTGTCAGCAATCTGGTAATTGTTCCTGGTACGGGTCTGGGACCACTATGGCTGACTTCTCCTGGAGCGGTTCCTTGTTGGTGATATTGGGTTTCCACCACCCCACAGCTGTGCAAAGGCCTATGTTGGGTCACACTTGTAGGTCTGCATTGGAGAATCTGCAGCCTGACTCCCAGCCCAGCTTCTGTGTCTACTGTGGCCCAGGGGTTATACTTGACCCAAGAAGAAATGCAAGCCGTCCCTGTCTTTGGTCTTTTCTCTACCTTCAGGCCTTGGTGCTGAGGTTGGCTATGGCTGTGTGTGACCGAACAGATCATTTCATCCCCCGAACTAGCAGGTGGCATTTCCATCCCCCAACTGCAGCCCTGTGGCAGTGGGTCCGTCCAGACACACACGAGACAGACATTTGAAGAACTGTTTTGAGAAAACACACTTGGGTTGGAGCAGCAGCAGCTGCCCTCTTCCAGTCCCATCTAATGCTTCTCAGACTTGGCAAAACCACGTATGAAATAGGTGTAATAATGAGGAAACGAGTGCTTAATAATTTGTTAGCACCCTTATGAATGTGTTTGCTACTCCTTGGGGAAATGAATGACATTTGTGGTCGTCGTCTTCTTTCCATTCTCTTATTATCATCACTTTGCAACGTGTCTTCCTTTTCCTTGCCTTCACAAAATGCCAGTGCTCGTTTCTCTGTGTAACTGTGTTTCTCCTTGCAGAAAGTTTTAATCCATTGTGTTTCACTTTCAACATCTTCCCGTCCCCTCTTCCAATTCCCCCTTCTTTTCCCACGGTTACGGTGTTCACCGAGCAAAGCCCATGGTGGCTGTTACAGTTGTCAGCGTTAACCTATGCAAAATTGATAATCTAGGAAACAGAAGGGTAAGGCTTTAAATCAGAGGCTGACGCAAGGGGACCTCTCTGCACCAGTTTTGCTCTGGCATTTGGAAAGTTCACTACAGTCACAAGAGCTGGGGACTGACTCTCTCTTTTATTAGTAGAAGTTTGGCATAGGTTCTGGGGCATGTGAGTATGTCCTGCTAGCCACCCAAGTAGAGCAGATAAGCCAGAGCTGTCTCATGGCACACACGTTTGGCACTATTGCGTTAGAGCAGCGGTTAAAGAGCATTGCTGCCCACCGACAAAAATAGGCTGGGGCTGGGGTGCCCCGCGGTGCAGCAGGTCTGACACGCCAGGTCCTCTGCTTATGCTTTTCATGCCGGAGTGCCTCATCTCGTGAGCTAGCAGAGCAACTGATCCTGTTTTCTTCTTGCAAGGGTGCTCTCAGGCTGTCTCAGTTCTGGGTCGGGGCTTTGACAGATGGCAAAACTTGCTTGGTTTAAGAGCTCTCTGGAGCTGGGAGGGATTCGAAGTTTTGGACACCATCCAGCATCCATTATCTCCTCAGCAACTGAAGCCACTCAGCTGTCGACCTCGTGTCTCATAATGCAGTGATGTATCGTCGGTGCTTTTTCTTTGTTCTGGCACGTCTTCATTAGTTGGTGCTGGAAGCCCCATCAGAGGCGAGTGCGTGCCGGGGGCTGCCGCTCGGGCGCCCAGCGGCTGCTGGAAGTGGGACCCCCTTTGGGGATCTCCCGTGCCATCGATCGCTGGGACGCTTTGCAAACCTGTGACTCCGTAGCTTTCTCTGAATCGCAGGCGATTGAATCGTCTTTGACAATCCCAGCGTTCAGGCTGTCTATGAAGTGGGTATCAAATGGAAATGTGTCTATTGTCAAATCCCCTTCTGTTTTGGGCTGCCCCTCGAGGCTCTGACCTCCTGCGCGGTAGTGGCACTGCTCCGCTGGAGCTCTCGTGTTCGGATCCAGCCCTTGTGAACGGAGGAGCCAAACTGTGCTTGCAACTTCAGGTTTCCCTTATATTTAGAAATTAATGTGGGCAGTGTTACTGATTCACATACAGTTTAAATGGCAAAAAGATCAAGTTTCCCTGAGCGGTGGCTGGTGTCAGTAAGGCTGCCAGGAAGGCCTTTGGCATGAGGTGTCTCGGCAGGAGGTCGGCACTGCGCTCGGCCGACCGTGGAGCAGAGCCTTCCCGTGGGCAGCAGCCGGGTCAGGTACAGTGCAGGGCATGGCCGTGGGCAGAGCAGCTTGTCTTTGTCTAAACCAGGGTGAAGCGTGGAGGGGTCCATGCCCCCAGGGCTGGTGGGAAGCAGGTCATCCGTGGCAATGTAAGCTGCCTTTCCCTAACCTTCACCGTCACCATGTGCCGTCAAAATGAGGGCAAAGCCCAAGAAATAAACAAACTTTTATCAGTCGGAGCTCCCATGAAAGGGTTTATTATGCACAGTGGTGTTACCAGCAGATGCACCATCGAAACTCCGCGTTGAGTGGAGCGTTCCAGCCTCTGATCTGCTCTTCTCGCTCCTTCCCAACGTGAGCCGTAAGGGCTGGTGAGTGGGGCTTCTGATGGCCCCTCACTGCTGGGCTATAGTGTGTCCTGTGGCTGTTCTGGGAATCTCTCGAGCCACCCAGGCATGGGTGAGGATTATGGCTGGATGATGAGGTGGTGCCCCAGGCAGTTCCCCGTGTCATGGAGAAACTGGTGAGGAACTGAAACCAGCTGTCTTATGGCATCAGCAGCTCTTTCCATCCATGTGTTCAAAAAACGTGTAGACGTGGCACCTGGGGACATGGTTTAGTGGGCATGGTGGTGTTGGGTTGACGGTTGGACTTGATGATCTTAAGAGGTCTTTTCCAAACCTTAATGATTCTGTGATTCTATCCCCAGGAGGTAGATGGAGAAGTTCCTTAGAAAGGGCTTTGGGCGCTGGCCGTGCGGCTGGCGGGGGTGGCTGCCTCAGGGAGCGGCCCCTGGCATTGCACACGAGTGTCTTGCTGCAGTTCTGTCACGGCTGTGGGTTTGGGGGTGTCAGACCAGCTTGGGCTTCCCTCCCGCCCGCTGCGCTGCCGTGCCGCGGCCAGCCCCGTTCCCTGCCCCGTGGCGCCCATCCCATCAGCTGGCGTCTGCGGGGATGAATGCATGGAGATGAACGGGGCCGTCATCCCCTCCGCTGCTGCTCCTGTTGGCCTCCGGGGAGAAAAGAAACCAGCAAAACTAATTTTCCGGGAGTGGGAATGGGTTCCTCCCACCCCTGAATTTCTGTGTAGAACCTGCCATGAAAAAACACATTCTAATTTCTTCTTGATTTAGATCTGGAGTGCTGCCGCTCCCTTTTCTTTCCTCAAATACCCCCCGTGTGAGGCTGTAAGTGAAAACCCCCTTTGGCCTCGCAGCCCGGGGGGGGCCGGGAAGCGCTGTCCTGTGTGGCAGAAGGAGCCAACAGGAGCGAGGGTGATGCTGCCGGGACTGGCAGGTTCCCGGGGTGAACAAAGTGCCTGCTTCAGTCTCTGCTGGAATAAAAAGCCCGGGGAAGGCCACTCTTCACTCCCGTTCCCCTTACCCTTCCACTTCAGCCTTTTCAGTATCTGCTAAGAGACAAATTCCAGTAATTTACAGCAATAAGCCACTTCAGGGTTAACACTGCGTTTGGCCTGTGGGTGCTTTTACAGGCCCTGTTTCACATTTACACCAGTTCGTGTGGAAATGTGTCCTTGTGCGGGGGCAGAAGTTGGCCATGGTGCTGGCTGCAGCCACCTCTAGCTGGGGAGACAGATGCTACATCTGTAACCCACAAAGCGAACTTTTTGCAGACTCATAAATTTGAAGGTCAAGGGGAACTGATTATCTGCACTGAGCCTTTTCATGAGACCGGCCATAGAATTTCACCTAGTGTTTCATGAATCATGCCTATAAACTCCTGGATGAGCTTTTGAAAAGACATCCAGTCTTGAGTAGTTTGTTGAACTTCAATGAAGGCCTTGCTATTAAAAAGGGGGTTTTTTAGAAAAGGGTTTGTTTTGTTTTGTTTTGTTTTTACCATGCCAGGCTTATCTTTAATCTATTAAAATTGCCTCCTTGAAAAGGTAGTGCAATAGGAAGTTGCCTTGACATTGACGAAGAAGGAGGGTGTTCGCTCGTGTGATTGCTGAGGCACACGTGATCTTTGTGTGAATATACATTTCTTAAATGTTTACTTTTTCAAGTGCTCCTCTTGATGTTTTTTTTTTAATTAAAATAAACCCTTTGCCCTAAGGGAAAGCCTAACTCTTATTCAGTGCATTCTTTTAATTAGTTTGAAAATTACACTCTGCTTACCTATTGCTTTAAAATTCAAAAGCGCATTATACATGTCTGTGAAAAGACAAATACCCACTGAGCCGAATCCGTGGGACCAGATGGCGTCGGCAGCTGTATCTGGCGTCAGGCTTGGCCTTGGTTGCGGTGAGTGCCTCCAGGGACGCTTGGCACTTCCGTATCACTGAAAGGACCCGCACCCACGTCTCCCAAGGTCCCCGCAGAGGTTTCCCAGGGATTTCGGTGGGAGCAGGATCCTGTTGCGTCTCCAGCTCCTGCTCACCCGGAGCTCGGTGCAGTCAAAGCCTTCTGCTCTGGGGCGGCTGAGAGGTGCCGGGCCAAGTTAGCAAGGAGCGTTCGGGAAGCAGCATGCAGGCAGGAGAGAAACAACGTGCGTCTTATGCCTGCGGCCGGGGCACGTTGGTGCCCTGCTCCTCCCCAGCCGCGACCGGCACAGCACTCCTCGCTTCTGGCACGGAGCAGTCGCCGTCTTTAGTCTTGGTCCTTGGCGCTGTGCGTGAAGTATCCACGGCCAGGCCACTTAATGCCGATCTGATGGTGGCTTTCGCGTTGACTGGTTGCAATCGTCAGCAGATTTAAAAACAAGATGCCGTCTGCACTGGTGGCTGCGAGGCGCGGGTGTGCAGGTGGCAGCGGTCACCGAGGAGCCCCCAGCTCGGCTCCGGCCCCCGTGGCGGTGGGGTCCCGGCGTGGGTGGAGGTGCCGAAGAAGGGAGCGGTCGCTGCTTCCTGAGGGCTCTTTTATTGTCAGATCATTAAGGTGTTTTCACAGAAATCAGTAAAAATAGTGCCTTATTGATCTCACTATGGAACTTTGTGCAAACAAGTCTGGCTTCCTGACCTGGCTCGGTGGTTCGCAGAAGGCAGGGAGAAGCAGAAAGCTGCAGATTCCTGTGAGCAGGGTGTGCGGGCGGCTGGTTCAGATCCGCCTGGGGAAGGAGCGGGCTGCTAGTCCGGAGCCTCCTATTTACATCGTCCAGAGCAGTTGCATGATTTTTTGGTTTCTTTAAAGGAATTTTTAAAAGGAAAGATAGGAGGGGAAAAAATGCAGAAAGGAAGGGAAGGCCCCGGAGGAGATGGAGAAAAGTATGCTGCAATATTTGACAACAAAAATAGAGGCGTTTCGAAGGCTCCCTGGCCCAGACGCTTGCACCGCGCAGAGCTGGAAACCGGAGGGTGGGAGGGCAGCTCCGCGGTTCCCGTGGGACCTGTGAGTCAGTGCCGCAAACCCCCGGGCAGAGGTGGGGTGTGGGGTCAGGGCGGGCGGTGCCGGGGGGCTGAACCCCCTCAGCACGAGCACCGCGAGCGTGGCGGGGTGCGGGGCTGGCACAACGCGCAGTTACGAACTGCAGGACTGGATTTCCTCTGGGCGCGTTGGCATCGCGGCTGTGCGGATGCCCGGTTCCCACGGAGCGGTGCCGGGGGCTGGAAGCGCAGCGCGATGCAGAGGTGCTGAGCCGGTCACTGGCCCCTCGCGCCAAACCGCGGCCAGGCGAGCTGCTCTCCTGGGAGGCTGCTGATGCCACCGGGAAAGGCTGGCTGAGCCCGTGCGTGGCACTGCGCTGGTGGTACCTCGCTGCCCGAGGCCCACCGCGTGCCCTGGTGTGCCACTTTGGCCAGTGCTGGGTCAGACACGCTCCAGAGCTGCCCCAGGAGCCATGCCGCTGCCCTCTGCCTGGCTCTGGGAGAGCGTCCTGTGCCTTCAGGATGAGCCCACCCATCTCCTCCAGCGTCTCATGGCAAAGTTTGCATCAGGCCATTGCAAAGCATGACCCAGGATGACCGTTTGCACAGTGAGGGTACGTGGTTGAGGAAACGGCTCCAAGGCTGTGGGGTGGGAGTGATCCCAGCAGCACCGTCGGACAGTGATTCGGCTGCACTGGAGGGCTCAGCGGGGGGACGGGTGATGCAGCGTCTGCTCGGCATCAGCGGGAAGAGGGTCTCGGTGCCTGGAGCTGTCCCCAGGGTCCTGCCGGGACCCGGGGAGCATAGCCAGCATTGGCATCATGTAATACAGCTTGTACCTCTCTCGGCTATCCCTTGCCGTCACTTCTCAAAGCCGAAGCTATCAGGAGAAACTAGCTGTTGCCAGAGAGCGCTTTGAAGATCCAGCCCTATTTTCATTTAAGACAGTGGTGGAGGGGCAGGGTGAGCAGGGGAGCAGCTCGGACCTTGCCTCTGCTCGATGGTGGGAACAAGGACCTGAGAAGGAGTGTCCTTGGAGGATGGCAGTGCAGAGGTGTGTGCATGTCAGCTGTAGCTTAGAGACCTTCCTCATGAGTGCTACGAGAGCTGTGCTCACGGCTGTGCTGGCAGCCAGCTCTCTGCAGCGTTACGTGTGCTGCTTGGTGACAGGGTGGGCACGAGCTGTGGTGAGGGGCTGCGATGGGTGGATGTGGATGGCAGCTCGATCTCTGCCATCACTCACTGACATTGCACGTCGAGGGCCTGGCACCATCTTGTTCGTTGCGGGGCCTGGGCTGGGTTCTCCCCATGCTGGGAGGTTTGCCGTCATACCCGATGCTCCTCAAGGCTCGCTGCTCGCGGCGGCTCAGGGGCTGCTGCAGACCCCTGCGTCCGCTGCGGCAGTGGAGGAGGGTGAATCAGGCATTTAAAGATGGCAAGAAACAGCCTGGGATAGGGAGGATGGAGGAACAGAATAGGATGACATCAAGAGACCAGCGGTGACAAAACAAACTGCAGCGCAGTTCTGCCGTGCCAGTGGCCCTCCGAGCTGGAGCTGCCTCTGCGCTCCGTGCCCTGCACCGCTTCTACACACCCTGGGTGCTCCTCCTCTCCCTCGCCGCTAGCGCAGCTCGAACCAAGGAGCCTCGCTGCTCCCTCCACGTACCTTGGCAACGGCGAGAGGCTCCCAGGTCGTGGCAGTCCCCGGGGGGGCCTGCAGGCGTTCCTGCTCTGCGAGGCGTCAGGAGCTGCCCAGCCCCGGGCCACCCCGCGGCCAGCGTGGGCTGGCGAGGGCGGCGCTTGCTGGCACATTCCTGGAGCGGTGAGCTGAGTGAGGGTCCCCTGGGGCGGGCAGCCCGGCGGAGGACGTGCGAACGCCGGCTGTGCGGGAGCCTGGCCGCAGAGCTCCGCGTGCAGCAGCCCCGCTTCCTCCCGCCCGTCCACATGGAATGCAGCTGTGGAGCCGAGGGAGTGCGGATCTGCCTTCCCACACCCTCCGCGGCAGGTCGGGCTGGCTCCAGGGACTCTTCCCCGCCTTGGGTGGGAGAACAAGCCACCTCCTGTCCCCCCGCACACCCGGGCAGGGTTCCTGCCTCTGACACCCCGTCTGTCCGGCTGCCCGACACCCACCGACCACCACAGAGGCCGTGCCACCGTTGCTGCTGTCGCTGATGGTCGTTCGGGCTGTGGCGATGCCTTGCAGCCTACTTGGGGCTGGGATTTTTCTGCTGAGTCCTGGAGGGTCTCCGTTTGCCTGTGTCCACGTCGTGTTTGTGCCCTGCTCTGTCACCACTGTCGCTGAGCACCAGTCTCCTGCACCCTGTGTAATGTCACGCTTTGAGTCAAACTGCTGATCTCATTGCTCATGATTAATGTTTTTCTTTTCTTTTTCTCGTCCCATGCAAGCGAGCGTGACCCATCTCGTGTAACGAACTCTGCTTCCCTGCAGAAGTGTCTGTTTGGGATCAGCTTGTGGTCACTGGGCTGGGGAATAGCAAATAAAATGGAACATGACAGTCTTCCCACACAGCTGAGCTGGTGAACTGGTATGAGTTGGTATTATCTTCACTTTTTTCTTTTTTGTCTTTTTCCTTAGATCCCAAAACAGCCACAGAAACAGAAACAGAGATCTGTGCAGAGTGGGAGATAAAGACCATTACTAGTGCACTGAAAACTTACCTGAGGTAAGTCAGAAAAGCCTCATCTGTCCTGCGGCTTCAGGACGGACTCGGTGACGGTCTCAGGCATTACTGCCTGTTATTGCAGATCCTTAACGGTAGCACTTTGATGGAAGCAAAGAAGAAACTGCTCTTAGAGAATTTATTCTGGCTTTTCCCTTGACCCTCCAGCATGTTTGAGTAGGACCTGGGGAACACTATCAGCTCTCTGAGAGATACACGTATCATACAAACGTGATTTTAAAAGCTCATTCTAGCGTCCCCTGCCTCGATTTAAGCTTTTCCCTAAGCTTTTCACGATGGGCTTCCACCTAATGAGTGTGTGGCAGAAGGTGAGCGCAGTACGCCTCTAACGGCTGTGGCTGAAGTGCTTTTTCAGAACCGGGTGCTGAGCTTTATTGTAGTAATAATTTCTGTATGCAAGTTGATGCCATTATCATCATGGGTTATCTTCCCAAAGGGTTAGCGTGTTGGCAGCAGTCAGCATCTCATTATCCACAACGTGCTCCTACCTGTCGCGACGGCTGCTTCTTGCTTGCTGCTGCTGTTCTGGGTGTTGGGTTTTATTTGAGAGAGAGTGCACAAGAGAGCGAGTAAATGCAATTACGGTGATGAGTGTAATTAGCTCGGTGGATCTCAGCCTAGAAAATCACAAAACACTACATAATTTTGCATGATTGGCAACCTTTGCTCCAGAGCTTGAACTGTTTGCAAAGCAATGAAGAATGTCGGCAGCACCGAGGTGTCCCGTTGAAGGGATGTGGAAGTGGAGGGGAGAATGGGGAATTTAATGGGAACGGTGACTGTTAAAGTTTTATGACTAGGCTTGTTTCTCTTTTTAATTTATTCTTAAACTTACTTGGAAACCATGGGCTCACTAATGTGCTGAAACTCTGTGTTACTGAAAGAATGCTAAAATTAAAAAGGAATTTAGCGTGGTGCAGAAAAGGAAGCAAGAATAAATCAAAGGTACTTCAATAGATCTCATTCCTTCTTATGGGGGGAATTAATTAGAGTTGCTATTGCTTAATTCTGCACTTTTAAAAATGGAACTGAATTTATGGTAAGGGCAAAGCTTTATTTCTGTGGATTGTGTTACTCAGATGTGTTTTGTGTGGGTTACCTTTTTATCTTCCAGAATGCTTCCAGGGCCGCTCATGATGTACCAGTTTCAAAGGAGCTTCATCAAAGCAGCAAGTGAGTTTGTTGATGTTTATGGCACCGGTCTGAAAGAGGAGCGTGATTTGCAAGTAACTGAGCGTAACCTCTGCCCTTCTGCTTCCCCACCGACCTCCTTCTTCTTAAGTCCCGGAAAGCAGAATAAGAATTGGGAGACAAGGGGCATGTTGTTGTTTGGGACTTACCGGATGAAAGCGGAACGCAGACGGTGCAGGGGGAGCGGAGAGCTGGCTGGTGCTGGTGGCCGCTCCTGCAGTTCGGTCTTATTTTGACCATCATCTGCCAAAAAGACGGGGCCCGTTGTTCCGACACCACCTACGGTGTTTTGATCTGATTAGTTGTGGTTCAGAAGTCGGTGCCGCTTTCCCTTGGCTGCCCTGGGAAGGTGCTTTGTGTGAGAGCAGGTAACTCCCCGTCGGCAGCTGCGCAGCCTGTGTGCGCGCGGGTGGGACCAGGGCGTCAGCAGGGCTCACGTGCTCCGTGGCCACGTCGGCGGTGGCTCCTTGGACGGCTCCCACTTAGGCTGTCGGGGCACGTCTGCCAGCACCTGCGGACCCCGCCAACCTGTTGAGGACCAGATGCTACAAGCTCGCCGGGCGCTGTGCTGAGCACGTCCTGACGGTGCTTGGGAACACATTGGACGGGAACGCGCCAATGTTCCCGTTGCTGGAATCGGAGGAACGCTCTGCTTACCGCCAGCCCCTTCCCTGATCACAACTGGCTTTTCACATGGCTGGCATCCGCTCTCAGCTCGCTGTTTCAGCCCATTGGTTTCTTCCTTTTGCAAACAGCTGGTTGGAGTTGGTAGAAAGGGAAAAGCGCCGTGGAGAGTATCCGCAGCGTGCCTGTGTGTAGGTTGGAGTAGTGAGCGGGGAGCCTTGGGTCCCTGGGATGTCTGTCGGTGTTAGTGTTTGGGCCTGCATGCCTTTTTCCATAATAACCCCCCTGATGTAGAGATAAATCATTTTTTATTTCCAATGCAGAACTGGAGAATCAGGAGTCAAGGGTGTCAGAGATCCACAGCCTCGTTCATCGGCTCCCAGAGAAAAACAGGCAGATGCTGCACTTGCTCATGAACCACTTGGCAAAGTACGTTTATGACTGATATGTTTTTCTCTCCTTTTTCCACTTCCTCTGAAAGTTAATAGTGGTAGAAAAGTTTCCTTGTGTGTGTGTGTGCGGTGTTGAGTCAGATCAGGTTGGTGAGTAACTGGAAACCCGCGTGTGAGCGAAACGAGGGCTGACAGACGGCGCGGTGCGGGAGGGAGGGAGGGAGGGGGGCTTTCCCACTGACCCACGTCCCCGCCGTGCCCTGCCTGCGTGGCCGTGCCCCGGCCCCACGGCAGCAGGAGGAACCCACGCGCTATGGGGACTATGGCGTTGCCTTTAACGGCACAGCGGTGGGCTTCGGCTATCCAGAAGGCAGAGCAGAGGTTAAGCACCTCAGTGGGTTTCAGATCAAGCCTGGTATTAAGGGACTAAAAGCTATTTCTTTGCTGCCATAGAAGGCTGCTCTGGGGCCTACCTTCTGCCTTTGTGCAGCCTGATTAATCAATGCTTGTCGGTCACCTTGAAACTTTTCGAGGGCAAAGGAATTGAATAAATTTTTTTGCTTTCAGTGATAGAGCTGACCTATAATTTCCCATCTTCTTCCTGTTCCTGCCGGTTACCGTGGAAACCTTTGATTAGTGTTTAAAAAGTGAAAGCCTCATCAGGTGCTTGTGCCAGCCTCAAGGCTGCCGGGTCGCGCCTGCCCTCGCTGTTCGCACCAGCGCTGCCTGAGCAGGGGGGATTAGCCAGGGCTTGGAAACCTGGGGAAGGAGTTAATCGGCGTAACCGTTTAGAAGGCGGCCTGGGAGAACACGAAGTTATCTGCTTAAGAGAAAAAATAACAAATGATACTTGAAATAGGCTTAAAAATGACTCCAGATGCTTTCTTGTGACATGGGTTTGTATCTGTTCCATGGCTCCCCGGCAAGGCTGTTAAAAACCAAAGAGCTGGTTTAGATCTCCGTTTCAAAACCTTCTGCATTTACAGGCTCAAGCCAAGGGCCCGGCAGTTCCAGGTACTCCCGTCGGCCAAATATGCGCGAGGAGTCTCGTAACTGCTGAAGTGCTTCTCATTGAAGGGAAAACCGGGGGGCGGCCGCGCAGAGCTGCGGGCAGGGGAGGCAGGTGATACACTGGGTTTCATGCTGCTTTAGTAGGGAAGGAGCTAAACCAAAACACAAACAATGAGCGTGGTGGTGCGTGCTATATTAGGAAGAGAAACGGCTCACAGGGATTATTTAACGGGACAAGAATTATCTCGGAGAAAGGCAGGAAGCCGAGGAGCGAGAGCCCGCTCTGCTGAGCCCGCCGCCCTGCAGCGGCTCTGCCGGCGCTGGCGCGGTTCCGGGGGGGACGCTGGGCTGCGGGGGCGGAGGAACGGCCAGCCCTGGCCACGGGCTCTCCAGCAGCCCTCCCGTGTCTGTCCTGCAGCCCCTGCTCGGCAGCTCTGCTGCCGCGGGAGCGCCGGGCAGGCAGCCCGCACGGGGGCTCCTGACTGCGACGCTTCTGAATGAACCGGTTGAGGCAGCGGTACCGTAAAAACTGGATTAAAGGCGTTGCAGTGGAGAGGAAACCTCACGTCTGCAGGAGATGCGTGGAGGAAGGGAGAGTGTGGCAGAAGGGACGGGGGCCTGGCTGTCCCAGGTGTCCTGCGTGGGGATGGGGGATGCCCCGGGGTGGGGACCGGCGGGGTTTGGGTGCTGCCCCGTCCCTGGCGAGGGGGGCCGAGAGCAGGGCATCCACAGCTGATGCGGGCAGAACCGAGGGGCCCCTTCCTGGCCCTGCCCAGCTGGCCTGCACTTTTTGGAGGGGATTGCCTCATCTGTTTCTGCTTTTTTTTTTTTAATTATTTTTATTTTAAGTAATGTATGAATATTCAAGATTTGCATTTTTATCAGATGAGCTAAAAAAATGCTTCTCACAGTGTTACTGTGGAGCTCTCTTACACTAGAAGCAGAACTCGATCTGTATTAGTCAAATAGAGAAAGCGAGTCTGTCCCACGTTGTCTTACATCTGCTGGTTTTTTTGGTTTGTGTGTTCGCTGCGGCTCACTGAAAAGGGACACGGGGCTCATCGTGTGGTGTGGGGCTGCCGTTAATATCAGTAATAAAACTGCCCTAATACAGCTGATGATACATTAAGAAATGGCAATTATTAACAGAAATTAAATATCAGCCGGGATCAGTGCCTTTGAGGTGGTTGAGCAGTGCCCGCCCTTCTGCGCGGCAAAGGAGGGAGAAATGTCGTGGGTTTCCCGTGGCGGGCGGGCGCGCGCCGCAGTGTGGCGGGCGGCGAGAGGGGCGCGCGCCCCGGCGCGGGAGGGGGAAGGGAGGGCTGGAGGCCGGGGGGGACAGATCCTGGGGACAGGCACAGGCAGGCTGGAGGGAGAGGAGTGTATAAATAGAATATGAAGTTGATTTCTGCCTCTTACTGCATCTCTAGGCCTATTTGCGCTGCCTCCTGTCTCATGTTCAGGTGTCCAGGCAATTATCCACTGTGAAATACAGAGCGTGAGCAATCCCTGACTGTGCTCCTTCGTCAGGAACGTAACACTGCAAATCTCCTCCTCTGCTCTACAGAGCCCAGTTCTAGTGAAACTTGCTATTAGATGTTATTCTTTGACCTATGAGTAGGTGAAACCCTTAATTTTCCTTCTTGGGACGTGTTCGTGCTGTCAGGATGATGATAAACCCAGCTGTGGCTTACTGTTCCCAATAGAGAGGAGATCTCTTTGTTCTGATGTTTTTCCAAGCGGATCTCTGCAGGAGAGCCTGAACACCTGCAGTCCGGCCCGTCCCTGGAAGCCCCATGCCTGCATCTGCTGGCCCTGCCAGTAGGCATGATGGAGGCTGCAGCAACTGAAGCTGGGGAGACTCTGGTCGTCTTAAAAGTTCTCCTGGTTTCTCTTGTCTCAGGCCACAATAGCCCGTGCCTTTCAAAGAATTGAAAGGCAAACCCAGCACGTATCTTCTCCTGTTTCTTGTAGCTGTATTAGTTACCAGCGTCTCTATCTCTTAGTCTGTCTGTTACTTCTCGCAGCTTCAGCGTTTGCAGGGGCTGGCTGGCGAGAGGGCTCCTCACCCCCTGCTTTAAACGTAAGAAATGCACTTTTTAAAAAGCTACATGAAGAGCTGATGCCAGGAGACGTGGCGAGCTCACTGTGCGAGCATGCGTGGCACCCGAGCGCGCGTGGCCGTGACGCTGCCCCTTGCCACCGCGGGCTCCCTGCTCTCCCAAACGCCTTTTCCAGCATCTTTTTTTTAGGATTTTGTGCCCAGTCTTCCCCGGGCCCGTCAGGGCAGGCGGCTCGAGCTCCGCACAGCACAGGACTCCTCACACCGTCCTCAGGGTTTTCTCTTTTTATTCTGGGAATTTTTTTCCACTGTTTCTAGTTGGAAGGGAGGAAGACGGTACTTCCTCGGTGCTGCAGAGCACCCTGTGTGCAGCAGGCTGCCCCACAGCACATCACCTAGCAACACGCTCCCGCTCGCGCGTTTCTGAGTTGTTTTGCTGCAGATAGATACCTTTTTTTGGCCCAGCACCTATTTCCAAGAATGGCTACGCTGTCGATTTGAATGCTTTTTTATCAACACAATGTGCCAGCTCTGATCAAACTATTTTTTTTTTTCTGCCAAAGAAGTTGAAGTGGTTCAAAGCGAAGCGGAAGCGCGCGCGGTGCTGCCGAGCTTGCGGGTGGCTGCGCCGATGGTGCTGCCGGGACTGGAGCTGGTTGCAGAAAATTGCCATTTTTTGTTAGTGGAGCTGCGATCTCATCCCTGTGTCTGTCTTCTTTTGTAATGTACTTTCTCACCAAGGAGTAAATGCTTTGGAGGTGCAGCGCAGGAGGATTTCGCTCTGATTATGTTTCAAGCATTTAAGAATTTTTTTTTTTTGCATTGACACAATGTGACATCTGAGCCTTGCTTTGTCCTTGTGGCAGTGAGATCCAGGTTCTCCAGTACAGGTGGTGCCGTGCTTGCGCACCCTTCAGCGGGGCTCCCGAGCCCTCCCACGGCTCTGCGTCGCTCCGTGCATCGCTGCTGCTGCTCCACACGTCCCCCGGCCCGAGGAGCGGGGCTGCCCCTGCCTGCACGTCTGCTCCTCTCCTGGCAAAAGGTCAAAACAATTAAGGAGGCTGCAGAAGAAATGTGTGTACGTGTGTTTAGCAGAATTAATTATCTTTAATCATTCACAGCTGCGGCCTGGCCAGCAGTGACTAGTTCCCTTTGTTTTTGCTGCAGTGGTGTTTTCTAGTTTATGTGTTTTAACCAACATGATAGTGATTGCTATCTCGAGCACGAATTGTTTTCCACTTATCAGTGCGGATGGTTTCCATGGGCTCTGCAGGGCGGCTGCTATCGGCCGTGGCCCCACAGATCCAGCAAAAGAGCCCTCCGCTGCAGCCCGTTGGCGGGACAGGGCAGGGGCCGGGCGCGGAGCGCAGCGCGTTTCGGAAGGCTCTCTGCTGAACGAGGGATTGTTGGCAAAGGAGAGGAAGAAAAAAATCCCCCAGGTCGTCTGCCTAAAAATACAACCCGGCGCTTGTTTTCCTTTGCATGGAGCAGTCCCGTCCTTGGCAGCCCCGCGCCATGCTCCCCGGGCCGTGCTGCCCGCGCAGAGCCCCGCGGGAGCCGGGGTCCCCGGCAGTGGCGCGGCGCTTGCCGCAGTGTACTCTGTGCCCGGCGGCTTCGGGAAACCCACCAAGGCACACGCGCAGGTCTCGCTGCGGCTGCTGCCCCAGAAATGCGCTTTTCCTTGGGTTGTTTTCCCCGTTTCCCCCTGAAGGTGCAGCCGGCGAGGAGGCTGACGCCTCTTGGCACGGCAGGTCTGATTTCATCCCCGTGGCAGCTGTTTATGCTGCTGTCTGGTAACTATTCATTTGCTTGATTTATGTATTACTTCCAGTAAGTCATTCTTGTCCAGGACGTTCTGGAAATTTCCACTAGCCGCTGAGGCCTCCGAGATGCACTTCTCTCATATGCTCCTCGCCTGATTTGGCTGCCAAAAGAAAACAGCGAGCGAGCTCTCTGGCCTTGCGTGGCCAGGCCGGGCAGCGATCCTCCCACGCTGCTGCCCGCTCACCGCGCTTGGCGAATGCTGGTTTTTTCCCTGGCGCCTGTTTCTGATCCCTTTGGATCTTGGCACCGCGGGGTCCCGGGTAAATCCCCGGGAGTTCTGAGTGTCCCAAAGGATCTGGGTGCTCCGGTGGGCAGCAAGAGGCATGCCACATGAGGGGTGCCTCCCCGTAGGCACGCTCTGCCTTGTGGGAGCCGGGAGAATCCTGCCTGGGGCTCGTCTGTCCTGCGTCTGGCTCTTGCCGTGCCTTTTTCTTCCCTCTCTCCTTTTTTTCCTTTCCTCCTCCTGTTTTGTTTATCTGCTTTTTGTCTTGGTTTGGAGCATCGAGTCCTGGTACCTGGGGAGCTGGGACGGGTGCTGCTACGGGGCTGCAGCCTGGTGAGCACCGTGCCTGTGTCCTGGGCTGGAGCTAATCCCATGCCAGAGCCAGTCCCGTGCCGGAGCCGTGCCACCGGTGCTGCTGGGCATCCCCAGTGCTGCTGCGCTGAGGCATCCACAGTTCCATCTAACCCACTACGCTGTCCTGCGGACGGCAGGTCCGGGCGGTTTAAGGCAATGCCATGGGGCACGAGCCCAGCCCGGCTGCAGCTCCCCGGAGCTTCATCCCCACCGCGGCGGCCAGTGCCTCCAGGTCCGTCAGCTGCCGGTGTGCACGGAGGGGTGTATCCGCGTCGGTCCTGTTGTGTGTGTGCGTCCCCTATACGTACCCCGGGCAGGCAGGGCAAAAGGTGTGAAGCAGCTTATAGGGTAAGGAAGAAGGAAAGTTGAGGCTGATCATGCTGAAACAAAGCAAAGCAAAGCAAAACAAAACAAGAACATCCTTGTTTTTGGAAATACAGTTCTAAGCAACTATTTTAAATCATCCTCTTCCCAGTTGGAGCTAAGCCCACTCAGATCAATAAAAATCCCTTTTGTTTTAATGCTTTGACATGATTAGCAAGTATAGCCAGTTGTCTGTTTATTTTTGTGTTCCTGCGTGGGAAAAGCCAACCAAAGCAGCAGCGATGCAGCGGCTCCCTGCAGACGGCCGGAGAACGGGGGTTTGGAAAGAGCAGCCTGGGAGAGTGGGTGAAGGGGAAGGTAGCGGCGTCGGCAGCGCGCCGTGCCGGGGACCCGTCCTCGCTCCCGGCTCCGGGAGGGCAGCGCGATGTCCTCCGAGTCTCCCTCCTCCATCGGATCGGAGTTTGTGCAAATTCTGGGGTATTTTTAACATTGGAGCCAGGGCGGCGGATGGGAGATCGCTCTGCAGATTCATTTGAAATCGTGGCGTGCCCGGCTTGCCTGGCTAATTTAATTACAGCGTTTAACTGGAACCACCTGTAGCTCTGTGGAAAGACAAAGGCCGCGGAGGTCCGCAGTCCCCGGCAGAGCCTCCAGCGGGGCTGCGCGGCCTCTCGGGCTCCCCCGCGCTCGCACGCCGTCCCGGCAGTAATGAAATCTGCATGTCTGAGCCCTAATGTCCCCCTTCTTTCCTTAGCTTTTGCATTCGGCTCCTGAAGATAATTTTACCTTTAACACAGTTTGTTAGGGGGGTAGTTTTTTCAACCAGGGAGCTGTGCGGAGAGGAAGGAGCCTGCCCTGTGCCTTCTCTGCCCCTCCCCAAATCCTGTGCATGTTCAGCTCCCACAGAGACAGAGGCAGCTCTTGGACGTGGCCAGCGGGCACTCAGACCCCCCCAGCTGTCGCAGGCAGGCTCTTAGATGGTCTTGATCTGTTTGCAGATGGCCTGCATCCGTTTTTCTTCTGCCACCACACAATAATCCAGTGGATTATTGGTGGTGGGCCCGTATGATCAGCTCCTTCCGCCTACGTGAGTTCGGAGTACGTTACACCAGAGATACACAGCAGCAGCACGAGGAGCACGGTCCCAAGCTGCATTTGCAATTAGCAAAGGACGCTGTGAATGCAATCCTTTTTTTCCTGATATTTTCTCTGCTCAAGACATGCGGTAAGAGGGGTCCTTTCCCACCGCTGAAGCCCGTCTGCGGGAGGCAGCCGGTGCTCGAGGAGCAGCTCTGGCGTGGTGCAGCGGGTCCTTGTGAACCATTCGTGCCTCGGAGCCGGAGGTGTCAAAGCCTCGCGGGGCAGCAGCAACGCCTCTGGTTTCCCCGTGCCCTTTCCTCGTCTCTCCCTCGCATGCTTTGTTCGAGGAGCTGGTGATGATCTCCGCAGAGCGGAGACGCTACGGGCGCAGCCGGTACTGGGGGGGCACGGTGTCGATGGGGGGTGTGCAGCTCCCTGGGGACGCGGGCCCGGGAACGCCGGGCACACTGTGCAGAGCACGAGGCTGGGTGCATGCCCTCCCCCTCGCAAGCTCTGGCTCCCTCTTACCCTTCTGGTTTTGTTTTTAATATAAGATTCTGCAGAATTAAAAAAAAACACCAAAAAACGCTGTAGGTGTTTGCTGTGTTTTTTGGGCTTGGCTTCCTGTAATGTGTAAATTAGCAAAAGGTTTTGTTCTACTTCTGCAAATGAACTTTTAACCTCCTTAGCCTGGATTGTCGATAGATTAGCTCTTTGCATTTTCTGGTAGCTTTTCTTGATGCTTCTCCAAAAGTTCCTTATATTTTCTGAAGGCTCCTCAGTTTGTAGCTGGAGAGGAATGCACTTGAGAGACTGCAGCACCTCTCTTACCAGATTCTTTGCAACTCTTGTATCTTCATCACGCATAAGAGTCATCCCTCTAGATGTGATAATGCGTGTCTTAAATTAGGTTAAAGCTTACATTACCAATGCCGGCAAGACCAATCATTTAGTAGCATGTAATGCGGGGCGCGCTGGGTTTGCTGTGGAGTTCCTGTGGTTGAACATGCTGCCGAGCTCCCGCTGGACAGCCGAGATCGCCGGGAGAAGCACCAGGCATTTTGTGTGACCGAAGCGTGAAGTCTTGTGGGCTTGCGTTTGAACTTCACATTGTTGGGTAGAGGTTGTTGATAGCGCGTAATTATCTGGATTCCTTTTAGTTGTTTATCACAGTGAAACTGAAACTATGTACAGAAACAGATTGAATCTAGAATGAGCGAAGGAGTTCTGATAAATAGCTGGCATCTCTCCCTGGTGGTGTCTCCTCCATCCCTGCAGACAGAGTAGGACTTAGACATTTTAATGAGAGCTTCTCTCGATTGCTCTTTATGCTGAACAGACACAGTACGAAACCAAATTCAATTATACAGATTTTAGTCAAATCTTTTTTCAACAGAAGAAAGGAGAATAGAAGTCACCAGCGCCAAGATGTCTTTGAGCTACGGTTTTCCGCGGGATGCTGCGAATGATCCCGGCCCAAGCTGGACCTGTCTCCTCTGTCCATCTTCAAGTGACTAAACCGCACGTCTAGTCGAGGTCTAGACTTTTTGTAACTACGTTCAAGCTTAGAAGCATATATTTTTAAAACGGTCTTCTGCTGTTGTGTGTGAAAGGCACACCTGGAGGGGTGCGGGGCAGAGGGTCTGAAACCCGCCGTTTGGGGCAGGGAGGGCCAGGAGGAGAACCGAATGCGATCACAGCTTCCATGTAGAAAACCTCTGGGGACGCTGGCACCCGCGCGGGGAAAGGAGCTGCTTTGCGTAGGACCTTCTCTGGCTTGGTAGGTGATGCCAGGCAGACCAGGACTGAGCTGAAGGAGCCGGTCCTGCTTTCCACGGGCTTTACGTGTGCCGGTACGTACAAATGTATGTGGGGCACGGGAGTCTGGAAGTGCGTTTCTTGGCTCCTGCTCCCTTGATCTAACTCACCCCGTGGAGGGAGGCGGCAGGAGGGTCTGTACATCGGCTGCACGGGTGCCCCACTGTGAGGTTGGGGATTAGCAGGCTGTTATTTTATTAAATTAAACAGTTACTGTACTCTTCTAATGTAGTTCCATGGAAGTTTGTGGCAATTTGACCATTATCTACTGCCATGAAAAGTAGGAAGGGCATCGTGGGGTGAGCGGGTTTGCCCGCGCGTGTGTGACAGGGCGCACAAAATCGGGGGGGGGGGGGAATTATTTTTCCAGTTGTTGGGAAAAACCTTGTTCCACTGGCAAAGGTGGGACAAGCATTTTACTTGCTGTTGTTAAGCGTGACTTTAATTTATTCTACAAAGCTGGTTATTTCTGTCTTCCCTTTCTTTCCATTTAAGCCAATTTTTTAGGAATTGAGTGTTTTGGAGAATCTTGCATTTCTGAAGCAAATATGCTCCAAAATACCTCTAAGGTGGAAGAAAAAAAGTCAAAAAACCTCCTTTCTTACTCTTCCCTGTGGCAGATGCACTTGCATGAATATACAGGTGTACACGAGGGTAACTTCTGCTCATTACCCTGCGACCTGGCTCTCGGCTGTGAACCGTTTCCCGTGCCTCGCTGGAGGGACAGCCCCCGTTGGGCTGGAGAGCGGTGGGAGCTGCACTTGCTAAAACCGGTGCCGGTTCTTGCTGGGAGGCTTTCTGGAAGCCTGTTTACTTTGGCTGTTTTCCATCTGTCAGGTAGGCTTCGGCACGTCGCTTTCCGTCGCGGCAGATCTTTCACAGGATTTCTTGTTAGCATATACTTGCTCATTCAGGTTTATATTGCCCCGCTGGCTATGGAGGTTTTCTTACTGCAGCATGAAAGCATCAGCAATCTGTGTTTTTAGAGGAAAACCCGCCCGTGCAGCGGGGCCTTTGCTGGGGGCACCGGGACGGCTCTCGTGGGGCTGCAGGCACAGCCCGGAGCTGGCCAAAGCCCCGCTGCAGCACGAGCCGCCGCGGCTGTCACTAATGGGTAAAATAACTGTTATTATTGTAAAGAGGAAAGATGTACTTGAGTGTAGCAGGCTGAAGTTAAAACTGAACGCTGTGCTTGCACACATACAGCCAAAATTAAGGGAAGAAGCGCGAGGCTGGGTGTTCAGGGTGCGGGGTGTGGGAATTGCATTCACCTGGTGTTGCCTCTTGGTTGCGTGCTGTGAGCGTGAAGTTCGCTGGCGTTGGGGTTTGGGCCGTGCAGGAAGGGTGGCAGATGCTCTGCAGTGCCCGGCGTGCTGTCCTGTGGGCTGCAGGAAGGGTGTTGGTCTCAAACAGGGCATTGCCATTGCGGGGTGGCAGTGGCACGGGGGACAGCTGCTGCAGCGCTGGCAGCCCCGGTTCCAGCTCCGTCCCCGGGGGACGTTTGAGGGTGAAGTCACCTTTGGCACTTCTGCAGGTGGAAACTGCGGTGACGTTCTAGCATCAACTCATGGCTGTGCCTGTGGCTTTCACTGGGTTATCGGTGGGGACCCACGGAGCTGCCAACGCCTGGGGAACATGCCAGCCCCATGCTGCTCATCCCGGCCGCAGGCTTGGGCTGAGGGTTGGTGAGCAGGTTTGGGACCCCCCTGTCAGTGCGTTCCCCTGAGATCTTGCATCAAGCTGAGCTTGCCCAAAGCCAGAGATGAAGGCTTTGGAAACCGAGGTGATTTGGTCTGGGAAGCCTGAATCAGAGGAGCGTTGCAGCACCATATGTGTTTTCCTTGCAAGTCACAGCATGCCTGGTATTCACACTGATCAGGCTTACGGATACTGAACTTCACGTTTGGCCTCTGCATCTGTTCAGTGCGATACGAGCGCTTTGTTTTTTTTTCCCTGGGAGTGAACCCAAGCATCCAGCTGTGGCCAGATCCACCCGCGAGAAAAAGTCTTGTTGGAGCAAGTCAAACTGCCCAGAGACCGTGCAGGCGCAGGTTTTGTCCCAGCTGAGCAGGGAAACCCGAGCGCGATGCGTCTGCTTGCTGAAAACCCCTTTAATTCCCGATGTTGCATCTGAAGGTTTTGTCAACTGCTTTCAGAAAGTTCCTCCTTGTCTTCGCTGGGAAGTTTTGTATTTCCCTGGTGATCTGTCCTCCTTTTGGATCCGCTGGCCTCCATCTGCATTCCTCAGAACTTGGCTCTCCCCGCTCCTCGCTCGAGCGGCGGTGCCGTAGAAGTTGCGATGCTGCGAGCCCCTGCGGCAGGCTTGGGCTGCGAACGGTGGTGTTTCACCCGTGCGCCCGTCCCTGTTCCGGCGTGCTGAGAACACGCAGTCGCCATGTGGCGGCCGAGCGAGCCCAGCAAGCTCGTCCTCCCGCGGCTCCAGGCTCCTCTGGCCCTCGCAGAGCTCCCCTCACTCAAGAGCAGCCCAGAAGAGCACAGGCATATCCAGAGCCATAATAAACACGACAGGATAAGTTACGGTTATGCAATTCGTAAGTGTATTGTTTCTGCGTGTGTGCGCCTCAGCCTGGGAGATGAGGCGGAGCTGGTTGTGCTCCCCGGTTCTCAGGGGAAAGTCTCCTTTTGGTAACTTGAAATAGTTTCATGATTATTGTTACTAGTCTTACTTCAGAACTCAGGATGCTTTTTTCCTGACCCAAGTTTACTTTTCACAGAACTCAGGATTGGGCTTCTCTGGTTTTGGGTACCAGGAATGGCAGGGATGCTAGCGCCGTTCAGTCTTCCTTCTGAGCATGAGGAGGTGCCTCCTGAGGCTGCCGCGGCTGGGTAACCCACACAGGTCTGAGCGAGGGGCGAGTAATCCCCAGGGAGCTGCAGGGCCACGCTGCCCGGGGCACGGCTCCTCCGGCCCCTCGGAGAGGGGCGAAGCCGAGCAGCGGGAGCGCTGGCGTGGCGGCCAGCCCGGCCCTCGCCCGGCTCCTCGCCGGCTCTCCACCTACACGCTCATCAGCTGCAGCCCAATTAAACTCAATAATGTGCAGGGATGACTTGAATGCACCCAGGAACATTTCCCAGAACTCATTAGATTTTATCTGATAAATACCACCAATTGTGTGCGCTAGCAGCCGCCTGCTCTTGTCCGGCAGCGTGCGCGATCCAAATTAAATGGATGGAAATGGGGGGAGCGGAGGGGCAGGACACCGGCTGCAGGGTTTCGCTTGAATGAAACCGCCTGCTGAAGCCCAGCAGCCGCGCTGAGCCTCTGCCCCGTGCAGGGAGCTGTTGTCCCCCCAGAGAAGATCTTCCTTGCGAGGGCTCGGTGGGAGCAGGGCTGCTGCCTCGGCTGGGTCCCGCCGGCGTGCGTTCGTACAGCGCTGCCGCGCACCGGCTCCCTCGCCACCAGATGGGTGGCGGGTCCATGGGCGCTGCTGTCGCCCCGCGTGCTGTCTGCGTGCTCTCCGCTTTTTATCTTTCACTCATGTCCAGAGTCAAATGCAAGCGTTTAAGTTGTAACAAACTACCCAGAGCAGCCTGGATAATTTTGGGGATTGCTAGCCCTCCGCATGATTGGCTTTTCACGTGAAATCGCAGCTCTAGTGGCGGTGGCAGACATGAAATGTATTTTTACCTGCAGCAATATGGATTAACTGCATTATTTTCCATCCTATAAGGTCTTGTTAGGCCAGCCGTAACAAGCGCTTTGTTTTCAAAGGTTTGTCCCAGGCATGGAAATAGAAGCACTCCAGACATTGCCTTTGTTCCCTTTCAGATGCCTGTTTGCTCAGAGATTTTTCTCTGAATCAGGGAAGATATTTGAACTAACAGCAGCACTCCTTGGCTGAGGCTTGTATGTGTTCATCGTACATACAAAAGACGTACACAAAGTGATTCCGGCCACCGAAAGCACGAGCTCTGAGGAGCAGAGCCAGGCGCCCAGGTGGCATCCCTGGCGAGCCCGCGGCTGCCCCGTGGAGGTGTGCGGTTGCCAGTGCCCGGCGCGGCTGGGGCGGCCGCATCAGAGCCGTGTGTTCGGTCAGGTAACGGCATGTACCAGCAGGACTGTGTCCACCAGTATTAAATAATCCCACTGATGCCGGCTCACAGCCCAGAAGTCTCAAGTTGGTACATTTTTGTTGCCCTTGGCTGTGTGCGTGGCGTGGAGCTGCGGTGCCTGCAGCTGCTGCTCGAGCTGGTGCCGGCCCGCGGCCGCGTTACTGGGAGGAGTGGGCAGCTCCCACGTGCTGCACCCGAGCGTTGCCGCCGCTCCTGCAATACCAGTTCTCTGTAGGTCGCTGGCGAAGCAAACGAGTTCTTTGACTGGATTTCCATGAAAATAAATATGAGCTGTTGGCCAGGCTGAAGAAACTTAAATCGTTAACATCTGTTAAATAAAAGGGGGCCAGCGCAGCACTTCCCCCCGCCTGCAGCACCCCCGGCTCCGCAGCATTTCTCCTCTGTTACACGATGCTGATTGCAAGCCAGTGCAACACAGAAATATTTACTGTTCCTGTATGCCTTCTCTGCGCTGAAGCTTGACTACCAATTACTCTGTATTAAATTATGTTTGGTCATGCCAGTGATTATACAGTATCCAAGCAACCCAGGCGTAATCTAATTTAACGTACAACATAGATTTACTCCGCTCCCATTCTCCTTCGTTGTTCTGAAAGTGAACGTAAAGTGCGCGGGCGTCCATGGGCACCCCCAGGAAGCACGACCTGCCCGTCCGGCTGCAGGGACAGGGCTCCCAGAGCCCGCGGCTGCCGGCCCGGGCTGTCCCCTCGGGCGGCAGAGCTCGGTCTCCAGCTCCGTTGGCTGGGAGCTTGCAGGAGCCAGCACGTCTCTTGGGCTTGCACCAAATGGGTCAGGTCTTCACGGAACAAAGTCCCTCGCGGGGCTGCGCGTTGGCGATGCGTTGCTGAGCGCAGCTATTCCCCCGGCCGAGGGGCTCCGCAGCCCGTCCCGCACTGCCGCGCTGATCCCCCGCTGATCCCGGCGACACGTGGGAGCCATTGTGTGCTGCGAGGAGAGGCGGCCCCCAGTCCAAAAGTCAGCATGGCCCGGCACGTTGCAGGCACCAAGCAGGAGTTACGAGGTTGCTCTGCACGTTTCTCCATTAGTTGTTGCTTCCCTCCTCCTGCTTGTGCTGGAAGTGACTTCTGCGAAGCACGGATGGAGAGAGAACTTAAAAAGGACCCATCTAAATTAATATTGGTGCAATCGCTTTCAGAGTGCACCAGGGACCAGAAAGAAACAGCAGGTTAAAAAGAAAATACAGCAAATTCTTGGAAACCTTCTAAAGGGCAGCTCAGGAATGGCACTAACAATGCCTGCCGAGAAGCACCAAGATGAAGCACACTTTGGGATTAGAACACCCCATCTTTAGAAACCGTGGCATTATTTTCTAGTACGAAGGATCATGAAGAGGTATAATTTATAGTAAATTATCATGTGGATAATGGATGTAGAATTTGAAGGATGTGAAAGGTGAATCATGTTTTGTAGCATAGCTTTGGTAACCGAGTGTTGTGAAGACTGCTGCTGGAGAAGTGCCCGTGGTACAGATCGGAAGTTCACGTGCCACCAGACCTGCGCAGCTGCAACGCGGCTTCCGCGCTTGCCGGTGCAGAGGAACACAGGAAAGAGGCGCGTGGTGCCGAGCGCGAGACGGAGGCGAGGGCCAGCGCGCGTGCCCGGGCGCGTGGGCGTTCCTCGGGCGAAGGGCAGAGCCAGGTCTGCGGCTGGTGCTGCAGGACCATGTCTTGGTTGGGAAGCCATTAATAGTTTAGTCTGAAATAATTAACAGGACCGTGCACAGCTGCCTAGCCGTAATGAGTCAATGACAATGCAATTTATTAGAGTGATGTATTACATGGTAACGGTAATGAGAAATGGAGGGACCTAATTTTGTAAGACTTAGATCAATTCGGTTGTTTTTTTATAAATGAACATTGTTTTACTAACCACAGAAGATCATTAAAATTATTATTTTATTAGTACTTTTCAAAACTATTTGAATTATAGCTGCTTTTTGCAAAATCCAAACAGGAGCATGTGAATGTGCGTCTGAGATATAGATGTTGTTGCAATGCAAAAACGTCGTCGGTGTTTGTAAGCGTCTTGATAAGGAGTTGGAGTGGGGGAAAAGGTTTGAATCCCTGTGTACGTAGGAGGTCTTTTCCTGTAAGCAAGCAAGTTTTTTCCTAAGTAGGAATTTGTTTCCTATTGCACGTCTTCCTTTCTCTCTGCTCTGAGCTTGTGACTCCCCTAAAGAAAGTTTGCCTCTGCCCTACCCGCTCTGTGGGTCGGGGCAGGCCGGCGCCGGCGTCGCTGCGTGCGCAGCTTGGCCGGCTCTTGCCCTGGGTGAGGACGGGGACGGGGACGGCCAGCCGGGCTGCGTGGCGGCGCTGGGGAGAGCAGCGTGGCAGCAGCTCCGCCGGGCAGTGCGTCGCCTCGCCGCCGGCGCGGGGTCCTTCCTGCTCAGATCCCCCTCAGGTTATCGTCTCTGTAGCCGGAGCCTTTCTCCGGGGCAGCCCATCTCCTGCAGCGCTGCAGTTTACTGACGCGGGAGATTTCTCGGACGCTTGTGATAAAATATTCAGAGCTTCCTGACAGTGGGGGAAGTTCCAGGTACGAGGGAGGTCCCTCAAAGCTCCCAAGGGACTTTCGCCAGGACCTCCGCACCTTTGCATTGTAACCCAAAGCCCAGGCTTGGTGGAGGCGACGGCTCCGTGTATCCTCCAGGGACATGACACACCCCAGAGGTGAGACTTCTTGCCTGGGCGGAAAATAGGGCTGAAGTGGCTGTTGTGGGGGAGCTACGCCAGTCCCTCAGTGATGAGGTCCTCTGCTGCTGCCTGAGGAGCTGTATATAGGGATGAGGAATGAAGAGATCTTTGCTGGATCAAGTGACATTTGGATGAAAAAGGATGGAAAGCATCTTTTCATTCAAGCCGGCTCTAGCTTACGCTGTGCTGAAATGAGCTGAGCACGCACACAAATGAGCACTGTGGTGTCTTGGCCCTGAGACAGTAACAAAAGCTCACGGCAATAACTTTTTGGGACAATCCAGCAAGATCTGAGTCTCAGCCTCACTTTGTGTTAGCCTAGTGCATTTGTCCAGGGAAAACGGGAGAGAAAAAGCAAAGGGAAAAGCCACTTAAAAAACCCCTTAGGCTGAAATTGTGCGATTGCACTGCCTGAAGTCATCGGGTTTCCTGGTTGAAGAGGTCAGGAGAAAACCACAAGAAAGAGTCGCGGAGATGGGGCTGTAGGGCTTCCACCGCAGGTCCTCCTTGCGTCACCCGCGCACGTGTTGTTGCGTTACGTGTCGTTGTGTGACTCCAGCATGTGACTCGGAGTCCGTGGTACCCGGTGAGGTTGGTCCATGCCTCAACCAGGCATTTGCCACGGAGGACCCGGGTGCCCCGGCATGCGCAGTCGGACACGGTCCGAGGACCTGTGGGCTGCGTCCCACATGGCAGCGTGCCCGTGGTGCACGGCAGCGGGGCTCTCTGGGGCCGAGGACAGGAGCCCAGAGGGCTGCTGATGCTTTGCAGCACTAAGACCAGGGGCCAGACTGGAGCTGCTCCCCAGTAACCCCCACAAACGCGCATTAGTGCCAGGTCCTCAGCGCGAGCTCTTTCACCTTGCTGAACTGATCTGCTCCCGCTGGGCTGCAATACTTGCGAACGTAAAAATAGATGGCGATGACAGGGAGGGAGGCTCCAGTGTCAGTGGGTCCCTGGGAGAGCGGGTGTCCATGTCGGGCAGATTCCTCGGCGGGGTGGAGAAGGGCGCCTGTGCGTGCACGTGGGTCTGGGGGTAAAGCCCCATCTTCTCCTTCCAGCCTGTTTCGCTTGGGCTGGATGGGGCTGACCTCTGGTGCAGGCAATAGCTTAAATGGGTGAGAAGGAATTGGATTTTGGAACATATTAGGTCACTCATTCAGTTGGAGAGCAGCGTGTGTCAGAGGTCCAACAATTTGTTTTTAGAAGGGTTTTAAGCATTTATGATTCAAGATGTTTTCCTGGGAGTGGTTTGCAACATGAGACTTGGTGGCCAGCGGAGTTTTATGGGATTAGTTAGTTCACTAAGGCTGAAAGGTGTCTAGTAACACAATAGTTAAATTTGTACTTTTCCACATGGCTGAGCCTTCAAGGAGCTCACCAGGAGTGTAAAAATGTAAACAGCATTGTAAGCTTTGTGCCAGCCATGAGGCAGGGAGGGGGTTTCCGTGCGGATTAGTTCTATCACCTACTTTTTTTTTTCTTTCTTTTTTTTTTTTCCCCAGAGTTGCAAATAATCACAAGCAGAACCTGATGACTGTTGCTAATCTGGGTGTGGTATTTGGGCCAACACTGCTTCGACCTCAAGAGGAAACAGTCGCTGCCATTATGGACATCAAATTTCAGAACATCGTGATTGAAATTTTAATAGAAAACCATGAGAAGGTAATGGCTTCACTTGCTTCTTTCACTGCAATTAATTTATTAAAAAGAGTGTGGCTCTCTTTACAAACTGCAGCCCCCTCTGCCCGGGCCCCCCTTGCTCGCCGTGGCCAGCGGCGCCGGCGGAGGCGGCCTCGCTGCAGACGGTGGGGCTTGCCGGGGAGGGCGGCAGCCGGTACCTGCCAGGCGCTCCTCGCCGCGACGGACACGGCTCGTGGTTCGGCGTAGAGGCTCCAAAACTGACGGTTCTTGGGCTGAAGTTGCGTAACCAGCACTGCTGGTAACCAGCCTTTTTTATGGTCATCTCGGCGTGAGTCGGCACGTCCGTGTCTCCATTACGGAAATCCCCCTTTCTTGCCCTTCTCCGTTGCTTAATAGGAGTTCATCCTCAGCTTCAGGAGAGAGAAGCACTGAAAGAAACTAGTGCGAGATGAAGGCCTAGGCTGGCTTCCTGCGTTTCTGACTAAACCTGTGTTTATTCAGCACTGGCTTTATTGACAATGTTGATCTCCTAAATTGTGATGCATCGGTGCTTGTTGGCTCTAAAGATGTTCTTGCCTGTCAGTGGAGGTGGCTCGGGGGGCTGGGGCGCTGGCTGTCCCTCCCGGCTGGCCGCCTGGGGTGGCTGCATGCAAACGACAGCGCTAAAAAAATGCCATTTTCTTCTAAATGGATCTTTTGTTCATCTGGTTCTGGTTGGAAGGAAATAACTAGTTTGTGAGTTCAGGCTGCAAAGAAAGAAGCAGAGGCAGGCTTGCCCCCGGCTGGGCTGCCGTGGGCAGGGTAGTGTAGGCAAGGCGTGTGGGCGCCGTGGGCGTGAAGGGTTTCTTGCAGGTTAAGGTGCAAGGCTGAGCCTCTGGTACGTCTGGTGTGGGCAGCAGTCCCGGCGCACGTCTGCGTGGGGTGCAAAGGGGCAGCGAAAGTGCAGCCGGCAAGGATGGGGAGACAGTGCCCATGGTTCACACGTTCTTGGAAAAACTGCTTCCACGGGCGGATGAAGGCCGTGGCATTTATTTAGGACAGAGGAGCTATTCTCTTCTGCTCCGCATGGGATGTAATGGCAATGATGGCTTAATTAAGAGCTGCTGTGTGGAGGGGCATGCGAGCAGCAGCGATGAACCTGCGGCCGTGGGCAAAGCCCAGCTCCCCCAGCCCTGGTCCTGCCTGCAGGAACCAGCTCAGATCCCCGTGTCAGCCTTCGACGGTCACCTCTGTCTGTCTGTCACCTCTGTCTGTCTGCCACCTCTGTGTCAGGGCGGGGGAGCGTTCACCGCCTCGCGCGGGCGGTGATGAGCGCTTTGGCTGTGCCGCCGGCATCAGGAGCAGCGCGGCGTTGCTATGAGCATGTTTTATCTCCCTTCCCCTCGCTGTGCTTTATGGAGCCCTTCCCTTGCGGGCCCTTATGGAAACACGTCTTTAGACATTGATTTTTTTTTCTGCCTGAACCGAGTCTCTTGCTGCGCCAGTTGAGCCCTCCATCAGTGGGCATCCGTGGAGGAATTGATGACGGATTTCTGCAGCGATTGTGTCGGGGTGGGCCGCAGGGCTCGTCTCTGCTCGCCAGCCGAATTACAGCTCCTTCCCCAGGGTGTCCCGGCGCTTCGATGGTTCCCCCTCCTTAGATGCAGTTTACAGCAGAAGGGTGGATCTGCAAGTTGGTGACATTTATTCATCACCAGTTAGTTCTGCGGGTGGGTGTACCTGCTGCACAGTGTCCGGGTGCCCGGGGCACTCGGGTGCAGCGAGGGCTGAAGGCGCAGGACGCCGAGCTGCCTGGGCATGCAGCGCTCGCGGGGCCGCGGCCGTCTGCGGCTGCCACGTCACGCAAGGATGCTGCGAGCGAAACTCCTGTGAACGCGTGTGCCCGTTTCGCCAGGGCTCTTGGGGAAAGGTCCTGGGAAGGAGGCAGATGGGAAGAGGTAACTCCGGGAGAGGAAAATCTCTGAAATGCAGTGTTAGTGCTGGTTCAGCCCCCGCCTTAGCACTGTTTCGTTTCGGTGTGTTTCTTAATTTGAATTGATTTGAGCTCATTGAAGGTTCCCCACAGGAGCTGCCGTAGGTGATTAGCGATATGCAGGTCGCCTGCGCTTGTGCTGCTGGTGCTTTATATTGTTTTACACCGGTGACTCACAGACACTGTTTATGATTAAGTACACTCACAGGGAAAATGTAATTGATTTGAATGGTTCCTGGCAATCAGCAACTGTCTGGTATTACATTATATTTCCCCCAGGTGAGTGGAATGCCTCTCTCGCCCATCAAAATTACTGTTGTTGTTGTGTAACCAAAAAATAAAAAAAATCAAGCTTGGTGATGACATCTCATGGTCTGAATAGCTGCTGGCAGTTGTTGACGTGGTCGCTTCAGTGGGCTTATCTGATTGCCGGGGCGGTGGAGGGAGGCTCGGGGGGTCAGTCACCTTCCCCTGCTCGCCTGCCTGCATTTGCAGTCGCCCCGCTTGAGATTTGGCTCATCTTCCACCTGAGATTATCCCTGGGGAAAAACATTTGTCACAAAGCCAAAGAAGTATCAGAGAGGGATGCTGTAGGATATGGTGCCAATAGTCCGGTGTCTTTACTGGTTAACACGAACTCGTGCCTCTTCGGGGGTGCCTCCGGATTGACGTGTGCCCTGCACGTGCGACGTGTCCCATGTGCCGCAGGAGCAACGTGCAGTTCGGAATGGTTTTCAAACCAGTCTGTGATTCTACATAGGGCCTGTAGCGATAGGATATGGGGTAGCGGTTTTAATCTAAAAGAAGACAGATTTAGACTAGATACAAGGAAGACATTTTTCACACTGAGGGTGGTGAACCCCTGGCCCAGGCTGCCCAGAGAGGTGGTGGATGCCCCATCCCTAGACACACCCCAGCTCAGGCTGGACGGGGCTCTGAGCACCCTGATCGAGTCGAAGATGTCCCTGCTCATGGCAGGGGGTTGGACTAGATGGCCTTGAAAGGTCCCTTCCCACCCAAACCGTGCTATGATTCTTTGAATCGTAGTCAGCAAAACAGGGGCTTTCTGAAGGTTCCCGGAACAACTGGTAAATTATAGTTTGCTCTTATGTTGCCAGAGCGTCCGACACAGACCATTAAACCCTGTGTGAAATCCAAAAAGTTAAATCCTTTCTGGAGATTTAACAGATTTCCAGGTCTCAGAACCAAATTGTTATACTTGCAATAACAGCAATAAACTCTGAGACATTTTTTAAAGCTTCTCAGACATGTTCTCCTCGAAGGTCTCTGCGCATTAAGGTATCGCAGCCCTTGCATTTGTCTTTACAATTACAGCTGCCACGGGGAACTGCTGCACTTTGGGCGATCACCCATGGGTTGTACCGACACCAGATCTTCTGGAATTGTGGAATAGCGTTGGGATGAGTGTAGGATCGGAGCTTGGGGAGAACGGGACGATGGCTCCATTTGCCTGCCAAATGTTGCAACGCAGCAAACAGGAACCCTGAAAAAGCCGAGTGGGAGCAATGTGCCCGGCTCTCGGCTGCCCGGCGCTACCCAACGGACCAACAAAATGTCAAATTGCTACTTAAGATTTATCCATTAGCCATTCTCAGCCTTTTCTGTGTATGTTGGTGAATACAATACATTAAGGTAATGTGTTATAAACATGTCCTGATTATATATAATTAAATGGATAAAATGATTTTTCTCCTCTGGCTCTGGATGTTGCCATGACAGGCAAACCAAGAGTGCGTCCTGTACAAAAAAAAATAAGGATGCTGTGTTGTATGCCTGGTTACTCAAGTGCTTGCCATTTAACACCGTATTTCTGATTTAAAAATTAAATGTTAGCCAAAAGTAATGTTGAAATACTATTACATCTGACAATTGCAGATGTCCATCCATGTTCTTTTCCAAAGCTTAAATTTTTATAGCGCTCTGGAAAAGGCCGTTGTTCTGAAGTGTTACCAAATTAAGAGATCGATTTACTGTCTCGATGATGGTCCCTCCAGACAAAAGGATGACCAGGTGAAATGTTAATGCAGCCAGTATGGATGACAAATAGGAGACTATTTTATGCAGGGAATTAACACAGACCCAAACACTACCCTCGGTAAATGGTAAGCACTGATACTAAAGTCAAAGCCCTCAGCCCCTCGTCTTTGTTTTATTCTTTTCTGTAATTAGCTGAAATATTTAGTGAAGCTGTTAGCAGTTTTAGCAGGTCCTTGTACTTGTATAGTCCCACTGACATTTTGAACATCACAGCAGCTTCTTGTCCTCGAGGTTCCATGAGCGAGGCCGGACACGGCTTTGTGCATGGGAACACAGCCAGCCGTTGGCCGGAGCAGAGACCGGCGAGCGGATCTTTACTTGCTGTTGTATCGCATCCCTCTGATTTGGGCAGGAGACCTAACCTGTCTGGTTTTCACCTTCCTTGTCATAAAATGGGCATAACAAGGTGACGGCACGAGGAGGTGCTGCAGTGCGTGCCAGGGTGTGGGGAGGAAAGGAGGGCTCTGGTGGAAGGGGCACCATCCCCGGCCCCACCAGTGCCCCCAGTGCAAGCGCGGGTGGCCTGGCAGCGGCGAGTGATTCCTCTGAAACCCACGGAAAGCGCACGTGCCTCATCCCTCTCCTTGCGCGGAGCAGCCGTCAGCGCCGGGGAGACACCCCCGGTCCTCGGCACAGGAGATGGGGCCGTGGGCTGGTCGCTCTGAAAGAGGTGCAGGATAAAGGATGTAGCAGCACCTGGATGTGTTTCATTCAGAGATGGGAGAGGTATTAAAAAAAGCCTTTTAACTACCATCTGAGATGAGGTGCTGTCGGGTCTTTGACGTTTTGCAGACAGGGGAGAAGGTGGTGTGGAGCTGCGAAATTGCTGCTCGCGTCAGGCCGAGCGAGCGAGCACGGTACGGCTGTAAATGTGATTTATGAATCCTGGCTGCTCCTCTCCCACTCCGGCTATTAAACTGTCTCTCTCTCCCCGTTAATTGGGCTCTGTGACTGGGAGAGCTATAACACAGCTTTGCACTGTGACGAGCATGTCTCGGCTATTCTTGTTAAATTAAAAAAATGAAACAAACCTGAGAAACTTTCTTGTGAAGAAGAGCGGGGGTTCTGTGCAAGCAGTGGCTGAGCTGAGGGAGATGGAGTAGCAGGTTTTGGTCCAGCAGCGCCCGTTTCCTTTGCTGCCGAAGAGATCTGTGCCGTTTCCCGGTGCGCAATAATGGCAAAGTCGCATCTACAGTGAGCTATTTATCCCCCAGTTCTTGGGGTCTCTCCTTAGACCTTCAAAATCAGCACTGTGCTTTTTTAGCTGTAGCTGGTAATTGACTTTTCTCCGTTGTGAGCGGCTAAATTTAGCCTGTGCGCTTTGTGCCACGCAGAGGTGGTAGAGAGAGCGGCTTTTAATAGCCCTGCCTGCGCCCGCGCGCGGCTCCTGCTCCCCCCCTCCGGCTGTACCGCGCTGCAGATGCCGTAGCAGGCTGGGGACGCGGAGGAGATCCGTGGCTCAAGACCGTCCTGGAGAAACGCCGGTGTTTCTGCTTCATCGGCGTGGGCTGCCGGCCGTGCCGCCGGGGCAGCGGGCGTCCCTCCGGGGAGCTCGCCGCTCGGGGGGCGACGGGCGCGCTCGGAAGAGGTTGTGGCTTAATAAAAGAAGTTTATAACAGAGCCAGAAGCGTATTTACTGAGCCCTCGCAGTTGCAGCCGTGTCGGTGCCTGAAGCGCAGGCTGTAAACCCAAGGGCTCGAGTGGGGGGTGCGGTGCAGGCCGTCTGCGGAGCCGGTATTTGGGCTGATGAGGCCTTTTAACTGAAACACAAAGTTGGTTATAAGTTGTAGTGTGTAAGATATCAGACGATGAAGCTTTTCAGTAAAATCGTCTTCATCACGGTGTTCCAGCTCTGTTTAAAAATGCAAACTCCTTATAAGATGAGGCTGGTTTTAGTCACCGAGGTCATATTTTAAGAGCGTATATATCTGCTCTTATTAAAGACCAAAAAAAGGGAACGAGAACCAGGAAGTTTATTTTCAAGTGTGCTGTGGGGAATCATTGCATAAATGCAATTCATAAATCAATACTTCTATCTTGCTTGATTTATATATTTCATTATATTTCCCAAGTAGAATTTAGCGTTGAAAAGCAGTTTGAAAGCAAGAGCATGTTAAAGCAGGAGTGGAGCTGGGGGCAGACAAGGTGCCCCTGGTGCCGATTTCGGGCCCCCCGCTGAGGGTCCTGCCCCGGCGAAGCCGGATTTGGCACGCAGCGAGGCGGGCTCGCGGCATGGGTCCCAGCAGCCGGGACAGGCACCTGAAGCATGTGCAGCTGTGTAACGTTTTAGCGTGGTAAGCCATGTGCCACGAATAGCCCTTCTCACCGGGACCTGCGAGCTGGCCTGAGCGCCGGCGCCTGTGCCGGGGAGGGCTGTTGGGGTGCAGGAGGGCTGTGTTGGGGTGCAGGAGGGCTGTTGGGGTGCAGGAGGGCTGTGTTGGGGTGCAGGAGGGCTGTTGGGGTGCAGGAGGGCTGTGTTGGGTACGAGGAGGGCTCTGTTGGGGTGCAGGAGGGCTGAGTTGGGGTGTGGGGTGGGCTGTTGGGGTGCGGGGAGCGGGGTGCGGCAGCCATGCGAAGGGCTGGGGGGCCGCCAGTCCCCAGACTCCTGTGGGGAGCCTGGGAAACAGCCGCTTTGGAGGTGGGAACGGCTACGGGCGGGCGTGCGTGGGGTGAAAACGAGCGGTGCTGCCTGCAGAAAGCGCGGCTTGGGCTGCTTCTGGCTCTGCTAATCCACGAGCCCAGGAGGAATGTGAGAATGAGCTCAGCAGAGCTCTCCGGGAAGGGCTGCAGTAGGACTCCATAATCCATCCATCTGTTTCGCAGCATGCCCAGCTATGCACACTCAGATTCAACCGCTCACTCGCCGGGGCCGGGGCCGGGGCCGGGGCCGGGGCCGGGGCCAGGGCCAGGGCCAGGGCCGGGGCCTGCTGTGCGCGCAGGAGCTTTGCACAGTGATTCATCGCCGCTTCCCGCGCCTCGCCCCGGCTGCGGGCTCGGAAGCTGAACCTGAGCCTGGGCAGCGAGTCCTTACAAACAGAAAGGGAGCGATGTCCGTAGCTGGTTCATTGAGAACGGTTCATTAGTTCCTCTCCGAGGGCCGTAAGGACTGCCATTCGCCCGCCTCTTCGTGCTTTTGGGGAGAGATGTGCCACTGAAATTTTTGGCTAAGGCATCCCGGCTCTTCAGGGTTTATTTGCAGAAATCAGCGTGGAGGGCTTACGTGTGCGTGTGAGGATTTTGTTGTTGTTACATGAAACAAGCCAATTAAGAGTTGGCAGCCGCTCCGGCTAGCTGGCGGCCGGCATTTGATGGCTTTCTGCAAGGCAAGGGCTGCCGTGACCAGCGGCGACGGCGGTGTGTCCGGAGGGCAGCGAGCGAGCTCTGGGACACGGCTTTCCTGTTGGCAACCCCCGGCAGCGCCAGTCGGCTGTCCGGCGGGGGCAGGTACAGCAGGGGACACTGAGCGATGGTGCTTAATACGCTCTAGCGAAGGGGGGCCTTGAGAGAGCTGGTCCTGAGGCAGCGCCGCTGTTGTCCGAGCCTGGGGTTCCAGAAAAGAAACAATAAATAACCAAATATCAACAACAACAACAACAAGCTGCTCTTTAGGTTCGTGCGGTTTTAAAATTCCATCCCCTTGAGAAAAATGTGATTACTCAGTTTTCTGACAGCTGTGGCTGGAAGCCATGAAGACTTTCCCAAGCTGGTCAGCCCGAGTGGGTGCGAGGACGCCGAGGGCCGCGCTGCGGGGCAGCGTGCGTGGGGACACGCCGATTTGTCTGGCCCGGGGCACTCTCGCCGACACCTGCTGGGGCATCCCACACCCTCGAAAACTCAGCAGAGTGCCAGGTTATTGGGGTTCTTCACATCTTGCAACACGTGTCTTGGGTGAAGAACAGAGAAAAGGAGCACTGACAGGGTGGGAATGTGGAATTTAGGGAATTGTTCCCAAAACGTTGCCTTGTTGAGTGCGTGTCTTCCTTAGATGCTGCTCTGCGGAGCGGTCGCGGAGCGGTGCAGACCAGGCAGGTAGGCAGCTGTTCTGTTCAAAGGGGTGACGCCAAAGAACAACTTGTTTATTATTTTTAACAGATTTTTAACACGGTGCCAGAGACTCCGCCATCGAACTCGCAGCTGCTGTTATCTCGCAAGAAGAGCACGGACTCGAAGCCTCCCTCCTGCAGCGAGAGACCACTGACGCTCTTCCACATGGCACAGCCCAACGAGAAGCGTAAGTGTGCCAAGCCGCGGCTCCCGGCTTTCCAACTTGGCAAAATTTTTGCCCTAATCATGACTAACGCATTGTGATTCCCATGCCATTCCCATGCAATTTTACTGGTGTCAATGGAAGAGATGATTCCCGTAACAGGATCAGGCTTCGGTTTCCTCTACTGTCACGCTGATGGGGAGTGTGAAGATTGCCTGGCATCCAAGCCCTTAACCAGGGGCTTGAAATGAGGCTGCGTTAGCACAGTATAAAGTGTTGCTGTCCCTTCCCCACCTGACGGGCCCCTGCGCATTCCCGTTCTCATGTTCCTCGACCCCCGTCCTCGCCATCATCAGCTGCCGAGATGCACTCCTGCACACGGGGCACAACACATGTGGCAAGGGTAGACACCCGCTTGCCTCTCCAAAAGGCGACCCTTTCTGGATGCCCTCAGGCGCTTTGCCTTTTACAGACACGGAAACTCGGCCAGGAGGTTCTGCATTTTTCTGAGGATTATGTACCACGGCAGTTTAAAAATGTTGAAGATCATCTTTCCATTTCTGTCACTAATTGATGCTCCAGATATCTAGGTGAAAGAGTGAGTGCCCCATCCCTACTCATGGAACGGCAGAAATGTGTCTGCTCAGGCTATTGCTTCATGTTACAGCATAAGCCCAATAGCCCGCTCTCCCTTTCCTCCTGGCCATGCGCTCCCAACCCTTGCCTCGGGCTGCTCCTGGCACGGGCCAGTTGCACAGGGAACCGTCCGCGTTTGCTAAAAAAGCAGGAGAGTGGCCTGGAAAGCAGAGCAAGCGCTCGGGGCTCGGCTTGCTTTGCTCGGGCAGGTGGGTGAGCGTGGGGAGCGAGGAGCAGGGGAAGACTGGAGTTAACCTCTCTCCCCAGGACGTAAAACTGCAGGTGGCCAGAGTGGTTGCCACGTACTTTGCTGACTCTCAAAACACGTGGGCTTGTCTGCCTCTGATTGAGTTACCGTTAATTATCAGGCACTCTCTTTTCGGAGGATGTCATAACGATACACGTGGGTTTAAGGAAGCAGTGGTAGCACCAAAGCGTGCTCTGGAAATAGCGTATCACACGACTCTCAGCGGAGCCTCAAATATCAAAAGCTGCTTTTGAAAAATTTCAGCCTAAGTACTTTATTTGCTTCTAACTAAGTAGTTGCATGTTAGACTCTAGAGTCACCCGGCTGCTGGAGCCTTCATGTACCATCCTCCCCTTGCCTAGAAGAGGAGCTGAGTTCGTTTATTTATTTCTGCATGTATTTATTCCCACAAGAAGCAATGTTTTCTCAGCTTTCCTCCTGACAGTCTGTAGTCTCCTGTGTCTGTGTGAAGCCACTACCATTTTATTTGGTGTTTGCCATCCCTGCTGCATGTGTCAGTTGAGGAATAATGTGTCATTTCCTTTCTTACTGGTCCGGAGATGGGCCAAGGCTTTAAGTTGGGCTGAAGCACAAGGGCTTGAACAGCTGCTCAAGCTGAGCCGAGTGCCACATCTGCATCATGTCCTGAGCTGTGACGTAGGAATAGCTGCGCTGCGACACAGAAACAGCTGGCACCTTTGGCAGCCTCCCCGTCGCAGAGCGCTGGCTGCGCCGGCTTTGGTGGAAGCACCCCCTTCCTTCGCAGGTGGCTGTCTCAGGGGTGAGGGACAGGGAGCCCTGAAGTATATGGTCACTTCAGTGCTCGTGCCTCAAAATACGTATTGGAAGAGGTAAAGATGGCTCAGGGGAGCCCCAGGCACAATGGGAACACTGAAGGCATGCTGCAGGAGTCATTCATCTATGAAACAAAGACATAGTAAGACCTAATAGCTGGAAATTGAAGCTAGACATGTTCAAAATGGAAAGTGAGTGCACTTTTTTTAAGACTGAGAGCAATCTAACCATAAGAAGAAGTGAAGTGGGCCAGTGAATTTTCCATTACTTGAAATCTGTTCATCTAAGTCAAATATCTTTCTAAAATTTTCACTAAAATTCATCATACAGAGCTGTGTGTAAGTAAAAAAATATGACGTTCGGCAGACAAGATCATGCAAGAGAACAGATTAGATAATTATTCACATTTTTGTCCACAACCGACCCAGGAACTGAGTGGATATTGTGAAACAAGTGTTGTTAACACAGCAAATGCACCATTTTGTTCCTTATCAGTTCTTGATTATAAACAGTGTTTTGGCACTTTGCTCATATTTTGTTACACAGAGTGCTTTTACCATCTCTTCTATGGTCCCTGTGGATAACTGTTACCAAAGTGCCCTAGATCAGGTTATCAGCCAGAAGCTGCTGCTCTGCTCTCTGGCAAGGCGTGGCATCTGCTGGAGGAGAGCCTGGAGAAGCCGGAGGCTTCGGTGGGGCTCCTGCGGCTCTGCCTGACTTACTTTCAGTTAAGGTTCACAAGGGCTTGGTAAGTGGTGAAAACTCAACCTCGTTTCGACATGTTGCTGCTTCTTGAGCTGGAAGAGAGGGAACTGAGACTGGCCAAGCATTCAGCGATGGGAGAGTTTGTTGTTTAGTGAAGGGAGGATTGCAAAAAAAAGTGCGAGTCCAGCTCTCCCTTAAGCCCCTCCTTTCCAGCGAGGTAGTTTGGGAGGTCTTGGAGAGAAGTTGCTGGTTTGGTTTATTGACGGTAGCTGTGGCCTTGGTGGGAGCTGGGCCACGGTGCCAGCAGAGAGGAGACGCAGCCAGGAGCCGGGGCCGGTGGCAGGGGCCGGGGCTGTGCTGCGAGGCGGGTGTCGGTGATCTGCAACGAGAGCGTGGCCGGCTGTGACCCCCCTCGCACCTGGCTGTGCCGGCGGTTTCTGCCTTCTGCGTGGCGGAGAAGAAGCATGGAAGCATGCTTTAGCTGATGGGTGGTTCTGCTCTTGTAGCTGTAAGCCCCAAATTAAATCTCACAGTGAAGAATCCTTCACATAAGCTTTTAAAAACATGAAGCAAAATACAGTGTCAGCCTTTTAAAAAGGAGGAAATAAAATAAAGCAAGAATTTCAGATTCTGCCATTCATCTCCCTTCCTCTTTAGATGAAACACTTCCAGTTTCTTGGCTGATACAGACTTTAATTCAATATTGGCTGGTAGCTGGCTCTGAGATTACACAGACAATTGACACTGATTTGTTAGGCTTACGGAGCTTATTTTCGTCCTTCAGCCTTGGGCAGAAAATGTTTGGGAATAATAAGTCATAGTGTTAGACCACACTTCAGCGGCTCAGGTCCGCGCTCCTCACAGCCTCCGGTACGGCCCTTCAGTCTGGTGGGGCTCCGTGTGGGCTTGGACATCTTTGTACGCTACGGAGATCACAGAATCATCAAGGTTGGAAAAGACCTTTAAGATCATCAAGTCCAACCATCAACCCAACACCACCGTGCCCACTAAACCATGTCCCCAGGTGCCACGTCTACACGTTTTTTGAACACTTCCAGTGATGATGACCCCACCACCTCCCTGGGCAGCCTGTGCTAATGCCTGACAACTCTTTCAGTAAATAAATTTTTCCTAATATCTAATCTAAACCTCCCCTGGCACAACTTGAGGCCATTTCCTCTTGTTCTGTCACTAGTTACTTGGAAGAAGAGACCAACACCCACCTCACCACAGCCTCTTTTCAGGTAGTTGTAGAAAGTACTGTGTTAAAACCTGTTCTGGCAGATACAAAATTAGGGGAGTGATTTGTATTGGCCTTTGGGGGTTTTTAGGTCTGTTGGCGACTTAATTTCTCTCTTATTTCATCTGCTGGCTCCCGCATCTGCTGGCTCCCGCATCTGCCTGTCAATATTTGTGGAGTTCAGAGTTTTGCTTTTCTTCACTTTTGCCTCCTCTTCTGCATGGATAATCTTTTTCATCAGGAAGTGCTTATGCCTTCTGAGTCCCAGGTGGGCTTTTGTGAGCTTGTAGCTTCTTATCAGAGGACCTGCCTGTCTCCAGCTGGACTTGGTGTGCTCACTTCCATCAGCCTGTCCCACCGTGCGACACCCGCAGCCTCAGGCTGAGTTGCGGCTCCAGCCCCAAACTCATCACCTGCTGCTGGGGCTGGGCGTAAAGCCTAGTCCAGTAAAGGTCTGTGAATTGGGCGCTCTGGGGAAATCACTCTTGTTTATGAGCTTTTCTGACCTGGTTTAGGGAAAGCATGGCTTGTCGTTTGAGCCACCGTATGGCTCAAAGCTGACAAGATCGCTTGTATTTTCCTTTTAGCATGTCATATGGTGGCGAGCTGGAAACCACGGCTGGGCAAAAAATCCAACTAGGCACACTGGAGGAACAAAGGTGGGGACAAAGAGGTGTCTGCGCTGCTTGTTTCCTTGGTGGCTCACTGGGGATCAAGATTAATGAAATGCAATTTCAGGAACATGTTGACATGTATCAACATAATTAACACATCCTTGGCTTTGGCTGATCTCTGGAAGATAAGCTCAAGATGAGCTAAACCAAGTTTTAGCCCTGTCTTGCTGCCACGTAGGCGCTGATTTTGTCTGGGTACCAGGAAAATGCAGAAACTCCAGCGAAGGAGCGTGACAAGGAGCGTTAGACTCTGCCCTTCCTCCTGGCATCCACAAACCTTTTGCTAACATAGGCTCTTCTCTCCGAAGCGCTGGCAAAGAGTTGCCGCGATGCCATGCTCCTCTGCGCCTGAGACAGCTCTACTGCCGAGCTGTTTCGCAGAAACATAGGCGGTTTCTTTCTGCTGTACGCTCAGGATTAACTTTTCGTATATCCCAGGAATTCCTCTTGCACTTTTTTATCCTTCTTTAAATGTGCACCGGATACGGATGAGTATTACATGTTCTCCTTCTAACACAAGCTGAGGTGTACAATTTAAAGGGATTGAGAATAAGGGATTCCCTATTACTATGTGTTTTTTGGTAGTGATTTGATCATATTAATGTGCACTGGAAACATAATTTTTGAAAGATTTGTCATAGAAGTAGGACTCATGTTTTCCTGCAGGTGCCGACCTTTCAGGAAAACATCATCACAGAAGTAGCAGTCCCCTGCAATAGGGCTGCTTTCCATGCCATCAGTGACGATAATTGCTTCTCACAATTACAATTACTGCTTATACAGAGAAGGCATCTTATGAAAATGAATTAATGGGATTTTAGGTAATTCAGCGTAGAGCTGAGGAGGGAGCCCACGCTGCGGGTGTCTGTTTGGGGTGCATAATATTTTCACTCCTCACTGCTGAAGTTACATAAATAAGGGGAAGATCTCTTAACAGAATATGATCAAGGGAAACAAGAAGCTCTAGGAAACCTGCAGGTTGTGAGCAGAGCAGTGCCAGGGTTCCCCAAGGCAGTACCGCTGGCGCTACAGCGGGGTGGGCACGAGGCACTGGTTCGGGTCAGATAGAAGGCCAAGTTTCTGACCCACAGCTGCTCTGTATTTCAGAAGAGCTGAGCTGAAATGGAGTGGAGACCCCGTCCCCTTTCCCGTATAGACCTGGCCAGGAAAGATCGATAGTAGTTGACATCAAGTCCTAGGCTGAAGCATTTTTTGCTGAGATAAACTTTAACCGGGTGATCTGTCCTTTTTTTGTTCTAAAATGTTATCCTGCTCTGTCACACAAATACTCAGTGCCTTGGTAGCTGACAGCAGTCACAGAGAAATCCATTCCTGTATGTAGTTTGCATTTTAATTTTTTTCAGGTTGTGTGGTACTTTGGACATCTTTGGGAATACAAAGTATTAAAGCCTTGATAAAAATTAATGTTTTCTTACTAAAAATGGAATTAATTTAAAATGTAGCGGCATCTCAAAAAAAGAAAAGAGTGCTCGATATTTCTTATAGTTTAATGTATAATATCTCTATAAACTAACTGCCTGTCTTCTGAGATCTGGTAAGATGCTGCCCTGTTTGCATTAGGGCAGGGATTATTACTAGGAACGCTCGATGCCTTTGCAGCAGTGTGCTCTTTACTTTTGTATTCAATGGCAGCTGTGTGTGATGGCTGATGATTCTGGGTTTTGATGTTTTTTTAGAGGAGAACAGGAACAGCATCATCAACTCCAGCCTGGAATCCGTCATCTCTTCAAACGTCAACAGCTTCCTCAACTCCAACAGCGCTCCCCAGCCCAGCCTGAACTCAAGTGATCTTGAACTAGAAGTAATTAAACCCAACAGGCCAAATTCACTGTAAGTATAGTGGTAATTAGTGTTTTATAGGCTCTTTGTCGTTAATCTTTAATCAGGGCTGTTTCTTACTCTGAATCCCAGCATTTTGTTGAAGAATACAATTTAACATTTTAATTTTTAATGGGTGCCTAGCATGTGCCCTGCATTTTTAACTCGGTCTAGGCAGTGGAATTAGTTACCGTGGGTGAGTTTCAGCTCTGATTATTTTGCACTTGGGGAATATTTTTCGAGCAGAACTCCACATTGCTGCTTGAACTGCTCGACCTATCTGGTGATAACTCCAGCAAACACAAAGGACTTTTCTTCTGAGTTAAATTCTATGACTGTTGTCAGTACAGTTGATCTCTGGCCAAATCTGTGCCATTGCTTCTGCTATTGCTTCCTTCATCTGGAAAGTTCAAGGGAAAAAATAGCGACCTTAGCAATGACTCCCTGGGGACGGCCGAGTTATTTATGAAGTCCCCTGAACTTGACACAGCTGAGCCCTCGCGCCGATGGCCATCTCTGCTGGGGGAATTTCCTTCCTGCCGCGGCTCTGCCGGGCCCGATAGCATTTTCCCACAGAACCTCCCCTCCTCGTACATGTCAAGATCTGCTCAGATCTTCAAGAGCCATTGCAGTCCTTGCAAGCTGAAGCCAATTGTCCCCCCAGCACTCCCCGGCACGCCCCTGCCCGTCCCCGCAGATCAGCCGGGAGGAATGCTGCTCCCGCCGCGGCAGCTTATGGCCTTGCTGTAAGTGGTGACCTTCTCAATTAAGGGAGACCTGCCTTCCCACCCCTCCGGTCCTCCCACAGGCTCCGAACGCTTCCAGTTCCCACTCAACCGTAGAAGCCCCCAGGCCCTTGAGAGTAGACGGTGACATTTTTGCTTTAGCTGCTTTCTTCTGGTTATCAGCAACAGCATTGCTAACGACTCGAAATGGATAAGTGCCGGGGCGGGTCCTGGTAGAGGTGGTGAAGCTTGTTGCTGTTGGCTTGGCTGACAGCAGCGTTGGGGTCTGGGGGGTCTGGGGTGCAGCCCTTGCTGCCAGCACGTGGGCATGGCTCAGGCCCCTGCCTGCAGCGGTTTGCACGGGCAGAACGGTAAGTACACTGCAGGCAGCCGGCACTACTGCCTGCCTGAGCGTGTGTGTGAACGGAGGACAGGCTCTGGCTTTCATCCACCCGCTCTGCCTCTCTCGCCATTACTGCCACTAAAACCGTGAGCTGCATGAGTACCAAACCGGCCCGGCCCCTGCCTGGCGTTGGCTCCGGGAGCGGCGTTTGTAAGGCTCAGCTCCGTGCCTTGCCTGCTGTCTGTGGATTTACCTCCTGCGAGAAGGCTGCCCGCAAGGAGTGTTGTGGTGGCAGAGTAGAGTGCCCAAAAGGTAGGATGCCTCTAAATTAAGGTTGCATGTTACGTACGTTACGTACTGAGTAAAGATGCGTCGATATCTCATGCCCACACTCTTGGTTGAAGCTCTGGAAGTCAGGCGCATACCATTGCCCCAACAGGATGTTTTTAGTTTATTTATCCTTCAAGGGGGGAAAAGAAACGATGTGAGTTATAATACGCAAGGTCTGTGAGCCTGTGTCATGCTGTGACCTTACAAGAATTGTTTGCCAAATTCTCATTTTTTTCAGAGTCCAAAAGTTGCCTCTTCCTAATAATTTCTTTTTTAAAGGAAATCATAAAGAAGGTCAGCAGAATAAATCAATTAAAGCTCTGTGGGGCTTTGGGGAATGGAGGCATCTTGCTGTTACCAAGGAATTAAGTGAGCAGACCGGCAGTGAAACCATTTGCTTTCCACCAGTTAAGGGGCCTTCACGGTTCTGCAAGGTGAAATAGTGATTATCAGGGTAGCACTGGCAGCTCTTATGACCCCGACAGTGTTTGTGGCATTTGGTGCTTTTCCGCAAATCCAGCGATTACGTAACAATTTTTACACACACGCAGGAATACACAAGTTCTTGGTCAAAGTTGAGCTAAAGGTTGAAAAGCGAGTCTTAGGGTGAGTAATACCACAAGGCAAATATTTTCCTCTCTAGAACCCCAAATATTTAAATCAAATATCCAGTCTTTCAATGAGAAGTGAAGCATCTGACTTCATTTTACTCTTTTGAAGCAGTATGTGTAGATGTCACTTCAGCCCCTCTGTGCCCGCTTACCCATGAGCACAGCTCTGCGCCCATGGTTTTGGCAGGTCTGCAGCGTTTGCCCTCAGTGATCAGCGCCCTGCAGGGGTGTTGGTTTGAAGTGGCGAGGATGAGGAGGGTGAGGAGGGCTGCCCGCAGCAGGTCTGTCCCCCAGCCCTGCCCGGTGGCTGTTTACAGGCTGCACTCTGGGTCAGGGCGGGGTGTCTGGACGGTGCCAGTGTCCCGGGGGCTTTGTTGTTGCTGCTCTGCAGGGCTACACAAATAATATCTGTATAAAGCCGCCTGTGTTGTTTTTAAGCAGCTGAGTAATTCGGGCTTTGCAGGAAGCCTTGGGCAGCTACGCGCACTGTAGCCAGTCTGTAGTATCTGTTACTGCCGCGCGAGGGTTCTGGTGCTCCCCTGTAGTTACCGGACCCCCAATTAGGGTATACGGCAGCAGGGAAGGTCTCAAGGTGCCTTGCCCGTTGTGCTCCTCCAAAACCCTGCCAAATTCTCTGCCGGTCCTGTGAGACACATCTTTGAGCTCTGCTTCAGAAGTTTGGGTTTTTTCTTGCGTTCTTCACCATTTTCTGTAATTTTTCGGCCGTGGACCACGGCCATCCTGTTTGAGGACCCGCTCAGGAGGGGTTGGCTTTCCCGGCAGCCTGCCCACGTGTTGATCAGCTGGCGCTCGCCAAACTTCAAACCCTGCAGCTGAGAGCTGTAAAATTCCAGGTGTGCGGAGGCCAGGAAGTCCCGCTTTCCTCCTAGAAAGAAAAAGGGATTTCTTTCTGAACAAGAAACTCTTTAAGAGAACGAATACAAAAGCATCGTGGATTCGGTGTTCCCTTCGAGAAAGGGACCTCTACTTCCCTAACAGGACAACAGCAGAGGTTAGTAAATTAAAAACTACTCCAGACCAGAATTTGACCTGCTTCTTATTTTCTGCTAAATGCATCGCTGAAAAAAAGGAGCTGCTGGACGTTTCTGTGCAGGGAAGGTGCCTCGTTAATGAGGGCCTTTTTCTGCTTTATTCTGGGGTTTGGTGCCTTTAGGTGTCGATGCGTCTCTCGCCCTTCGCCCGCGTGGGCAGGGTGGGCACGGTGACCCCCAGCGTCCCGTCCAGCCTCACTGTCCCACCAGGCCCCGGTCTCAGCTGAAGCTGTCCAGAGATGGGTGCCCACCTGCGGAGGGCGACGGGCAGAGCGGGCACACGATGAGCCTTTCGGCCTTAATGTCTCTTGCAAATCTTTGCTTTTGTTGTCTCGTGGCACGGGTGGGTTGCCCATCGGTGGCTCTGTGTCGCCTTCTCACCCGGGGTATGAAGTGGGCAGAGCGTAACAGCTGTGAAGGGGAAAACACATTTTTTATGCTGGTTACAAGGTACCAAGCTCTGGTCTGTGCTTGGGAAAAGCTGCGACGTTGTGTTGCCCCAAAGCGGTGTCCACCTTGGAGCTGCTCTCCAGCCCAGCCAGCAACAGGGACCGTGGTGTGCCCAGGACCATCAGACCTTTCCATCGTCACTTGCCTCCTCCCCACAGGCTGCCGCAGGATTCAGTGCTTCCACCTTCGCCCTTGGGCCTTGCTAGGGCCCGAGTGGGGTGTCCCCACACGTGACGTTTCACGTTGGGCACGGGGGCTGCTGACTGCATGGGAGCTCTGGCACAGCTACTCGCCCTCTGCAAAAGCACTTTGGGAAGCGGTAGGGAAAGGAGTTGGGTCATTTTGATGTTCTTGCTTCTTATTAAGCTGAAAGCTGACGTTCTCGTGGAAATAACTCCGGTTGATCTCAGTGGGAGACTTGCTGGAGTCCAAACATTAAAGACTGCAAGTCTGGGGGATTTCTTGTGTTCCTTTTGCTGCAATGAGGTTGAGCACTAGTGAGCACCATTCAAAGGTTGCCTTTAAATGTGCAATGCTAAAAATTGTGAACACTCTCTGTGAAATTAGAGATGTTTGGTTGAACTTTTTTTTACAAAAGCTTCTCGGCTCCCTCCTGAATGCTCCTGTATCCCACAGGTCTGCTCCACGGGGAGCTGAGCTGGTTCCTAAATCCCCCTTGGGGGTGCGTGCCACTTCCCCAGCCTCGGGGCGCGATGAGCATTACAGCGGCGACCACGCTGGGGCCGAGGTCTCCCCTCCTCGGTGCCATTACCCGTGTCCTCCTCCCGAGGGGAACGTGGTCCTTCTCAGACTTGCCTGCCCTCGAGCGTGGTCCTCCTTCACCAACCCAGAGGGAAATTGTTTTGCTGCACGGCGAAAGCTCTTCCTTCCCAGCCACCAGTCGGGGTTGTACTATGGGAATGCATTTATTTATTAGGGATGGTTTTATTTTTATGGAAAAACTGCTCTGGGCGGGAGTTGTACTCGGTGAGTCAGCAGGACTGCTGTCCCATGCCAGGAGCTGTCACTGCGGCGGCGGGCGCGGAGGGACTGAGGCTGGCTGCCCGGGGCCACCGAAGCCCCAGAGAGGGGCATTTGTTTTTAAATAAGCATCGGGTTCCTTCAGCGTGCCCTTGCAGAAAACATCGGGTTCCTTCAGCCTGCCCTTGCAGAAAACATTTTCCTTAGAAAACGTGGCAAAACAAGAACCAGAAAGTACTCTGTCTTGAGCGTAGATGCGTACTTCAGCTGAAGTGGGGGAAGTTTTCAAACTAGATTGTGTGATTGAGAAAAACAAAAGATTTCAGATTGCTGTTCTTAAAATCCTTTAAAAAAAGCACTCTGCTATGGTGGCTCTGCAGTGTGTACCCGTGAAGCCTCTGATGTGGGGTGTATCGCTGCAGATAACTGACACCTGGTTGGTGTTTGCTTTGCATTTTTGGTTCTCTGTTTTATTTATTTATTAGTCTCATCTGTGTCCCCTGTATTATTCAAAGACCTGTGCTGGGTGCAGGGCCCTGCCGTGCTGGGTGCACGGTGGCCGCTCCAGGGGCTTAAATCTGGCTGAGGCCAAATCAGAGGTGGGTGCTGCAAACACAGGCAGAAGTCCTGTTACACAGCCTCATTAGAACCACCTTTTAGTGCTTAACATAACTGTAACTGCTATTACACGGGGTACTTCTGGCTGGCTTCCTACCTGCGACTGGCTGCAGGCCTTTACAGTTGTTTGCAAAGCTGAACAACTAATGTGTTCGGAAAATAAAGAGTGGCCAAAAACTTACTGGAGGAGGTAGATGAAGTCCCGAGGGTTTTAGTTTCTCCTCTCACAGTAATTGCTGTTGTCCTGGACTGTTTTGAAGGTGGGGTGGGGCCCAGGTAACTCGATGGGCTGCATTTTTGCGTTGCAACTCCACGGAATTGCCAGCCTGCGGACATGCAAACGATACCCAGGGGAGCTTCTGCCCTTTCTCCTTGAAGGGGAGGTGAGCATCAGAAGCGTGCAGGAAGGGGTGGGGTGGGTAGCAGAGCACCCAGAATTCGCAGCTAGCCCGAGGGATGCTTGCCTGGGTCCCACAGGAGCCCCATTTCAGTGGTAGCCGTGCACGCCTCCGTCGACTGTGCTGGGGTGAGCGCCGGGGCGACCTGCTCTGCCCGCACCGTCCTGCTGCTGCGCCGAGAGCGGCGGCGAACGGTTGTTGGGGAGGCAGGCTGGCTGCTACGTCATGCCCGGCTAATGGGACTAGAATACAAAAACTGGACGCTTTTTTTTTGTTGAAGTCCTTGGCCATGGCTTTGCGGTAGTGTTTCCCAGCGGTCGCTCTGAGCACTTAGCTTATCCCCTCCCGCCCTTCTCGACTCTTCGCTGCCAGCGGCGGACTGCTCCGCTCCCCCCGCGGCAGTGGGGCGCAGCCGGGCGGGACTTGCAGGGTGTTTTTTCTAACGCTCCCTTAGAGGCTTGCTGATTTCTGGAGTTATGAGACTCTCTGTCTCTCTTGGAAGATGATTTAGCGGTGTTCTCAGCCATTCTGGACTGCCTTTGTGGCAGGCTGCCTCAGGAGGACCTGGCCATTTCTGCTGGCCTGACCTTTCCTTCCCCAGCTGTGGGCAGGGGCTCGTGCAAACCTGCCTGCTTGCCTTCAGCGCCGGGTACGCGGCGTGTCACCGTCTGCTGCTCAGCTGTGCGTCAGGATGAACAGGCAGCACTCTGCCGGTAGCTCAGCCTGCCTCCGTGACGGCCGCACCCGAGATGCCGCACGCCTGGCCCCACGCGGCGCTGGGTAGAGCTGAGAGAGAGGAGACCTTCCCGCAAGTCGCCCCAGGAACAGAGATGGCTCCCCGCGGCGCGTTTGCGTCATTAGTGCCCCGAGGAAGCACTGTGGGCACGAGGCGTGCGTGGGCTTGGGTGTCGAGCATGTGGCCGGGAGCTGGGGAGGCAGCGCCTGGGTCTGGGGTCCGCAGGGCTGGGGTGAGCCCAGGACCGGCGGATGGGAGCGGGGTGAGTTGCGGGAGGAGGCACAGAAATACGCCTTTTTCTGTGGGGTGGGACTCGAGTGTCAGCTGGGTGAGCGGGTGCCTCTGAAAACAGCAGGGACGGAGCTTTTAAATAGCCCGGAGCTCGGGTGCCGGCAGGCACAGCCCTGCTTGGGGCTGACCCGGCACGACCCTGCCGGGTCTGCCTTGCTTCTCCAATGCCCCGAGAAGCCCCCCAACTTTGGAGGGGATCCCCGGGGTTGAGAGTCAGCCTCACGCACGAGGAAATGCCAGAACTAAAGCTGCCTTATGGCCCCTAGGGCCTTAATTTCCCTGCCCTCGTGCAGATGTGGTATGTCCTTTAATACTTCTTGCTTTCCCTCGGGGCGGCGGTGGGGCCCGGTGCGTGCCCCGCCGCCGGGCAGCTAACGGGCGAAGCTTCGCCAGGGCTCTGGTGCTGACGAGTTTCAGCATTTCCCAGCTTTGGAGCACACGGCTCGGCAAGCTTGACGTCCTCTAAACGTGGGACGAGTTCACGTGCCGGTCGGTTTTGCGCCGGTGTGATGATTACAGAGCAGCTCACTTCACAAAATCAATGCCTTTACCGGCTGCCCTGACAACTAGCTTTGTAGGTGCAAACCAAGTCAAAAATAATGAACGCAGGAAAAAATAATCACTTGGTGAAGGAAAGATCATCTGTTGCTCCCTCAAAATGAGATATTATCGGGCATTTTTTCTCAAGGAGACACAGCCAGCCTCACGACACTGCCCGTGTTCGATGGTGTCTCCCCGTCTCCACACCTCGCCGGGCCCGTCGGCCATCCCGGTGGAGTGGCGGAGACCTTCGAAGTCGGGGCTTTTCCCAGGCGACAGGGAAGCAGGGCCTGGCGGGGGGAGGCTGCACCCGGAGCTGAGGCCCACGGCAGGGACCGATGGCGGCTCAGGGTGCCCGAGGCATCGGGGCCGGTCCCCCCGCTCTGCCACCCGCCCCTGACATGCTGTTTGCCGCACCTCCTTCACCCCGGAGACTCTGCCTTTAGGGAAATACAAGCTTTGGGAAACTTGGATTTAGTCATCACGTATCTATTTGCATTTTACTTTATTTTCTTATTGACCAAGTATGGCTATTTCTTGCCCTCCCCGGGTATGGAAAGAAATGAGGAGCGGATCTAAGGTCTAGCGGTCATGAAAAAAATAACCCAGTTAATCTAAGGAAGAGAGGTTATTCCCATGTGCTTTTGATTTACAGGACCAGAATAAATCTTCATTAGGCATCGCAGTTAAAACTTGAACAACGTTTCTCCTTCCCTGCCCAAAAATGAGAGAAATGTCAAGTATTAATGTATTTGTAAAACAGCCTCCATCCCTGATTTCTTACCGGGGCTGGGTTGGGCGGGGAGCGGGAGCTGCTGGAGGAGCGGGGCGACGGCACGCTGAAGCCGTGGTGTGGTGGCCGCCATGCGCCATTCGAAGGACCGCACCTTCTCCCCATTGCCCCGTCCCTGCGCTCTGCTCTGAAGTCCCTCGCCATCCCAAATCCATGTCTAGCAGCAGACGAACCAGCGTGGCGTCATCAACGTATCAAACAGGAGAGGATAGTATTTTTGGGAACAAATCAGCTCTTAAAAATGCAAACATCTTCGGCAATTGTCAGCCGTGACACACGTAAGCAAAAGCACGGGAGGAGAAATAAATAGACCTTTAAATGCCGCTGGTTCCTCACGGAATGTAAGGCACTTTTTCCACTCTGAAAAATAAGTACGTAACCATGACATAGCCTTATTCAGCAACTCTGCTCCCTGTACCCGCGCGGAATACAGATCTCTGCAGCAAAAAGAAATTGTTTAGTTTTGCTTTTCTTTTTTTTTTTAACTTTTGTGGAGTTGTCAGGAGTGGTGTGAATTTGACTGTACCCTGCTTCACTTGTCAAATTACTGTAAGAATAAATCTTTGTTATTTCAGGGGCCGTGTCCCTACTCTGTCAGCAGGAGGATTAGCCAGGTGTGAAGTGCAGCAGAAGCTGGTGTTGGTTAGGAATTCCGGGGGGAGTTTCTTCGTTTCTGGATGCCATGTGAAGTTGGCAGCTAGAATAAACTTCTTTATTTATTGAAAGACCCCCCTGAAGGCACACAGAAAGCATGTCTGGGGAGTTACTTGCAGGCTGTGAAAGCCCAAGAACTCTTTACAGCCGTATTCGGCATTTCTTTTATTGGGCACAGAGAAGCTGTGAGACAGTGCCGTTTTATTCTCCGAGCAGAGCTCGATGGAAGCACAGCAAAGAGGTTGTGTGTGCAAGTGCTCTAAGGAGCGCTGCTCCCAGTGGGTGATACGGCGGCCGCCCTGGCACCCCGTCTCCAGGCCAGTTTAATTCATACTGTAGAAGAAACCTGTCCTCAAGAGGGGACCTGTTTTCCTACAAAATAGAGTGCCTTAAAATGTCAGTAAACCTGTGCAGTCCTGGCAAAGCTGAGCTTTCTCATGGCTGCAGAGTTAACCCGTGGTTACCATCAGTGGTGATCTCTATGTCTGTCAGCCGCTGTCACAAAATACTGTCAATTCTGCCTTTTAGCAGAAGTTCTAGAAATGCTTAGCCACTTTTAATTTCATTTGGGTTTTTTTTACAGATATTTGTGATATATTATATTGAATGTTGGGTAAGTAGAGCCGGAGAGGCCAAGGCGGTTTGTCCTAGGGGCAGCAGTCTTGACTCTGCCCTCTGTCCTGCGCCGGATTTGCATCTAAAAGTAAATCCCGTCTTTATCACACCGGATTCGGCAGTAAGAGCCGGGACGGCAGCTGCTCAGAAGTGTTCCATTTCAAGCTAGGAAGATGTCCGGTTGCAGCTGAAGTTACTAATTCTGACGGCGGTGTTAGATGAGCCATGGGGTGAAGTGGAACCAGCCGGTCTTGCAAGGGAGATGCTCGTTAGTCACTGCTGCGTTTTTCACACCTTTAAAATGCAAATGAAGACGGTTAATAACAAACTGTTGCACTCACCAGATAACATCTTGCTGACTTGGCAAAAAGATTTGCCATCCTTGTCAGCTGAATGCTTCTGCTGGGTGTCAGAAGGAGCAAAACGAGGTCATCCCCTGCGATGGATAAGGGGACATGGTGCCAGCAGGCCGCTGAGGCTCCGCTCCGCACCGCGGGGCATGGCCCCCGCGGCAGCGCAGGAGGCTCTTAGGGGTGTCTGTGCGGTCCAGCCGAGCCAGCTGCCACTCCCATCGCAGGGGGCCACGGCGCCAGCGCTGCGGCGCTGGGGGCACGTGTGCCAGCACCGAGCAGGATCAGCCCCCGTCTGCGCTCGGGACGGAGCTGTGTGCCTGAGCCACGTCCCACTCTGGCAGTTGCTGCCCTGTTTGGCCTGGCCCGGTCCTTGTGAGGGCTCTGGGAGCTGGCAGGTTATGTATACATCCTCGGTAACATCCATGTCAAATGCCTCTTCCCGCTTTTTCTCCCTCTTTCACTGCCCATTCCTGCCTTCTGCTGGGATTGTACAAATAATTCTGGCATCAGTCTTGGGGTTGGAGCTTTGGACCGATCCAGAACCGCCACTCTGCAAACAGCAACATAGGATTTCATATTGCCATTTCTGATGCACAGGTCAAATATGCACAGTTTAAAGTTCAGCTGGCTTTTCTTGCTGGTACTGTCATGTGCCAAAGGTGGGATCCCCCATCGGAGTCGAGCTGTGTCCTCTCCAGCTTCCGCATCCCCGGAGGCGACGCAGGCGGAGCGCAGGCAGCCTGCGTGGGCCGGGGACGCGGCTCCCGCAGCTCCGTCTCGCACGTCCCGCGCGGAGCCGCGGAGCCCAGGCGCGCAGCGTGCCGGAGGAGCGGATCACCTCGCGCCGTCTTGGCAGCGGTTGTGCACTCGAAGCCGCGCTCGCCCCTGCTTGCTGATGCATGCGGGTAGGAATGAAGGTGCACGTGCAGCCGAGCCCATTTGAGTTGTTTATTCCTCCTTGGCTTGTTAAAGCCCTCCCTGCTGTTACTGGCCACAGGTAACCAGAGAGCAGCTCTGGTCTCAGGCAGCTGCTGGTTCCCCTCAGCAGGGTGCAGTGAGCGCAGTGGTTCCAGGGTGTGGAAAAGCCTCCGCGTGTGGACCTGCCGGGGGATTTTTGAGCTTCTGTTTACCTCTGTGCGCCAGCATTTTTTGGAGGTCAGGCTTACAGGTCAGAGTATTTCTGAAATAATCCCTTCCCTGTTATCAAATGATGTGAGGTGCAGAAGCAATGCGCTTCATGGTTTCCAGCTGTATTTTCCATGTATATTACCTGTTTCAGAAGGTTGAATGAGGTTCAGGAGATAGGAACCCGGCAATGCTTTTGAAAGGAAAAAAAATTATCTATAGATCAACGTAAAACCACATAGAGACCATCAGCCCCAGGATCTGCCCTGCACATCGCCAGGGGAGCTGGTGAACCCTCGATGGAGCGCTGATGAGAGCCTGGGGCTCGGGGAGGGCTGGCGGAGGGTCCGGCTGCCCATCCCGGGGCGAGCTGGACAGAGCAGGCAGTGTCGGTTGCACTGTGTCTGCCCGTCCGTCCTCCATCCGGAGGGGTTGTGGTGTGTGAGAAATGAGCCCTTAACCTGCATGACCTCTTCAGTTCCTCTCCCTTTTGCTCACTTGCCCTTGTTTTGCAGAGGCGTTCATGGCTCTCCTTTCTATTGCTCGTGGTGTTTATATTCCTGAAGAAAAACGGCAATTAGAGGTGCAGAAGGCGCAGGAGCGGGTCCCACCCTCATCCTGCCTTCCCGTCAGCCACTTTGGGAACGTCTCTCTGAAACGGCATCTCTGGGACTTCTGTTTAAGATATTTTCTCATAAATCAAGTACTCCTGTCCCTGAGAAACCTGGATTCTTACCGGCTCTCACCCCACCCCAGTATTCAGCCACACTTTTAATCTGGAAAAAGACTGGGAAGAGGTACTGGGTTTTTGTATTGACGTGTGTTGATATAAAAAAGGGGTAATTTGTGCTCAGAAGGGTCCTCTTCCTCCTGAGTGGGAGGGTGTCCCCGGGGACGGCAGCCGGCAGTGATGGGGCTGCCAGCCTGCTCGGGAGGTTCCCACATTGCATCGAACTCTTAATGCCATCCTAGCAGTGCTTGCCATAGTAAAAACATTTCTTTTTACTTTAGCTTCATTTTCTAGTTCTCTCTGTTCATATGAAATGGCAAAGAAAACCTTGCAGTAGGCGCAGGGCTCGTACATGGCGATAGAATCTGCCTGGTGCATTTGGGGTAGGTAAAGTGGGGCCGCGAGGAAATGAACTTGATTAATTGCAAGGCTTTGGGCAAAACAAAGCTGTTTCTTCTTCCTTCCACCGCATTGTGGCCGGCTGGCCAGGAGCCACTGCAGCTCCGGTGCAAGCCAAGAACCGGGAGAGGTGTTGTCGGGGCCAGGGGCTCAGGGCCGGGACCCCCCGGACCCTCCTCCCCCACCGCGGGTCCTCTGCTGCCCTTTGTGGGGGGAATTAAAGCCCTGAGCACCCGGTGCATGCCTGGCACCATTAGGTGCCTGGCACCGTTAGATGACGTACAGAGAACCACAGCTGGGAACTGCTTCCAGCCCGAAGTGTCTCCCACCGGCCCTGCTCTGTGCAGCCACACAAAGCTCGGCCCAGACCCCGAAACGCTGGGCTTTTGCCTAATCTGGGTTTTAATCACGAACGTCAGCCTCGAGGGGCGGATCTTCTGACTGCTAAACTAAAAATGGCATTTTTTAGGGATTAGGTAAAATCTTGTAATCGTAGCTCCTCCGGAAAAGCCTTGTCTAAATTTCTTTTTAAGACGAGCAGACCTGTTCCTGACCACGGTCGTGTGCTGGGACTGGGGGTTTTACACTTGGCCTTTGTGGTCCCAGCGGGGTGGGATGTCCTGGGTGGGATGGCCCAGAGCCGGCACAAGAGGTGCTCCGGGCAGTCCCCAACTCTGGGCGGTTCCCAACCCGGGGTCCCCAACCTGGGGTCCCCAACCCCAGGTCCCCAGGGAGATCGCTGCTCAAAGCGTTGCCTTCCAAGCAGCGTCATGATACACAATGATTTCGACTTTCCTTCCCTCGATACCTCCTCGTGCGGCTGGTCGGGGTTTGCATGTTTTCTGTCTCTTAACAGAGTTGTGAGGTGCTGCTGCGGTGGAAGTGGGGAAGAGCCCTGGGACACCTCTGATAACAGATCTGGAGGGGCAGGGGGTTCTCGGCCGTGAAACTGCCCTCAGCCCAGAAAGTCAGTCTGTGGCATTTCACGCAGGTTGGGGTGAAGTTACCCCAAATGTAATTGTTTCCTCTCCTGTTTGGAGCCACAGGAAATATTCAAAGGTTACAAGAGCGAGACTGGGGACGCCACAGCAAAAATGAGGTGTCGGGTTCTGTGCCGGGAAGGAAAATGAGTTTGTTGCAGGGGCTCACCATGCGCGTTCGAAGGGCCCTTGGCGGCTCTGCAGGGCGGGCTGGGACCTGGGGAGAGGGGAAGATGCCTGGTTTCTGTGACCAAGAGGCAGACACTGCAGCCGGCAAAGCGAGCGTCCTGCTCCCGTCACCTGCCGGAGGACCTGCGGCGTTTCTCTGTGCTGGGCCGGGCAGGGGGTTTAGGCAGACGTCTCCAGGGGTGCATTGCATTTTGTGTTTTAGACGTGGGGTTGGCTTCGTGCTCAAGTGGTTTAGAGATTATTTCCAGTTTAAAACAGAAACCGCCTACCTCCTAGTTTTCTGACTTGAGAAAAGATCCTAAAATTCACAGTCTGTTGCTTGGCTTATTCCAGATGACATAATATTCAAAGTATCTTATGACTGACTTTTTTTTTTTGGTGTAGTCTGTTACAAGGGTGTCTCTATGTTTGTTTTTTTTAAAGCGGTTTTAACTTGGGAGTCCCAGATTGTGCCTGCAGTTAGAAAGCTCCATAAACTTCAGTGATTCAAGGGTCTGGCAAACATCTTTAAACCCGTTTCATGACGAACACAAGCAGCGTACTCAGTAGACTCTGCAGATAAATATACTTGAGGTTCAGTTGCTGATGGTAATATGTTTTAAAGCTTGCATATATATAAATGTATACGTATATATTTCATAATTCTTTCCCGTGTTGTGTTTAAATAGCCCGAGATTTATTTTCTGAGCATCTGTAGGCTCCCATGAAGTATTTTAAGATACATGAAAAAGAACGATGCTTGTAGGCCACAAGAGCAGTGATCCTGTTTTGGGAGGGCAGAGGGAAATTATAAACTTCCATTTGAGGCGAGATATTTAAGGCTGTTTGGCCAAGTCCAGCGCTGAAGGGACGCCAGCCTGCCCCGGCCCCTCTGCTTGGCGGGCTCGTTGCTTTGGGCTTGCAGAAGGAAGAGGGCAAAGACGGATGGTGTATCTGTTTTTCTGCTGTGTGGGCTTTTCATATCCCCCAAGTTTGGCATAACAACTTCTCAAAGCTTTAGCTCTTTCACTTTTAGTTGGCTCTTGGTCTAGAAACTTTCCACAAATTGAGCTTGAAAATTAAGCCAAATATTCTCATAAAATAAGTCTCCAGTTCTGTGGCTAACCCCATGTGAACTAGTAGTCATACGTCAAAATATTTTCTACAGGCTCATCCGTTAAAACAAAGGTAATCTGTCAGGCGAAGAGCCCTGTTCCTGGCGGGATCAGGCGCCTATCTTCCCTTCCTCAGCAGGAACAAGTTACGTGCTTGCTTTGAATCTGCTGCTTCGGAGGTACCGTGGGTGTGCTCCTGTGGGCACCACCGCCCGCGTGGGCTGCGTGGGCGCTGGTGGACAGACAGACGGACTGACAGCCCTTTCAGAGGCTCGAGTTCCAGGCCATCCTGCAGCTCCTCCAGCTGACTCCCGCTGTCCGCAGCTCTTCTCTGTGCTGCCTCTCAGGAGACTTTTCAGAAGTTTCTGCCTTTGAACAGCACCGCTCTGTTTGTGTGATTTGCTCTGGGAACATCTAAGGGTGCTTCTCGCAAACTGAATTAAATTAGATCTCCCTCCAAGAGATCTAAAAAAGCGCCTTAAACTTCAATGGCACATACGCTTAAAAGACAGCTTTCTTGAAAGGCCAGGAAAGAAAATACAGACGTTGCACTTTCATTGCTTTCTTAATTCATGTAATTAGTGTGGAGATAGCTGCATAGCAGTATTTTCTTCAAAGAAACTGCCTGAGACAAATATTGGCTAATGGAAATTTTACTTTCAAATAAAGCAGCATTTGAAAATACATTAAGGCCATTGTGGGGAAATGGATGCAGGAATCAAAAGATGCTACAACAAAGCCTTCCCTGGGGCAGCTAGCAGAACACTCTATATTTTGTTGTGAGCTGATGTGCAGATCTCAGACTCATCTTCTTGCTGGCCAGTCCTTTCTTTTTCATATTTCTCTGTCCTGCTGTCCGTCCGCCTTCTCCCCTTTGATTTTGGCCGAGCTGCGGGGCCCGGGGTGTGTGTTGCTCCCCGGCTGCCGTGCCGCGCTCGCCTCAGCCCCCGCATCCCGGCTCCACTTCGAGCGCCCCTGCTCAGTCTGCATCTGAGTGTTGCTTTTGGGCAGAAGCTGTCAGGCGTGAGCCTAGCCAAAATTTTTATTGAGACTGCTGAAAGCAAAATGATAGTAAATTAGGTCTTTCTGCCATCTATAAATGTCACCACAGTCAAAATATTTTAAAGAAAGGCCGAACGCATTCTTTGGTTCCTCTTTCTGCAGGCAGATTTAATTCAAAATCAAGGATGTAGCCTAGACTCTCCCTTGTAAAAGTCTTTTGACGAATGTGGGAGTGTTTTCTGAAGGCAGTGCTGGTTTCCAGCTGTACCACACAGGCACTGAAAATGCTGAAAACGTACCAAACCTCCTCAGTCGCCGGGGCTGTGAATGACTGGGGCGGGCGGAGGAGCGGCGCGTGAGCGGGGTTCAGATGGGGACCACCTCTGCGGGGCGGCTGTCCCGGGGCCGGCCACCCCCTCCTCCTGCGCCATCAGCAAAAAGCTGATGATTTCCCCCAAAGGGGCAGGGGGAAAACAGGGCCGCTCGCTCACAAAGACATCCTGTCTCCCTCTGAAAGAAGATCCTTGTGCCTAATTAGCTTCATAAATTAGCTGGAGCTGTAACGCCACCACTTTAACCTAAAATGGAGGTAACCCAATCTCCCTGGTCCTTTCTGCCCGCCGATTAATTTGCCCTTGTCCACTTTCCGTCCAGCTGCATGTTGGCTGTGCGCAAGGCGCTGTGCAGACACCGTTGACAGGGCTGTGCTAAGCTGGGAAATTATCAGTAGCATAAGAACCGCTGCCAATTATTCGCCTGCCCCCGCACGCTGGCACCGCGCTCCCTGCGCCCGGCTCGGCCCCGCGGCTGCCGGCACCTGGCCGCGGCGGCAGCGGCACGGCGAGGCTTCCCGCAGCGAAGGCGTCCCACGGGGTTTACCGGACAGTGGGAAAGGAAATCGCGGGAGGAAGGAGCAGCGTTTCGTCTTTTGTTGTTGTCTGCGCCGGCGCTTGGAAAAACACGAACGCAAGCGGCCGCGTCCCCTGCGGAGGAGAGGAAAATCCCCTCCGGCGCTGGCCGCACCGGGCTGAAGGGGTGGGAGAGGGGGGAGAGGGGAGGGAGCCGCAGGCGTGGAAACAGAGCTGCCTGCTTTAAACGAACGCCCAAAGCTCGCTCCTGGAGACCCTGCCAGGGAAAAGGCATCCCCCCTTTACACACATCTGGGATGGCCGGCCACCGGCGGGCGGCCGTGTGGCGCGGCGGCGGGTGCAGGAGGCCTTCAGCGGCTGCCCGCCTTCCGCCTGCCCCTCAGCAGCGCCCTCGGGCCTGCAGGCAGCAGCGTGGAGCTTCGCCCTGCCGCGCCGGTCGCTCGGCCGTGATTTGGAGGAGCAGTGCCTTGGGAAGGGTCTCTGCAGGCACCTTCCCGTGGGCTCGAAGGCAAAGAGGTCTCTACGTGGCGAGGCCTGGGCTGAGCCCGAGCTGTTCGTTGAGGACCACGGGGGAGGTGGGGCTCGTCCAGCCCCGGCCGGTTTGCCCCCGGCGCTGCTTCCTCACGTAACGGCACCGACGAATCGTCTCTGTCCAATATATCATCTCTGTCCGGTGTATCTGTAGCTTTTAAGTGAGGCAGCCCGAGATGGGACTTAAAATGGTGTGTCTTGCTGTGGCTTTAGTTACGTTTGACACAGTAAAAAGTGTCTTTTAGGTCTCTTACAAGAGCCAGGCTCTTCCACGTGTAGTGGTGCAGTGTTAACGTGGCACGCGTGCCCGCCGCCTCCTCCTCGGGGCTTTTCAAGCCCTGCTGGATTGACCTGCTCGGGTCTCGCAGCCAGCCCTGCTGGAGCCGGAGGTTGGGTCAGAGACCTCCCAGGCCCTTCCCCAACGCCTCGGGGACCCTGGGCACGGCGGTGGGTGCAGCCCGCAGGGAGGCTTGGGAGAGCGTATGAAAAGTTGCAAATAGAAGTGAAAAAATAACCACAAAGCAAAAGCGAATGGGTGTATGAATCTTCACGGTATTTGATTAATGGGAAGGGAGAAAAGGCTGCATTTTCAGCTTGATTGCAGGCAGAGGAATTGAGCTTGGGCCAGTAAACTGGGAGGGTTGTGGTGCTCACACCTCCCAGCTGGGCTGCACTGGGAAGGGGCGTGCAACTGGAGGAGGAGGATTTTGCTGATGAGAACTGATGAAACAAAAGTGTTATTACAAAGTTTGGGTTTCTCAAGTGGAAAAAAAGAAAGAACAGAACAAAAACGGAACTTCTTTTGATAAATATGGTCAAGTTGGATCATTTCAGTATTGTAGTCCTTGGGTTTCGGAGTGAAATGTTTGCTCATCTGTCGATAACTGATGTTTGCAGAATACTTGCAAAACAAAGCAGCACATGAACAAATATACAAAAGGAAATCAGGCAAATCAAGTAAATGCAGAAAATTATTGTGCAGTGACTTTACTCACCCATTCTTCTCAAGTCACTTTTACAGGCCGAAATAATCCTCATTGTTTTTCCCAATGTGTATGACTTATGTGGGCAGGTGTTAGTTCTTTACGCTGTGTGAAGAATATTTGCACAATACAAAAATAAGAGTCTTAGCTTGTGGTGCTGATGAAGGCTTAAATAAACGCTCTTTGTTTTTTGTTAGGATTTGAGCCTGGAAATGGCCTTCTATCAAATTATGTGAGGAAGATTACTTAGCCAGGAATGAATTTTTTACGGTGTAGAGTAGCTTTTCTGACCATTTCTAGAAATTACTTAAGAAGTAGAAGAAACTTTTTTTCCTTCAGAGAGCTGACAGTAACAGCTTGTGGGGTGGGTTGCTGCCGCTCGTCCCGCAATGCCTGACCTCCTTGGCTGTTTGCAGAATATTGCTTTTTCTTTGGGGCTCACGTTAGAGTCTGAGAGTGTGTGGGGCAAAGCAGGCAGCTCCCTCCCTAGCTGCCTTTGCGGCACCGCGGGCAGTCTGGTCGTCCCTTTGTTGGCTCCCTGCAGCAGAGTGTCTCTGCCACCAAAGGGAAGTTTTGTTTTTGGGAAACACAGACCGATTCCCCCTCGCCCTGAGCCCAAAGCTGGGCTGCTGCAGGCTCTCGGCGATGGGGCGACGTGGGGCTGGTGCTGCGGTGCAGGTCCTCCAGGAGCCTGGGCAGAGGGTCGGGGGAGTCCTCCCCCGGGGTCGGGGTGACGGCGGCTGGCAGCAAGGACAGCCCCGTTACGTGTCGATGAGCTTTCCTGCAGCTCCGGCTTCCCGTCTCGAGGCCACGCTCAACTGCGTACGGCAGGTTTGAGCTGCTTCTGGCTGGCAAACCGTGCGAAGCAGCGAAGCAGGGCCACCCTGTGCACAGGATGTGTTTACCTCAAATATTTGATCCTACCAAACACCCCCCAGCTGATCTGGGGGCTGTGATCCCATAGGGACTCTAATTGCCTTCATTTTCCAAGAATCCCATACGGTTGCTGGGGTGGCAGATGGGAGAGTTTTCTTTTCTGGGGGACGTAAGATGGCAGCGGATTGAATGCCAGAGAAAAATGAGAGGTTTCTGGAGCACTGTTGAGCTCTCCTTAATTGTGAATACAATTTGTTGGTGACTAATGCATCCAGACACGCTGAATTACCTCATGTATTAGAAGCGGTGGCACAATGGAAAAGATGTGACTAAGATGCTGGCTCCTGATTTACCAACATTTGCCTCCTAAACTGCCGTTCGGCTTCCTACTGGCACATTATAACTTTTCTATTAATAATTAAGAGCTTTAATACAGTTTGGTTCAACATAAAATCTGCCAGCTTGATTTTTAGTCTGCTAAGAGTCTTTTGAGCAGAGGAAACGGGGGGGGGGGGGGTATTAATGGAGCAGAAAATACAGCTGCTGCGCAAATGGTGGAGTGAGGCAGAGCATGTCGTGTCCAGGCTAGGTGCCGTGAAGGACCCAGAGACACGTCAGCGTGGACCCGTGGTTGCCCCTGCTCCACTGCCCTGCCCTGTCTCTTCCTGCCTGTCCCACTGCTGGTGCTGGTACGATGTTTCTGTAAGAGCGGTGACCGATGGCTTGGTAACTTGCTAGCGATGCTGCAGATTCGCTGCTCTAAGCGAGTTGTGCAACCGTTAATGAAATGCTCTTCCATATTAAAAAGGCACGATGCTCCCATCGCCTGGATCCCACCCGATGGGGAAGACACATACACGCCAGACCAGTGAGCTTCCTTTCTGCAGTGCCTCCAAGGCTTACTCATGCTGAAAATACACCCATTTCTGATTCTTTGCTTACTCACTCGGCCTTTCTCCAGCACTAACATCAGTCTCTAAGCTTCATGCCAGACGGCTATACCATACCAGCAATGTCATTGCATCCCTTTGAAACATCAAGCATCATCTGTCTGTATTTGGAAGTGGAAATGTCTATCGAGTGGGACAACAAAAACTCCAGCTCTCCTTCCCAAAGTCAGAACTCTTCCCATTCTCTCTTTTACTCAAGTGGAAAAGCTCTTAGATGGTTTATGAAATTACTAAAGCAGGGAAGTATTTCTACGTATGGGAGATAAGCCAAGCAGCAAAGTGACAGGACACACCAGTGTGGTGGGTATCATCAAAATTACAAAGAAGGACACGTCCATACTATCCAAAAGAAGATTCTGTAATCAGTGCTCATGGAGGCAGAGGAACTAGTAAATGGAGATGTGGGGAAAGTCCATGCTGAAGAAGATGAACTTTTTTGGACCTGTTTGGTCAAGTGATGTTGACGACAATGTATTTTGGCTGCTTATTTCCCTAAGTGTGTCATTATTTTCCACCTGAATGATTATGCGCCAAGATAACTCCTGAGAGAATAACACTGGAGAGAGTTTTAGCATCATTTTTCTTGTGTTTAAAGTACCAAACAGAGGAATAATCCTGCCAATCTGACGCCCTGTGAGGTAATGGTCGTGCAGAGGGTCGTGTGTGGTGCCATCACTAACCCGCAGTGCAGCCAGAGCCTGGGGAATTGCTTGCTAGAGCCCATCCAGATCTGCGCTCTGAGCTTTGCTAGGATGTGCAGCACTGCATGAACTTCATGAGCTTCTCAACCAAAGGCTGCCTCCCATTTCATTTAGGCAACAGAGCCATGTCCGCTGGTGAGCTGCAATCTTGCCTTGTTTTAGCAGAGTTTAAGTGCCCTGGTATGAAATGATACTGGAATCATTTTTTTTCTGGTTAGCTTTGAGAAGATCCTTATGTCCTGCAGCTTTGTTTTATAGGAATGGAACAGGACTTAAAGGGCTGGGTGGTTCCTGATGTATTTTAATGCAGTCAGGTAATGTCAGAATGGGAATTTTGTTGTTTATTCTTGAGGTGATTTCATGAAAGGGCTTTAATTCATCAGTAGACTATGCCCATTCATAGCTGTTAGATGTTCTGTGTCAGAAATAGCCCCGAGTTCCACAAAAATAAACAAGCTGTAAACATTTTTGAAGTGGAACTGATGTCCTCTCAGCCAGAAGAACAAAGCAGCAGAAGGTGTCTGGTAACCCTGCTGAGAATAACTCTTCAGACCTGTAAATGCCTTGAGGACTTGAGCCGTGTAAAGGAAGCACCAGAGGCAGTCGGGGTAGGCGGGTTGCAGAGAAAGAGGAATTGAAAAGAGGCAGGTTATGAGAAGGGGTTAGAAAAGAGATTTTTTAGCTACAAGAGCTGGAAAGGAGACCAGAGTCTGGAAACAATAGTTGCTGCCTTTTTCGCATGTTCAGGCAGCGAACGAAACATCAGAACGGGAAAGGCAGCGTGTGCAGGGAAGCAGGGAGGAGGAGGAGTTAGCGTATAAAGACGTTTCTAAGCACACTTGTTTGCTGAAGAGTGGGATGGGCGAAGGGGCAGACAGGAGCTGAAGGCGCAGGTGCCCCCGCAGCCAGCGGGGCCTATCGCTGCAACACGGCGTCCTCCCGCACCCTGCTCTCTCCAGGGCAGTTTTAGCTCCTCGCTGGGTCGCAGGTCACGGCCACGGCCTTTGAGGGGCACGGACAGACCGGCAGGAAAGGCGAGAGCCTCGGGACGTGTTGGGCTACCGACTCATGGAGTTCCCTCTGCTGCTTCTGTTGGGGAAAAGTCCATACCCACCTCGGAAGACTTTAATTTTAGCCACTTCTTTGTTTCCTGCTTCTGGTATTTTTGGTTCTTAGCATTTTTTTCTTTGTTTTGTTTCCCGCTATGCACCCGACAGGAAGAGCCCCTCGCAAAGTCCTCCAGAGTAAGAAGAAGGGGAAAAAAAAGGGTCCCGATGACATTTGCTTTCTGCAGGCAGAATTGAAAGCAGGCACCAGCCAACATTACCCCAAAGCCTCTCACCACCTCTGCTCTTTCCATGAGAAACAGAAAGGAAATTGGATCCTACGAGAAAACCGTTTTCCGAAATGCAGAGACCTCAGAATAGTCTGTTCGCTCGCGTGCACTGACCTCCCCAGCGAGACAGGACTGTGGTCTTGCAGTCGCGTAGCTCAGAAAGGTGATACTCAAGCAGTATCTTTGCAAATAAATACCTGTATTTCACGGACGGGAGATGAACCCTTTCTGCACATCGTAGCCCCGCTGTCTGTAGGTGCTGGGAGGGCCAGCTCGGGTGGGGTCCTGAGACGTCATTTGTTCTTCGTGAGGAGACACACTGGAAAGACTTGCAGAGCAGGACCATGAGGCTGCGCAGGAGTAGCTCGGTCATCGTAGGACCACGTTCATCTCTTCTGTGAGCAACCTGCTGGAAACAGGATGGTCTTCAAACTTAAAAATCCACATGCTGTCATGAGCTAATAGTTCTCTCAGTTGTTTTGGTGGGCATGGAGAGGGTTTTCTTTGCCACCAGGGATCCAAAAACACCAAAATCTGATGCAAATTATTGGTAGCTTCTTAGATAGAGGCTGGCCCAAGTGCCGGTTCTTGCTGTAAGGCTTTTTTACCGCAACGTCGCAGAAATAACTCTCTTCTCCGAGAATTGTATTGATTGCATTATGCACTGTAATTAGCGTAGCAGACTGTGCAGTTGGTGGACCGGTGACGGAGGCAACTTTACGAGTAGCAAGAGTTGCATTCTTTTAACATTATTTCACCTCAAAAAGTGTATTGGGGATTTCTAGTCCCGGAGCCCTGTGCAGTCAGATATTCCTGCCATCGTGCAGTGAGGAGGACCAGGGTCTGTAATGGAGGCGGTGGCCATCCAGCGCTGCAGGCGCGCCATCGCTGGCACACCCAGCAAGATGTCCTCTTGCACCTGGAGCCCACTGCCCTCAGAGGAGGTGGAAACTATGGTGGGAGGGCTGGTGGGTGTTGGTGGCCGCTCTCAGGGGGACAAGCCCCGCCACATTTTGGTCACCAGCTCGTCTCCCCCTCCAAGGCCCACCTTGACAGGGGGCAAAGCTTCTCTTTGAGGAGGGCAGCGCTGTGCCATTCGTTTGCTCGCTCCTACCCCAGCACGAGGCCTTTGTGGTCCATTACAGACTGCTGCTCACTGGGTTTGTAACCAGCAAGAAGATGGGCTGATGGCTAGAGTTGGCTAAGCTGTCTTAGGACTCATCCTGCCTGATGAGTGGAAAGGCACCTCACTGGAGCCAGGGGCTGGAGGCTGGGAGGTTTGCTTCCCAAGGTAACGCTCCTTGTCTACAGAAAATTCATGCACGGAGCAGGTAACATGCACTTGATGAAGAGCTTTCTGAGATCACCAGGATGGAGGTGTCTACATGAAGGGCCATGAGTGAGAGGCCACGGTAAGACAAAAGGCACACCTAGCAGGTCCTCTGCCTCCCATGCGATAAACCCATGCATTCATGTTCCATTTGCCATGCATACATGTATCGTCTTGGAGGCTCGCTATAGTAGCTTAGCTGTGTAGAGCCAGAGAACATTGCATATGGGTATGACAACCAGTGGGCTTCCCAAATACTGGTTCTTCTTGCAGTACTAACAGTAACGGAAATGTTCTAGTTCCTGCTGCCCAGAGAGCACTCTCCATGTCTTCAAACGCACCTAACATGCTCTCTCCATCAGAGGGCAGAAGCATGCTTATGCACAGATAAAATAAAACAAGATTACCTGCCATTATGTGCTATATAGCTTGTTGTGTTAAGGGAAGGTAGGTCATCATCACGAACGGCCAACTACACCTGCTAGAAAGAAAAAGAAGAAGCAAAAACTGGCACTTGAAGGGTTAATTTCTGTGATTTGGGATAACTTGGTGGTCTTTGTAGCACCTCCTTCTGTTTAAAGTTGGAAATAGATTTAAAATATGGTAAGTACCAGTGTCTAACAGATTTGTTAAGTAACAAAAAGTAATGCGGGTAATTGCTAACTTTTCAGAAGACTGACAATTTTGATGATAGAAAAATGCAAAAAGGTCATTTTTAAATAGTGACAATTATTAGGAGAACATTTTGAGGATTTTTGTTAATAGTCTGCCTATGAACATTGCCTGTTTTACAGCCCTCTTGTGAAAGTTTTGATGCACTGCTGTATGCCATTTCTATATGTATGTGATCTTCTGGTGTAATAAAGGTATTGCCTGTAATTACAAGGGGAAATCCTTGGTTTCTGTTGAATTCAGTGGCACAGCTTCTGCAAGGAGTAAAGAAGCCAAGAGTTTGGCCTTAAGCATATACGGACCTCAAAGTAGTTCAGGCCAAAAATTTAACCTTCTTTAGTGTCCTCTAGGTGCCATTGCGGTGGTGATATTTATGACATGGACACTTCCCCCTAGAAACTGGACCAAATCCACAGACCTATCCTTTCAGTTTTGAGTTGTCACCGTCAGAGAATGCCAGAGAGCGCCGGCTGCCAGCTTTGCTCGCAGGCACGTGGAAGGACGCGTGGGGACCGCTGGCGAGAGTCACCGGCCTCTTGGCCAGCGCTGGCGCTGGTGGAAGACCCAGGTACCCCGTGATGAGCCTGGTGCAGGCCAGGAAGGCTTTGGGCTGTTGGTTGCACAGATGCATGAGCTGGAGGGAAGCTGGTGTGCCAAGAGTGACTTTTTGGTTTTAAGCTGCTAAATTCTAACTCAAGCTGAAGGGAGGAGAATTACAAGAAAACACCAAATTCAAGATTAATCGTAAATATTTCCTGGAGACCATCTTGGGTGTTGGGGAAGGTTGATTCTTTTAAATAACAGAGGTTGAGGTTTTGCATTCAGCTTTGTGAATGTAAATGTTTGTTACAGTCTCTTCTCTGTTAATACATGAAACATTTCATTCTGGGCTTAAGGAGCAGAAGCCAGGGGCTGAAACAATGAACTTCTGCTGTTGTGATCTAATAGATATTGAATGATCATGGGTTACCCCATTACCCTTTTTACAGAGAATTCGTCTTTTTATTAAAGGTTTGAGAGGCAGCACAGGCTCCCCTGGCCGCTGCCCACGCTTTGTCCCACTGTGTGTGCGCTGGTGCTGCCCGTTTTGTTTGTTTTGGAGGGGAGGGGGCTGCTTTCATCCTTTTGGAGGTTGAGGTTTTTCCGCATTGGATACCGGTACGAGCTGTGCTCCTCGGGAGGCTTCTCCTTGGGCATGGAGAGGGCACATCACTGCACACCACGCAGTGAGAAGAGGAGAGCCAAGTTAAACATATCTAGAAAATGTTTTTATAATCCCAGACAGGTATTTGGAACAAATTACATTTACAGCCTGGAGCTGAGAGGGAAGGCTGTGCCCCTCTCCGCATGCGGACCACCTTTCCCTCCACCTCAGGACTTACCCTGGTGCTGTCAGAAAGCAGCTCAGCATCTTCATCCCGTTCCCCTCAGAGAAGTGCCAGTTCCCCGAGACGAGGGAGAAGAGATGAAGCGATGGCTCTGGCGTGCTGTTAGTCCTGGTACAGCCCTTTCCCTCCTTCCAATGTCCATTTGCTCTGGTGGGACCTGTAAACCGTTACTGCAGGGCTGAGGTTTTCCCGCATGCTCTGGAGCCCTTCCCCTCCCTGGAGCCCTTCCCCTCCCTCACTCTCGGGAGCCCCAGCTCGGGGATGGAGATGGGCATGGGGGTTGCCTGGGGGGTCATGCCCTGCCCCACCTCATCACAGACCCGTGTGATCAGAGGTACCATCCCGCTCTTGGGAAAAAAACATAAATCATGATGCCTTTACAAAACTTCTTGTTTTTGCAGAGGCATTTTCGGTGTGGAGAGGTTTTTCTGGTGGTGTATCAGAGATGGAGTTTACAGTCTGGGTTAGACAGAGAATGCAGATGAGTTGATAAGCATAGAAACAGCAGAAGATGAATCGGACTCAAATTGGTATTTTAGTACAGTAATTGCTTATTGGTGAACCTGAGAATGACCTAAATCGAACAGTTTTGAGGAAACCAAACCGTTCCCGCGTGACTCCTGCATTTATTTACTAGTTCAGCAACTTGATTCAACTTCAGTTGACAGCAGTAACTTGGAGGCGAGGAATCAAGAGCGGTTTGCATGAGGGGGAAAAAAAGAGTTCTTCAATGTGGAACATCAAAGAAATCAATGAAGTTTTTGTAGTACTGAACACATAAGCACGGCAGGAGCCCTGGAGCACTGGTTACCTCGCTGCGAGCCCTTGGCATGAGCTGCGAGGTGGCCGGCTCGCGCTGGGTCCCGGCGCAGCCCTCTGACTGCTGGCCCTGGCGGGGTGGTGTGGGCTGGAGATTTTCTCCTGCTAGTTGTCTTCGGACGGGTGATAGCATGGAAACGCCGGCCCCGGCCGGCTCCGTGCTGTAGATAAGGAGCTCCTCTGGGCTCCCGGCCCCGCTTGGGGGGAAATGTAAACAGGCGGTCGTGGCCGGGCACCGTGGATCGGGGCCCAGCCTCTGACACCGCAACAACTGACGTACAAATGGGGGGTGGATGCTGCTCGCAGGCATTGTTAACATCCAGAAATACCATCAACTATTTTTGTCAGCAGTGGGGGAAACAAAACAAGGCAGGTAAGTGGCTGGGCTGCCAGAGGCGAGCGGCGAGACAGCCCTCCGCACACGGTGCGTTGGGCTCGCTGGATGGGATGATGGAGCAGGGGTTAATTGGAAGATCCAGCTCTTGTTGTGCAAAGAAATGCAGATCTGGCCTTGAAACATTTCCCAAGGTCTTGGCACTTCATTCTGTAGCTGTGTCTCATGCTCTGGATATTCCCAAGGCACTTGCTATCGTTGGATGTCGTCTGACTGTCTCTCGGTTGCTGTTTGTTTCTGTGGTTGCACGTTGATAAGGTATCTCGTTGTGTCTTGCAGCCCTCAGAATCCAAGCCCAACGTCACCCCTCTCACCGTCCTGGCCCATGTTCTCCGCGCCATCAAGTCCTATGCCCACCTCCTCTACGTCCAGCGACTCATCCCCCATCAGGTCTGTTGCAGAATTCGCTTTGCTTTTTGTTGCTTTTGCTACTTTCTGTTTAATTTATTCGGTTTCCCCCACTTCACTTTCCTTTTCCCTTTGCATCCCGCTCAAACTCCCCCAATGCAGCTCTCTGCACTCAGCAAGAGAGGAGCTTTCAAACATCTCCTGCCCCAGGGGAGACCCTTTGACTCCCCCCGTTGAGCCCCCAGCAGGCGCCCGCTGGCCCGCAAGGTCAGGCCAGCGGGAGCCAGCGCCCGCAGGTCTCGCTCGCAGGTCTCGCTCGCAGTGCCCGGCATCGCTGGTGGTTTCTGTGGTTTTGCCCAGCCGTTTCAGCTCTTGTGGTTTGCTTTACTCCTCTCTGCAACAGGTTGAAACGTGTACTGCCTTCCCGGGTGCTGCGGGGAGTAGCAGCCTTTTTAAACCCTGTGATACCTCATTTTCTGGCCAATTCTGTTTTCTTATCTGGAATCTAAGGAGGGTAAAGGACATGGGGCAACACAGACATTTGCCTGCTGTGTGCCCATGTCTCAGGCGCTTGGGCATCGCTGGAGTAAATCTGTCCTGAGAGTTATAGACAGACGAACAGAAGATTTCCAGTGGGACCCTGGAGCAGCAGGTCAGGCTGTGCCGCACGCCGGTGCCGCGGGCAGGAGGATGCTCCTGCGCCCTGGAGTGCGAGACGCTGCTGGCTGTGGCGCAGCGGGAGCGGGCACTGCCTGCGGGTCCCGTGGCTTTCGGCACCGGAGATGCAGTCGTGCCGTGAGCGCACCACGGGCAGCGTTGGGACCTGCGCTGCAGGTACCGGGGGGTGCTCACGCGGCGAAAGCCAGGGCAGCATCGCCTCTGGTCCGTGTGCAGGGTGCCCTCGGACGGGACTTCTCTCCTCCGAGCCCACCCCTGGCACAGTGGAGCGAGAGGCTGCTGTCATCCCCGGGAGAACGCGGCTCCCAGCCCCTCGGCTGGCGCAGGCGCGGGCCGGGGCAGCAATCCCTCTTCTGAGGGAGACGTGTCAAACCTGTTTGTTCCTTACAGGCACAGACCGAGCTCTTCCCCCACACCTACAGCCGTACAAATGCCGCCTGTACAACGGCTGCCTGCTTGGCAGGGTTATTTATTTGTTTTGCTACGCGTCTGCAGAGGCTGACAACAGCGTAGTACCATCCGAGCAGCCTTCCTCCCCTCGGGGAGAGAGGCTTATCGTCCCCGAAACTGCACGGGGGTAGATGGGTGAAACTCCTGAGTGCGTTGCGGCCCTCGTGCCACGCTTGGAGGCAGAAGCCTAATGTGAGCGACCGCCAAGGTCCAGCATTTCAGTCCCTGAAAGCCCCGTGGAGCTCTGATGGGCGCAGTTGCAGCCTGGAGAGCAGCCGGCGGGCGAAGGGGCAAGCTGGGGCTGCAGAGGTCATTTTGGGGGGAGAAAAGCAACAATTTGAATAATTCAAGGTAGTAAGCTTGAAAATACCTTTTGTTCTTCATCTAACAGCCTTCTCAAGCACTCTGCATGAGCGGTGCCTCGCCGGCAGCAAAGGACCGTCTCTGGAGCAGGAGGAGTGTTTGCCCGTCCTGGTTTTTAAGCGTTTGGCAGCTGCTTGTGTCAGGCAGCTGGAATTCAGAGAGGAGAGGCCTCTGCTTCGGGGCTGTCTTCACAGCGAAACCAAAACCATCCACAGCTTCCCTGGTTTGTGGTTTCTGTGTGAAGGTGAACCGCTTTCGCTACGAGGTGAAAGCGTGCCGCTTACCTGGGCTCGCTCGGAGAGAATTCAGAATAAATTCAAGTCCTTGGAACGACAAAGGGTGGTGAAACCACTGAACTGAGAAACGGTGGCACCTTGTTCCTTAACCCCCAGCAGCTCTTGGGGCCATTTCCACCACCTTGCTTGGCCGTACCGTAGCTGAGCAGCCTGCTGCAGCGCTGGATGCAGCCGGCTGCTCGGGCGGCCCGGGGCCTGGGCGGGTTTTCACCGTCGCCGTCACCCGGCGGTGTCCCAGCTTTCCACCAGCCTTGCTCGAGCCCACACCCGGAAAGGATGGGTGGGAGGCTCTGGGCGCAGGGGATGGCTCTGCGTGCCTGTGCTTTGCTTGTGAGGTCCTGAGGTCCTTCATTTTCTCCCTGCGTCTGCCAGCGATTTGCTCCATTTCTGGCTCTCTCTGCTCTAATTCACTCCTCTGCAGCGTGGGCATGCTGACACTTCCCCAGTAAAATCTAATGGTTGTTAAATCTTTTTTATCTTCAGGTACAGTCTCTAAAGAAGTGCAGCAAATTCTTCACGGACCTACTTGTTTCTCTGTTTTGAAATACCCTTCCCCAAGTGCTAATTCTTCCTCGCAAAATTCTCCCTGTGGTTGCAGCTGCACTCGGAGAGCAATGGGTTTGGCAATGCGTGGGTCGCTGCCGGCACCTGCTGCCCGCCTTCGCTCTGCGCCGGCCCTCCAGTCGCTTACGGCCCTTCAGAGAGTCACAAACCATCCCAGCGCCCCGATGTGCTCCTTCCGTCTAGCGCCTGGAGCTGTGCCGGGGACCCCTGCTCGGGGCTGCCCGCTGCGTTGCCACCGGGCACGGGCTCTGGTCCTGGCCGTGCCAGCTGGGCTCGGACTGGGATTTGCAGCGTGGTGAAATGCGGTGCTGGGGGCTCATTCTCAACAGCCTTCAGCCTCCTCTGGCGCCTTCCTCACTCTTCCTCCATGCAGTGTAACCGTGGTCCCTCGCAGAGCGGGAGAGGTCCTTGGACCCCCGTCAAGATGCACCACTTAACACGCACCCCTCTTCGACACAGTGGGGAGGGGAGTGCTGTTGTGTATGAGTAGAGTATTTTTTATGCCAATAAATTCTTTCTTTTTGCAGCTCACCGCTGCGGAAGGCCCGAGCTTTGTACGCCTGCAAAGCAGAACACGACTCGGAGCTCTCCTTCACGGCAGGCACCGTGTTCGATAACGGTGAGTCCCTGACCTGGAGGGAGAGCACGGGGCAGTGCCGGTCCTCGTGGGAGCGGGATGAAATGGGCTTATTTTTGAGCGTGATGTTCGGGCTGCAGTTCCCGGCATGTCAGGAAAGCGGGATTGGGAGAGCTGCGCCCGGTGCCGTAGGAGCCGCGCTTGCTCCATGCCCGGTGCTGGGCTTCCCCAGAGGCAAGCCCAGAGCAGGGTTTGCTGCGGAGCAAGAGCCGAGCGCGGTGGGAGCGTGGGGGTCGTACCGGGGGTGTTACTTACACACCATCGGGTTAGCGTCCTAACAAGGTGGCGTTGCCTGCTGCTGGCAGCCACGCACCGCGCCGGCCAGGGCAGCGCGGCAGCGGGCGCTGCCGCGAGCGCGGCTCTTGGCCTGGGCGGTAGAGGGGCAGGAGGCTTCCCCTGCACTTCTTCTCCAACAGCTTCTCCCATTTCACGTGCCGTACACGTGAGATGCTACAGAGCCAGCATGAACAGCAATACAGATAAAGCTACAGAGAAGGACACTTGGCTATTATTTATTTTAGTGCTGAGTTTTGCAAATTACTGGTTTTCTTCCTGTGAGCCAGGAGGAGATCTGGGCTCTCAGTTCACGGGTTTCCTCTCAGTCCTCTGTTTAAGGACTGTCCTGTTTCCACCACTAGAAATCCCATGAAAGAAAAGAAAGCAAAAATATTTGAAACACGGGCATTAAATCCAAGGTGTATCTTGCCTTACTTTTTGTATCCGTGCTGAAAACAGCTGATCATCCAGCCCTCTTTAGGATCAGTGTGAAAACTGCCTTTTCGAGATCCTGATTTATTTCATCCTAAGGGAGACATGTAAAATAGGAGGGGTGAATAGGTGGGATTCCCCTCCTCTCCCCTGGAGCGGAGCGTGGGAGATCACTCTGGCAGAGATGTCCACTTTGCCACCTCCAGCTGGGTCAGCGGGTCCCGCTCGCTGCCCTGCCCATGGCCGCGGTGTCCCAGCCGCCAGCCCGGGGTGACGGGAGTTTTGGTTCCCGCAGGGGAAGTGGCCGCACGTGCGCAGGGCGCGAGGCGAGGGCATGGGTGGGTGACCGCCTTCGTGTAGAGATTGGGGCCATTGGTAAGGGAAGGTGCAGCCGTGTGTGGAGGGCGTGCAGAGGTTCTCCGGGCTGCGCTTGGGAGTGCGGAGTGCAGGCTCTGATCCAAAGTAGATCGTAAAAGGAGGATGTGTGGCGGGGCACGGTGTCACCTTCGTGCCATGCTACGTCAACGGCAGGCAGTGGAGCGCGGACCGGTGCCCGGTGCTGACCCCAGCTGCCCGCGCTGTTTGCCCTCCTGGCAGCTGCCCGACACTCCGGCTGGCCGCTGCCATTACTTGAGCCCTTGCGGGACACGTGCCCCGGCTCTTCACCGCAGCCATACGCGGTCTGTGCCGCAGCAGGCAGCGCTGCCGGCAGAGCGAGGCACGCGCGCTGCGCCGGTGGGACCCTGCAGACCCCCGTGTGCCCGCGTCTGTGCCGTGCGGGGCTGCGTGACCACGCTGCGTCCCTCCTGCGGGCACGGACTCTTAGTCCAGGTGTAGGGGAGGAGCTGGTGAGCGGCTGACCGGCAGCAGCGTTTCCCATACACAGAGCCATTCCTCAGCGGTTTTCTGGGTAGGAGAGATTAGTTTCCAAGTATCGGCACCAGGAATATTCTATGCAGTTGCTGTAATGTTTCATGCAGGAGATGGAAAAGCAGCATGTGCTTTTTTCCTCTGGATACTGAGAGTTGGAATCGGTGGGCTCTGGTTAGTCAGGTTTTTGGAGGTGATGTTAATGAACATGGATTTTCTGTTTCCTGCATCACGGGGAAGAGACTGTGCCCCATGGAATTAAGCAGCTCTGTTTTAGATATAATCCCAATGTAAAGAAAAGACTTTTTACTACTTTCCAAGTAGTTCTTGGCTTTTATATGTTAAGCATTGTCATTTGGGAGGCTGCTACCACATGCACTGGTTTTGCCCTGGGATATATATGAGAATATAGCAGAAAGGGAAAGAGAGTGAATACATGTGAATTAAAGAAAATGCTTTTCCTAAGCAACTCCATAGATATCTTATAAATAAACATGGTCTCCCCTTTGAGAGCCCGTGGGAATTAGAGCAGCTAGGAGGGGAACAAGTTTGAATTAAATACATTGTGTTTGCTAGATAAAAATCAATGGATTATTCACGGGAAAAAATATACAGCATGTTCTAATCACTTAGCAGCGTAGCCGAGGCTCACGTTAGCTGGGGGAAGTGAGTTAGAACCAGCACTGCTTGGTAGAAATATGATGATGATGATGAAGGGGTTTTATAAAACCCAGCAAAAGAAAATGGATCTGGGAAATTACTTGGAGACAGGTTCTTATTTGACTTTACGGTTCTGTGAGGTTGCACAAGGCCGAGCAGCATCTCGGTCCGACTGGGAAATTGGGATGCTGCTACCCACACCGAGCGGCACCCACATAGTAAATAACACCATGTTCTGAGAGGCACATTCAAACTCTGTAGCATTGTTCCTTTTAGTTATACGAAACCTGGATTTTCCAGCAGGTCTTGTGCACTTGAGAGTTGCGTGCCCTTGTTACGGCGCTAAACAGGAGGGACGTCCTGGCTCCGCGGGGGCCTGAAATCGGGGAAGGTGGGAGTCACGGCTCAGCAAAGGGATGTTTTAAACTAGCAGTCGCCCCTGAGATGGAGAACTCCATACGGTGAAGCAGTGAACCCCCACCTGAGCTGCTGCGACAGATACTGAAGTTTTATGCTACATTAGGAAAGTTGTGTTGCATTTGTGCTCTTATTCTGTGATGGAGAACGCGATTCTCCTCCCTATCTGTTCGTGTGCCCTGCTCTGTCTGACGGTACCTAGACAGAAATAAATAGCTGTCTTTGGGACATAAGTGGTTTTTTAAGGGAAAAGCAGTAGCTGGAACTCACATGACTTTCGGTTAAAGCACTTTCCCAGCCCATTTGCTGAGACCAGAGGGCTGAAGACACAGACACAGACACACCACTTTTACAATTTCTTTTCTCCTGATGGCCACTGTCCACTGGCAAGAGCACTGTGAAGCCTTTACTCCCACCCAAAGGGAGGTAACCCAACAGCTTCTAATGCAGTTTTGCCCTTGGGGGCTTTCCTTGCAGGCTGGAGGTGGCATTTTTCCTCCGAGCAGACTGCTTTAGACTTCGGTGCTAGAAAAGCCCCAAGACTCGGGCGTGAGAGGGTGTAAACATGAAAAAAGAAGTTGGCACAAGTGAAACCCAAAGATGTGTAAACCTAAGAGCTGGAACACCATGGCTCTTAAAAGTAGTTACCTTTCTGTGGTTTGTATTTTTCATTAATAGATTGGTACATACAATATTCCTCTGCAGGCGTACCCAGTAGTGATGGACTTTGCTGTTCTGGTGAGGACTGCTGTCTCCCAAAGCGTGGAGACGTTTGGACTTAAACGCTTCTGTCTTTCTGGATCTTTCTCAGCGGTCAGTGTCAGTCGTGATTTTTGCACAGCAAATGGCCGTCCTGCACCGGACGGGGCTGTAGCAGGAGAGGAAGCGCACAGAGGAACCTGAAGACCTGCTGCTCCGTGCTCTGTTGCTCTGCTGGTTTGATAAGCAGAAGACCCGGCTTTGCCACTGAATCAAGACGACTCCGTTTTTAATCATTCCTCTTGGCTCTGACTCTGCCGGAGCCTGGGGGTGGCCTGTACCTGCTGGCAGGGCGGCCGGCGGCCGGCTGCATCCACGGAGCCCGTCCCGCAGCCCTGCTTCGGCGGGAGGAGCCCCTGCGCGGTGGTCAGTGCCGTTTCTGGGTGCACTCGAGAGATACGGCCACGCTTGTACCGGGGGTGACTTTTCAACACGTTCCACCCCCCTCAGCTGGGGCAGGAGGGTGCCCAGATGGAGACGCGGGGAGCGGGCAGGGGAGCGGGCAGGGGAGCGGGCAGGGGAGCGGGCAGGGGGCATGGCGGGGCGCTGGCAGCAAGGATTCGCTTTGCTCTTGTAGCTGGAACCAGAAAATGTGTAAACGTGTGGGCCCGGCGAGAGTCACAGGAGGCTCGGGTGGCTCTGAAATACTGACTTGCCACCACGTCCTGGGGGAGGTGTGGGGAATATTCCTCTGCCTGCATTGGCATAACCCTGGTTCCTGTAAAATCAGCAAATTTTCAGTAGTTGACTGGATAAAGAAAGAGCGTAAGTCTTCTGAGGACTGATCAGGTTTCTCCTTTGACAGAACTAAGGTTGCAGCGTTTGCTTTCCGCCGGGAGCGTTTGCTAAGGCGTTTTCTCTCTCAGCCTGGGACGTGCAGGGTGATGAGGCGGTGGAGTCAACCACATTCTCTCGAACTTCAAAGAGGTTTTAGCCCAAAGCTGGAGAGAGTTTTGAGCTCCTGTTTTTATCCCAAATGCTTCACTTACGTCGGCCCAGCAGCACCAGCAAGTACTCGAAAACCCAGTCGGTAGCCGAGCGCGCAGCTCGCTCGGTCCTTCTGTTGGTGTCACCGTGAGGTCTCTAACGCTTTGTAAAGGAAAAGCAGAGGAGTCCGGTGGGGGAGCAGGCACGGGCAGAGAGAGCACCTCAGCCTGCGGAGCTCCTTGGCATAGTAGTTTCCTTACTTTAAAATAAACACAAATTAAAGGTCTTGCTCTCTCGCGAGAGCAGCTTTGACGTTGTCAGCACACACAGAGCAACAGTCCCTACACCGTAACCCCCTCCTGTAGTAACCTGCCTTTTCCTTCTCTCCTCAAGTTCATCCATCCCAGGAGCCCGGCTGGCTGGAAGGGACCCTCAACGGCAAGACAGGACTAATCCCCGAGAACTACGTCGAGTTCCTATAGCTTTGGGCGTGAGAAGCGCCGCTGCTGAGCTTTACATGGTATCCATGGCAGCCGCTGGCGGGAGTCCTGCAGACCGGTTTGCTCTTTGCCGCGGTGCGACGCGGGCTGAGGACTTCCCCGTACCCGCTGAGGTGAACGTTTGTGTGGATGGCGACGCAGGCGTCTCCCCCCGCGCTCCTGCGGTGCGCGCCGCGGCGGTGGGGGGAGCGCTCCTGGGGAGGTGGCTCGCCTCCTCCAGCCCCGAGCAGAGGCAGGCGATGCCCGAAGCCCACGTCCCCGCTGGGAGCCCTCGCAGCGATCAGAAAAACCCCGCGACGCAGCAGCTCCACGCCGTGGCCCGGGCGCTCCGTAGGGGCCGAGCCTGCGACTGTCAACCAGCACGAGAGCGCACCGCGCCCGACGCTCCCCGCAGCGGCTGCTTCCCGGCTGTAAGAGCACTGGTGGAGCTGAGGGACCCCACCCCGTCGGCCTCCCCGCCGGAGAAGAGCGGTCAGCGGCGAGGAGTCCTCTGCTCCCAGCCCCTTCCCCGCTTTCCGACCGGCCCGAGCGGAGCAATCCTGTGCAGGCGCGGAGCAGCCCAGCCCCTTCTCGTGCCGCGGCGGCAGGGGAAGGGGTGAGGTGCTTTCGGCTGACGTCAAACCACAGGCTGCGTCTGCAGCAGCAGCTTGCACGAGGCTGAGCGTCCCGGGGCCGGCGCGGGGCGGCCCTGGCGAGGCGGCGGCCGTCCCGCCGTGCCGCAGCCCGGCTCTGCTCTTGCAGGCGAGAGCAGGGCGCCCGGCGGGCTCTGCGGGGCGGGCACGGAACCAGCCGGGCGCTGTCAGGACTCGGCAGGCGTCAGCGCGCAGGCGGGGAGAGTGTTCCGGACCAAACCTCTCAAACTTTCTTTTTTTTTAAAAAGGTTTAGATTTTTGCAAGGTAAACATCTGTGATCTGTGCAGCCTGCGTTTCCTTCCTGGAGGGCAAGATGGAGCTCCAGATAAATACCACTCCCTTTTCTTTGACGGGCTGTTTCGTATCTCCACTTTCCAATGCACGTTGCACAGAGACATCCCCGCTTTTGCGAATGCCCAGGCCGTTGATGTGCCATTTTGGAGCTGCGTTTGCCACTCTCCGCCGTTGCTTTTTAGGTGGTCTCCTTGCTTGCAGCCTGGCGTGTTGTCTGTCCGTGCCAAGTCTGTGCGGTACTGGTTGTGCGAGGTAAATTATTTCCATACTCACAGGACATTTGTTGTTCGTGTGGCCAACCTACGGTCTGCAGAAAACAAGGGGTTTTTTTCAAGCCCTTCGGCTCCACCACCCCTCTGCTCCTGCCCCGGAGAGGACGCTCGTGCCTCCGTGGACGTGCGGCGAGTGGCCGGCAGAGCGGATTTGCAAATCCCTCGCCATTCCGGGTCGTTTTTAAGGGGGAGGGTGGGAGAGGGATCCCGGCGTGACTGCGGAGCCGGGCTGGCCGGGTGGCACGTCGCGAGCTGGAATGATTGTATTTTGTGATAGAAAATCGTGAAAGAAACCCCAGCCTGCCGGCGGAGAGGCTCTGTCGCGCGGAAGCGACGCTGTCGCACGCCGCTGGGGCATGGATGTCATGTCTTTTTGTAATAATTTTAAAGACTCCGAGTGACTGAATTGCTGTATGTGTCACTTTTTATTTTTGAAAGAATTAATGTATAAATAGAGTATCTTAAAATATTATGGGGGAAAGATCTATATTTGATATTTTTAGCAGACCTGTAACGAGAGAAGCGAAGGACATTTGAAACCGGTTGCAGAAGAGCCCTTGCAAACACAGTCGCATCCACAACCACCCTCCGGGCCTCGGGCTGCCTTTTCGTTCGCTCTGTGGTGTCACTTAGAAATGAGGGAGACTGAAATTTCAGACCTCTTTACGTTTCTTTCACTGTAATTAAACTTCCTGGACTTTCGTCTTGGAGAAAAACGAACAGGAAAAAGTCCATCTTTTTTTTTCCCTGATCCCGGGCGGGTGCGGTACAGCTCCTCTCCTTGGGGCTAAACCCTCTCCCCCGGCGACACGCCGGCCCCACTGGGCTGGTGCTGCTCGGGCAGGGGTGAAGCCTCCGAACTGTCCCGTGTTCTCTGCTGTAAGGTGTTGGGTGAAGAGGGCCGAGAGGTTTGTAGGGGTGGAAGGCAGTGTTTCGCCGGCACGTCGCTGGTTGGTGTTCATCCTTGCATTTACTAGTGAACGTTTGTACCACTTGTGGATTTTCCTGAAGCCGAGGATCGGGTTGGGCTTCATCCAGCCCCAGCGGTCGCAGGGACCTTGTGGGGCTGCTCGGAGCTGGCTCTGGCACCTGCGCTGCCTGGGGCGGGCAGTACAGAAACCCCCTTCCAGGGTGTAGGGGAGGGATGGGAAGAACTAACGCAAAGGAGGAGAAAAAAAAAAAAGGCTTAATATTTCATCTGTCAGCACTATTTGCTTGTGTCCCGTCCCGAGCCGCTCCTCCAACGTGACCCCTCCGGCTCAGAGGGCTTCCCAGCACGGCCTCTGTCTGAAATGTGACTCTCAGCCTTTGAACAGAAAGCGTACTATGTACAAATGAGAAATTCAGACATGTCAAAAACACTCTAAAAAAGGCATATTTAAGGGATATGGCATTTAGGGACCTCTTGGGTAATGCTGCACGAGCAGCAGCCCAGGCTGCCAGCGCTCATCCCCACGAAACCTTTTAGTGCAGTGTCCCCGCTTCGGCTCTTCAGGTGCTCAGGTTATTCTGGGACGGAGTGAATTCCTTTTCCCAGGCACTTAGGAGCTTTTGGGTACGCTACCTAGAGCATTACTGGGAATGAAAGTCCCACGCAAACGTATTTACAAGATGTCTTCTGGAGGAAAGGAAAATAAAGCATAAGCAGAAGTTATTGCTCTTACAGGAGACCTAGTGGAACATTTTTTTTTAATTAAAACTTTCCAAAAAGAAAAATTTGGCTGAAACGCTTACTAAATGTTCCCATTTTGGGCCAGCTTTAGTACTGGAGTAAACACTGGTTTATTCCAAGAGAAATTAAAGATAGAAAACTTTTTCTTAAACCAGCTTGACACGGCATTTGATGCTTAATATTAAAGTCATCAGTCAAAATTATAAAGCAAGCAGGCTCTTCAGACTTGCCGATAGGTAAAAGTCTCTCCTGTATTCTCTGTCTCATCATTTTAGGCATTAAACAAAAAAAAAAAAAAAAGAAATGGTGCAATAATACCTGTTCTCGGGGTGCAGCCCTGCCATGTTTCCATGTTTCAAATCAATGGCACAAGTCCCACGAGTTGGCCACATCAGGCCACCACGGACCAGCCTTGGTCCTCACGTCCCAGCAGCCACCGACACACGTGGCATTTCTGAGGTCCTCGTGGGCCCGTGGTCAAGCTGCTGGCCCTTGTCTCTTCACAGGGTTTCTCAGCAGGGAGTGAAGCACCTCAGGTGGTTTGGGAGCACCCAGGCTGCTGCCAGCGCTCCTGTCACACCTCCCTGTGCCCTGCTGGGGGCTTGGGGTGGGGTGGGGTTGGAGTGGTGTTGAACTGGGGTTGGCTTGGCTTGTGTTGGGTTAGAGTTGGGTTGGGGTTGGCTTGGATGCTTTTTCCTGAGCAGGCTGTTACTCAGAGCAGCAATTTCAGACTCTGGCCATGAATTTTTCAGATTCCCATCTGGCTCCGCAGTCAGACAAAACATCCTCCTGGTACTTGTCTTGTCTCAAGAAGACTTCTGCCGAGCTCCGTGGCCTGAATAGCAGCCCAGCCCGTTACAGCTAACGGCAGCCGTGCTCTGTAGCTGCTCGCAGCGCTCGGTTAGTGCCATAACATGCGGGTATGTGATGCTGTGTGCGCAGCGCCGGCGCTTTAATCCGCAGGCAGGCTCCTGCTAGTCCGTGCTGCTGCTGAAGGCGGGCGTAGGCTGAATGGCCATCGTATGCTGGATGGAGTTAGATGCTGTGACCAAGTATCAAACCGTCACAGCTCCTCTGGGTGCCAGAGGGGTCGGACCTTCCCGTACGGTGCCCTCCGGCTGCGGGTGTAACACACGGGTGCGTACGCAGCGGCGTGTCTGTCTGCACTGGGACACGGCAAGACAAACGCCTTCGCTTCGGGGAGCGGGCTGCGCTCTCGAATCCTGACACGGAAGTTTTGTGATGCTGATTTCAGGGGCTGCTGCCACTTCACGTTGTGAATTGCAGTTGAAGCACTGGAATTTTCCCTCGAAGAAGGATATCGCTTATTTTAGTTTCACTTCTGCTGACAGCTTAAAAGAGGGTGGTGGTGAGGGATGGGAGGAAGGATGCTCGTTGGAGCCTTTTGACGCTGTCGCGCCTGGACCCTGCAACACCCAGCTGATGGCTCTCTCTGAACACCGAAGAGGAGTTATTCTCATTTATCTGAGAGATTTCACAGCACAAGTCCAAACAGCTTCAAGTAATATTTGTCTAGGTCCCCGGGGTCTGGCGGTCTGCCCCGAGGAGCGCTGGGGCTGCGGCGATGCTCGGTACGAGGAGCTCATTCCCCTCATCTCTTTCAGATCGCTTCTCAGGAGGATTTCGTTTGGCATTCGGACTCTCTGCCACCGGCCTGCACCCCTCTCAGGGCAGTCCCAGGGGAAGCGGGGAGCCTCCCGGGAGCTGCTCTCGGGGAAGGGTGGGATTCGGTCAGCGAGCTCCTCGCAGCCGGCCGGAGTGTCGTCCTGCTCCCCTGACACCTGCGGTCGTCCTGGTGCCGGGGAGCCACAGCCAGTGGGCAAATGTCAGGAATCAAAAGAGCAAAACACAAGGTCACGGGAGCAGCAGTGGGTGAGGGCTCGTGGGGAGTTTTTTTCACAGACGGATACACTACTTTTCACCCACTTGCTGTTTTACAGAGATTCTGGTGCCAGAGGCAGAACCTCGCTGTGGGTGAAGCCCTTCAAGCTGTAAGGATGAGACGATGGCCACCATAGCCAGTGTCATCCTGCTGACTGTCAACATGAAGCTACGGCTTCATGAGGAGGAGAGAGGAGCCAGGCAAAACCACCACCCTAAACCCTGAATGTTCTTGTCCCAAGGAACCCCCGAAAGGTAGTGTTGCAGGGGCACACCTTTCCCGTAGCGATGTCCTTTATATTCTTTTCAGCCTGCAAGTGCATAGTCCTGAAAAGGCAAAAAAAAAAAAAAAAAAAAATTTCCTTAGCACCCAGGAAACCCTTTTCCCCCCATCGGGCTCAGCTCTGTCCCCCGTGGAGCCGTCCCAGCCCCGCGCCGGCCCTGCCTCCGCTCCCTGTCCCACCCGTCGGGGAACCAGACCCCGCTCCCTGCTTCTTACCGGAGAGTTTGGTGTGATCTCCAGAAATGACTGAAATAGCACAAAACTCGTGATTCCAGCACTCTCTGGAGCAGGGCGCAGTAAATCACCGCCAGCCTGGAATAGCGCTTGGTAATAAAATACAGAGCACAGAAATGCCCTCCCGGCAGGGCCGCCGGCGAGAGGCTGCGAGTGCCGCGTGCCCGAGCGTGCGGCCAGGCTGCGGGGTGCGGGAACAGATACCGATAGAAAGTGTTTCTACTCAAAACAAGGGAACTTTATTTCCCTGGAAGCAGGCGCAGGCTTGATGACATGGAAGCTTTTTTTCCACTGGCCGGGACGGCGTTTGCTCAGCATTTCTGAGGCCGTTTCACAAGCCTTTGCTGGGCATGAGCAGGGCCCAGCCCACAGCTGCCCCATCCCCTTAGCTGGGCATCCGCACCCGGGGGCTGCCGGAGGCCTCTGCCCCGTGGGACCCGGGGCACGAGTCTCTTCTTTTTCCCTTTAATCTTATTTTCAGCAACATTTCAACATTGTCGCTTGCTTTGGAGAGAGGGATGGAGGCGTGAGCCAGGAAAGCGATGCCAGCGTGAAAAAAGAGAGAGGCGTTTGCAGGTTCAGCCCGCAGCCGGGTCGGCGGGTCAGAGAGGGCTGTGCACGACGCGCTCCGCACGGCGCCGCGCGAGCCGGGACGGCGAAGGCGCTCCCTCGCCCCAGGCTCCCGGGGGGCTGCCGGCGGCAGCGGGGGGCTGGCTGCATCGTCCCCGCGGAGCAGGGGCAGCGGTGCCGGCTGCAGGCACAGGCACGAGCATCCTCCAGCACCCTTCTGGGGACATTTTAGAATTTTATTCCAGTAGCTGTTTGTATCTAAAGGCCAAACGAGCCCAGCGCCTCACGTCACCTCGCTCAGGCTGGAGGGCGCGCTCTGACAGAGGCGCTGGGCTGTTTTTTTATGCTGCAGCAGTGACGTCCCACAGACCTGCTCGACAGCGCATGAGCCCGGCCCCGGGACCCGCACCGGGGTGGGCTGCAGGGCCGTGGTGGGGGCTCGGCCCTGCCGTCCCCCCAGCTGGCGCCTGCCCGTGGCAGCGCCCGGCGGAGCCGCATCCCTGCGGGGCGGCTGGGGCGAGGCGGGAGGGGAGCGGGGCGACTTCCCCGCCCGCGTCGGGGGACGCGGCGGTGCCCGAGTGGGAGCTGGCGGGGCCATTCCTGAGGGATGACGGCACTTGGCAGGAGGCACTGGCTGTGGCTGCGCCCGCCCCGTGCTCGGTTAGAAGCTTATTGCTGCTGGGACACGCTGGCTTGCTTTTCTCCAGAAACACCATCTCCCCCCGTCTTCAAATCCCACAAATACACCCAAGACTTTCAGGGGGCACGTGGCTGCGAGGGCCGTGCTTCCCAGGTGCCGGTGCCCGAGGGAAGGGCCGTCCCTCCCCACCCGGACCCCCGGAGCAGGAGGGAGCGACGGCCCAGCGCCGCAGCGGTGACCTCGTGCTGCGCGGGGTTTGGCAGCAGGTGGGACAGGCAAAACGTGCACGTCCTTGCTTCAGGTGTGAGGAACCGCACGTGTTACCGCTCCACCCGTCCCACCCATGGCGACACGCGGGGCTGCGCGTCCCGGTGGATGCTCTCCGGCCAGCTCAGCGTGGACCACGCGCTCGCCGATCCCTCATTCCTGGTTATTCCTGCGAGCGCCGGGCAATCCCGCCGCAGCTGGCCCGCGAGAGCAGGGCCAGGCCGCATCCCCGCGGCTCTCCCCGCCAGAGCCCGGCCGTCTGCCGCAGCAGCACCCACGCCAGTTCAACCAGTGCTGCATTGGAAATTTGAAGTCAGCTCAGTCTGTAGCTGCGGCAGTTACCTACGCAAAAAAAGAAAGCCCAGCGCAGAGGGGGCATGTTCTGCTTGGCAAGTGCATGGTATTTTAATTATTCTAACTAACCAGAAACCTCAAAGCAATTATAGTTTGTACATTTGGGCTAATTCAAATTTTTAGCTTTTGGGAAATAAAGATTAAAAGCACTTTTTTTTTAAGAAATAGCCGTTTAAAGTTCTATTCTCTGGATGAGGAGCTGATTATTTGAAGACGGGCACGGCAAAGCAGCTTGTAATTTAGCACAACCGTTTGACGGCTCACGAGGTAGCACCTAGCTATTACTTATTATAAATCCTCCCTTCTGTTAATGAAGCTTACGCTCGCTTCTAAACCGCAGACAAAGGGGTCTAGAAAATCGCACCTGTGCTCTAAAACTCACTGACGCACGCAGGAGGGGGGAGAAAAGCCCCGGCAGCCGGGCGCCCCGCGGATCCCGGCCGCGGGAGCACCCGCGGAGTTTAAATAAACCCATTTCCACAGCGAGGCTTCTGCGTCCCTGCCCACGCGCGGCCCCCCCGGCCCCCCCGGCCCCCCGGCTCTGCAAGAGCGGCGCGTCCCGCCCGCCGCTCCCCCTCCCAGCTTTACCCCAGCGCCCGCTTGACGCCCAGCCGCGTGCCCTATAGGCAGTTAGATAATTAAATATCTGCAAATTGATCAGAGCTTTCATTAACAGCCACCTGTGAGTTAAGATTAGAGAAGCAGTAACGGGCAATGACAAAGGCAGGGGAACGCGCGCCAGGAGCGCGGAAGCGTGGCGGGGGACGCAGACCCCGCCGGCGCGAGGGCCGGCGCGCGCGCTGCCCCGTGGCTGCCTCGCTTTTAATCCCAGCGTTCGCTCCCCGCGGGGTCCCGCTCGGGGGCGCGGGGGGGGCTCTGCCGCGCCGGGGGAGGTGGCACGGCCGCCCCGGTGCTGGCGTGTCGGCTCCCCGCGGCGGAGGGCACGGTCAGCTCCGCGAAGGCCTTCAGACCCCCACCGGGCTTCGCCTCGTGTCCGCCATCCCGGGGCAGCCGCCGCATGCTGGGCTGGCGGGCGGCCGCTGCGGCGGGCTCAGCGAGCTTTAGTGCAGCGCTGGAAGCCAGGTCTCCCGTTAACCGAGGCAAAAAACCAGCTTTGTGCCAGACCTGTTGGGAGAAGTGGGGTTTGAATGTCAGCTGCTGGCGCCTTACATAAATGTAAGTTCTTATTTCCAGTCGACGGGACAGCACCGCCAGCCTCCCCGGCTGCCTTCGGCTGAGGCGGCAGCCAGCCAAGAGCTTTTCTCAAGCCCGCGTTGAGAAATGCCGTGGCTCGAGGTGCCCAGGGCCAGCCCGGAGGGGCTGGGGCTGTGGCGGGGCCGGTGGGGCCGGCGACCTCCCGTGGCCGCCAGCCCGGCCGGCCGGGACCTGCCGCTGCTGCTGCAGCAAGTGGTTGTGGGTTTGGGGTTTAACTCGTATTTCCAGCCGCTGTTCGAGCAGCTCTTGTGCAAACAAGCTTATTCGGATGTTGTTTACCTATAACTCACTCCGGAGGCAGCGCTACCGTCCTGGCCGGCAGCCAGCGCGCCGTGCCCGCCTCGCCCCGGCCGGAGCCCGCGGTGGCGGCGCCTCTGCCCGCGCTGCGGCTCCCGCCAGCGGCTGGGGAGGTGCGGGGCGGCTGCGGGAGGGGGCCGCGCTGCCTCCCCCCTTGGCCCGGGCTGCCCGAGCTCTCCGTGGAGCTGCACGCCTGGGAAGAGCCGCGCCTGCCTGATGTAGAGTTTTGCGTGTGCCCTCTTAGGGCTTACTAACTTTGCTGCAGTCATAGTCGGTAATAAATATTTCTGGGACTGGGAAACGCACGTGCTTTCTGTGGCCTGCGCCTGCCTCTATTTTATTTGCTTGGTTTTTTTTTTTTAGTGGGGTTTTGGTTGGTTTTTTTATTAAATAAATGGTGCTTTGTGTTGGCCTGGTACCTGAAATGCCTGCTCCTCCGAAACACCCGGGGACGGCCCTCCAGCCACAATAAGGAGAACCAATTAAACCACAAGATCATAATCGCTGCTCTGTTTATTATTTATTTCCCCAGCAACAATGATATATTTAGACCAACAGCTTTGAGCTTTTTCAGACCCATTATGCTCAGCAAATCCCAGCAGCCGCGAGCGGCCGCGACGGGAGCGAGTGCTGGCCGTGGCGGAGGGGCCATGGGGCGCCGGCGCCACCAGCCCCCCGGGTCCCCGAGGGGCGACCCCCCACGGCCCCGGCCCCAGCGGCTGAGGGGAGCCGGCGGTGCCGGCAGCCCCTCGCCCGGAGCGGGGCAGGGTCTGGCCCTGGGGCAGGGGGGTGCGGGCGGGCGAGAGGCCTGACCCACGGCTGGGAAGAAGCATCTCCACAAAAAGGAAACTGCTGAAACTCAGGAGGGTGTGAAAGCCACGGCCGTCGGCTTTCGTTTGGTTTGCCAAGTGTTGGCTTGGGTTGGTTGGATTGTTTCATTGCTTTTTGGTAATTGCTCTGGTTTGAGCCTTGTCGAAAGGTTTGGTTTGGTTTTTTTTGTGTGGTAGGAACACGTGCAGTTCTGCTGCAGCTCGGCTGTGAAAGTGCTGCCTGCAAGCCAAAAAAGAAAAGAGTATGAGAGAAATGAGGAATTAAAAAATGCTGGTTTTTAGTTTAGGATGGGTTCTTGCAGGAGCGTAACTGCGGGTGCGGTGGGGGCCGGTGGCCGATGTAGGCACCCGCGGCGGGGAGGGGGGCAGCGGGCTCAGCCCCCCATGATCTGATAGCAGAGGCGCGTCTCTGCCCGCACTCCTCTGGCTCCGCGGTGGGTGGCAGCGATTAGGACACGGCTGAGATCAAACAGTGGCCAGTGGTTCAGTCACTTGAAAAACACGAGGCGACCATTTGTAGAGCAGCATTAACACCACCATCTGTAAGGAGAAACGGCAAACGCACTGTATTTCTGGCAAGGGAAAACTATTTGTCAAACTATTTGTGAATATTATTTAGGCAGATAATATTTCTTAATAGCTTATTGGACAAATATTATGGTTTCAGAGCTCCTGATTCCCTTGGCAGCCTCCGTTTTTCCAAGTTCATTACTGTATCAGTGACTTCATCCCAGTCCATCTGGCCGGGACAGTCCATGTGCCCAGCCTCGTGCAGCCTGGGGCCAGGGAAGCCCATCCATGCCCGTGGCCTCGCAGCGGCAGCAGCCATGAGTCCTGTGGGTAAAGCACTTCCCCAGCGGTTGCTGCAGGTGACTCCCTGGGGACACCCATGGCTTCGTGCACGGCAGCAGCGCAGTGCAGCCATCGGCACCCAGCCCCGCCGGGGGCTCAGGGGATGGGATGGAGCCAGGACGAGCCCTCTCCTCCCTCCCGGCGGCTGCAGCCCTCCAGGGCCCCTAGTCCCCAGCCGGAGCTGGGGTGCCCGTGTCCGGCCGGGACGGAGTCGGCAGCTCCACGCAGCAGCAGCCGGGGCACAAGGGTTTGAAGGACTCGGCGCCTTGTGCCCGGGCTCATCAGTGCGAGGCCGATGACGGCTGCCTCAATGGGACTTGTCGGACTGTTGGTGCGACAGCAAAGCTGCTGGCAAGGTAGACTCCTCTTTGGGTTGGCTTTTCCCCTTCTCTTTGCTCCTCTCCTGAAGCGAAGCTCATGGGCAGGTTTTTGACTGACCGCCTGTCCAGGGTGACCGTACCTCGCGGAAGGGGCTCCTCAGTTTTGCTGCACGAAGCCAGCCCTTACTTCCCCTCCCAGAGGCACTCGCGCCCACCGAATGCTTGCGCCCGCCGCTCCGTGCTAATCCATTGTCAGTGTCCGTATCTGAGCGGGGCTGCTTTGCTTTTGGTGCTCGTTCGCGGTAATCTTCAAATTAACGCAGCACGTTTCTGTTAAGGTAATTAATTAGAAAGGCTTGCATAGCAAACTACAATTGGCACGGACCAGCTACCAAACCCCAAACACCTGCAGAGGGTTCTGATGAGCCCTGTATAACGTCATCCGTATGTATGCTGCATAGACCTTCAAGATACTAATATTATCCCTTAGTAATAAATATTCCACAGACAGACCCAGAGCGAGCAGGAGCGTTGCAGCAGGAGGATGGAGTGCAGCCACAGCACAGGAGACGTCACTGGTTTTTTGCCCGTATGTCCCCCCCTCCCCAGTGTCCCATCCTGTCCCCGGCTCGGCCGACGCTGGCGGTGACCGGGGACGCTTTCCCGCGGCAGCACGACGCCCGGCACAAAACGTTCTCTCTGCAGAGAGCAGAGGGGCTCCTCGACGTCCTTCGGCGTCGTTAACGCCCGCCTGGATTTTACTGCATTATACATAACCGCAGGGATCCAATTCGCGGTGCCTCAGGCCAGCGTTTGTTTTTCTTTTCTCTCCTCCCTCTTGCAAACACTCAGCACCGGAGTACGGGCACACGCGCGTGCGGCGGGGGCTCCTCTGCGCAGCGCCGAGCCCCTCGCCCTCCCCACGGCCCCCCACCTGGGAGGGGGGGAGCGGCTGCGGGTCCGTCATGGGATGCGCACACGTACAGTGGTGACGGCCGATAGAGACACGCGTGTCTGTACGTGCACGCGGACGCTCGTGTGCGAAAGCCTTGCGACTGTGAAGGACTCGGGCCTGGCTCCATCCTCGCCCTCCCCAGCCGCCCGCCGTGGGCCAGGTGGGCTTGTCGCAGTCGTCCGGAGTTCTCCCGGCTCCAGGGAAAGGAAAGGGGCAGCGGGGTGCAACGAGAGGACTGGGAAACGCGGCGCGTTGGGTGCAGCCCAGCCTGCTTCGTTAAAAAGAAGAGAATAAAAAGAAGACGGGGCGAAAAGGGAGGAAAAAGAAAGGAAGGAGGAAAATAGAAAAGAAAAGGGAAGAAAAAAAGTCCGGAAAAGGGTTTCGAAATGATGCCCCGGCTCTGTGGGTCACCCCCCTTGCGGGGGGCACGGGGGTAGCTGAGCTGCCCGGCGCCCCAGGCACGGCCTGGCTTTCACACGGGACGCCGCGGAGCGGGAGCCGGCGTCCCTGCGCGCACCAATCCTTCCCACCAGCTCGCCGGACCCGAACGCTTCGCCAGGGCGGCGCAGAGCCCCACGGCAGCCTGATGCTGAGCCCGCTCGCGCTCATCCTCCTAAAGCAAACATCCCGCTCGGAGCAAAACCAAAAACCTCCCGGCGAGTTTTAGGAAAGAAAGAAAAGCAAGCGTGGATTCTCGGGGCTGCCGGCGGGCGCAGGCTGGCAGCGGGCTGGCGGCAGCCGAGTCCCCTCGCTCAGCTCCTCCCGCAGCTGCAGCTCCGGCCGCGGCGGGCCGGCTCCCAGCCGTGCCCACTGCGCTTCACTGGGCACAATGGGTCACTTTCTTCAGCACGTATCACATCAGGCAGAAAGTATAACCCCTGTCCTATCGCATTAGCAACGCAATTAGTGGCCATATTAGGTGCTGCGTCAGCAGTTTTCCCTCAGTCTTTTCATGTGGTTTGATCTTGAGTCAACAGAGCCTATAATTAGAAGGATTCCACTTACTTGTTATTTTTTAAACTTAAAGTTCCCCGTTGTGACCTCGGAGAATATCCTTAATTATGCTTTGGAGCTGTGCCAAGCCTATGATGTATTGAATAAGAATATTCACCGCCAACACCACTCCTCCAGTTTTGCTTCGGAGCAAGTTTTTATCAGCTATTCCACGGGCTCAGGCGTTCGAGACCAACACATTTTTAATCCTCTTTAGAGAGTTTCTCTAGTTACTGCTACTGGCCACACTTCAACAAGTTGAATATTTACACTTTTCTATTTTAAAACGTACAAGTACTATTTATAATATTTTCAGGTCCGCCAATAAATGTAATTATCAGTGATCTTGATAAGGAAAGGAGCTGGACCTGCTGACGCGTGACCCTGTGGAAGCGCAGCCGGCCGGGGCCCTCGCGGGGCGTGCGGTCCGACGCCCGGTACCCGGTGGCTTGTAGCCGATGGGCACCCGCACGGTGCGCGGCCCGGAGGGAGAGCGGCCGTCGGGGTCCCCTGCGCTTCGCCCGGCAGCTGCCCCGGCAAAGGCCCCCGAAGGTGCTCGCGAAGGGTCTCCGCCGCTCCACGCACGGTGCCCGGGTGAGGCCGCCTCCTCCCGGGGCGCCGGGGCTGAGGCGCGGGGCAGCGGACGAGCAGGCTGGGCCCTGGGAGCTCAGCCCCACAGCTCCTCTGCCCGGGCGGTGCTGAGGGGCGTCGGGAGAGACCCCCAGCGCAGTCGGGCGCAGCGAGCCACTTCTGCTGGCAAGCTGTCACCGTCCTGCGGCCAGCAAGTCATTCAAGCTTCAGCTGCCACCTCCGGGCCTGGAGGAGGTCCGGGGGGAGTTGGGGCCGGGCCGCGGGCCGATGGCCGGAGCCCAGAGCTGGAGCCAGCCGGGCACACGCACCTGGGCAGGGGAGAGGGTCTGAGGGGCCAGCGCACCCGGACCAGCGGGTCCAGCGGCAGCGGGTCCAGCGGCAGCGGGGCGGCCCCAGGGGCCTGGTCCTGAGCTGCTCGTAGCGTGTGGCTCCCTCGGGGCTGGGTCTAAGGGGCAGGACGGGGTGAGCGGTGGGAGCCCGGGGACCAGCACTGAGCTGCTCGCTGGTTCCCGGGGATGGGGCACAGGTACCGGCAGGAACAGGCACCACCAGAACGAGGAGCAGCCGGTTCCGAAGGAGGCAGCAATGACTAAATCTTGGATTTATGGACTTGAAACAGTTGGGATGCCTATGGCAGCATGGCAGAACCTGAGCCTGAGGAGTCCCGGGTACCCGCCAAGGCCAGCCCCCCCGTGGGAACTTGGCAAAAGCACCAGCGCCAGGAGCATCTTGGAGCCTGCTACGGGATAACTAGTAACTGTACAGCCAAGGAGTCTTTTTTCTATAAAATCCCAGTCCTTGTGCCTTACGTAGCAAGACTGTCTGTGTGCCCGGAGCACAAGGCAAACTCACACTGGAGTGGGGGCACGGCTAAGGATAAACCAGCACGTTGTGGGCTGTCCCGGAGGCAAACACAACGTCAAGAGTGCTTGAGTTGGGAAACCTTCAACAGCAAATTAAAAATGGCATTTAATGGCATCTTTTCAAAACCAGTATGAAATTCCATCATTTTGTTGGAATAGTGTGATGAAAACAAAAATCATAAATTTCAATTTCATGCTGGGTTCCATCCAAATTGCCTGGAAGATGATCAGAAAAAGACGATCTGAGGGACGGCACACCTCTGCTGGGAGGACAGGCTGGGAGAGCTGGGGGGGCTCAGCCTGGAGCAGGGAAGGCTCCGGCGAGACCTTAGGATTCCCCTCTCAGCTGCCAGGGCTGAGAGGGGCTCAGGCGAAAGATGGGGACAGACTTTTTATCAGGGCTTGTAGCGACAGGACAAGGGGTAACGGTTTTAAGCTAAAAGGGGGCAGATTTAGACTAGATCTAAGGAAGAAATTTTTCACACTGAAGATGGTGAACCCGTGGCCCAGGTTGCCCAGAGAGGTGGTGGATGCCCCATCCCTGGAGACATCCCGGGCCAGGCCGGACGGGGCTCTGAGCAACCTGATCGAGTTGGGGATGCCCCTGCTCATGGCAGGGGGTTGGACTAGATGGCCTTGAAAGGTCCCTTCCCACCCAAACCATCCTGTGGTTCTATGAAGACAGAGCCCAAGCAAGCATTGCAGAGCAAGATGGCAGGTGAGAGGAGGGCTGCCCGTCTCCCCGCAGCTCAGCACCACACCCCCCGAGCCCATCCTGACAGGGCGGGAGAGGCCCACGTCCCTGCTGGACATGCTCCAAGCAACGGCCAACGTTGTGGGAAGGGCACACGGGAGGGTGCACAGGGGAGATGCGGAAACCCTAGAACGAAATGGATTTGGGTTCGTAACGCTTATTTCACAGGTGCTTTTGATGTAAATAATTTTGTAAATGCAATAGGACAATTCGGGTGGAACGTGAAGACATCTAGTAACTGATGTACTCCGCCCTGAAGTGTATCGGAGACCATGAGCTGGTGCTGCAGCCATGAAGCAGTTATCTTAATATCTGGTGTATCTCCTTAAAGCACCTTTTCCTAATCCTAATAATAACGAATGTCGTTATTTTAAATCCCGTTCTTGTATTGCCTCTGACCCCAGCCTACAGCCGCCGCGCTTGTAAAGTGAAATTTATGTAAGCCTTTGTTTTAATTGCAAACAATTCAAAGAAATCCATCCCTGCTGGAAGGTTGGCGTTTTATGTTGCTGTTAAACGAGATTTTATTATAGCACGCACCTCACACTGCTGTTCGGTGGGGGTAAAGGTGTGAGCTATGTTAATGAAAAAAATTCAGCAGTTTTATTTACTGATGGTTTGAAGAGACACTGCTTTTTAAAAACTCCAACGGTCACGTGGCAGGAAAGGAATTTTTGGCAGCGCTTTTCGTTCCGGGGCTGTGGGACTTTCTGCAGCGTCCGTACCGCCCAGCCACAGCCGAACCGAGCTGCCTTTCGGCCTTGCCGAGTTGGGAAATACTTGTTCACTAGTTTGGTTAAACTCTGCTTTTGGCAAGTTACAGCCTCACCCTGGGGGTCCCGTCCCGCCGCCCCCCCCGCCGCCGCACGCGGCAAACCGGGAGGTCTGCAGGCGAACACCGGCGCTGCTCCGGTGTTTCGTTTTCCTTCTAGCGCCGACTTCTTGGCACCCGGTACCTGCCTTGGTACGGAATTTATCAACATTCGGACACGGACCAAATGTTTAAGAAACACTGCAGTAACAAAATAGATTTTAAATAAATTCTGTTTTTTTGCTGAATACACTCTGCATTGTTTTTCTTCGGTTAATTGTCCTGCTGAACGCCCGTTTGGTGCTCAGACGCACAGATCTGCCGCCGATTTGATCAGAAGGCTGGTACGGATTCCCCTCCAGCAAATGGATGTTGCGAATGGAATGGCAAATCCGGCAACGTTTGGGAAATGCAAGTGATGATTTTCAATTAAATTGTTATTCTGAACTTAATTATCAGAAATTCTCCCACTCTAGAACTCAACCGCGGCAGCAATTAGCTGTAGTATAAATAGTTTTTGCATATGAAGTGAATAATGAAAACAACATCAACGAACTGACTCGGCCGCCAGAACCAATCCTTTCCAGGTACGCAGCAAAAACGCTACAAAAGCATTTCAGAGCCATTTAATGAAAAAAGCAGAATTTTATTATATGGTTTCTGTCCATTATTCGGCATTGCTGTAAATGGCTCACATTTACTGCAACTTCTGTACAGATGTGTGGCTTTGTATTACCAGAACAGCAAATTTAAATGAAAAAATAAATGTTCAACAATTCCACACAAGCTTTTACAGTCCAACATTTCACTGAGTAGGTGAAAACTACAGACTTGTTACTACAGAATTATTCAGCATGAATAAAAAACTACAACTTTTATTTTTAAACAGGAGTCACTGGTTTAATTTTTTTTATGCTGTTTAAAATTACTGTGATAAAAATAATGATTTTTTTTTTTAATAATGCCATACACCAGTATGATATAGGATTTGTCCCCAGTATATATCTTTTGTTTAATATACAAAATAGAATAATGACACATCGCCGACTCTATGCTGTTATGCAGGTTAGTTTGGATGTGGGGGATATTTTCATACACACAGCCTTTCATCAGAAAATGGGTGCCTCTTGCTGTTGTAGAGAGGCCCAGGTCCTTTTCCTGAAAATTTGGTTCCTGTGTAATGTCGATGGCTCAGCAACACCCGGTTGCAAGACTGGACTAAGGATAGAGCTTAACTAGTGTATAATACAGACAATCGCTGAAAAACCTCCCTCTACGGCCTGACCCTGAAGTCCTCACTCGCTGAAGTTCCACTGCGGGAAACGGGATTTCGCTGACGTTCCTCCAGGCACTTCCTCCCGTTTTCTACCTTTTTCTGTGAAAATGGTGAGGTCATTTTCCGGCTTCTGTTGGCCCCTGCTCCCGGCCCACTCCCTCCCCGCGGCGAAGTCCCGTGGACACCTCCGCTCCCGTCGCGGCGCAACCCGCCGCGGCTCCCTCTCGGTGCCCGCTCCCGCGTAAGGCTGCGCCCGGCGGGCGAGGGCCGCCCCGCAGCGCGCGTCCCCGGCCGCTGGCCGCCGCCCCTCGTCGGGCACACGCACTTTGTGATAAGGCACTAAGAGACGGAGTCAGAATTCTCCCTGCTTTATCCAGAGTGCAGATACTACCCACTGCTACAAGGACTACGGACACACAGAACACGGACTTCTCACTGCTTACTACAGCACTACGTATTTTTAGTTGTGACGCTTAAAACCTAAGAGCACGTACAGGACGATTGCTTTCTTCTAACATCACAGTTTCCTTTTTTTATTTCCCCCCTCCCTTAAATTCAGAAACTAAATATGAATATACAGGCATACAGACAAAAAGGGGGTAGAGAGCCTCTCTTCTCCTATGTGAGAATTTGTTCGTGTTCACTGTAGTTACTTTTCTGCTGGCAAAAAAAGCCCCGTTTTGTATCTTTTGTGTATACAAATGCACAAACATTTGCGCACATGCACGCACGCACCCACGCACGCACTCTTTCACACAAGCTCAAATTGAGGTATCTGGGGATGCCATTTTTAAAAACATTCTCTGAGGAACGAACAGTTTTCCTTTTAACTGAAGAGCCCACCTGGAAGCCAAACAGTATGAAACTCCTATCTGTATCTCAAGCGGGTCGTGTGAATGTTTTCATTGAGTTGGGTTTAAAGTTGTAATTAAAATACTGAACTTTACCTTAACTGTTAGAAAAGGTGCATATTCTTTACAGATCATTCAAAGAGAAGAGAATGATTACTTTTTTTTTATTAAAGATGATATTTTACTCCAAAGTACTGAATATAGTATCTTTCTTTAATAGGTATAACATTCAAAAAGAGATTTAAGAAAGGATGAAAATTTAGTTTCCTATTTCACTTGGAAACAAACTTTTGCTGAACGATAGAAATGTACTAGTGTATTGTGAACGACCTATGCTCTATATTTACATATTGCTGGTACCTGTATGCGTATTATTGCCAAATTTTTCAAGCTGTTTTTGCTGTGGTGTGTGAGGCTGTATATGAAATTAACCCCGTATGTTCAGAGGTGTATGTACGCATGCGCACACAACGCATCTTTCCGGCTTACATTTTTTGCAGCGGAGGTCCGATTTAGCAATGAATCGTGAATGGTAACCGACCATACAGATAGGAGTATTCCATCCAAGCTCCAACTTGATTTGTTACACAGTGATTTGATAAACATAAATCCACCCTAAAAACATCCACGGAACACAGGTTTTCCTTTCTAGACAAATACTTCTTTGGATACTAAACACCGATGCCTTCAGCACTACCTCCAGACAAACCACAACTTCTGCGGGTTACCATTCAGCATATTTGTGACCCCTACAAAAAATATAGTTACATGTATCATGATAAAGCAATCTGTCATCTAAAAATCATCCTTATTATACACTATACAAGCTATTTTACAATCATTTAATAAATTGCTTTTAAAGCTGCAGTAGCCCTTCCCTTCTTCTCTCAGATCAGCGAATATACCGATTATACATATTTGAAACTATAACTAAATATAAAAATATATTAGGTTTTGTATTTTATCAGATGATCTTTCTCATTTCTATTACACAAATAATCTGGCCACTTTGAGTAAAAATCAAATTTTAGAGTGGCTTAGTAAATATTTAATTTTTGAGATACAGAAAATTGTTAAGGTGCACATAGAAAAGGCTACTACAGCTTCTAATGTTTTAAAACATAGTTATCAATGGCAACAAGGAGAGATTCACAAGAGCTATGGTAATCTTATGGCACGCCAGGAACTCGGTATGAAGGGACGCAGCCTTACAAAGACAGAAAGTTTGACGTACGACTCTGAGACCACGCAATCAGTAGCGGAGGTTTCCTGCTCTCCAGGAAAGAGGACGAACCAGTCAGTGACGGGCGGAGATGCGAAAACGGGGCTCTGCCCGGCGGCTTTGGAGCCTGTATATCCAGCATGCCAGAGCCCGCGCAGCCGCTCTGCTCTGCTGCCTGCATGACGGTAAACATCGCACCGAAGAAAAGATTTCTAGAATCGATACAAGAAAACAGAACAAAACCAAACCACAGGGCATAATTACATGTCTGCCTCCTAAGTCAATGGTATTTTTCCATATATACTCGTATGATGATAGATTTAAGTGTATAGAAAATGTGAGTTTCTCCACACAGAAGTAAACTTTTCTTAAGCTATGCATATTTTCCTGAAAATTTCCTGATGGGCAGTCAGGACTGATCTTCTTGGCATCAATGCAGCCCATGACTCTTATAGTTATGGCTGTTGCATTATATGCAAAAATCAGGCTTTTTTTTTTTTTTCTTCAATATATAAAATAACCTGCTCATTTACATCCAGTTAGGACTGGGTTAATTTTTCTATGAATCTGCATATCCAACATTTTTGCACATATACCAAAAGTATTTGTTTCATTCGCATCTATTTAAATTAGATTTGAGAGTGCTCTCCCACCCACCCTGGCCCTTAAAAAATGCCAAATTTTTATGGTCACTTTGACAGTTGAAAGCTATTAGGTTAGAAAAGCCCAACCCATTTTCACATGAATATACTCAAGGATTACTGTCTAGAGGTCATTTAGGAAAGCTACGAGCTGCCCCACCTTAAAAAACCAGCTGTACAATAGGCATCTTGAAGTATTACAAAAAAATTATGTAAGAAAAAATGAACAAGCCTAGTTCACGGTATATAAAGTTAAAGGAAATTGCTAAAACCAGACAGTAATAGCTATAAAAGGCACAACTTCCCTTTTCTGATATACACTTGTAAACTTTCTTCAGGTTACATGCATAAACCAAAATGCTACCTTAACTTTAAAAAAAAATAAAATCCAAAACACTTTACTAAAAAAAAAAAAATAGCCTAGAAAATTGTCTCCAGCCAACTGCAGAAATTAATTAGCAGAATGTTCATAACACAGCCTCAGATCTTGTCACCGGTGGTTCTGATGCATCCATGGATGTTGCACAAGGGGAGAGAGACACTTTCTGACAAATAAGATTTATTTTCCTTTCCTTTCTCCCCAGTTATTTACCAAATGTGAGAAATCCGCTGCTTCTATAGCCTAAATCTTGGCCCTCTGTAAACCACATGTAGTGCATAATTACAAAAGGAACACCGCTGCAAGGACAAAATTAACAAGTTCTGTAGGTTTTTTTTCTTTACAAAAAAAAAAGCTATCATTTGACGTTTTCTTAAGGCAACCCTTTTGTATTAAGGCAGTCACTTTTGATGAAATAAGAGCTTCTTGATATTTCCATTTGAATATTTTGGTATCTGATTGCTGATGATTTCTGCCAACATTTCTGGGAACTCAATACTCATGGATTTATCCAAAAATGTCTGGAAGCAAAAGCTCAGAAGATTTTCAACCACCTACAAGCGATAAAGCAAAGAATTATTTTCACACGAATACATGCAGGAGAACTATTAACATCCTTCCTTCCTCCTAACTTCTGCCCACACTGCAAGGCACAGCCCATCCTCGCACCCTACTCAGATAATCCTTGCAACGCAGTGCAGACATGCATAGTTACCCTCATTTTAATTAGTAAGCCTTGTAAATGGAATTCTAATATAAAACACGCAAACAGCTTGTGCAAGGTCTTCACAAATACCGAAGAAATTTTGTATCAATTCCCATCCTAGCATACAAATAACATACATATGGGTAAGCTTAAGATCATTCTAGGTGCTTGGTACCCTAACAAGAAAAAATAATAAATTCTGAGGTCTCAGTTTCCCTTGCTTTATCCAGCTTAAACACTACCTCAACTGCTTTGTACTATATGCACAATTTAGAGCACATACCACAAAAGGAGACAGCCTGAATTCTGAAATTCCTTGCAAAATGAGACCACTACTAACACTAAAAATAGCACTGATGCATTATTTTAACGCAATTTCAAACAAATTCATAGATTCTTGACTAGTTTGTCTCCGAGATAATACTATTTTTAAACGTCACATTTTTGCCACTACTGCAAAATCATTTACAATTTCAGAGTTCCTCCATTTTAAAGCAACATCTAGAGACAGAAAGTTACATTAATTATAATATTAATTGGACTCCACTGCAAAAGTAGTCGGAAGGCACCACGCTGACCTCTCTCACTTAGTCTTTAGTTAGACAGTAGGAGAACATGACCGCCTCCTCCCCCCCCGCCCCCGATATTCATCCCTTCAAATAATAATTAAAAAAAAATATAGAGGGGATTACTGTCATATACCCAAACCTATGTATCTGGAGCGTCCGCAGCATTCGTTGAAGAACTTACATCATGCATAGAGTCCAACAGTTTAGTCAGTTGATAAAATCGCTGCCAGTTCTGGCTTGAGTTCCCTTCTCTTTTCACTATGGCCTTTCCCAGCTCTTTAATGTATGTCATACGAATTTCTTCAAACAAAGATTGACTCTTCAGGCCTTCCTTAGGAACTGTAACATGGATAACGAATCTTTAAGACATTATACATCTATGAATTGTGTCATCATTTAAGTTCTCCTACATTATTTACACAAAGATGACCAGGAGAAAAAGGACTTGGACTTAATGACAGGTGAGAGACAAGGAATGAGAGCAGAAACTGAAACGGATGACTAGTTGAACAAACAGCATAGGGCTGCTGGCAAAATAAAAATAGTCATTAAAAAACCCAAAGGCAACCCAATAACAAATAGAGGGAAGGGAACTGGACCATGGGGACACCACCACTAAGCCCTGGAAGTGCCTTGACAAGGAAGAACCAGGGCTGGAGCTCCTGTGTCCTCAACGTCTAGGGAAACGTGACATTGGAAAGATTCTATAAAAATTCTGTGTGCCGAGGAATGAGTGAGGATAGGATCACAGGATGGCTTGGCTCAGAAGGGACCTTGAAAGATCATCTAGTTCCAGCCCACCTGACATGGATCAAATAACACACCCAGGCAATGCAGTAACAGAGACTGGACAACAGACTGCCCCAGCCGGGGAGGACTCGAGTCTCAGCAGAGCTTCTTGGAATAGGGATCGGACGTCAAGACAGTGCTGGATGGACAAGGAGCCATGCATTAGAAACCCAAGGAGTGGGGACTGAGGCTTGTATTCAGTCAGACCCAAATCCATGTTCAGTCCCTGTGCCTACGTTCTCCTACTAAGATGGTCCTTCTAGAGGCCAAGGACTAGTAAACAGATCAGGACAAATCAAGCATATGGACTCCAGTTGTCCTTAAGATGCTTGATTTGAAGCCTTTGATTACCTTGGTGAAGTGAACGGAAAGAGCTGAAGACAGAGAAGAGAGAGCTGAGACAAAGACAACAAAGCAAGAAAGAAGGAAAGAGGCCACTAAAGCACATTCCCTTCCTTTAAACATCCAACCCTCACGACGTGGTCAGCACCCATGAGATGTTAGAGTGAAGTATCCTGTCTACCTTGCTTACACAGAAGATGACATCATGTCAACTGTTACTTCAATAATTTACATGGAAAAGGTCTGTGAGCTACATCTATGTGTGAGCAATGTGTCTAGACATACATGGGATTCCTTTTTTACTCCTCCGCCTCTTCTTTTGGACAACTTATACAGAATCACAATAAACAAATTAAAATTGTGAAGTCATGGATTATAAAGCCATACGAATTTCAGCTATTCAGTTTTCAGAAGTTCCACAATGTGCCACTTACACAATGTATGTACTTGAAAAAAAATGTGAAAACACATTGTCTTTCACTGTAAATACAACAAAGAGGCCTTCTGCTAGTTAATGCCAGTGCTTGCCATACTTGACTCGTGAATGGGCTTCATCCTACGAGTGTTGCCTCTTTACCATTTCTGCCATGGAAATTCCTTTAAGGAAATTTCCAATTCCTGTAAGGAAAGTTGGCCTGCACCACATCCAAAACACTTGAGGAATTTTTTGGCGAGATTTCAGAAACTGCTTTAAATCTGCAGTTTCAGGGAAGTTTCAAGTTCCTACAAAGTCCATGGCAGCGTGGAGCTGAAATTTCCTCTGAAAAGAGCCCTTGTCCCAGTTCGGGGCTTGGCAGGCGAGGTCGCGCCGTCCCTGCCAGGCCACCAAGGTAAGGGGCCTGGCAGCGTGGGGAGGAGCCGGTCATGGCGGCATGCTGCACCCAATGCCTCTCCTGCCCACACTTGTCACCCTGGGCTTTGCTGCACGTACAGCAACGGCTTACAAGATCCTCTTGCCTTCATCTGGAAAAAGCCCAAAGCTACCAAGTTCTCATTTGTGTTTAAGAATTAATGCTATTATTCACTGTAAATATTAAAGATAAGGAATGTTTAAGCCCTCAGTGTAACAAACTGTTTAAACTTTTAAAAATATTTACTTTTCATCCTGTAGAAGTACTATGCCGAAAAATCTTTACTTGCACTGCTGCTCTTACTGATACTTCGAAGCATAATGGCATACCTGTCACTACACTAAAACAAAAATAATCTTCTGCCAAGCAGAAGCAGCAGAGGCTCCAGGAAATCCACAGTCACTGTCTCAGATGCAGCTTTCTCAGTCCTGCGGGACCGCGGGTATCGGTGTGACGGCTGCGGGACGGGATCTCCCCAGCACAGAGGCACACGCCGTAACTGCTCAGACAGGCTGAGCGGCGCGAGGCGAGGTGCCCAACTCACGCCTAGCTGCAGCACACACACACACACGGGCTCTTTGCTACCGAGAGTCCCTGCACTGCAACGGAGCCAGGCTTACGGCTGAGCCCCGCGGCGCACAAGGAGAAAAAGTCACTAGGTACCAATGCGTGTGAATACAGGGTGAAAACAACATTGTAGAAGTTATTTGCGTGATGTCTTGGTATGTTTCTGTATATTCTAAAAGGACTAATTTGACACTGTACTTTGCAGTACAGACAACAGGATTTTACTCAACAGTGACTTGTTTTAACTACTGCATGCCCTATTTTGAAGACATAAAAACCATCATATATTATATAAAGCTATCTTATGATATCTATCATAAATCCACGATATACTTTTTAGATGCAAATGCAAAAAGCGTAGCTGTATTTAACAATTTAAATAACTTCTGGGGGAGCTTGGTAACTTTTTTGGGAGGAAACTGCTTCACTGGATCCGAACTTCCTCACAGGTGGTGGTCAGGGTTTTTTTTTTTCTTTTCTTTTCTTCTTATTGAAAGCATTTCATGGGTATGAAGTCATAGCTTTGCCCATTTCTTTGGGTCCTGAACTACTTGGCCAATCTGTGATGTATTTTTGAAGACTTTTCAATTGCAATTCTGAGTTAGGCCTCTCTGTTGGAGTTGCAAATTTTGAACACAATCCATAATATCTTAGCATGAATGTCTTGTATCTGCTAAAAGCAGAACTTCCTTCACTAACCCTATATAGTCTGGTGCCAAGCAGAACATTTTGACTTTTACTGCAAAAAAAAGAGGGATTTTATAGGAAATCCTGTATCTGATACCTAACAGAATTTTAAACTAGACATGCACACCCATAATACTGGCAAGTTAAACTTACATTCTTCACACAGGTATTTTAACTATTCACCTACTTGTAGAGAGGAGAAGCAACGTTTTCATGCAGAGATACTCTTCATATGAAACTTGAAGCCGTGATAGCTCTCGGGCAACTATAAGCATATGTTTGCATTGTTCATACATACAGGGTAGATTCATTCTCTGCCTGAGAAATAAAAGTATAAAAATTAGTTAAATGTCTAACTATCTAAAAATTCTAAATCTAAGTTTTTCCATGCTTCATTCAAAAGCGGTGAGGGTTGCAGAGGCAGATGACAAGCTAGTACTTGATCTATCTCACAGCAAAACACTCTTTGGTTTTCTCCACTGAACCCATTCAGGGCGATTGCCTTGGTCACCACATATAAACACTGGCCTAGAACTGCAGCGTGAGGGGAGCATGACATATGAAATCCCAGTGTTATAAAGGGAGCCTGTCTTTACCAAGGACTGATCAGTAAGCTCTATTATCAAGAGCCAACACAACAGTTCAGCACAAACTTGCCATAAACATCAAGTTCAGTCACTGTGTGACAAAGTTCTCAAAGTCTGGCTGTCCCAAAGGACTTAATCTGTATAAAGAAACATGACGGTATACTATATTAGAGACGAGATTTCTCCAATTCTTTCAATACTTTTGAGAAGTCCACCTAAACTGGATACATATTTGCTCACTAGCGATAGCATCAGCTTTCCGTAACTTGTCAAATTTCAAAGTGATTTTATACTGCTTGTATTTTTTTATGTTCTTAAAGCGATGCCTAGTATCGCAATTAAATTTCATTACCTTTGTACTGCAGTAATGTTTCTAACCATAAATGGAAAGACATGTTGACAACCAAAGCAAAATCATGGAAAGCACTTACTTGGGATCAGAATGACAAACATTATGTATTCATATATTCATTTCCTTTTATTTTTTCTATTTTAATGAAACCCTGCATCGAGACAGGAACTCCTCCTTCTTTAGTACTTCAGCTGAAGCAACAATCCTCTTTACGTGATATAGGTTACTGTGAATAGTGCAGGATTACAGTTTTGGGTGGGAAATGAAGAACAAGAACAGTTTAATTCTGAAGAGTGTAAGAGAGATTTATGCTCTTCCATCTAAACTTTTGTAGGGAAAGAGAGGCAAAATAATACATTTCAAATTCAATGTCTACACAATCTCTCTACAATGATGCTAGTAATTTATTTTTTGTTAATGTGTCACCTTTCCTAAGACATCACCTAGTCAATATTATAATCTGAACAAGAACACAGACAAAATTGCATCCCAGTGTAGTTAAGAGTAAGATTTGGTTATGAAATGGCACCAATTCCTCCAGAGCTGCTATCATTTTTCAGTTCTCCCTTTCTTAGCCCTGCAAGAGAATTATACAATGTACCCTCACAAGCATCATAAGAAATCCTAAGTGAAAACAAGAAGAATCACACACCGTTCTCAAGGTGCAAAAACCTAAGAATAAAAGGAATTCAGATGGGGTTTGAAAGACAGAAATAAATACAAGCTATTGAAACAGTATTAAAACCAAATCAAGTACAAGTCCAAACCCCCATCATTTCTAATTACATGTCGTTGGACAATTCCTCCCGAGTGTAACAATGTGCGGCACTGCTTTATACGCAAGTGGTATCTACAGCTATACACGTGCATGTGGATACATGAACCTATGACCACCGATGCTATGTTAGACTTCGGGAATCAAGGACTAACAGCAGTCAAAGTGCACACAGAATAGTTGCAGGCGGTAGGAGTAAGATGTTCAGTTGTAGGATGTTTCTCAGGGCACTTAACACAAAGCTACTATTTGGCCACTTGGCACATTTTCTCCTAACCCCGCTGGGTTGTATCAAAGGGCGTCTTACATATTTCAAATTGAGTAACTTAAACACATTCCATGACAAGGCTCAGCAGTTTTCCTCATGTAAAACTATCACCATTTCTGGGCAGAAGGTTAAAATAAACATTATGAAATGGGTCAGCCTGTCATTTATTTCTATCTGCTGTAAATGCAACCATCGCCACAAGTCTGAGAATCTATATGAAGACACACAGATTCTTTGTAATACCAAGGCTATGCAAACTGCAGTCCTCAAAAAATGAGAGCAGAACGCAGCCCCACCTCCTTTCAGAGAAGCCCGAGCGCACAGATAAGCTCTGCGCTACACCCTGGAGGGCAGCGCATCCAGGCTGCGTCAGAACGAGAGGGAAGCTGATTCACTGATTAGTCCTTAATGCTGGCGAAGGGTCTGGGAGGAGGTCCCAGACATTCCCCTCGCAGATCTCCCGGCCAGAGCCCATCAGATGATCTCAGCTGCCACAGAGCTGTGCACGGAGGGAGGCTGTCCGAGGATCCGGGCTGAGCCACAGAGCAGAGACCCAGCGAAGAGCAAGGGGCTTCGGGGCTCTCTTCTGACTCCCTGCCCAATTTCACTGGTGCCCCTCCCCACAGAGGGCATTCAGCAGCTTTATGAAGTAGTTTACTCACAGATAAACAAGATACAATACTTAAACTAGGTACTATACTTAGCTGATTAAAATCGTTATTATACGCAGTGATGACATCACACGTGATTTCTTCTCAGCAGAAACTATCTGTAGGTAGTTCTGTAGAACCATTCTGACTTCACGGGGCCTTCAAGTAAAGTTCTGCCGATGGCCAGGGCTGGCACCCCTGGGGAAGCTGTACGCTCTGGCAGCTGCCTGTACTCCGCAGAAGCCGGGGAGCCGCTGGCGCAGGAGGCTGAGCAGTGCTGAGGCCCGGGAGCCAGGGAGCTCCCCATGACACGGGGCGGATCGCAGCGGTTCAATGCTTTCGCAGTTATTGCCGTTCCTATAAATCGAGACTTAAAAAGCTGACTAACAGCATTTTATCACTTTTGAAGTGATCCCGCTTTAGTAATTGCAAGTCTAGTCCAGTTTGAATCACCTCCTTGTTCTCTACATATCTAATATTCCGCCGCTTTTGTAACCAGCTACCTCAGAAAAGAGCACGTGAGTCGGGCATTAGCTGCAAGCTTTAGCTCAGTGAAAGCCCATGTAATGCACACGGGATGTACACATGCATTCTGTGCGGGATGCATGTTGATAATAAAAGCATGTGATGATTTTCAACATTGCTGTGAGTCATTCGGTTCAGCTAAGACTATGAAAGAGTAAAAATCAGTAAACAAGATGCTGGTATTCTGAAAAACAGATGATACTGACTCCACAGAACTAGTTACAAAAGAATGTTTGGAAAAAAATTCTGAGAATAAGAGAACTGATAAAACACTGCTTATAAAACTGTAATCACTTGTTATTTTCTTTCTATTCAAAGAACACCATACAGACATTCAGCATAGTATATAATATTATATGGACCAATGAGACCAAAGAGATGACCTCAAACTTAAGAAAAGCAAAGAGCTAAGATGATAAGCATGCACAGTCAAAATCCTAAGACAGAGGATTTCCAAGAACTTCTTTCTAAAGCTAGACAGCAATTAAATGGCATTTGCTACTTGAGGAACACAACTGTGCAATAGTTACTGTTGCTCACTGTAATTTCATGTACACTGTGACACAAATAAAGCCCTACTATTACTACAGTAATAGTGCTAACTCCAACAAAAACAAGTTTTCAATCACAAATTATGGAAACAGTTAGACAATAATACAAAAGTACAGGTTTATACAATCTTCAAATATTAAACGATGGTCTAAAGCCTGAGATTTATTAAGCTGCCAAACCTTTCAAGGACTTGAATTGAGGGTTTTTTTTTGTGTGTGTGTATATATATAAAAATACATACATTATACATAGAATTGCCAGCTGATATACACATACCTCCATAAAAAAAACTTATTTCTTGTTTTGAAATGTAAAATGAGTTTACTGAATAGTCACACACTAATCCATTAAGGTATATTATTTCTACCCAGAAATGAAATATAGAAATGTAAATCTAAAGTATTTTCCAAAGCCCTAACTTAAAATACAATTTTGCCCCTCCCTTGACGAAGGGCTGAGTAAGACTCCCCTCTCCCCGCCACCTGCTCGGAGATTAAAACCTGTCAATGGCGGCTCTGTGGTTTTGTGCCGTACAGAGAATTAGCTGGGCAAGGAAATACCGATTTCACACACTCAAGGACTAAGGGGTGCCCGTGCGGCTCAGTGGCAGCTTGCCTACTGACTGACGTGGAAATGGGATCGGGCAGTCATTGCCACCCAACAGATCATCGCACGTACGGGAGCGCTGAACGTTCCCCCTTTTCCTGCCCAGGTTTGCCAGCGCCAGCTCTCCTGGTCTGGGGCCCCGCACGCCGATCCCTCCCTGAAGGCTAAGGCTCCTCGGTGCCTCCTCGGGTGAGCGTCCACCGCACGCTGCTTGGATCAGCCACCTCCGGCTGCCGCTAGTTAGCTTGTGAGAGGGAGAGAGAGAGGAAGAGGCTTCCATTTCAAGACCTGGATCAACTGCACTAGTAAGGAGTTCAGAAAAAATGGAAGCAGGAAGAATTAACGAGTGACCTGTATTCTTGCAGAAATGGTCCTCAGAAACTCATCTTTCTCTCTTTTTGGTTTTGTAGACAAATCAAAAGCTTTACAGATGCAGCATAAGTGTATGAAGTGAAAACAATGCTATGTATATGTATGGCGAGCCTTTTTGCACTCCACAAATGCTATGGGAAATAACCTATTTTCATATCTCAGCAGCTTTATAATCCACCCTACCCAACCCTATCAGATGTATCAACTTAGAATATCCAATATGTGATAAATATTACTCAAATATATTGGATGATTTTATTTTTGGTTTTGGTTTTTTCTTTCCCCTAAATAAACAATAGGTATACAGACATAAAACGGAATATTCAATCAATATTCAATTTTTAGGAGAAAACTGGTCAAATGACTAGGCTGCCAGCTTAAGACTTAAGAAGAACACAGTTTAATTCTCTTTCCTACCACAGACTGTATTGATGACACTTGCAAAATTCAATTATGGAGGAATCTGCAATGGTACTAATGAACAGTGGCAATTCAGCACTACCACAGCTAAAGCTACCTGAGCACTTACGCAAAACAAATCCACTGATTTCTGTGAAGCTTTTTGTGCATTCATAGGAAGGTATTTATAAACACCAAGGATCTGCCAGCTGGAAATGTAGCTTAATGGGTTAGACAGGTTCTTTACATACAGCCTAGTTACAAACAGTTGCCTGAAAAGTGCCGACATGAGCTAGCGGATCTTGCTACTCCACATCTAAGTAGTGACTACACAGGAATAACACTGGACAGGGTTGGTGCAAGGATAAATGCGTGAAAGACTGATGTTGCTCAGATGCTTGAGCAGATTCATGAAACTAAAGAAAGCCTTATTACATCCATGAAGAATTCAATCTTAAAAAAAAAAATTTTTTTACAGCTACGTCCACTTAAATCACCTAGGCTTGGGGAACCCTTCAAAGATGGAGTTTCTCTTCCTGAAGCTGAAAACACTGAATTGTACCAAATATGAGGACAAGTCTTTAAAGCTCACAAACTGAGTAAAACAAATGGTTTTGAGAAACCCATATAAAACCCAAAGAAAATTAAAATAGAGTAACTGTACTTATCTGTAACCATGCAGCTAACAGGGTGGAAGGCACTGTGTACTCTGTTGTTAAGTGTTATTCCCCTGCCCCCCGTAAGGTTAGCTGTACCACCTTCGCTCTTGGCAGCAGACATGAAGTATTACTGACTTCTCTGCAACCACTACTCAGTAACTCATCCTGCACTCACATTCCTGAATACTTCACCTCTGTTATGCTGCTGCAAGCCACAGGTAATGGTGGCACAAAGGATGTGCTCTGAGACCAAGTCCAGTTTATTGCTGTAATGAAGATACAAAGCAGTATAAAGAAATGTGAGTATAAGATGCTTGTCTGTTCCATTTCTTGATTTACATTGTATGCAGTAACACCTATACTTTTCTGATGACCCTTTTGAGGGTCAATTGTTTGTAAGTAAAATTAAAGGATTTGTTTTGGGTGAGAAGTAGGCTAAATATATTTTTAAAAAATCATACTAATTGAGACTTGAATATGTGTAATTCCATACACAGCGAGATGTTTACTGGGTATAGAGTAAGGTGATATATACAATTTTGTTTGATGTGTAAACTCAAATTACGCAACAGAATTGAAAACCCATCCACGTGAATATTTGCCACTATTTTATAAGGCTGAAATGATACAAGTCTGCATGAGGGGCTCATGTGAGGCTTGGAAGTTTTTGCCAACTCCTCACCTTGTTTATACGTCCATTTAAGAAAAACAAGTATATCAATCATCAAAAAGGCTGTGGCTTGAAGAGACAGAAGACATCCTGGAATTACTGTATTCTAACACAGAATGGGTAAAGACATCATTTTGTTCTAGTCCTCCACTGACATAGTGCTTTGAAACTGCAATTGATAGATATGAAGCCAGAAAAGTTCTTAGTTACAAATGAAAAATATGCAATTTGCAGATGTAAAAAATTACAAGTTTGAACAACTTACGTCTCTTTATCTGCATGCAGAAATCTGAAACTACTGTATAGGAAGCCAAAAATCTGATGCAGACAGCTTCAGTTAACTGTAAAAATGACCATGATCCTGGATTTCAGACAATCAAAATGAAGGTTCCAATTCTGCTACACACACAACACCAAAGTGCAACTGTATTTAGTGGAATCAAGCATTAAAATTTACAAGGAAATCTCACTTTTCACCTGTTATTCCAGAGAACTCACTGTAATGTTAGTAAATATTACAGTTGTTATTAGAAGTATCAAATAATGGAATTGTTTTGACTTTTAGAGGCTGCTACTTTACCTACTTATTTTATAATGGTTAACGAGTTTTAATAAATATCTGATTCTTACATCAAATAAAGTTAGCTTATTGCTCTACCTTGGACCTGTTTCCAGCATACCTAAAAGACTAAGCAAGAGCTTTAGGGGTGGTGGTGGGGCATGAAGGGTGGGAAGGTCTTGTTTGGGTGAAAAATCTCTAAGACGCATATCAGCAAGTAGCACTGAATGAACCCCAGAATGGTTTTCAGGGGTTATGTACTGCGGTACTATCTTTTGAATGATCTGTCAGGCAGAAAGAGTGGACATATCTGATCATTAAAATCCAACTGTATTTTTTTTTTCCTTGATGTCCATGATGTCCCCCTTGTCCTACCCAACATTTTAGCATCAGCAACGCTTCTCCAACGGCACTGCCCCTCTGGCTCTCCCTGCGGTACTGCGCTTCAGAAGGTTCTCAGAGCTCATGCAGTCGTTTTATGTATTATTCAGTATTTATCATGTTTAACTCGGAGGTGGTTGTATTTTATTGATGAACAGTACATAAAAAGTTACGACCAGAGAGAGTTTTATGGGGAACCTGTAGCACACTGGAGAAGAAACTGCAGTTCTCTCAGTCTACGTATTTTATTGAAAACAAATGTCATTTTGATGAACAAGTTATGTACCACAACTGTAACTAGAATGAATCTGAAAATTAATATTTAGTATAATAGGATTACCCTTGCAGGTTTGGGTTTTGTTTGGGTTTGTTTTTTTTTTTTTAATTTAAGGAGTACCAACACACGCTTAACTATAAAGCTCTGTGGTTTTGACCATTGATAAACCAGCAGGAGACCTCGGACTTAAAGCAAATTAGATGATATTACGCTTATTAGTGACAATATCAATTACTTCAATTCCACCACATGGACACTATTTTGCACCAGAGACATATTCTAAGAACTTTAATAAACGTATGTACCCAGATGGACCCTCACTTGCCATCTGCTCCTCACCTTTTTTGGAAAAGTACTTATTATAAAGAAACAATTACAGTTTATAAAAGCCTGATAAAGTATTTACATTGAAAAAAATAAAGTGAATAAATAATCATGAAAAAGAACTAGCCTGAAATGTAAACGGCTAATCTCATGGAAAATGTACCCTTTTTTTCCCCTCCCGCCCCTTTCAAAAACCAGAAAAGGTTTGAGAGATTCGATACTGAAGTACAAAAGCAACAAAAATATTGACTACAGTCTCAAAACATGCCAAAGGGCATGTATTGCCTCCATTTTTAAGACAGGAAAACAGAGACATGAATAATAACTTGTCATTTGCATCACTCTTCAAATTATTGTCATGAAACTGTGATGCTAAAAAAGTTCTGTGATTGTACGTGTAAAAGGTACTATGTAATTGTATTTATTAGTTTTAGTCCCCACAAATGGACTATGCCACTTCGTGAAAAAAAGAAATGGCAAATTGATAGTGATAGCATCAAATTAACTGGAATCTGCAGATGGGTAAACTAGATTTTGAATGGCTCTGGCCAGCAACCTCAAAGATTTACATCCACAGAATATTTTTAGCAACTAATTCAGAATACAGACAAAATGCCTCGACAGGCTCTTTGTAAATACTGCTAGCAGCACTGGAATTGCAGGACTGAGAGATCACCTGAAAGGTTTGTTGTTACAGACTACACAGATGCTCTCCCGCCTGCTTGAAGAAACCACTCTTTAAAATATGAGCTGAAGGACCCAATAGCTGAAAGGTTTCCAAAGTAAAAGGCAGGAGAGCGTGACAGTCCGTCGGGACTGGCTCCCAAACTGGAGAGGGTTTGCTCTTCAGACTGGGCACAGAAAGGCATAACCTAACCTGGTCTGCTACTACACCTCTGAAATAGTATAGGGAAAGTAATATAACTATGTGTATGTCTGCAAAGTGTTTATACCCACTGAACCTCAAATTGAGCCTTCTGCCCATCACCTCAACAATCCTGAATTCTCTCTTTCACTTCTCTACAACATGGAATTACTGCACAATGCAAATTTTAAAAATACAAGGAAAATGATGCATGGTGCAAGAAAAACAATGTCCAAATATTACAGCAAATTCAACTTTTCTTGAAAATTGATAACAAGGTTCAACAAAAAATACGTCAGACAAGTTTTTCCATCTGTAATCTTGTCTTTCTAGCCGGCGCTTAATCAGGCTGAGATGTTAAGCGTTTATCTGATCAAGGGCTCTGAGAAACTGGTAGGACCATACTATCACTTTTATACAATAAACATACAGAACATCATGCAATTTGCCAAACTTCTCTCTCCATCCGAGACGTATTTTTAGCTTCAACTGTGTTGGCTCTGATAAAATGAATGATTATAATGAATGGTGCAGGAACAGTCACAATATGGAACATTTTAGTACAAACACCTCCCACAAAAACATCTTGATATAAATACACTTAATACCTCAAATACCTTTCTTCCATTTGTTTTGTTTAAAAACTCTAAGCAATCTGCTAAAAGAAAAACAAGTTGCAAATAACAGACTGATTTGTGATCTCCGCAAGAATTTGCTACCCAGTGATTCACCTTTCAAGTGCAAAACCAAGAAATACTGCGTGAAGTCTAGTATCACACTGAGAAACCTGGAAAGGGACTCATGTCTTACTTACTCGTTAATAATCAGATCTGGTGCAAAGCACAGGAGATTTCCATTTGATTGTTTATATGATCTCCAGCCTAAAGCAAAAGCCATTAGGAACATCCACGAGTACTGCAGAAGGGTCATTTGGTCATCCAGATGTAAATTTCGGAAACCTGGAAAAATGAAGTGTGACAGTAATGAATGGAAAAAACAAAACCAAAACCAAAAACAACAGAAAAAACCTCTCATAACTTGGCAAAGGACCATGGTTATCATCAGTAGAACTTCTGTATTATCAATGTAGATTACCACTTTTGAAACTGTATTTGATAATTTGTCTAACTGTGATGGCTGTACCTGAACTAACAACAGAATTTCTTGCCGTATTACGATTATCTGATTCAGTCAAGTATTTTAGATTAGATTTTCGGCAGAAATAAAGAAGAAATTAGAACAGTTAGATGCTTCTTACCAGAAAGTTCTTGCTGGATAAAAAAAATGCAATTCAAAAGGGGTGCAAAATTTCAATGCCATTTTCCAGCTACTACAGTTACACTCAAATACTTAGTATACCATTAAGGAATCCTATTCAAAATTTGCATATGTAGAAATTAAGCGTTTGTAACCACAGGACTCCAGTTGTGTCTTCTGGACAATATGACTACATATGAGACTTGAAAGGTTTGAATAGAAAGCTCAAGTATAACTCAACCTTGAGCTGGTTTGAATGTGTAACTCAACCACACAAAACATACATAACACAGAAAAACAGGCAAAAGAGAGCAACAGAAAGAGAACTCTTGAACTTTGCATTAGACATTATATTCACACTTTCCTATATACATTTAAAAATAAATTCTCAACACCCCATCTATGAAAGTGCATGCACACTGAAAGCCTGGGTTTCAGTTAGTTATGATGTTAGTTATGTTCTGGACAGACAGAGTACCAGATGGGTAAGTCTCGATAGGTACTACAGGTAGTAAAAAGGGATGTAACATTAAATAAATACAAACACATGCGTGTGCTTATCTGGAACTGATGGTCTGTTAGATAGATTACAAAAGACAGCAATTATATTTAATATACACTATAATTCATTGGACTATCTTCCAAAAATAACAGTATTTTTTACTTTTTGTGAGAGCAGTCCACTAGACAATAAATAGTTTAATGTCAAATTTTGTTCTTATTCAACAACAGTTGTACACTGAACTTACAAAATATGTATTGCATTAGTTACCATCACTAATTGTTTCTAATCTCATAAGAATATGTAGCATGAACAGAGACAATTAAACAATGAAGAAATGTGTAAAACCTGAAAACTGGTCCCTTAAACAGTCACAGAATGTAGGCAGCTTTTAATTTGCAACACTAGTTCCTATTAGAACCTGCCTACATTTAGCAAGAAAATAATTGTGCCACATTGAATCATTATTAAAGTCTGAATTCAAGTTGATTTTATTTAATTTTAGTAAGCATCTGACATCTAAAAAAGCCCGAAAAAGTGCTGCTTCCTGAAGATGTGCAAATAGATAGCATTCAGTAGATTAATATATAATAAAACTTCATACGTCTAACAACAAAAAAAGCTTCTGGGTTTGGAGACAGCAGTAACTACGATTTACTACTTCTAAAATACAAGCAAAGTGTTTCAAAGCTATTTCAAACTTACTGGGTCAAATCTTGAAATCTTTGCTCAAACCCTTCTCAGGAAAAGGCTGTTTGGAAACCCCAACTGAAAGGTTTGGGAACCAACGCTGGCTTACTGTAAGTATGTCTGATGGTCTACAACCAGTAGAAGTATATATAAATTAAATACTCACGAAAAAACACCTTATCCACAAAAAAAAAGATGATAAAAAATTCTAAGAATAGTTTCTATTAGTATAATTATTAAAGAAAAGATTGGCATTTTCATCAAGAGCATATGTTCCAACCTGAAGGGTTTGTCTAATTAGGGAAACTGTTCAGAAGAGACTATGAATACAGAACTGTTTTATAAAAACGGGATCTAAATTTCTATTTGCGAATACCAGATGGTCTCCTGAAGAACTTTTCCTAACGTAAGCTAAGTCAGTGTAATGTCCCATTGCGGAAAAGCCCTGACAGACATACAAATCTCTCTATTCACGTCTCTGCTGGACATATATACATATATATCTTTCTTACTGCTAATTTATTTACCCTGCCTCAGAAGAGACACCATTATGACTCAAATTTCATTATCAGACCTTTTTTTTTTTTTTTTTGCAAACCCGTTATGTGATGCTATTCTTGGACAACATATGCATTAAGGGGTGTTTTTGCTAGTTTTTTGAAAACAGGTAGCTAGTGAAAGGGAGAAATCCACTAGACTTTGTTCTGTCAGGAACAAACAGATCTTCAGCTTTACTTCCAGCTCTGGCCTCCCCCAAAGACATACTCTGCGTTATGTCCAAGGCTGAGATTTGACATCGCTGCTTCTGCAAGGCACTTGCTAACTGCGTCTTCGGGTGGGAGCCAAAAGAGCAGCAAACCTTCCACGCTCCCCAGGAGGCAGTCAGTTTAATTGTGTAGCTACAGTGCTTGCGAGAAAATGAACATCTTGCCTTCCACCCTGGAACTGGACACCTGTACACTTATTCCCAGTCAAAAAAGCCTACAGATCCAGTGAGGCATAGTAAAAAAAAGAACCATCCACGACTGCAGACCCAGAGAAGCCAGTACAGCAGCACCAGTCTGTGAAAGTCATGAGAACCCCATTGCTAAAAATATTGAGGAAATAATTATCTCAGAGGTGTGGCTAGAGCTAGTTAAAAAATAGTTCTTTGTGTTGCTTTCAAAAAAAAAAATCTCTATTTTAATATGAATTTTAATGCTCAATGTTCAAGGGGTTGAAGTAAGATGACCTAACTTGTAATCCTAGTTAATAAATTTTTGCATCTGTTTTTTCTACTTTTCTACTCCATATGTATTTGAGACATGAGTTAGCTCAGATATTACTAAAACTTCATCTGCGAAGGCTTCGAAGGACACCAAAGACAGATTTTAAGTACAATAAAAAGACCGCACTTCATAGTTAATGTATTTGCATATTACCTGGTATTGCCTTTGCCCACTTCACTGCAGCTACTACTTGCCGTCCTCCCAACATGTTGAGAGTTGACAGTATGCGCCAGCTGGAGTCCGGCAGCGTGCTGTCGTAGCCCGAGTATAGCACCTCTGGCTCGATCACTTCCAGCAGGGAAACCAGGGTCGGGGTCAGCTGTGGCAGGGACGCAGGAACGATGCTCTTGTTCCCAGGCGTTTCAGAAACATCCCGCGTTCCCGTTGCGCTGGTCTGCTGAATGCCTTTTATCTTCTTCTTTGTTTTTCGAGCTAGGAAAGTTTTGGTGAGTCACAGGTTAGATAACAGAAAGTGACCACACAGCAATAAAAACCTAATGGAGGAAATGCTGCTTTCGTTTTCCTGCAGTTGTAGATCAGGCAATTGAAACTTTTAAAGCATTTTTTCATAAAACTGTATATAATTTCACATTAATTCTAATTAAACGTCTTGTGAAAATAAGGTTTTTTTCATGTTTTAATGAAAGTCGCATTTATGTTAATGTTTCAAAACGTTAAAGAACATCTGCAGGTATGTTGCAAGGCTGATCTTGAAATACAAGACCTGAACCTACAGTTTCCATTACATGCAAGATTTCAGTGAAACTTCATGGGACAGCATGACACCCGTCTGGAAATACTTGCAGGACCATGGACTTTATAAGTTCCTTAAAATATTAAGTATAGAAACCATGTAGAAGAACAGAAAAAAAATTACATTTAATGGGTAAGAAGTTTCTCAATCTCTTGAGCCAGGGAAAACATTTTTTTTGAAAACGCTGGGCAGGAGCAGATTTTTCTCTTGCCAACTGTCTTGCATATAAATCATTTCTGTGTAATTAAACCATAAAACTCATATGCCAGCTAAATAAAACATCACAGAGAGATGTTAACTGTGAACTACAAAAAGTTGGAGCAACAATTTTATTAGCATATTGTCAATAATGGAGTCTCCTACTTGGCTTCCAGCTCTCCTGGATGCAGTCTGCTAAACTGAACACACTATTTAACAGAGACCAAAATGAAACCCAGTTCTTTTCCTGTGTCTCAATTAATTAATTGATTTCTGTTCTGGAACTTCCGGGATAAATCAGTAGCACATAAAAGCTTCATGTAATGTGGTTTCACATTCAAAGTTTCTACTGACCTATTCAGAATCTCTAACGATCAGAAATGCACCAACCCCGTAGCTTAAGAACATATAAAATCCCCCTCCCGACTCCGTTCCTCACGCTGGCTAGGCAGAGACTTTAGAAACGTAACAGCTAAAGATAAACTCTCTATGGATCTTGTATACATCAAATTTTCCCTAAGGCGTATACACTGGGCACATTTGCCCAGACTGTCACGAGGGAATAGCAAAGTTACTTCCTTGGAGCAAAGGCTTCTTGTTATTCTCATCTGAATTTTGAAATGGCTGATCAACCTTCTGGCATTTTTTGCCCCATTATCCTTATTCTCAAAAGCAAATGGAACTGCTTTGACTTAAATTTACATGCACATGCCTTCAGCTTAATGCAGACACCTGGTATGGAGTATTTTCAGCCCAGAAAGTCTGAAAAATTATAATCAAAAGAAATACATCTGATAAGACAAGGTACCATGCAAGAATTTTTATTAGGCTATGCTACTATACCTGACTTATATAGTTGTAACTTACAAAAAAAGAAGGTTGAGATAATTTATTTCTTTACAATTTATTTTCAAATATAAAAATACCACAAATTTAAAGCCAGCTCCTTCGGGCAAATTACAGAAGATAATACATACAGATAAACTTGGAATGGAAATAAAAGCAGCCGAGGTTCTTCTGTTAAAAACAAACACCCCCCCACTCCCCCCAAAACCCAAGCCCCCTGCAGTTTGGCATCCAACGAGGCTGTACAGGCTTCCTAGTTCGTGGCACACATTTCCTGCCCACTGGGCAGAAAGCCTGCGCACGTGAACCGCGCCGGCACTTCACCATCCCGGGAGGTGATGCAACGTTCCCACCACCACGCTGGAGACCAAACGCTGCCAGACAGACATGGAGACTACACACCTCACTTCTAAAATGGGATTTATAGTGACAAAACCCACTGCAGTTACAGCGCAGGGCAATAAATACTACTAGAAAGAGGAAGAGATCTTTCAAAGAATTGAAATAAATTCAAAATGAAGACTGCAGAAAAAACCCCACAAATTGCCAACAGTTTAACTACAAAATGCAGTGTGAAATGCCAAAAAAATTATAAGATGACTTTTTACAGGCATAAAACCTAACAGTAAAGCTTTTCTTCAAACACATCAGAAAGAGAAAGGGTGAGAAAGAATGCCTAGGGTCAATTAATGGTGAAAGCAGAAATGAGAATTCAAAGAAATAAAGGCTGTAGTAAAAAATATCATTATTCTACTGTATAAATCTCTGGTACCTGCAACTTGATAATTTTATCTTTTTCCAGTCCGCCACACCCAAAAACCCCATGCATTAGAAAGAAGAAAGTTCCAGAAAAGGATGATAAATAGGGCCAAAGGTATGACTGATGGTAACACAGACTATAACAGAAAATTATCTAGTAACATGTTTCTAGTGTACAAGGAGCCACTTTTGTCTCAGCGTAAGAGAAAGTAAGAATTAAAAATATTGCATGGTAGATTTATTTAATCTATTTTTTAAAAAATATGTTAAGACTTCTACCCAATACTGAACACTGACATTCACTGTAAGTACTATGAACCTAGAGATATTCAGAATGTGACCGGACAGATTCATGGAAGACGTCTATCAGCAAGTTAGGCGAAGTAAAAGGGGCCTGCAGACTGACATGCTAGGATATTTTGATCTCTTGCTATTCATTAACTAGTTTGCTTATAACCATTACTTATGCACTGAGGATATACTTGATTTCGAAAAGTCGTCACTGTCTAAAAAGCATGCAAATTTAATTATCTTTTAACCAACAGTAAATCCTGAACTGTGACCCTAAAATAGCCAAGATAAAAGGGACTCTTTTCAGTCTCTTCTGCACCCTATGCTGCCTTCCAGTTTCGTTTTCTACAAGTTCTTCTGTACGGCCAATTCACCATCTGTTCAGATCTGTCCAATAAATCGTTGTTTTCGTGGTTGTTTTTCACTGTTCCACGCTACCTTGGATTCTTCCATTTTTGTGTTGCTGAGTTTCTAGAGCTCTTTTCCCTCTCAGTCAGAAAAGCTTCGCCCCCCCTTTTCTATCAACCTATATAACAATATCCATCCTCCAAAAAGTCACTATTCTCTAGGATTCGCTGTGCCAAAATTCAGGCAAACAAACTATAGTTGGAAAGGCTCCAAACTACATGCGGGAAAGTGGCAAGTATCAGACATCATTCAATTTTAATTTTCTTTGGTGCAGAAAGGCAACTCAAATAACATGCCCGAGAGTCTGAGACAGCTATATGAGTGCCTGCTTTAAAAAGGGTTCACATAAATTGATACAGGCAGGGAAAGGCTTACTATTAGAGTAATACACATAATAAGGTGCTTTATTCATATAGATAAATACATAAACATGATATATGTATTCCGAAAACAACTATGGAGAGAAAAAACAGAAACAAGTCTTAAAACAAACTCAAAATGAAAACTGTGGGTTTGTTCATTATTCTGAACCTTCTTTAGGCTTTACTGTTACCTCTGCTCGCTACTGGCCACACCAGCCCCAGTAGGACATTGCACCTTTCCACCTTGGACACCAAGAGTAGGCAAGCGGACTACCCTGCTATTATCTCCGAAGGGCAAGGTTCAGCCCACTGGGAGTATCCGACAAGCTAAATCTAGCTCCGGGAGACACTCGTTGACAGCCTCATGTACTTCAAGGATTTATTTTAGAACCCACTCTTACAGATTTTGGCTGTTAAGAGATGTACCTCACTTCCCGCACACAGATCCTGTCAACAAACCAACCAGCAACCTCCTCCCTTCCCTGCAAATCTCTACCATGAAGTATGGGAAGTATTTGTAAGCACGTCAAAGGAGAGGAAGCATTTCAGATCGTTGTTTTTTTCCCTTTGCTCTGAAGGAAGGGGCATGTAAAGATACCTGCAGGGCAGAAAAACTTGTGATTTGTCCTCCTGAGAGAGCTTGGAAGCAGAAGAGGAAGAAAAGACATGCTAACATAGACTCTAATATGTGTATCGTCTGCCTCTTTAATATAATTCACCACTTCCATTTTACCAAAGGATGTTATCACTGACTGAAACGAAACTCTGCTCATATTTGTATCTGACAAATACACTTTTGACATTTTTATTTTATCTGACAATTTTGATTATACAAGTATCACCATGATAACTATGTTAGTAAGCACTGGATTAATCTTTACAGCTCAAGGAAAAAAATACCAAGCATAAAACATAGCTAACACTAATAAAAATGTTTTATGCCATTTTACAACTGCTGCTAAATCTCTAGTTGATGTGGTCTTCAGTTTCTCATAAGCCATCCATGACTTAGCAGAGAACAAATATGTACTGGTACATTTAAATATATTTAACCTATCTTTCTACAGAGATTCTGACAGACATTTAAGAAGAATCTACAGCATGAACAAAAATAATTTCCTTTTCTTCAGTATGAAGATGTAAGCCCCACTCCCAACTTCAGATCTGTGTCTCTGGGCTTTCCCTCTCATCTGTGGTTTCATTGTCAAGTCATTCTCCTGAGTAAGGATGGGCAGGCATCACACTTCCCAACAGGAGTTGCACTAGAGTTCTGCTGTGTTAGATTCAGTGAAAAAGCAACAAGATACATGTGCCAATAGGAATAAAAAATAACCCTGTTTTGTGTGTGGGACTCACTTCTGCTGAACATACTCAGAGATAGAGCAATTGAGTATGGATAGGAAAGTATAGGAGAAAATTTAGCGTAAAAAAATCATGCTTTTTATTAAAATGCAGCACTTTTAACATATTAAAGTGCTGCTCAAATAATTGCCTTAGCTTCATAAGCAGCATGGCCTTTGTTGTCTAGAACTCAAAAATATAAAAGGGATTTGAACATTTTAAGTTACCTTCAAGGTTCATGCCAGCTTGAAGACATTTCCGGTAGCGGCAGGCTGGACAGTTTTTCCTCCGAATTTTGTCAATAATGCAATCGTTTCTCCCAGCACACAGATAGTTGTGCTGCCCTGTATTCATGAAGACAAACAAAATAACCGTAAGAGTAGTAGATGAAGTTAATTCATTCTTTCAGTATCGTTAAGGATCTGGGGACTATATAATACCTTTACTTACTGTAGTTCATTTCTTGCAAAAATAAGATCAGTTCCCCTATGATTTCATGTAACTATACACCAAACAGATTTCTCATATTTAGACACCAAAGCCAATCAATTTAGGTAGAAATCCTATTCTTCTATGTCAAGATCAGGCAAATTCTATTTTTAAAACTACTTCTGTCTTACATTTCTCAAAGCTATCTTCTATAGCATGTTTCACATGTTTCATAAACACATTTTGAAAGTATAGATGTAAACATCTCTACAGATACACAGACATAGCTTTCGTAATTTTGAAAGTCATGAAACCTCCTCCTTGTTTAAACTTACAGTGTGAACTGGACAAACCAAGATCTCTGACACTTTTATGGATTCACAGATTCAGAGCAAAACTGACCCTAGAAATATGGCAACTTGAACCACATAAATTAAAATAACTGTATTTCTTAGCTGTTAAGAGCAGGGCAACAGAAGGCTAGTATCCATTCTTAATTATTTGAATTACAGGAGTAAAAGTCTCAATGTAACTTACTTAGAGAAAGGTATTACTATAAAGATATATTCTTCTCCCAGACAGGGATCAAGAAACATGTTTCTTTAGAGGGCAGAAAGCTGCAACCTAGGTTTTTACACTATATTTCAAAGTCCTGACAGTATAACGTTGCGAGACACAAACATATTTTCCAAATACTGAGTTATTAACAATGGAGGTTGAGTCTTCTCACACAAAAAGAGCTTGCTAATGGTTTGGTTTCTTGCATTTACTACTTACCTATTCTTGGCTTTTTTAGGTGAAAGCTACACTATTTGTTTGTATTGCACTATATTAAAGCCTTCTTGTCACATGAACATTCTGTGGAAAAATGAAGGGAAGTCGACGCCACCTTCTGCTTCATGTCTGACTGCTGCCCAGAGGACACACCAGTTGCCTTTGAGTTACCTTTGCTGCTCAAAACCCAAAGATACCTCACAAGCAATACACTGGTAAAAACTGGTAGTGAGCAAACAGAGATCTTTCCAAAGGGATTTACAGTAGACGGGCATTTACAGAGAGGTCGGACACCCTTCAACATTGCACCGTGCGCAGCACAAGTTGACGCCTGGGGCTCTGAAGTGCTACGAGACTGAACGAGTCTTTGCTCATTTGAGCACACCGGTATATAAAAAGGTTAGAAATTGAAGACAAAGGAATTTGGGAGATGGAATGAAAAATGCTGAAGAACAACAACAAACTGGAGCACAGCAGGAGGCAGAGGTGTGGGGGGAATCTGAAGCGGAGGGGAGGTGTGAGGATCTGAAGCAAGGCGAGGAAGCGGAGGTAGGGAGGATGGTAAAGATCTGGGTTGGCATCAGGGTGGAGGTAACATGCTGGAAGGTGAACAGGGTTGGTTCTGGGACCAGAGAAACCGAATCACGAGAGCTCTGAAGCTCTGAAAATAGGAACTAGAACAAGACAGCTTTGACTACCCTGGGCCCGTTTGCATGAAGAACTGCATATAAATATACAGTTGTTGTCCACCTTCATCCTTCCTCTTCTCTAGTTCTACTCTTTGCTGGAAGAAATACACTTTATATTGATTTTCTATGTACTGATACTTTCAGTTTCTGTGACTATTTCCATCAGAGTACACACGCATGTAGACAAAGGTACAAAAAAGGGTGTCGGGCTGAAGGCTGGATAACCAATGTGCAGAATCAGCTTGGTTGGTATACTAACAGGTGCCTGGCAGCTATTAGTAAGAAGGATATTGCGGAAACAAATTCTTTTTACATATGTTCCTGATAAGAAAAATTCCTGTAAGAGACAAAAGCAAATTATTTGTTCCTTAAAGTGAATATGGAACAAACAGATCCTGGAAGAGCTCCTGAAAACATCCACAGTGTCTAATCAGAAGGATTAAGGTTGGGGTAATCTGTGGAACAATAAAAAAAAAAAAGTGGAGGTAAGTCAAGGAATGTATTGCAGTTTTTCAGCTACAAGCCTGCTTACGCTTTTAACATTAATACAGTTGATATAAGATGTGGCAAGCTGCATCTTACTATTGAGTTGATTTCTTCATGCATCAGTACTTTTGTGATTTGTTTAAGCTTGAAGACAGGCAAAACCATCACTATGACATATATCCAGCTGCCATATAGTTCTTCTTCTGAGGGATACCCAATGACCTTATTTTAATCAAAGATACAGATGATTATTTGCTTCAAATAAAGAGCCTGGATCTAGATGGGAATGCAACTCCAGACAGGACCAGTTGGGAGTCACAGAGAGCCCAATCAACTCAGTGCTTTGCACTTGAGCTCATATTATTTCTTGTTATACTTCAGAAGGAGCTTCAGCTTCCCACAGAAACGGCATCCTTCTCCCTTGTGACCAGCAAAAACAGCGATATGAATCTGACTTTCCCGATCCCTCTGAGAGGCTCTGCATTTCCATGCAGCTCCCTACTGCATCCAGTGAGCTGGGAATTGGGAGAAAGTGCTTCTTCTGAAAGGCTGAATGGCAGCTCGTCTTTGCCAAAACAGCCTTCCTTCTTCTCCAGTGAAACCCAACTTGCAAAAATGTTAGCAAAAAATGATAGTCTGATTCACTTCAAAATACCCAGTAACGACTGCATGAAGAAGGCACGAGACAGGAAACCCTGTAAGGCTGTAACTAAGAACAACATAATTTCAGAATAGAGGAACTGCTATCCTTTCAGAGACACTAAGAATATACTCTAACTCTTATGCATCTCTCCGATACTGAAGCAGAGTCAGACATCGAGCTACAATCTAGTTCTTTACAAAATGGCTACTTGTGCAGCCCCAAAAATCACAGACTACTTATTCTGCTATACACACTACAGATTCACATTTATGACATGTGATCTCTATTTTCCAGAATGATTTTCTTCCTGTGATTAGAGAGAAATCTCAATGATCCAAAACCACACACATGTTCCTGTTACCTAGTTACCCCTGCAGACAACACACATGGACATGTATGTAATTTAACCAATATTGCTTATAGGAAAAATTGTAGAGCTATCATAACCTTGCATACAACAGATTCATATGCAGTTTTACACACAAAACAGCGAGGATTAAACTTAAAAATCACAAACTTTACAATACTAATGCACATAGACAAATATCTCTATATAAACAGGACAAATAAACAAAAACAACAGTGAAAGAAAATGAAAGAAACAAAAAGCCAAGACAAGAATACACTCTTTTACATTGTGAGTGAATGGGAGCATTTTATAAATGTAAATGGAATCTATGCTTCAGATAATACACTGTTATCAATGTTATTTACTATGAAAAGATCAGCGATACAATGGACGGGCTTTTCCAGTAGCATTCTAGAAAAAAACATGGATTCCAATAAGATTAAATAGACTCCTTTTGAACGTGGGTAATATGTATGTGGATTTTATATTTTTAAACAGCAAATTTATCAAAACACATCTTACCTTCCACAGCTCTTTTGAAGAACACTTTGCAGCTGCCACAAGTAAGAACACCATAATGACACCCAGAGGCCTCATCAGAGCAAACAAGACAAAGCTTGGGAGGTGGTCCCGTAGTTGCTGAGGTTGTGGATGGAGAAGAGCTTACATCTGATCTCATTCCAGGGCTAAAAAAAAAAAAAAAAAAAGCATAAAAATACTTTATTTAAGATCTATGGGACACTGGCAAACATAATATTCATAACTGCAAGAAATGGACTGCCCTTATCGTCAAATATTACAGTTCTGCATGCAAATTTCACTAGACTCTGAAACAGTTAAACAATTAATTTTGTAAAACGTATGTAAAGCTGTATGGATTTTTCAAGGCCTATTTGACTTGGTCAGGATTACTTCCCTGATGTGTTTCTGAAGCCAAGTTTCTTGCACGATTATCCTAGCCTTTAAAACTGACTCTTAAAATGCACTCTCATTCCATATTGTTTTCAATACTGTCACATTCCCTGCAGTTTGCATTGAGTCCTGCAAGAGCTTCCTTTCCAGTATCATCACAGATGATACTGGGATACTATTATGCAGGAAGCTGTGCACATTAAGCCATATATTTATTATTTACAGTAACAAATGATCTTTTCACCCCAGCATTTTAGGAAAGGAGTATCTATTCCTCATTTCAGGACTGAGTTTTCCTATGTAAATGTACAGGCCATCTACAAATGAAGGGCTACTTCTCTAGTAACAACAAAAAGATCATTGTTAGAACAATAAATAATGCATTGTAATCACCTTCGAGCTGCTTCTAATCATAAGGGCTGAACCAACAGTGGCTCTGCCAAAGTTCAGAGGCTAATCTTATTCAGCACGTGTAAACAACATAGCCAAAACCTGACACGTTACCTGCTGGAGGCTGCCTTGACACCTCCTATTAGAAGGCCCATTTTGTTGAGTTTATTTTCATGAAGTTGTAAACTGTTAAGATCCAAATGATATCCTGTATGCTTAACTTAAAGTGATTTTCACAGAAAATTTTGTCCAACAGGGTTCCAGCCACTTTCCAGATGAAGCTAGAAAGTAACACTTTAAGACTTTGGTGCCTTTACTCAGAAACTCTCCAGAACATCCACGCTCCCTAACGTGGGCTGGCTTTTGCATGGAAAATTCCTTTTCCTCTCCTCAAGAAAGTCTGACCAGATTTGGTCACACATTTAAAAAAAACCCCATCACTCTCAGTCAGTCACAAAAACTTTAAAATTCCAGCCCAAATTAAAACGCTACGATACCTGGGAGGCTTTACTTTTGAACAGGTTGCCTCCATATGCCCCATCCCCAAGAGAGCAATAGAGAAATGGTCCATCCGGCAAATCCACGGACTTTTGCTGTTGCGTTTGCTCATCCTGGGAGGGAGTTAAATAATAAAAGCAGACACAAGGATCGGGAATCCTAGCACTCAAACACAGAGGGATAAAAGTCAAACCAGAATAAACATGTCAATAAAGTCCACACTTAGACAAATATGGAACCAGAGGGCAAAGTAGTGAAAATTACTTGTGTTAGGGGAAAAAAAATGAGACAGTACAGGCACACAAAGACCTAAGGTATGTGTAGATCGCCCCTAAAAAACAGAGCCTGCCATGAGCTCGGGGAGAGGGTGACCTGTATCTAAGCCAGAGCAGAAAGGGCTGAGTAGGAAAGTAAAAACCAGACAAGAACATAGCAACAGCTCGAACATGCTGGAATAGCTGTGGGAAGAGAGTGGAGTAAGACCAGAAAAACGGTGGTGCGAAGGCTTCAACAGGAAAGGCTGGCAGTGGGAATGAAGTAGAATGTGTCAACCTTGAGGAAAAAGGGAAGAAAAAAGCCCACCGAGGAAAGAACGCTTGTTTCCAGAACTTGGAAAAGAACTCAAATCTGTCACATCGCTCCCTTGCATTCAGAAAATATTTGTGAAATGCTGCAACACTTCTACCCTATTACTCTACAAAGAGGCTGACAACCATCATTAGCTAGTCTGTCAACTAAAGTGGCAGTCACCGATAGATGCAATCCTGTTTATGATGATATGATGACTTTTCTGTGTTTTCTAATTAATTTGTCTTCTTTTAAAGAGTGGAAAGCTATAATAAAATACTAAGGTTGCACAATCCAGCACTCAACATACAAGTTATGGCAGAATGCAAATCAACCCAGTTACATTTATTTGATGTCCTTACAAACATGCATCTTTAACTACGTGCATCCTAATTTCTACAAAGCACGTCTGCCTTCCTCAGCACAGAGGCGCTCTAGGAATAAATAATGTAATGATGGAAGCTGCCGTTTGCATGGCCCCATCTCCTCTGATGAAAAATCGGCTGGTAGAAGCTAATAGCTATGGATTTGCAGGAAAAGAAACTTCAAATTCAAGTCTACTTCTGCCTCTCATCACAAAGCTCGGTGCAATGGTATTTGGTTAATACAAACCAAACTTTTCAGAAACAAGCAGTCGGTGTGTTCCCTGCCTTCTTAGTGCACAGCTTGAGATCTGGCACATACTTTGAAGACAAACATGCTACAACCTCAAGTCACGAGAGCCGTGCTTTGAGCCGAGTGATGTCCAGCTCCGCTGGTTGAACAGACCCTTCCCCACCATGCCACTGGAACTGGTGCACTCGTTCAACTCCGCATTCGGTGAGGGAAGGTCTCTGTGCCCTTTGGGCTGCCTCAGGAAGCACTGCGCAGACCCCCACCACTGCCAGAGTGGTTCCCGCACGGCGTCCCGGGTGCGGGGCTGCGCGTGCACACCTCCTTCCCTCCGGGGCTGGTCTGCTGTGCCTATCAGATTTCAGAGGGAATCCACAGACGAGAGGGCAACCCCAGGCTTGAGAACCCAGACGTGGTTCTCTGATCCCTCACAGCTTTCCTGTCTAATCAGACAAATAATTTGTACTACAAAGCTTTGCTTCCTTTCATGCAATACATATATTACTTCCTTCTGTTGTTTGTTTGGGGTTTTTTTTCCAGCTTACTGATCCATTTGGAAAAAGGCATTAAATTATAGTATCATAGGCACAAAAGAAGTATCAACACTTACCTCAAAAAACAAACAAACAAAAAATCCTAATCAGTAATCACTGACAAGTCAAAACCTACCATAACTTGCCTTATTTTCTCTAAAGTTTTAGGCCCAGTAGCTCCTTTTCTTATGCTAAAAATCTCAGTTTAAACATTGAAATATAGGCTGGGAGCCTATGATTTTAAGTAAGGAATGTAGAACTTGAGAATTCCATTTCATTAAAATGATTAAAACCAGAAAAAAGATGGAAACATCTTTCTATGCATAGTTTCGAAGACAGCTAATTTAGATACAAAAATTCAACTCTTTATAACTAACAAGTTTCCAACAAAAGCATTTTTAAGGAAACATTCATCAACTGTCATAGAAACTATGGTAGTGCCAAACATATTCCACTGAAACTTTTCAATCACCATTAATTTTTTAAACAGGGCTCACTTGCCATACCAGTACCACAGAAAATGTAAGACGAGAAAGAAAATAGATGATATGACTTACAAAACTAAAAATAAATTATTACACTGATTAATAAAGCAGTAGCCAGCAATCTAATCTGGGCTTCTGGCGTATCTTTTCAAGCCTGGCTGTATCAGATAAGGCCAATATTTACTAACTCTGTGGAGAGCTGCCAGGCACCAACAGCCCCCTGGTTGTGTAAAACACAATTTTGCTTGCCTGAAACACAGAGAACAGGAGGGATTATAGTGCATAAGGACTCCTGCAAGAGTTACAACAAACTGGCTTGAGGTTTAATATAAATATTTTACCTATGAAGTTATATGTAGTAAAAGACAAACAACCACTTCCTAAGGAAGAGGTAAGGGAGGGAAGTTGCACTCTGAGATAATACAATAATAAAAAAGTTACATTTCAGTTATTTGCAGAATTGTTTTTAAACTCAACAAAAATGTAACAAACTATGATTCTTGTCTAAATAAAAGAAAAAGTCAAGCAGCACAGATGGGAGAGGGAAAAAACCTCCAAATTTTAAGGGTTCCAAATTTGTAAAAACTTTAATTAAATTTTGTTTTGGGAGGCAAGGTGTTATTTGTTTAAGGGTACTGAGCTCCATTCCCATGTACTTTCAGAAACTATTTATATATAATCTAATTTTATTTGTTTGTATAGATACATGTATCATTTCCAGTCATGGAAACACATTAGGGGTAAAATGGAAAGACTTACAGAAAAGAAGAAGCAGCTACAGCAATGAACTCTGTAGAAATCAAATTGTTTAACCAAAGCCATTTCTGTGTTAATCATTTACCAGAGGTTTTCAAACCAGGCTCAAGGTTCAAACTTTAATAAAGTCGGGTGTGGTAACGTTCATGGCGGTGTGAAGTTTTCCTTTCTCGGGCTCCCTGTCTGCCGCGGGTCACGCTGTCCTCCCGCGGAGGCCAGTGGCCAGGGCTCGGCGGGCCGGGCGAGCCAGTCACACCACCACCACGCTCCTCCGGCGAGGTTATTAAAGCCGGGATATCAGATACGGGTGACCATCAAACTCACAGCTCTGTATCAGCTATAAACATAATATTAATTAAGAAAATATACTGCCTTCCTGTTACTTTACATTGCTAAACAAACAAAACGCACCCTCTAGTAAGGTAGAGATTAATACTTTCAGCAACTAAAATTAGTAGTCATTTACAGTCTACAACTTGAAATTCTTCACCAGCACATGAAAGCTTAGGATGGTCAGCCTTGATCACATTTTGTCTGAAACAGCACCCAGCCCTAGCACAGTTCTGCTGAAGGGTAAGGTCTTTTAAAAAATGCAAATTAAATTAGCACCAGTAGCAAGTTACACACGTGCAGTGAGAACTTGCTTAACAGTTTAAAAACTAACTGCATTTTAGGAAAAAGGCTGCATGCTACAGAACAGGGGAAGGAGCATCTTGGGAAATCTGTGGGGCTGCTACGCAAAGAGGCAGCTGTCAACCTTAGCAATTTTCACCTTCTAAAAAAATCTACCCTGAAGAAAAGTTCAGGGGAAGTGTATAATGTAAGTTTTTTTCAGACATATGGACAACTAAGGTACTCCCTTGTGCTATTATAAATTACAAAAACAGAACGCTTGCAACTGGCTCCTAAAAACCTGTAAGAAAATGCTATTCACGTCCAACTGCCAACTCCAAGGAAAGAAATGGATGCAGTATGTCCAGGGTGGGAAGAAACAGCTCACAATTCGGCTATATACTTTAAAGCAGAGTAAAAAGACTATTTATTTTGCTCCTACTCCTGATTTATTGCTTCACGAGTTGCACTTGCTCTGCATGATCTAGACCACAAAATGTCCATAACAGACCACCATAAGTCTTGGTTACCCGGCATAAGTCACCTTAGTATTGAACTGACATATTCTTAAAAGCGAGTTACTTATCTGTTTAAGTAGTATCACCAAACTAACAGTAAAGAAACGATTTTCAATGTCATTGCCATGTGGGCCTCATTCTTATCTTCTAGCAATGAGAACAATGTAAACACTCAGCTGCATACACCAACTGATTACATTTTTTGAATTGCTTGCTTATTTATTTATTAACTAGAGAAACTAGTAATGATTTTTTTATACCCTCCTAGGCAGGAAAGTAGTTTTCAGTTCAAGCAGGAAAAAAATTTAAAACAAGGCTATTGACACTGTATTTTTCATTATAGTATTAAAATAAAAGTATCTTTGCCAACTGAAAATAATTTCAAAAACGCATTTTGCTGAGAAGCTGAACAACTGGTTACGATGGTCTCTTCTGCCTCCTGTAAGGTACAGTTAAGTTTAAAGAGACTGAAAATTGGTACGAGCTGGTAAGAACCAACGTTCTCCTCCCAGGCTGCCTGCAGACTCCATGCAGATACACACACAGCCCTTGGTTTGTCCGGCCACCGCGGAGGGTGCGCACAGCTCCACTATCGTTGGGGGCACCAAACACGTGACCATTTACCCAAAGGTCAGAAGGTGTCGTGGGGTGCCGACTCAAACATCTACTGACTGCGTGAATGTACCCAACACCCACAAACAAACCAAAGCTGCCCTCCAAAGAACTTAGGGATAGGCAGGTTCTGTATAAAAGTTTTCCTTCCCATTTTGTACTTAAACAGAGAACTGAATTGCTTTGGTAAAAGCGCTGTTCTTGATTACAAGCACGTCCCCAGTGTCACCATAATAAATTAAAAATCTACTACCGATTACAGTATTTAACGAAAGCCTGCAAATAAAAGCATCCAGTATTACTGTTTTACAGCCCTTCAGAAAGCCAAGATGATTAACACCATTTCCTTTATCACGTACCCAGATAAATGCCATACCATGACTTGATAAACCAGGAAACCAGGTTTTGAACTAACGGTCTGGTTTTGTGCACACGCCTATAACACGACCAAGATAATGCCAGCACGAGGACTGGGTCACTCAGAAAGGCCGTGGCCAAACTTCCTTCATTGCTGGATACAGAAACTCGTGGCAGAGAAACGTGTTATTTTACCATCAGATTGGCAGATACCATCATGCCTCCTCCGGACACTGTCTCTACCTCAGGATAAACTTTATCGTTAACTTACAATGGAGTACTGGGGTTCTAACTCACAGAGAATTTAAAACATGAGATATACCTAAAAGCGGCAAAGTCTCATAATTAACCTCCCCATCTGCAGAACAACACACATGGTACCGTTCCTTTAATACAACTAAAGCAGACTGGGGGATTCATGGTTTTGTATGAAATCACCTCAAATATCGTTAACGTTTTTGCTCATGTTTCCAACAGCTCGGGTACATCATAACGAGACCACTGACCACCAGGCTGCATTCAGAACAAAAAAGTGACTTCAGTTTACACCAAGAAAAGGCTTTACATATATTCGTTATGAAAGATTTTATGTATAAAAATACACTTACTATTGGCAAACAAAATAAATTGGAATGAATACGTTTCCCATAAGTGTTGTGGTACAGAACCAGTCACACCTTGGCGCTGGCGAGGTGTTGATCCCTGTACAGTCCGGAGGTCCTAAGAAGAACCCGAATCGCAAAGCTAAGATCTCTGCTCCCTAAGCATACGAAGCAATAGCGCTGAACTGGAACGTCTGGTACAAATGAGCTTGGAGCGCACAGGAAGCGCTGCCTTCTCCCAGGACTGTCCCAACCCGCGCCTCAACCACGAGGCTGGCGGCTCGAGGGGCACCGGCAGCCGCAGCACGGGCACCACAGCAGACCGCGGCTGCCAGGGGAGGGCCGCACGCCCCCGACCCGGGAGCGCTGTGCACACCCCCGCACCAGGCACTCGCTGACGCGATCTGCCACTCTGGAGAAGCAGACGGTAATTGTGTGTGTTTATTAGAGCTTCAGTGACAAATACGTGTTGTTCAGAACAGGCTTCACAGGGAGCTTGTGTCTTCCTAACATCAGGCAGAGGCAGGAGGGACTATAACTCGAAGCGCTGTTGTTTCATTTCTCATAAATTATACTCTATTAACTAAAAATAAACCCTGAAAGCACAGGCAAATACCAATGGCACGTTAACAGGATAACTGCAGAGACTCCTGATCTAGTGCAAGAGAATTAAACCCACCATATTAAGTAGTGCAGGTTCCCTATGGGCATCGGGCCCTTTTAGCTCTCTCGGAAGTCCCTGCGACATTTATTCCAAAACCCGAGGACGAGCGTCCTACCGCAGGTGACTCGGTGCCGTCTTTAATTACCGCGCCAGCGCCAGGCGGCCTCGGAGGAGCCTGCAGTGGCTCCAGAGCCACTGGCACCAAAGACACCCCTTCTCCCCGCTCCAAAATGGCGTCCGCTACCATTTTAGAGCTCACACAGCAGTGAGAAAGAAATGCTAACGCAAGTGAGCGACGCGACTTTTTTTTCCTCCCCTTTTGGATACTCTCCAGAACGTAAAGGTTTCAAGGGCACAGGCAAAGCTTTCTTGGAATGGATAAATGGTAATTGATGTTGCAGCTGCAACCTTAGCTAGAGCTCTTGGGATTTCAAATGTACTACAGCCCTAAAGTATTTACGACCAGAATATGATAATTAAATTATATGTTCTAAACTTTTATATTTATTACAGTGCTCTGGTAAAGCAGCCAAAAAGTCTTACCTTCAAGGGTAGAACTTAATTCCTGTATGAATCAATTCATGCATATTTTTCCAAATTTTTTATTTGGTGTTGTGGGTTTTTTTTAATTCATTGTGCATCCTTGCTTCCTTAAATAAAGGGGCAGCGAACCCACACATAATACATAAGCTACATAAGCTAGTACCTTTATACTTAAAAAATATTACATTAAAATAAGGAATCAAATCATCCTGGACCATCCTAATTATTTATGCTTTGCTGGATAACAAGATACACATTTGATCTACACATAATTGCACAGACGGGTTGTGGATCATCTAAAAACCTGACTTCCAAGAACTCAAATCGTGCTTTATATGCATACATACGCACTCTGCATTTACAAACTAAGGTGCAAGCAGGTGTGTCTGCAAAAGGACACCCTTAATTAGGAGACTGAAAGACTAATATACACTCAGGAGCATAAAGCTCAAAAATCTAATCACGATTAATTTTTTTTCCATTTCAAACGGAATACATTAAATTGTTCCTAGCCCATTCAGCCTCTGAATGCAGCAAGCACCGTTTCTGATCTTGGCAGCTACTGAGCTATGTTTTATCTGGGTGACACTTTCTCAGAAGCAGTTGCTTAGTTTTCTTAACCTTGCAAACTAACCAAAAACCAATGTACCCGCCAAAAATGTATTACCTTAACATAGGTCCCATAACATACTAATTTCATGTGCTAGCACACTGAATTCAACAAGACAGCAGAACTCCTGAACAGAGACACTCCGTTGTTACTAGAACAGAACCATGGGCTTAGATCAATCGCAACCTTTTAGCTTTTCCTATATAGTCAGTACGTATCAGAAAAGTATTTTGCTCCTTATTACAGTACCCTTATTAATGTGGTACCAGAGGAACTGAACTCAAAATATTAAACAGAATTTGTTCCATTAATGACCTCAGTGTGAGCTACGTACATTGCTCTGGTCGTCTTAACGTGAATACTCATGTCAATCACAGGACTGCAGTTGCAGGCTGCCAAAATTATGTTGCTAGGAAAGAAGGCAAGAGACATCTGGAAAGCTGACTCTAACGTACATGGAAAAATATTAATGGTACTGTAAGAAATGCAGTAAAAGATTAAACTAAACTGCAATAGTCACAGAACAGGTATTTTAGAAGCTGCAGGATATTACCCGCGTAGTCAAATTGACTCATAAAGCTATAAAAAAACTAGACTGATAATTAGAAAGTTAATTTCTGCTATTTTGGAAAAAAAGTTTAAAAAAACCTCAAGACACTTCTGCTGCCAGTATAACCCTTGAACAGTAATGCGGACACCGATTTTTATGAATGCGTACACATGGACTTATTCACCACAGTTTGTGCTTTTATCATCACTGCATAACTATTTTCTGCTTTGCCAAAAAAGGTAACAATTAGAAGAAATAAAAATCAATAAACACAAATAACAAAGCAGAAACAAAACCTTAAGTCAGAGGAGGAAGAGAAACAGGAGGAGAAAAAGATAAAAACAGGGCAAGAGAAGCAGAAAGGAATGTTTCTTGCTTAATTCTTTCTACAGACCTTCAAGGAAGCTGTTTAAGTGGAACTGATAATAGAAGAAAGTCAAGATGGCAAATTCTTCAGCGCACAAATTTAATTTCCTTGTTGGTCTGTATGAAGCCTTGCACGATGCATCTGCACCCTTGGCATAGGCTTTCACACTTTTTTGTCAATGAAAATAATACATTTACATGTGGAGCAGTTTCTTATGGAATATTAACCAATGTATTGCATTCTGTGGAAATATATGGAGAAGAGGGACGGGGATGTGTGCCAATTTTAGGTTTTGGCCTCAGTCCATTTGATGTGGATCCAGGATGACTTGGTTGACTGTTGAGTCACAGGTTGGTTCAATTGACACTATTTTACATTTGACTAGTTATTGTTCTTTAAACTTTGGACAGGAGTCCAGAAGCTCAAAACCCACCAGTGAATCAAAAAGAAAGAGGCAAAAGCAGAGTTTAAACAAGATTCTTAGGCAAAAAAAAACCCTCTCCTTAAATGACATCTACGTTTAGCAGAGATAGTTAAAAAAACCCCAAAGCCTACCTCACAATTTAAAAAATTTGTTATATTACCAAATATCTGTAACACCCAACATTAATTTCAAAATTACTGCAGAAGTTCTGAGATATCCTCCTCCCCACTTTAACATAAAGGTGGGAAGAAGCAGCAAACTTTTTCCCCTTAAAAAAAAAAAGTAAATTAGTACTATGTTTTTAACAGATATAACAGTAAAATATTCCTGAAATATTAGATAGTCAATGTGCGTACTGTTAATTCAATTCAGCCAACACTCAATCTAAAATTGAAGAAAAGAAAGAAATTTAGAAACCAAAAGTTACTGTTTCAGTACTGAAGGTAGACTTCTATTCGGGGTAAGAGAAGCCCATAAATACTATTGGTTTATATTTTAAAAGTATAGGTGTGTTTCACATGGATGTCATCAGAAACGGACTTGTTATAAGATGCATTGCATTTAACAGTAGATGTTTTTAGTGAAGGTTGACTCTTCTTATTTTCCCCCTTCCCCCCCATTTTACCCCCATTTCAGATAGCAGGTATGTTTTCAGGAGGTTTTGATCCCTGTGAGGGAAGTTCAATATCATATCCACTTGTTTTCAGAAAACTGATCAGCAGCTAAGGAAACAAGCAGAGGAACAACATGAACTATCTTTAATAAGAGAAATGCAGTGTGAAGGGAGATTGGGTTTTGTTACAATAATCTAGCACGGAGGGAATCGGCTTTCATAACAACTTCCAAGAGCACAAAAAACCAAACAAAAAACAGTAAAACCATCATATCTTGGGTACTTTGCTGGAAGACGAAAATACTTCTGATGATTTTGAGATCTTAGTCACAGAGGAAAATGATTGCAAGATGTCCTTCTCGGTGCTAAAGGCCAGAGTTGAGGTTCACCGCCAACTGAGTATTAAGAATTGTGTAAGGTGCTACCCACGATGTGTGTGGATTACGTTCCCTATTTAGTCACGAGCAGTAACTTCACTTGAAAGGGTAAAGATTCTTTTTTACCACATTAGAGAGAGAACAGTAATTCTTGCAGACAAGATACAGAACAAGTTCAAAATTCTCAGTGACTTAAAAATCAGAAAGTTGAAGGACAAAACACCGTGATGGCACACTGCGAAGCTCGCCAAGGGAAAGGCTAAGACCTCTCACCCTGAACGCTACCAAAAGGTTTTCTTTCATGTTTTAGGTTTCATTTTTGGTGCATTTTATCCTTCATATCCAGACCTGTGTGTATACACAACAGACCTTAAAACCAAGCAAAAGGTATTCTGCAAAGTCTTATAAACACTTTTAATGCCCTTAACGCAATTTCTTTTCTTTCAAACTGGCCTCTGACACATTTGATGCAAAGAATATATACAAAACCACTCTTCCCCACACATGAACAGGAAGAAAAGCATGTAATAAGTTTATTTATTGACACAAAATCAGCCATCTAAACTTGCGTAATATTGTCAGAAGGATAAGCAACGAGTACTACCATAGACCTGTAAGATGTGTATAGCTATTGTATGTCGTTTTCACGGCACTTTTAAGTCTACTTTATTGAATTATCTAGTAGAGTGCTGTAATTACTTTTGTCAACACTGTTAAGCAATTACAGACACAATTTCTGCTATAACATGCATACGCAGTAGGTTATTATCTGCTTTTATTTCCACTTGGCATCCATGTCACACACTCAAGACTATCAAGATGTTTCATCACATCCCTCTTGTTGCATACTCCCGGTCTTTGCAAGCGCTTCGTCTTGTTTAGTTTATTTGGTTCCCCGTTTCCCTCTCCCCCTCTGCCCCCTGATACTTTTAGGTCTTGCCTTCTTTCTCTCTCTTGGATTTCTCATATTATTTTATCCACTTTCCTCTGTCCTCTTCCTCTACCCCTCCCTGCCAGATGAAGGAAGCTCTATTCCTTCCTTGCTGAGCCTCACACAGTTTCCTGGCCACATTGTTCATCTCTGCCTCTTTGTATATTTTCTCTTCCTGAACAGCACTGGGAACCCCTCCCAATTTAAACTCCATCTGTAAACTTCATTAACAGGCTGTTTACCTCTCTCACATAACTATCATGAAGGTGACTACTCAGACAATCCCAGCGCCCATACTCACTTATCTCCACACCATCTCTTTTCTCCAAGAGCATCTTGTGGGTCTTAAGCACTGCCCTGAGCATTGTGCAGTTATTTCAAGTTTTAAACAGTGGAAACTCCACTTTTCTTTCAGAAAAGTATTAAAAACCTACCTGGTGGGAAATGACGTTTTCCTTTCCTGAATTTCAGTGTTCATTACAACTAGATGCACTCTTACAAAGGTCCTGATGGCGACTGCAATTCTTTTAGAATCAATCACTACATATCATTATCTTTCCATATCTTAACACTAACAATTTGGTCACTCAGATTTCTTAGTAGAACTTTTCATGATATTGCAAATCAAAAATTTTAACTGATTGTAATTAAATACGGTCATTGTTCAACACTTACTTAATGTGGTATATATTGCATTCACATCTGCAACAAATTCTTAAGTCACAGCTGTTTAGTTTACAAAAAAGTCTGTTTCAGTAAAAGACTTGTAGTATTTCTTATTCATTCCTACCACAACGAGGGTGGTGAACTCCTGGCCCAGGTTCCCAGAGAGGTGGTCGATGCCCCATCCCTGGAGACATCCCAGGCCAGGCTGGACGGGGCTCTGAGCAACCTGATCGAGTTGGGGATGTTCCTGCTCAAGGCAGGAAGTTGGACTAGATGGCCTTGAAAGGTCCCTTCCAACCCAAATTATTCTACGATTCTTACAGAAAGATGGAAAGCTCTTTACTACTGAAGTATGGTATAAGGCAGAACTCACTGCATGATGATTTTAGAAGAGGCTAGAGATCATTCTACTCATGACCTGAAGAAAACAGGTGTTTCATTAATCTTTTAAAGACTACGTATTAGCCACTAGGTCCCTACTTCCCTACAAAAGTATAATTATAAAGGCTACTGAAAAAACAGGTATTTCGTCAGTTTCTCATATTTTTAATGAAATCAAACAACACAAAAATACAAAAATACTGCTTTTTGTGCTGCAGCTAGGAAGGGTTTCAAAGCACAGAAGGTGCTGTAAGAACATGAAAAGAGCATACAAGAGATGAAAATATGGCAAAGCCAAAGACAGGATAGGGAAGGGAAAAAAAGGTGGTTTATCTGCCAATTCCTTCAAACATTTCTGTTATCTGTCAGATGAACAGTCAATCAATCAATCCTACCTTTTAAAAATAGTTACATAAAGCAAAGGGAAAAAAAAAAAAGATCCATGTCAATCAGGCATTATTGAGAAGACCCCATTGTGGTACAACTTCCATTTACTAAGTTTTAGCTTCATAATCAGTTTTTTCAGTAGCGAGTACTACAGAAACAAAACAAACAGCATTCAAACTCCCACAGTGCAGACCTCACAGAAGTGCAGACAGTCATACACACAGGAACCAGCTTTTTACTCCAAAAAATTTACTCCAATTTACCATTACAGTTTTAGATAGTTGAGCACACCTTCTGAGACAAAGTCTATGGACACACAAACATTTCCTGCTCTGATGGACACTCTGGCAGCAGGCAGTGCTCTTCATACAGCATGTATACTGATGGCCTGTTCCTAGGTATACTAAAGGGAGATGCATCAAAACCCTTGTGCAACCATCAAGAGAGAGTATTCCCTCCACCAAAGGTCAAATTCCTTTCCTTATTAATAGCTGAAGCTTAGCATGGAAAAGAAACCAAAAGGAAAAACTGGAAACTCAAGAAACTATGTCCATATCTGTAAATCAGAATTTACAGACTGTGTAAAAATTTTCTTCCCCCCCCCAATGGTAGTGTCCAAATCTCTAATTGTTTTACGTGGTGCACCTCTTGCTGCCTCTCAGGATCAGTTGGTCCAAATCTGGCTTTGGTTTGTAAGTAAAGTCTGTAACTGATACCTAAACATATAAACCAAGTTTAACAGAGAAGAGATGATGACATTCAGAAAGTTTTAATTTTTCAAATAAAAAGCACATTATAGTGCTTTTCTTTTATCTAAAACACAACATTCTGTTTTTAAATAAGCATTTCTCATGTTGCAGTAACAATAACTTGTACTGTTACTGCATCTTCAAGAGACAGCGATCAAATGGTTCGGCAAGCTTCAATACTGTACAAGATTCTCTCACGCAAAAGCTTTTTTTACCCTTGTAAAGCTTCTCAGACCCATGGAGCTTCAGAGAAATTAATTCAATAACAGAACATCTCTACGAAACAGGAAAGTGGTTAATCTTTGCTTATTTTAAACAGAGCAGCACATAACCTTCCAAACATGTCAACAAAAACAAGGTTCCAAAAACTAGAGGGCAGCTGGGATCAGCCTGGCTCCTCCAGGGCAGTGCTTGCTCTCAGTCCAGGACCTCCATAGCCCCTCACAACATGCAATTACTGCAGGACTATTTTTAAGGTGAAATAAATAACTGTATGATCAAAGACTGACATTATTTACAGTTTGTGCTAAAATTTGTTAGACTATATAGTCTTTGAAGTAACAACCAAGTCCAATGTTTCTGTTATATCACTTACATGTTTCAGCTGAGAAACATTAAACAAAGGTCAAATTGACAAACAAGAAAGTTTGCTAATGGGAACAAACTGAACATTGATTGCACACTTAACTCTTTGTTTCAGTAAGCTCTTCTTAAAGCCTGCGGTTAAGCCCATGTTTTAAAAGGCATTCGCTTTGCAGAAGTTTATGACTGTACATACAGTGCCATGTCATTACACACGAGGTGTTAGCTGTGAATCTCTGCTACGCTGGCCCTTCACAGGAGAAAAGGAGTTTTTCGTTTTTATAGTCACCCCACAGCACACACAGTTTTTAGTTTTCACCTTGCCTCGGGAATTACCCTCAATCTGATATACTCATGACAATGTAATAACGGCATCTAGCCAAGAGACACAAACCAGATTTTAAAAGTTAAAGTAATGTCTGAATCATGCAAAATGGACAGTCTTAATGTTTCAGTGTCTCAAATGACTGATTTTTAAAATACAATTGAGACAGTATCAACAAATAAACCACCACCACCGAAAAGGAAAAATAAAAATAGCTAAGAACTAACACATTCTAAGAATAAAATTAAAAAAAAAAAACCAAACAAAAAAACCCCAAGTAGTGTCAGACTTAAATTAATGTCACCTAACTTCACAAACCAAAGGAGGCACGAATTTTAGAAGCGTTGCTACAATGAACACTTACCTAGTGAAAGAATTATTTTCTCAAATTTCATATTTTCATATTTCTGATTCTGAATGCATAATCATTATACAGAGGTTCCCTACCTGTAATACAGATTTTCCTGTTAACCCCTGTTCTGTTGTTCAAGAAATAAGAATTGACTCTCCAAGGTGTTGACCTATTGTCACTTCCCAGTGCCTTCTAAAACTATGGATGCTGAGGACTCCCTAGTTCCAGAAGAAAAGCAAAGCAAGTACCATGAGAGAAATATAATAATTGTCTCTAACTGATAACACTAAAATAACAAAACCACCAACTTCCATTATTTATGCTACTTCTCTGTATTTTGGAAGCTGTGGTGTTTCAAAAAGCTTGGAACAGTCACAACTTAAACCATCTTTCCACTGCAACAATCCATAAAGCAATAACAAATAGAGCCAAAGGTCTGTAGTTTTTCATCTTAGTTGTAGATGGCTTGAGTGAGGCCAAGAACTGTAGATAAGCAGGCCAGCCTTTTCAAGGAGAGAATGATAAGTGTTTCCCTGTATTGCTTATTCTTGCAATTTTAATCACAAGTCTTGCAGCATCTGGCATTTTCCCTTTAGCTCTGCTTAAGGGCTTGTAATTGTAAGAATCTCTCTTCTCAGAAAATCTGTACTGAGCTGAAAAACGTATGCACTGAAGGGTTAAAAAAGCAAAGCAGAACATCCATTTGAGTATTTTTCAGCATCTCATGACCAAATCAAGCCTCAGACCATGGCGTTGGTAGTGTATTTAAACTTTAAAAGAAAAAACTTGAAATATTTTAAGGACTTTGAAGGAGGAGGAAACAAATTCCACGGCTCCCTGCCAACGCCCTGCGAGAAATGCCAGCTCGAGGCCGACAGAGCACGTTGTTAACGGACCGCAAGAGGTTAATTAGTAGACTTGAGGGCACCTACGTGTGGCTGCGTACACGTGCACACACCCTAGACATACGCACAGGTATTTTCCAAATTCTGTGTATTACGGGAATCTGAAAAACATTCAGCTGCCTGAAGCCCTACAGAGATGACACATTGCAGTGCCTGGCAGAGGACTAACTACAGCCTTAACTGCACCCAGTCACGTGTGTGCTCATCTTTAGCTTTCTTCCCCAAAACTTCTGAAGACATGGAATAAACTGTTCTTTACTGCTCTCCTACTGCAGCACCAGGAGGTTTCTTACCATAGCTGACAGTCACTTGAGAGCACTGTGAAGTCCAAAATAACAGCATTTATTCTTTTCAGACTGACTTTTTCTGTTAAACATTTTTTAATAAAGCCACCAAACAAAAACCCCATAGTTTTATAAATATTAAAGGCACTGGCATTTACACAAACCAAGGCCTTGAAAACACCAGAGAAACCACTAAGTAATCTTAACTGGAACGTGGAGACGGGAAATGGACTGGATATACTTTAAAGTGTTGAAGTGTTATAATGGAAAATTAATAATGAAGAAAACTATTCAACATACTCAAAAGCAGTTTCTACTAAGTATTCCTATTTCCAAAAGCAGTTTTGAAATTCTTTCCTGAATTACAATATGAAAATAAAGTTTTCACACACAAGTTTAAAGGAACGCTTCCTCACACCCTTCTCGCGTAAAACAATATTTTACTTCACATTTATTTCAGGTAACTGGAAAAGAAGGCGGCTCCTATAATCAATCTTTGCTCTTCTAAAAATCCCCATTATTTTGATCTTCCAAAACACACAATGTTGGCTCTTTTCTGCAGACTTCCTAAAGCCTTGCAAGAAACTCAGAAAACGCACTCCTTGTGAACACCCAGAGTTTCACTCCCTCACCGCCATCACCACAAACAAGCACAACTGCCTGTGTTCAGCCAGCATTGTTACCCCCCCTGGGAAGCAAAACAAGCCCAGTAGTTGCCAGAAGTGCAACTGCTATTACAAACCCGCATTACTTGGATGAAGACAGTATTTTTGAAACAGATAGACGCTTATGCAGATCACAGAAAGAGATAAAATTAAGTCAGAAATAGTGTTCTATAGAATAAATAGGTAAATTAACCACAGGAATACCTGTGTTGCTGTTTCAATTGTATTGCCAAGGCATTCTCTGATTTCTTTTTGACCTCGAACTGAAGGCCGAGAAGAGAGATTATATCTAAGACTTCTATTTAAGAAACAATTACTGTAAAGTTCCCTGTAAAAGCAGGTTTGCTTTAACATCCAGACAGTCATAATAATTCCTTGGTATATGTAACACTGGGTGAAAGGATGCCATCAAAATAACCTGCCCATACATTTATTCCAGACTGACGAATTCATGAGCTGGAATGAATAATACACATTGTGTTGGTGTCTTAGAAAACATCCTTCCCTGTTCAGAGAAGGGAGCCACAACCATGAACCCCAATCCATGTGCTGAAGCTTTCCTAGGGTAAGTCTTTTGTTTCGGAATATGTGAGCATATTTTGAGGGGGGAAGGAAAGGGATGCAGGAAAGGAAGCAAGTTTCCTGGCAGATCTTTAGCATAATTACACAGGCAAAAAGATCAATTACAGGCATTCATTCAGTCTAATTATTCTCCAGCTTACAGAGTAGACATATTTAACTTAACATTACATAAATTGGATCACTCAAATATTGGAAGAAATCTAGCCACATAAGTGTGCACAAACGCCAGGTTACTCTGGCCAGATGTGTTCTGGTACCTAAAGCGCTTAATCTAATTTTTTGAGTTATCTTCCCCTACCTTGTAGTTCAAAAAACGCAGAAAATACTGTTGTGAAGGATAATTTTCAAAGCCGTGCACAAGCGGCTGAATGATGGCTTGGCCATAGGCTTCTCCAGTATCTTTTACACACAGAGGGCTAGCTGGGAGACTTTATGTGCCCTGAATACCTCCCTCTGGGGCAAGCATAGCTTTCACAATGAATGTCTCAACTAGGGAAAGAAAATTAGTGTAAAACTGCTCCACAATTTAAAAAAAAAAAAAAAAAAAAGATTAATTTCAAGATCAGCCACTTCTTCACACAACATTTGCAATACTGTTTTCTTGAAGGCTTCTAAGCAAAGATCAAAAGCTTCTGTCCAAAATGAGTAAGACCCAATACCTGAGTAGCTCTCCTGTCTTTCCCTAATTTTAATATTTAGGGCAGGAAAGCTATTTAATTGGAGGAAAAAAGTTTTATTTTTTGTATTTGAAAGAAAAGGAAATGACCAAGTAAAAAGGCATTCTTCTGGGCCTGAATGCAAGTCACAAGTTGCAGGAGAGCTGGAGGCCAGCTGGCATGCGGCCCATTTACAGTAACTTGTTTACTTGTTGGCTAACCCCTGATAACTATAGAGAGTGGATCCATGAATCCAAAAAAGAACCAAGTTTTCTGTTCAGAGAGAAAGGAAGAACAAAGCAGGCAATGATAAAAATATTCACCCCTGATGGTTACTACAGTTACTCCTCAATCAGTACAGCTTTTTTCTTTTTTTTTTTTTTAAAAGAGGATCAAAAAAAATTAATGTAAAAATTAAAACCCTTATGTATCAAACAAGGCAAAAGCATTCAGATACAAGCAGGAACTGTATTATTAAAGAAAAACAAGGTTGCTATGTACATGTTCCCCATTTAAAACCCTAGCTTTCAGGGCTCTCTGCTCCTCGAACAAGTACAAGCACAAAACACGTGTAAAACTGAGGAAGTTACGCATGTCACAGACATTTACTTCCTTCTAAGAGCTCTCAGTTATTTATGGCTAAGTTTAACCTTTTGATTCAAGAGAAAAAAAAAACCTCCTGATGGGTGCTTGTAAATATTCCAAATGCTGAAAGGCAAGTCAAACTGACCATACATATAATGCTTTCATGGCAGCTTTACTGGACATGAAGTTTCGGGGTCGCAGCCCTGTTGCCCAGGTACCAGCTTCACCGGAGGGTGCGTGCTGCCCTGCAATGAGAGCTGCAGCACTGGGACGGCTGCGGGAAGCACGGCAAGCACCTCCAGCCTTCCCAAACAGGGAGCAGCAGTTCAAGGGTTTTCCAAGCAGCTCTTTCTCCCTTCTACTAGTATAAAGGGCACAAGGCTTTGGGGTCTGAGCCACTCATGGACACTGTAGGCACTGGGGTAGTGGCCACTGCTCAAACACGCCCTAAGGACTCTTTTGGGAAGAGCAGCCGCGGAAGCGTCCCGGGGACTGCTGCCTGCCAGCCCCCGGCGACCAATAGCACAGGCAGCTGTAAATCAGCCACCGCACCCCGGCATTTTTAAGCCAAATGTGAAGCTACTGTGTAAAAACACCGCAGATTAAAAAAAATATTACTAACACATGGCTATTCTGTTAATAAGCCTAACAGGCATCACAGATGTAAAGAGATAGTGAGAAGATGTTTGATCCTTATTCTGTTACTCACGCAGAGAACAGCAGGTGCTGCCGTGTTGAATTCGCATCTGCATTTGAGGTCAGTCAGCACGCACTAATCCCACTCCTGTGATTACAGCCAGACACTGCGTCTTGGTGGAGAGGTGGTAAGTAGCTGACAGGTGATACCTGCTTAGATCTCCTCTTGCTTCAGATGGACAGTTACGAAAATTGTTGTTTGTTGAAGAAAAAGACTTTATTCTAAACCATCTTTTATAAAAAGACACTCTAATCTTGTCCCACATGCTGGGACTGACCAACAGACTTCAAACTCATGACTCAAAATGTCTGTATTACATTTGCATGTCTACACTGAGACAAAACTGGCATGTTACTTCTTTATATAATATTAAGTATCAAATATCTCCCTTCTATATGTACCTTCTAATCTAATCAAATATGTGTTTCATTCTGAAAATTTTAAAATATACTTGCATATAGTTTCAGTAATTGCCAGCTGGTGACATAATGGAAACAAGCATCACTAGAATGGGAACAAAGTAGTTTTCACTGGCCGAAATGCTTCATCAAGTGAATTCCAACACGCCTGTCCTGTCAACTGCAAACCTAGAAATTGCTGATTTATCAAATGCAATAGCACAATTTAGACTGATCTGCTTGCAGAGAGCTGAAATCTAGACTAGTGAAAGGTTACGTGTAAGGAGACAAAAGCCGCAGGTAACAAAGAAGGTGTTGAGAAAAGCGGAAGCGGTTGAGCTGGATGCCTCAATACACTAAGAAAAACAGGTACTAAATCCAGAAGTACAGGGAGCAGAGAAATTTCCATTCAAGCTCAGTAGAAGAGGAGGAAGCAGACAACGTCGTCACTGTGCTCAGATGGCTGTGTGGGAGCCTGGGAGGTGATCCTGCCGGTGGCTGGGTGATTGATCAGCCAGGCGTGCAGAGACAAAGGGCAGCAACAGAACTAAAGAGCTTATACAGCCCATGGCTGTTTGGTTACTCACCACTTGCACTTATGTATAAATATGAGACAGAGGAAGTTGAATATGCAAAAATTGTATTGTCCAAATGCTCAATATAGCTCTAACTTCCTCAATTAATGATCGCCATAATTGTAAAAAACTTAAGGTTGGTCTTCTACACTGAGAATTCCCAGCACCCCACTGAAGTTTCACCTGCCTGCATGCCTGGCAGAACAGAAATCACGTACAACTCGTGTTTTGGGTCCACCTCCCCCCAGTTACTAACTTAGCTTCTCCCCTTTCTCTTGCCCTCTTTCTCTATTTCACCTTTCTACTCTCCTCCTCCTCCTCCAAATCACTATATTTTGTCTTCCTTTTAAAATATTGGCTGACATACACCTGGCTCATACCTCCTAACAATTTTTTTCCCCCCCATTATCTGTGCTTTTACCAATAGGAAAATTCAGATTAAGAAACACACATGCCCCGGACCAAACACACACTGCTTAGTTTTCAAAGACCTTCTGAAGGTGAGTGCAAAAAAGGATTTATCAGAAGTATTTTTATCCAGTTTTCATGAGTACATAAAAGGAGATACAATTAATCTCAATTTCCATTTGTCTTTCTCAGCAGTACCATGAGGATGAAAAATATCAAACTTTAGTTGGCTTTTAAATGTGGCTGAACTCATCAACAGTAAAGAGGTCTAAGATAATCGCCATCTGTAAGGGACAGCAATATCCTTTTGCATATATATGTACAAATTTTTACATTTTTCTGCACCTTTGTTTATTCATATGAGCTATCTTTATGTGAATAGCTTCCAGAAGGATTAAAAAAAAAAAGCACTGAACTAAATAAAGCATCCTCCCTGTCTGTAAAAAGTACATTGAGAGTGATCTTGTCCTTCATTGTGCTGCCAATAATAGAAAAAGGAAGTAGAGATTTAACTAACTCTGAGATCCAAAACAAAAGGTGAATGTGTCAATGTTAATGAGTGTTACAAAATTATAAGCAAATATTTGATTCAGATTTTTGAGATGCAGGATGGTGATGACTATAGCAACCCCCACCAACAGTTTGGTGATAGCTTTTTTGAAGTGTGATGCTACAGAAGTATTAATGAAACCAGATGATACCACAGACACCTGCAGAAAGAGGAAAATAGTAACTGTAAACCGTGGAACAGTTTACAATCGTCTCACTCAGCAATGTAAACAGAAAATAATGGAGACAAACCAACATGAACACCTGCTGCTGGAGAAGTCAAAAGAAACCCAAATGCACAGACCAAGAGACAGGAAAAGAAGGATCTCAGGTAGTCCAGGGAAGTGAGAAAGGTAAAACAGCTTTCTTTGAGAAACCGCTGTACAAAGTGCAGCTACACAGCTTTGTTTTTACACTTCTATGAACAAATTGTGACATGTTACAGTAAGGACATGACTGCTCAAAGCCTAACTTAAACAAAGAAATATTTCTTTTGAAGTTATCTGAAAATACTACTTGACTGAGCTCCAGAAATAAGAGCAAGCGAGCAAAGCAATGCACACTGGAGTGAAGCAACATCCAGCGAGGATGGTGCCATTAGCTACTCATTTATGGACATGAAAAGTTCTTCAAAATACAAACTGGAGAAGCTCATAATTCTCATTTTAACAGCAATGTCTACCAATACAGCATTTAGTCATCAGCTCGTCTGTCTTACTCTTAACTCTTCACATGTTGTGTCAGGGTAAGTCCAAGCGATTAATACTTCGCCGTATCCGCACAACAACTCTTTCTGCTTAGAAAGAATTAGGAAAAACCCTGAGGGAAGAAACACATGAAGGATTCCCAACGCCATTCCATGCTTATGCATCAAGAACAGCTTTATTCACTAAGATTACAATTCTGTGAAAACTGTTACAGATTCATCATCATGGGAAACATACAGAAGCAGCACGACGTACTTGCCCACAAGGAGAGCTTATGAAGAGGGAGCCGGCCAGGCCTCTCGGATCAGCGCCGGGAAAGGACGACTGCCGGGATCCCATGGCAACAGGCGGCTGTCGCCCTGCCCGGCAGCACTGACGCTGCACCTCCAGACCCAAACCAAACACCACTGTACAACTGAAATATTTGAGTACAAGCTCTTTCCCAATATCCAATTTTCTCACCTTGCAAAAACCTGCAGATTTAATGCATCTTTGAAACCAGGAGTTTAGAAGTACCAGGAAGCATTGCTAATAAATGAACAAACATCACCATGTCACCTAGGCAAGAGTGATTATAAATAAGGGCACTGAATTCTATCCTTTGCTATTAGAAAATAAATAAATTACTGGAATAGCTAAAACGCTGCCTATCTCTATTTTTTCTTGAATGACGATATATGCACTATTTGTAGAAAACGCTTCTAAATATTACATTTAGACTTGTAAAAAAAAATCTATTAATTCTATTAACTTTATATTTAGTCTATAAATGCACTGCAGTTAGGATGGAGAGAAAGCAGTGATGTAAGTGAAAAGAATTTCGATTTTTGCAAAAATGGGGGCCCAACTGCTTTTGATAGTGCATCTGTGGCGGCAGCACAGGAGTCAAAGTAACGTTCTTCAGCGCTGCTACAGCCGTCGGAAGTGTGTGTGTATGGGGGACAACAGGAACAGCTGGGGAAAATTACTGAAGATAATACATCGTGACAGAGTAACCTATCTTTATAATGGAAGATTTTAATTTCTTAGATGTCTTTGGAACCATGACTACTGTAGGAAAAAAGTGAAGGATAGCTTTCAAGCATGTAGGAATTTCCCCAGGCAGCAGTTTGAATCGCCTGCTTCCTTTAATTACTTTGATTTATTTGCAATGTTAAAGACAAAATGAAGTATGGAATTTAACACACGGGGCAAGGGGAATACATGAATATACAGGTATTAACAATGAGGAAAAAAAAACATGCAGGAAGACATCATTACAACCACCATAGATTTCACTAATGGTTAACGCTATCGTATGCTGCATTCTCTTTCCTGAGACTTTCCCCCTCCATTTTGTCTGTTCGGCTTGCTGACATTTGGGCACGATTTCTTAAGCATTGGAGACAAACACATATGACAAAAGTGTTCTGGTAGTAAATTAAAAACTTATCTAAGCCCCCTCAAGAACAGGTGGTATGGAACGGATGAGTACAGCATTGGGAGGCGAGTGCACCGAGGCTCACAAAAGCACAAGCCAGAGGCCATTTGCTTTACCCTTCCTGGTAATGCAAACCCTCATTTACCTTTTCGGCTGCGGTTACACACTGAGCTAAGGATTTCACAAAACCATCAGTGAGAACCCAGAACCCCTCCTCGAGTCCCAGCTGCCAGCTCCGAGCTCCATACGGTACAAACAATGTTTAGGTAATATTCCCTACACACACAACCTTACATTTTCTAGATGGAGGCTCCCCTGCCGGCATGTCTGTGTGCTCACTGCACTTTCCGAGAGCTTACTAGGCTGGCACTCAACTACCCAAAATAGCTTCGTATCAGCTAACCCAGAAACCTCCCTGCACGCTCCCTTTTCAGGCCCTGTCTCAGCACCGTTCCTGCAGGGAACCAGGCAGTCGACTTCTCGTTCTGAAAAGCAACCACTAAATCCTACCCTTTGCTTCCTATTCTCTTACCAGCTCCCAAGCCCACAAAAGAACCACTCTTCCAGTTCCATGACAACTTGGGTTTTTTTGTTGGTTTCTTTCTTTTTAAATGTCCTCTGGCAAGGAAGCATGTCAAAGACTTAAAAGAAAAAAAAAAATCCAAATATATTCTGGGCAATTGGATTTCCCCTGCGCACAGGCTCACTGACAGCCTCACAGAAGCCTAGGACACCGGATGAGGTGGTGTTTTTCTTCCAGGATAAAGGACGGCACTATCCCCAAGAGACTCACATGCTCAGTGACTTTACAGCTTTACAGTCTATCACCTTGCCACGGGCAGAAGTCGGAGGACTCACTAACCCACAGTGCTCCAGGTCCCGTGGAGCCATGCTTTTAACTGGAGGCACACAATCCCGTAAATAGTAGTGTAGTGTACCGTTTAGTTATGGAGTTGCTCACAACATGATGGTGAACCATCATTGCTAAACCAGCACTGAGATTTTAAACACAGTCTAGAAAAATCTACCTTATAATTAGCACCCAATCGACAGGCATCGTTCAATGGGTTACACATGTTTAAAAGGGGTATTTCAAAATAACAAGTAGTCTTATGTGGCACCCAACCACCTTTTGCATCTTTGAGGGTTTTTAAAACTCTACAGATTTTATGATTACACAACTAAACCAAATCCAAAAGTCTTATCCTATCCTGCAGAAGAACACTGTCCTGTGACAGGGGCTTCTATCTGTGGGGAAATGCACCGTAATGCTCAGAGCATGTTTTCAAAGTTGTTATTTCATCTTCCAGTGCAAAGACAAGGAGTTACACCATCTTCACAAAAGCAGAACCATTACAAATAGCTTCAAGGAGGAAAAACACAAGTGAAGAAAAAACTTTGTTAAACTTATTTCCCCTTTTTTTTAATACAGAACCTAGAAAGAGACTCCCTCATCCAAAAAAGAAACTCAAGTTTGTTCTTAAACAAAGAACAGGTCAAAAGAATATGCATCCCCCTCAAAGCACCAGCAGTAACAGTCTGGGAAATAAACATCTCTGTGATTGTTGAAATACAATGTTTTGATAAAATTTGGAACTGCTGTTTTGCCATCTATTTCCATGACATTTTAGGGCTTCCCTTGTTAGGTATGTGTTGTGTTTCATTTGTAGGCAGTTTTAAGATGTCCACGTCTTGAAATGCTGCGTACAGGAAGACAGAGTTGGTAGCACTTGCGAATGCTTGGAAAGATTCAAAGAGCTAAATGCTGCATTTCCTTCAAAGTGCTTCCTCGGTTTATAGGCTGGGGTCAGCCAGGAATAGAAACAGAAGTCACTTCCTCCCTCGCTGGCGGTATGCTGGGCAACTTAGCCATATAGTTTTGTTCTGCAAGTCGGAACAAACCGAGCCACAAAAACAAGTGGACTGTTAGCAATATTCCAACCTCCTGATTGTTATTTAATAAAATATCAGAAGTTCCAACCTTTAACATGTTAAAAGAATCTTTAAAGTGATAAAATAGATCCAAGCTCATTTGTCAAACCAGTTGCTCTGGTTGGAAAGTAGCTGTCAGATATCTAGTGTGACTAAGAACATAATCTTGCAGGCATTCTGATATTAACTGCTCAGTTAAATAAAGAATGCTCTACTACTCAAAATAAAGAACTTTGAGCATTCAGATTTTTACAAACTTACATTTTATACAAGGTGTTTTAGCACTAAATTTCATTTTTATTAAATCATGCACATGACTTGCAAATAACCTGGCACTTCATTTGAACAGACTTGTCTTCTCTAACTATGGAAAACAAATTCATTATAGAACTTGTTAGGTCATTTTTATTAAAAATGAAGGTGTCAGAATAGCTTCCTTGTCAGATTAGAAAATGGCAGATGTGTGGAACTCAGTAGAAATACGTGTTCAGGAAGGGCAGAATACATAAAACTACAGGAAAATGAAACCAAGGGACTTTACAACAGACCAGGACTCAGATTTTAAAAAAAGATTACTTCCCACTGAAATCAATGTGGCCAAATGACCTTTAAGAAGCCTAGTCTGTGCTGTAACAAAGTAGAAAAGGTTAGAGAAAATGCATTTTCTGAAATATGTACTAAAGTAGCAGCTCTTTAGACAGTGCCAAGGGAGACGATATTTGTGATCTCTCTTCCATACTTTGTGCTACTTCAAATAATAGAGAGAGCACATGCAATTTAATGTTCATTTTTCTTTTAAACCTTATCAGTATCATCTGGACAAAGTAAATAACACAAAAAGCATTACAAGTCTCCCCTTTCCTCCAAAAAGGGATTACATCATTTATAAAATTAATGGGCAAAAAAGACATACTATCATTCTTTACAAATTCTATTTTAATCTATGGTTGTTTAGAAGTGCAAGTAAGGTAGTTAAAACAAGCCTGCTTATTTTATTTTCAAGTAACCACAACTTATGACCTTTTACTTTTTCTTTCTTTATATTTTATTCTATTGTAAACCACTCTTTTACTAGCAAGTATCTCTTCAATACAGTAATTTCGCATATTCATATGACCTAATCCTACTGAGCTAAATGAAAACACAGTAATTTCTTTTACTGAAACTAAAGGATTAAGAAAAAGTGGTGCAACCCTTCAGCCTCATCATAGTTGTTTTCCTCTGAAATCTAGCAGAGAGGATCATTGAAATAATGAATGACAACAGCATACTAAAAGTAATTCACTAATATCTCTTTGGGGTTTCATTATCAAGATCTTAAAACATTTTAAAAGTTAAAATTTGGTAACAGAAGGGTTTCTTGCATTCATGTGAAAACGGTTATGCAGAGGTGAATCTGTTTCTAATGGTAAAAAACGCTGATGTCTTCAGGCTACTTTAAACAACCCCCCAGCTTTCAGATAGAACTCAGGACAGTCCAACTCAACCTCTGACCACTGACCACTTCTCCACCTGCTGCTTTTTAAGCACACCCCCTCGCCCCCAGCCCCGCTCTTCGCAAGCACTGTCGCTGCCCTGGCCCCCGTGGCCCCGAGGCTGGGGTGCGCGTCACCTACCTACCACGCAGGGCTGCCAGCGTCGGCCTCTCCTCGCCGGTAAAAGGCTATGTAAGCACCTAAGGCCGTAAATCTTTAAAAAGAAAGTCCTAACAGCGTACATCTGTTCTTCCCACTTTTAGTTTCTCTTTGAATACATGAGGTACAGCCCCGCGTATTACATAATTCGACTACCCTCCATGTTTGATTTTTCGCTTCTGTTCTAGAAGGACAGCACATCTACCCCAGAAACCTCTGCATTTGCAAGCAGTCAGACCTGCAGTTTGATTTGAGCAGTATTTAAACGCCAAGCAGCTCGCTGGCCGTAACATCTACCCACACCCATCTCACCAGCAACACGTCCGCAAGCGTCAGCCTCTGCACGGCTGCTCTGGGAGGCCACCGCGCTCAAGTCTGTGGTCATTTTAAGAGCCTGCAGACAAGTAAGGCACCTATGCTGGACTGAAGATTTCTACTTGGTGCAAGTTCTGTGTCATCACGAAAAAAAGTCTGTAGGGTTTGCCCTGCTGCATTTATTACAAAGGTACAACGACAGAACGGGCTGGGTTTGAGGATCCCCAAAGGCACCTCCGATCCCATCATTTGTGTTAACTGCAACCGCTTACAACCAGGCAGCATGTTTTCCCCTCTCTTCCTCCTCTGGTTATCAGCTTGCGCACTCTGTGTTTGCAGTACCTGCTTTCCACAAGCTGCCAACCCTTGCCTGAGAAACCAGCACGAACCCAAAGCAGTGGGCTCCTTCTGCCGCTCCCAGCTCCCTCTTCTCCCACAACCCGTGCCAACTGATTTCACCCAGCCCACCTGTCGAGTTAATCTTCATTTTAGGTGAAGTTTTTCCCACTGATTAAAGACAATTTGTAAGGAATTCTAACATTCAGAAGGAATCTTAATTGCTCATTTCATGTGCAGTCTGCTATTATTTCAATAAACATTTATTATCTTACTAAAATCAAACTGTACAGTGAAATTCCATCACGCCTTCACTCATCTCGACCATCCAAAAGCTTTTTTGGGTACCAAGTTCAGAATCCCTGACTTTTAAGGCATTTTTAAATGTGTGTTCTCAGATAAAACTGTTTCTCTTAAATATTTTACATTGGCTCATATTCTGAACTTCAAAAAAAAAAGTCTAATTATATCTACAAGTACATCACACTCATACCGGGACAATGCAATTAATTTTGGAGCAGTTAATACATAAGATTAACAGAAATTCAACAGGCAAAACAAAGCAAAGGACCTGGCAGCAAAAGTAAAATTACACAACTAAAAATTACACAAAAAAAACCATGGGAGAGAAGAGAACAGCTAGGTAATATGCAAACTGAAATCAGGACACGCAACTATAACATCTGCAGGTTTTGGTGGGATTTTTTGTTTGTTTTACATTAACATGCATGGATTTCATTCTTGCATAACAAGTCCACACGTGTGCATGCATGGATTTATGAAAAACCTTTAGCTGATGGCTTTAGAAGTTATTGCTTCAGAATGGTAACAGCAAACTCTCAGAAAGAAATAAAAATAAGCAAGAGGAAAAAACACTGGGTTACACAGCAATACATAGCCTGCCTAAGGTGCAGAGGTAATAATTTAAAATACAGTTACCAGTCTATACCACGTAGCCAAATTAAAAGCTACAGAAAAACTATGAATTTTATTTACAATAGCACATTATAACTGCATTCAGACACACCTCATTTTTAAGTGAGATGAGAGATCACACAGTCCTTTCCTGACAACGCATCGCTGTGACAGTCAGCCTCCTTCAAAGCCATACCATGCGTCCTCATCTCTTAAGTGTTGGCGAATGAATTCGGAGTAGTTAAAAACCGCTTAGGAGAGCGGCACCGCAGCAGGCCCCAGCGCAGACTGCTGAAGTCCAGGGGCACACCACATTCAATTCACCATGACGAGCGGCCCAAGCATGACTCCCAAGTTCTGGAGATGCTCCACCATGAAGCCATTGTCATTTGCAGCATTTGACATGTTCTGGCAGCGCTACCCTGGCACAGCTCCCCTTCCACACGAGGTCGTACCAAAGCCGCAGCAGACCCTGTTACTACATCATTCCATACGATCAGACGCACACCCGGCGAGCAGGTTCTCCAAGCGATGACAACGAAAATAAACTGCATCAGCTGCTCTCTTCTGTCACAGATACCAGACTCGGCTCAGGAGAGACCGCACGCAGCAGAGCGGCCCTTTTGAAGCTTGGCAGCAAAAGTCACGAGGAACCCCAGAACTCCACACTTGTGCTCTCAAAGCAGGTTGAGGCATGGTGTGGAGACACACCGTGCAGGGTTTAGAGAACTCACCGATGCGCTCAAGTCAAAAGCAAGGCCAGATGCCGCAAGCAGCAGTGTCCTTTCTAAACATCCCCCTGGGAGGGAAGGGAGCGAACGAAGCCCTCTCCCATCACACACAATTCACACATCTGGAAAGGAGCCATATGATGGCTAGAGGGTTCTCCTCCAAGACCAAAAACTCATTTGCTAAAAATTTCATGAAATTTCCAACCACAGACGTCCCATTTTCACACCCCTCTCACCCCACCAGAGAGACGCAGCCAAGCTCCTGCCTACTTGTGAACAAAGAGGTCATCCACCTCCAAACCCCTCTTCTCAATGAGGACTTCCAGGAGAAGCAGGTATTCAAATACTCAGAGACAGGAACACACACATTAAAAAAACCCCCAGAACACCATACCCCCCAAGTTTCTAACACACGATCGAAGTCCCCGAGACAGCCAGAAGCCCACCACAACAGATCCTTTAGACAATTACAGGACTCTTCCCAGTTTTCTTGAGAGGCTGATAACCAAAGCATCAGATCTCCAAAACAAAACAAACAAAACAGAAAACCAAGCCACAAAAGCTATAAAATCACTTCCATTATTTGCTTATTTGAGTAAACTACATATTTCATTGATACTCAATTATTTGCTCTTACCTGACAGTACAGCGAATTTCCCAAGTCTCCCAGGTAGTATTTTGAGGCAAACTACTCATTTGTGACCCGTTTTCTTTTTCAAAAGAAAACTAGCATCCTGAGCAGTATTTACTTAAAACTTAGTTATGCAAACGAAAGCAACCAGAAATGTGAAGTATCTGAATAAAGCAACAGAAGAGTAAATTGTGCCCTGCTGTTCAGAATTTTCATATTAAGTCTTGTGTGACCATGATGCATAAATATGACTATGAGTTCCAGCTGTTTTCTGACACACAGTAACTGTACAAACCTATTACAAATAGTATGAAGAATGTATTACTGTAAAATCTAATATGGAACTCAGTTTTTTAACTAAATTACAGTAGCGGTGACCTGAATTCAAGACAGACATTATTATTATTTTGGAAATCCTTCCCCAACAGCAGTTTTGCCTTTGCGTTCTCAGGAAAATTGAGGTATTTGATCAAAAAGTGGGAGTTGTGTATAGTATTGCATCTCCACAACAAAGTATTAGCAGCTTGTTGGATACTAATTTGCAAAGTGCGTCAGAATTAGAACTTTCTAGGAAGACTTAACACAGACCGAGAGCTCCACAGGTGCAGTTGGAATATGGAGTTTTAATGATAACCAATTGATACAGACTACATTAAGAATGCAGTTGGCTGGTACAGAAATGTACTTCACAGAAGATGTCAAGATGACCTCTGAAGAGGACAATTTCCTCCTGAAATTCAACACAATTGTAGTGATTATTGATTTAAGGAACCATTATTATAAAACTCTACATGATATCCTGGATAAGTAACACTGTGGCCTGGAATCTAAACTTAAGTGTCACATAAGAGCAGCAAGAAAAAGTGACATCATTACAAGACTGAACTCCAGATGCCAGCCAGCGTTACCTCTCCCCGAGCAAGAGCTCATGGAGCTGCAGTTACACCTCACTGCTACTGCCAAAATGCACCTCTGGGACACGTGAAGCGGCCATGTGATAAATGCAGTGGTGCAGGCCACAAAAGTAAAAGGGACGTCTTTTGTCATGGTATATATAGTTGTATTTCGAGCAATACAGCACATAGCTCGAACACAAGGAGACACTGTGTTCAGCCAGGAAAAGAATTCTGGCAGAAAACGTCACATTAGAGATTAGCGTAAGCTGAGTCAGGTAAGGACGTAGGAGGCATGTGCACAACATTACACCTTCTTTGTAGTGAAGAAGAAAAACCTGCAGGGGAGACAGTAATTGCACTAAATTATTTTCCCAACCCAACACACTACTTCTGGAAGCACAATTACTCACCCCTCCAGTAACTACCATAATTCAAGATGCTGGACTTGTTATGCATGCAGGACAACCCGCGCCCTCTTGGACTCCTGCGAAAAAGCAGCAAGAGTTGCACATCCACAGTCTTTCAGCTTCTCTTTAATTAAGCCTGTGATACTTAAGTGCTCCAACACACGGATGGCGTATGCTCTGTGCAGGTTACCCTCTCCTTCGACTCCTTTGCAGGTGACCAGCAAAGCCGTAGTCACAATTTGTCTTGCCCTCACATATGGGCAAAGTTAACTGTAATTTTTGCATTTAATTTTTTCCTACAGATATCTGAAACTAGTTGATGTGAAGTCAGTGCCAAGACAACGAGCTGAAATGTTTTTGGGTTTTTTTTCTGCAATTTTTTTGTGTGTCATCTATTCCAGCTGTATTGGTTCACTTCTGTCCCGTGGGAATGAGGCCATCCACTGACAGTATCTGCCTAGTATTTCCAGAACCCAGCATAGAGAACAGGATTAACTCCTGGTCTATGAATGCCTTCGTTATTTAAGCAAAGGTTGTATTATAAATGGGTATCATACTATAGTGAATCTGTCAGAAAACCACTGTGATGACAACACAAATAATATGTACATGCAACAAAGCAATACATTAATACTTCAGTAAGTAATACTGGGGGACAAAGACTATAAAACCAAAGACAGCTTAACACAACAAGCTCCCTGGGCCTGTTGCAGTTAAATATTCTTCCCAGAAACTACCTGGTCACATACACACTTTCTTCTGCGTTTTTAAGAACAGTTAGAAGCTGATCATTTTATGAATGCATTTTGAAGTTAATTTTTGTATGCCAGAGGCAACACACTTTCAGGTTTTTTGTAGCTACAGATAATTGTAACTACAGCTCTGCAGAGCTTTTCCCATTGCTTATAATTTCATTTAAAACCACGATTTTATTGGTATGTTATTTATCTCAAGAATAATGATATTGGAACTGTTCGCAGAATGCATATGTTAACGCTACACCAGCACGACAGTGGTAGGACATCGGCTTAGGCAGTCTTCATCTACCCTAGAAAATGAACGGAGATATAATTGTGTCTTGCAATATTCCACAAGCAAGGGTTTTGTGAGGAGAAAAGTTACTACCGAGAAACATATGTTCATTTTCTCCCAGGCAAATTTCTGAGTGCTGAGTACTTGCTCTCCTCTTGTAAAGCTTGTGGAGAAGACACTGATCATAACATCCAATGGCGCAGGAACGAATATTCCTCAGGCCAGTCAGTGGTAAAGAGATTTAACAAAATGTCCTGAGAAAAAGGCTCCAAATCACATTTTGCATTGAAGTGCCAACACTGGATCCCTCATTTGCTCCAAAACGAAGCACTCCGAAGAGACCCAGAAGCCACAGGCTACTAAAAAAAAATAATAACAAAAAATTCTATTAGCTTCTTTTTATAACCAGCTTACAACAGGCAAGAGGATAATGACTTAAAAGTTTTATTTCTTGATTGAATATTGTACATCAATAAAAAAAGAAACTATAAAGGAAGGTGGCTGAAATTTTTGCGACCACCGTATTAGAGGAGTCAAAGTTGCCAGTACAGCACCCGTTCTGCTGAACATCTTACAAAGGAGGCAGCAAAGAGTTGTGAAAGTATCTGTACTTGAGCCCAAACACAGGCTGGTAGAAGCACTGCCTTTCCCATCACACTCCAGACTAACTGCAGAGTTTTGATCGCTACAACAGTATCTGCCTTGGAAACTCAACTAAGTGAGGCACGTGTGCTGGTGACCAGCCATCACGGACAGAGGTACTGAACCTGGCCTGGAAATAAGAGGAACGACAGATCTAGTTTTGCCAAGCGTAACAAACAAACAGCCAAACTTTGGTAAAAGCATTACATCCAAGGCATGGTTGGCCTTGGTTCTTCCTGGCAAAGAAAAAGTTGGGCAATATTTAAAAAAAAAAAAAAAAATTTAGAGGAAGCCCCCTAAAGCCCACCTGCTAGGTGGTGGCTACAAAAGGGGACCTAGGAAGAAAGGTGGACTCAGTAACCTTTTAAAACATAGAAATAATTCTGGTTTACAGTTACATATATGCATAGAGTAGTTAGCCACTTGTTCATTACCAAAATGAGCAGTAACAGTCAAAGTAAGGAGTGACATTGGTATCCCCAAGACAATTTGCTCTCACTGGGCAACAGTCATCTTTAACACAATAAATATACGATGTAGAAGTTGTGCAATACATATATTTCAGATTTATGAGAAGGTTCATGAGTAGAGATGGTTCTACCATAGTTTTGCTTTCACTGCCAGCAGAAGAGGACAATGGGGTTCAACCGTTATTTACGATGCATAAGAAAATGCAATGGGCAACAAAAAGCAACTTGTGTTTTATAAGCCAGACATGGGTTTAAAACAGAGATCACTGTAGGGGGAAATAACTTAGCAGAAATTAACGATTTGGGCTGGACTTATGAAAACCTACTCAGCTATCAGCTAGGGGGAATGGAGCAGCTGAAATTGGAAAAAGTGGATTACATCTTATGTGAACTATCATTTATGTAGCTACCTTCTCATAGTGCCTTACAACACATTCTGCAGGGCATTCTTGATTCATCCCTTTCTGCCAAAACAGTTAGATTTTTTGTTGGATTTTGAGTCTTGGAAATACACAAGTACAGTATTACATTAAGCTGACAAATCACAACATAGACTAGTGAAACCCTGAGCACTCCCTCCAAATAACAAGTCTGGTTTTTATATCAAAATAGAATTATTAAAAAAGACATATTTCCATATGTACCATGCATTGCATACTGCTGAGTCAGACAACATTTAAAGTACTACATCCAACCGTGCCAAGCCACTGGCCTTGGCCAAAAGCCAAGCTGAAACAATGCGGTAAGACAAACGGACAACTGACCTTTACCATTTCTAGCAATCGTTTTTCCCCTTCCTTCTAGTAAAACGTCTGAATCCAAGAAGGATCCCAGTTAAAGAGTGGTGGCAGAAAGGTAACTTCTCCAGGAAGCAAGGCTTTAGACCGTGACGGACCAGCAAAACTTTATCCCCCTTCCAGATTCTCCTCCTCTTTCATGGCTTCTCTCAGCTCTTGCCCTTTCTTAAACTTCCTTAATGATCCTGATCCCCCACAAGCTTAAGTACTAGGAATGATTTCAAATGTAATAAGAGAAGCCGTAACACTGCCAATGGGGCCCAGTTTTTGTAAATTCTGGCTGTAGGCTAAGAGAAAAAGCACACAGAAACCCCTGCGCGGCTGTGTTGTTCCTCATCGTCCTTCACTCCCCCCACAACAAGACACATCTCCAGGAAGTCAGAGGAATAAAAAAGCTGAGCGATGGATTTAATGCATATACCACACAAGCATCCTACCAGCATGTGTTGCTAAAATAATTTCCTTGAAACTTAACAGTTGTCACTGGCATTTGTGTAATAAATCACAAATAATATCCCATCAGAGACAGACACCATCAAACCCTCTAATTGTTCAGTGAAGCATTTACCAAATACTTTCAGCCTTGTTGTTTTACTCCACTTGCAGATGCTGCCTCAGTTCTATTAAAGAAAACATAAGGCAAATTCCCTCAGTTAGCCTACTTCTCCCCCTTATTCTATCCACCTCTCCTTAGTTGTCTCCACTGCTATTCATCAGCCGCTCGCTCGCTCAGGTGGGAGACCTCGCCAAAGCAACCCAAGTGAAGCTGCCCGGCCATCTTTGGAGTCTCACTGCCGCTCAAGAAGATTTTGAATGTGAGCTGCAGCCAAAACACTGAGCTGCAGCTCCAAGTTTTGCACATCAGCGCAAGCACTGGCAGTTTCTTCTATAACCCTGAGATACAGACAGTAATTTAATGACTATTGCCGATTCAGTCACACCAAACCAATTTCTGGAGTCCATATTCTGCTGATTATCTTCAGAAAATCTCCTACCGTTCACAGGAAAATTGGTTAAGTTTTCTTGGTCCTGATTATCACTTGTCTCATTAAAGACAGCACACTGTGCTATACTTAGAAGCAAAATCACTCAGAAGTTGCATGACATCAATTCAAGACTGTGTGTCTATAACGAGATATTACATGCTTTCCATTAAAACAGGCAGATTAAATACTACCTGAACATCAGGACAGAACTGCAGCTTTTCTTTGTATATGTTTAGTATGTAATTAATATGAATAGTCAAATAATTCTACCAACACCAAGAAATGGAAATTAAAGCTTAGCAATTCTGAATCTCAAAATCCCAGCCTTCACCTCATACAATCAATACCTAAGGGGGGGGGGGGGGAACAAAAAAAGACCACAGGAACCTGGCAAGATAGTCCTTCCTTTGTTTCTAAAATAAACGCCAATTTTGTTAAGTCTTCTGTAAGATAAACAAACAAATCCACAACACATCTCCTTAAACTAACACAGTTTAGACCAAATATTTCTGACGAGGTTCAGGAAGAAAGAGAATTCCTGCTTCAAACCCATGGGTTACTAGCATCTCAAACATTTTAAAAAGAAGATGGAGTTGCCTCTATTTTGCGGGAAAAAAAATAAAGCAAACGCAAACAATGTTGTTTTTAGAATTGGACTTGGTAGTTTTAGTGTGTAAAAATCCTTGGGAAGTAAGAACAGCTTCCATAAAGGCTAGAAATAATGAATTTTTATGCAAAACTCAACTAGGAGCCACCGCAAAATTCTTTACGCATTCCTTAAATTAAGAAAAAAAAATCCATTATCTTAAGGCAAAAGAAAGCGATAAAGTGTAAGACAGCCTTGCAGGTCGCAGGAATGCAAAGACTCACAGCCGAGTGCCGTTAATGCTACCCAGCGGTGGAGGCAGGCTTTTGCCTACGGTGCTGAGGATGCTTCCTCGCCTGCTGCAGCTCTGCCCGGAACGCTGCCTATCGCTGCCTGCCCGCCTCCAACACAAACACACCAAGCACCCTCCTCAGAACTGCTCCATAAAGCAGCGATAACATCCAGCACTGCTGTCCTTTTTACCCTAGGATCAGACATATCCCGTACATGTTAGTAGCTCGCGTGGGTTTTTCATCATAACGTTATCAGCAACATAGTATATAGAATTGGCCTTTATGAAATTCCCCAAAAGCCGGGCAAACATCGACATGTAAACCCATGAACGCGCTTGGTTCTACCCAAATAGTTCTGTAAAATAAAAACAGTACATGAACTTTACAGAAGTATTGTCAAAAGTGACATTTCCATTACCTACGTGGAATCTGCTTAAAGAGACAGAAATTCACCTCCCAAACCCAGAAATAGTTCCCCTTGCCTTGATATAGATTTTATAATGATTGCCATCAAAGATACAGCGAGAGCAAAATAAAAAACCCCACCAGAAAAACCCCCATGAAACAAACTAAAAGCAACATGGAAGTTGGACTGATTATGCAAAAGGTTAGTACAAAGGATTTCTACTCTGTCAAAATAAACAATAAGACACATTCCATATTCATATATCAAAGTAGAATTTATCCACAAATTCCAATTTTCCTCTCTGGATTCCTTATATTACATAAAATTGCTTTAAACACTTCAAAGAAAAAAAAAACCAACACACCTTCACTATAAAAAAAACCTACGAGAGAAATCTAGAATGGAATAGAATGGAAGCAAGTTTAAAGTTGTCTTCCTGAAACAAATAAGAAGTCCTCACACACCTCTTTCCAACCGTGGGAAAATGGAGCAAATAAAGTGTAGGGAGAGCCCTGGGACTGGCAGACAACACTCTGGGGATCAGTTGTCAGTGGGGAAATAAAAAAAGGAAGTTAAAACAGATACTTCATTAAAAGCCTACAATTACGGGTTTTACGTAGATGGATTTGATGAGCCATTTTCTAACTAAGATTCCACAGAAACACAGCAAAATCCTCTTCCTCCACTGAGACCAAACACTGTGCTTCTGCAACTATATGTTAAAAAAAGAACAGCTAAGAAAAACAGACAACTAGGTGTTCGTACTGAAATCAGAACCCGGCCCCGGCTGCGAGAGGAGACGTACACAGCCACCCATTGAGAAAGCTGCCACCATCACACTTACTGCTGAAGGGCAGCGCAAAAGTGTTTTACTTCAGTATATCCGCACCACAGAAAACACTACTACAAAGTCACTTGAAATACATACTAACCAGCTCCCCTAAAATACCCTGCTCTCAAAAAGCCACCTATAAGCAAGCCCTCCTGCAGTTCCATTTACAAGTTAAATTGCAAGTATGTTTAAATCTTACTGCAAATATTCTTATCTCTTTAAATGCAGTTATTAAACAAATGGCTGAGTATTTCCTACTCAGAATCTTCTTGTCCATGTAAGGTAAATGTAATACCAAGCAAAGCTAAAACTCTAGTTCAGCTTAAATATAATTCTAGAAATTTACCCAGCAACCAAGTTATTTTTGTGCATAACATTTAAGTAACACTAGAATGAAAAAAGGCAAAAAATCCAGTGATTGATCCTCTAACCCTTGAGAACGAAGTAGCTTTTGTATACACTTAAATACTTCCTTCTATACTGCCTTCCATGTGGATCCTTCTACCACGGACTCAATCTTCCCTCTAGGTTTTATCTCAGAATTTTTATTTGTATTTATTTATTTTTTAAAGCATGCCAGCCCCCCTCCTCTTTTCTTTCCTTTTAATACCAATAGCTGAGTACTTGGTTAAAGCTACTATTGTACTATAGAATAAATATGCACCAGTGATGTCTGATCAGACAGCCACACGTAACAAACGAAAAAGGGATGACTGACTTCAAAAGGAAAAACAATCCCAAACAAACCAGCATGCATCTAGTTGTGCTAAACATACTCATAGTATTTCAATAAAGAGCAACAAAAACTAATTACCTTGAATAGCCATTAGAGAAAGCAGGTCTGCCAGAAAGGCTGAGCGTTCCCAAAGGAGCCAACGTCTCATCCCCTGATCCCTGGCACCTATTCCAATTTTCTGAACCGGCAGGAAGAGACGGAATGATATTAAAAATTGGTTTCTGATCCTGCTGCTGAGAGCGCGATGCAGTATTTAAATCATAGTGATACATTTGTCCCCCAGAGGTACTGACACCATGAATAGATATGGCAGAGACTTTAGTACCCAGCAGATTAGACCCAGAGAAGTTTGCCTGACAATAAATTGGGCCCACGTTTTCTTGCTTTATGCCAGGAGTACAGAGTTCAATGAAGTCTTCCTTTTCTGTTTTCACTTGAGGCATTGACATTTTGGAACTGGGTAAAAGGTCACCACGGTCATTAATTTTAGGTTTAGTGTCAGATAAAATAGGAGGCTTGCAGTCTTCACCGAGATTTCCTTCCAGGAGAAACGCATCATCTGCAGATATAGGGGACAGCAAGCCACCGTCATCTAGCAATGGGTCAAGCCTCCACGGGCTCCCATTGGGCTCTTTGCCAGGTGATACCGGCGGCAATTCTAAATCCTGGAGAATATCCAGGGTGCTTTGGTCTTCAGAGAATAACTTCAAGTTGCCACCATTTGAGCCAACCTGGCTTTGGACTGCAGCTCCTGGCTCTAAAGGGATGTCGCGGCCAGCCATGCCTGGGAAATCCGGCTCAAGCGGCACCTCAGAAGATATTGCTCCCTTTGCGTCCTCAGCCAGGCTTGAGGACTTGTTCAAGCTCGCAATACTTTCTTCCAGGAGCCTGAAGTCCGTTTCTCCAGAAGAGATGCCAATCTGGCCCTGCTGCGAAAATCCAAGGTCGTTTCCCATCACTTTTGCATCTGTTTCACCCATGTACAGTCCCATCGAGAGCGATACTGCCTTGGAAAGGTCTGGCTGAGGCACATTGTTTGCTAATCCTTTTGAAAAGTCAGCCAAAGCAGGTTGCTGATTGGAATCTGACTGAGAAGACGCAGGCAGAGGAGATGTAGACACAGGGGCTTGTACAGTAGCTCCACCCCTGAAGGGTGGGTGAAAGTCCATCACAATCCCTCCTTTGGTACTGATGAGCGCATTTTTCCTTGTTTCGTCTTGATCCGATGAGTTAAGCAATTCTTTGGAATCCATTACTTTAACATTAGCTATAAAAAGATCAGAAGCATTCAAAGTTAGCACAGCAAGGATATTTTAGTAACAGCATTAAAAAAAAGTCTCAATCATTAGCCTGGCAAACCTGGTTGAGCTGCTCTGAGAATGGAAGCACAGCACATCAAGCTATGAACTGACATGTGCCACATCTTTCTCAAACCCACCACGTTTGTTTTTGGTTTTTTTGTTTGTTTGTTTGTTTTTAATTTCTGACTGGTAACAAGGAAGTGTATTTTCTTAAAGCTCTGGATGGAGTGGTAAGTCTGCCTGCACGCTACTCAGAATCCAACTACAGCACAAGACATCTTCCTGGACACACTCCCCAGCTCTGTCACCCATCACAGCAAGGAAGCGTAAAAATCATTAAAGTACCCAATTTACAAATTTTGGAAGGTAACTTTCCTGGTATTTAATTACATCTTGAGCAGCATAGGGGAGAAGGACATTTATCACCCTTCCCGAGCCAGTTCCCTGTCTGCCTGCAGGTTTGGATGTGTCACCCACAACAGGTACCGAAGACTCCCGAGCCAGCCCTCAAACAGGGTACCCACCAGCCAGACAAAATCTAACCAGCTTGTTATTGTCCAGCAGCTACACAGCCTCTCTGCCACAAAGCTTGCTATCTTTGCATAGGTCCAGCTTAAAATGCAACTCGTGAATCTTGAAATAAACGCAACACAATTCTTTAGATAAATCTCAAATTTATAAGTAAAAGCTAACTAAAAAGAAAGCAGAATCTTTATTAGCCTCAAACACTTTAACAGCTCACTGCTATTCTCCAAACACCTCCAACACTGAAAACAAATCTCCTAGGTTTCATCTGTTTGTACTTACTGCATTTATTCTCAGCACAGAGCATAAATACATGGAAAATAATTGTAAATTCTTAGGCAAAACTTTCTATCCTGTTTGTCTATGGCCTAACATGAACAAGAGGCAACCAACAGGGATCAGCTCACACTCCCCCCCAGCCCGTAAGAGGAGGCAATGCCCAAGGTAAAGCCTGGCCACAGAATTATCCATTAAGCCAAGCGGCCCGAGTGCTCACAACAAGTTTACAGTCATCTTAATTATAAACCTGCCGGCTCTGCCACCCATTTTCTCCAGACTGGCGATGAACGCTGCTGCTTGCTCTATGCCAAAGTTAAGATTGATCAACAGAAAGTCTCCACGTGTAAAAAATTTTTAAGGTGGCCCCAGCAAGCTTTGGCCTGGGAGAGTGCGTCCCGAGCGGGAGACTCTCAACGCGAAAACGCTTCTTGGTCCTTCAACACCACATCGCATGGCCTTAACGTGTGCCCGAGCACAGGGTCCCTCGCCCGTGCTTGCCGAGGTGCCGGCTCTCCTGGGTCACGCCCGGGCGGCCACGCTCCCACCAGCCGCCTGCCAGCCAGGACCACGGCTGGCAGCACGGAACGGGAGCACGGCGGTCGCCCTGAAATCTCACGGCTTGCAAATGGCACGGAAATATTACTGGGCCGTTTAAGGTAGACACTGCAACAATGACTGGGAATAAAAAAAATTATGTCTATCCACCTCCAGTTTTGCATTTTTTCTTTTTACATGAAGGGGAGAAAAAATGTAGTTATTCCATCTGACAATTTCCCCAACGTCAAAAAAAGCAGCCAACCATCCAGCACAGAAAACGTGTCAGAAATCAGATATCAAAAAAGAGTCTGCCCACAGGAGGAAGAAAAGCTGGGAATACTTAAAACTGATGGATTACAATAAATTCTCCTTTGCAAAGTGTAGTTTTCAAAGAAATGTGTCGAGACCTGTTGAGCCGTCTCCCTGGCACACCCACTTCTGCAAAATAAGGCCAGCCCATGGCTGCAAGGCTGCGCTCGGGGCTCGGCTCCCGCGCCTCGCCCCCGCGGCCAGCCCCGCGCCGCGCTCCCCAGCGACAGCCGGACCGCGGGGCGGGCGGGAGGCGGTCGCCCCGAGGCCCGGGGAGCCCCCGCCGCCCTCCTGGGCGCCCACCACGGGGGGAGGCCGCGCAGCTGCGCCCGTCCCACCCCCGAATCCCCCAAAGCCCCCCCGGGGCATTCCTGCGGGGCGCCGCCGCCCCCCCGCCACCCGCCCCACCGGGAACTTCCCAGGGTGAAACCGCGGCACCGTCCCCTGCCCCCACCCGCCCCGCGGGTGCCCGCGCCCTTACCTCGTCCGGGGTGAAAGGGGGGCGCTGGGGCTCCTTCAGCCGCCAACTGCCATCGTGCCCCGGCGGCCGGCTGGAAGGGGCGAAGCAGTCAACAGCCGCCCCTGCGGGGGCCGCGGCGGCGGCCAGCACCGCTCCCCCCGCGGCTGCTGCTGCTCCTCCCGCCGGCCCGAGACCCTGACCTAGTGCCCGCCCCGCCCGCCGCCCCCTCCGCTAATTAGCGCTAATTGCCTCCGCCGGACTTCGCCCCCCTCCTGCCTTCCCCTCACGTTCTCCGCACCTCCCCGCCCCGTCCCTGCGCCGGGCAGCGCCGCTCTCGGCTGTGCTCTGCCCCCGCCACAAAATGGAGGACGACAGCGGCCTCCTCCCCCTTCCCTCCCTCCCCCCGCCTCCCCGACGTGGAGAGGGAGTGGAGGCAGCCGGCACCGAGAGGGGCGGCAGCGGCAGCGTGCCCGCTCCCGCCGCCCTGCCAGGCGCCGCGGCTCGGCACGGCTCGGCTCGGCGCGGCACAGCGCAGCCCGCCGGCGCTCGCCGCCCCTCGCCCGGCACCGCGGGGCAGCGCCCGCCGGCCCCAAGCGAGGGGGAACGGTGCAACCTGTTGGCTGAGGCGGGCAACTACAGCCTGCGCCGGGGCGCGGGGGGCCGCTCGCCGCCCGGGCGGCTCCCACCCCTCCCCGGGGGCACGCTGAGGGGGCACCGGGCGCCAGCGCGGGGGACCGCGCCGAGGAAGCGTTGCGGCCGCTCCGCTTCTTTCCTCTTTCACTTCCTCAACCTCTTGCCGAGGGGGAAGCGCCGCGGGCGGCAGCTGTGGGGCGGCCGGGCCGCCCCCTCGGCCCTTCCGCCCTGCCTCAGCGTTTGACCCGCGGGGCCCGGCCGGGTCGGCGCAGGCCTCCCACCTCTGCCCGGGCTGTCCGCGCCACGGGGGAAGGGACGAGCCCCCGCGCGTGGGCCCCACGGAGGCAGCGCCGCGAGGCGAGGCGAAGCGTCGGGGCGGGGGGCGCTGGAGAGAGGCGGGAAGCCGTGGGAAGGCCAGCCCGGAGCTCGGTGGGCAGCGCCGGAGGCGGGTGTGAGCGCGGCCGGCCGGCCTGGGCGCGAATCCGCCAAAAGTGACAGAAGCCCCGCAAAATAAATAACGGGGGGAACGAGGAGAGGCACCGAGGGGGCAGGGAGAAGGAGATACGTTTGTCTCCTGGCAAGCACTGGAGGTATAGCTGTTTCCACTGAGAAATGGGAGTAAACTCCACACGTTACGGTACTGTTTCGCTAAGAAGTTAACAGATTTTGGCTTTTTTTTTTTTTTTTAATAAAAAAAGCTGGTCTGAAGTGGGATTTGGCCCGCAGGGGCATGGAAGAGCGAAGCACCTGTGGTGGGACATCCCAGCAGCTCGGTCTGCCCGCTCCGGGGACAGCCCTGCCTCACCAGCCGCTCCGGCAGGATGCTGTTCTGGGCAAGAAAAGACCAGAAATTGTCCCTATGGAAGCAGACCAGGAGTTAAAAGTACCAATGCAGTAAAACAGCAAAGTAGAAAAATTCTGCTGCCTTGGAGAAGCGGAGAAGGAGCCGAGGGGGAAGAGGCTGCCCTTCCAGCGCAGAGCGAGAGATCCTCTTGGGCTTGGCTTTCCCTGGAACTGACAGGAGTTCAGGTGATGGGGGAAGAGGAACGGCTGTTGTCTGCTTGTGAAGATACCCGTCATTCTGATTTGTGACAATTAAATGAAGTTGGAGATAATGGCCAGAAAATGCTTGCACTGGGACTGTGCTGACAAGCAGTATCTAGAAATGGTTATCATGGCACCCGACAAATTACTTTACGTAATCCAGGTGACATCAAGAAAATATGTTGCTGTCTTTCCAGCCTTTTAAATGCAGGTATGGGTATTCTACAAGGAAGGAAGAAAAGGCCAAGTAAAAGCACACATTTTAAACTACAACTACTCTGCCCTTTTTTTTCTTTTTTGAGTAGTAGGTTTTTTACCATGCCACGTTACTTTTGGAAGATACTGATTCACATTTAAAAATGCAAAATAAGTACGTTCAATGTTAGCTTAATACTCATTTATGTTTCACAAATTATGAAAAATGATTCTAAAAATGTTAGATACGTCTCTGCAATCTCCCTTAATCTAATGTGGTTTTGAAAGATGTATTTAAAATAGCACTCAAAAATGTCTTCTGGTGCTTTTTGAATGATGCAATGAACTTACAGCTAACAGGAAACACTTCTTCCCATACAAGGGAAATAGAATAGCAGAAGTTGGACTATTCACAGATACTATGAAATTTTTGTTACCAGGTACGGGAACGTTGCAGAGGTCCTCGGTATTAAATAAAGACAGGAATGTCTCTCAAAGCTTGAAATCCAAACGTCCTTCTGGGGCTGTACCTGGCAAATTTACTTCACTTTATTGCTCTGTGAATGTTCTACCACAGAAACTGTCCTGCGTTTGGGGACCCCTCCCACCACTGCAATTTGGTAAAAATTACGGGGTACGTATGAGAGGACATCCGCCTGCGGAGGAGAGCTGTAACATCACTGAATGTTCGCTTCACTTAACTTTCTGTAGTTTGAGGGAACTTGTGTAACAAAGCTGTTTATTTCTAAGACATTTAGATGAGAACATCTGTTTATAAACACACACTCAGATGCTTAATTACAGCTGGTTCTGCACAGTAATGGGTAGGACATTCCTTCTCTAATGAATAATTCTGATATCTTAATACCATCTTTTATCCAAAAGGATGCGATTTGAGATTGCTACACAGAATTCCTTCACCAGCATCGGCCAGGGACACCGTACAACAGTGGAAAACGGGGAGCAGAGGATGTCTTACAGGCTTCTCATGCCAGGAATCCTGAGGCAGGCCAGGGTGCAATATGTGCAGAAGCGAGATCTGGCCAGGGCAGAACGATTTACGTTCTTACCTCCCCGAAGGCTGGTTTTCACTTGCTGCTGAGCGCGGCAGCATTCATTGCAAGGCCAGTGTGGGTAAAACTCAGGATTTGTTGGTAAACTGTACAGCACTGGTCATGTTCCAATATGGAGTTAGATTTGTTCGTTGTCTTCAAGTTGCTACGATACACATGAATTCTGTCTCTTAGATTTGTTCCCTTTTAAATGTTTTGTATTGAATTGAGCAGATGAAAAACCTCAGATGTTTTCTGCTTCTGGTATATAAAGCTGGGAAAAGAATATAACCAATTCTCACTTCTTTTAGCTACAAGTGCTACTGAAACAGAATGAGCGCAAAGCCCACAGAATCACGCGCGGCGGTGACAGAGGAGCAACTGCCGCGCGCTGCTCACCTGCCTTTGGACAAATCTTTCTGGCCTCATGCAAGTTTTCCTTTGTGACCGAGCCAGCCGAACATACCATCTCCCTTTGCTCTCCTCCAAACAGAAATGTTCCCTAGGGCACTCCTACATTGTAAAAAGTAATGTAATGTAAAAACTTCGTAAGCTGGCATGTTTTGGCTAACGTTTTGCAATAGTAACATGCTACCCTGTACCTAACAACTTCAAATGCGTTATATGATGATGGTCAGAGTTAAATGAAACCCATCGTTACTAGTTTATAAAAATGTATGAAAGAAGTTAACGCTTCTTTCATAATAAGTAACAAGAAGTTACTTGTGATTTTTTTTCCTGTTCAACTGAATGTTTAGAAGGTGATGAAGCTGACTGGCTGAAAGTCTGTGGCTTGCGTTATGCCACTGATTGTTTTGTTCCCTAAAAATCTATGGATTTCTTAAACAACTGGCATTAACAACTCTTCTTGGAACATAATCAACCTTCAAAATATTTTAATTACTGTGTATGAGCTTTCTATTTCTTAAGTTCAACCTGGTTTTTTTTATATTCACATTTAAAATACATAAATGCTTACGGTCAGATGAAAATGAAGGCATTGTTGGGTTTTAGAAGTGAGTGCGCTGTTGTGACAGTGTCATCAAAATCCTCTGTTAATAAATTTCCCAACCCTGATATCAAGATATCTTGACCCTGATCAGAAAGCATACCAGTAGCATGTAACCTGTCTCTTACCACAGGAACCTCACTAGTCCCCAGAAAAAAAAAATACTAAGAAAATTCTGACTGCAACCTCAGAATACATGGTTCCTCTTATCCTATGTCAGTCCAGCACAGGATTTCTCCATCTTCCTGAAAGTGTCAACTTAGGTAGTAAATTTTGTTTGGGGTAACAGTCGCTATGGCTTTGACTCCTGTTTGATGCAAATCTTAAGATGATCATGTCTTCCACAAAATGTCAGCATTGTTCTACTAACCTGAGCAGAACAGTAATTTGATAAAATTTGTATATTCTTTCTTAAAATTTAGAGGTGCAGGTTTGTTTTGTGTTTTTTTTGCAAAAATTCTACAAGTTCTCTTCTTCTAAATAGACAAGTGTTAAACTATAAGAATCATCATAAAAATACTGTGCCTATTTTACAAATGAACAGTTAATTAACTCAAGACCTCAAATGCAGGAGTTTTTTGTCCATCTCAAAATATCTACAAATGGCATACGTATTAATATTCTATGTAAAGAATAAAGTATATTTGGACAACAGAGGGAAGAATTATTTCCACAAGCTAAGAAATTTGAGTTTGAGGAAGAGCTAATAAGTACCCTGAAAAAACTGGATCAAGAGGAGGACTGAAACACACTTTCAGCTACCGTATTGTATTGACAATGAGAATGTTGGCTGTAGATCAGTGCCTAATTTTGAAAGAGAGCTTCAGCAAGTAGTACTGCAGGTCTGGTGAGCGTCCAGCTTAGCCAGTAGTTCCGTGGAGCCGCAGGAAGAGAAGTGTGGTATGAACTGCCATACAATAGATTTTAAAAATTTATAAATGAATGCACATTCCTATGCCACAGTGTAATAGTACTGCAAAGATAATGAGCCTCAACCTGAGCAAACACTAAATATAGACATAAAAATACATATCTAAGTGGAGAACATTATTAAATCGTCAAAATATAATTACGACTCTCGTAGAGGAGATCGGGCAACTCATGGAAACCGAGAACCGACTTCAGATTTGTGTACAGTGTTCCAAACCAAGTGTCGGAAAGAAACATCTGAAGCACCGAAGGGAACTCTCATTGCTGCCAGATGCAGACGTAAATCTGTCTGTCTGGGGGTTAGCGCGGACAATACAGAGAACCCGAAGATAAGCAGATCATGCCACATGTGACTTTGAAGTGAGCATGCATAACACAATCCACAGGAAGCATCTAGGTATAAAAATGGTCTGGAGTCACACTGGGAAAAAAATTAACCCCCTCTAGACTCAAGGAAACAAATAACTGTAAAGTGATCATCCACAACTAAGTTTACAATATGGGGAAATTTTGGTTATGAACTGCTGACAGGCCCTGTAAGAATAGAACTGACACATGGGTCCCTGCTGGCAAACATATATAGGCCACTGTGGATCTGTACTAAATCACTTTTAGTGCTAGAAGCAGGCTAGAAAAAAAATGATTGAAGTTTTTCCAGATGAAGTGATGTGCTCATGAAATAGAATAGCAACAACTTTCTCTGTAACCTTCAAGAAATTAGTGTATGAAGTGGTGCTAGCAGTTAATGGAGATCAGGTTCAATTGGTTCGATCTACTTTACCTTGGTAGGACAGAGAAGTTTGCAAGTCAGCAGATTGATTTACCAGTATTTCACGCAAAGTACTGAAATGGACACAAATGATGTCTTTGATCTCTGAAGCAATTAATAAAGATAAGCTAAAGTAAAAAACCAGATGCCGAAGAACAAGAGCTACACATCAAAGACAATAGGGAATGGAAAGAATTTAGTGAAACCAAGGATGTGGTAGCACCAGTCACCAACAGTCACATCAATGAAATAAAATCTTACTAAATAGATATTTGCAGAGATATCAGGAATTGGAAGATGATTGTTCAGAATTATACAGAGCAAAGAATTTGCACTTTTGGAATAAATACTATATGAAATCCATAAATAAGAAATCATAAAGTCCTTAAGCCTACTTGGAAGTACTTCCAAAAATAAGGGTTGCACTGCCTTTTCCTGTGAAATGCTAATTCTGTAGCTGTGCATCAAAGACGGCTCATGTAAAGCTGCAATTTTATAGGAAGAAGTCTTCCTCCCTTTCAATCTGTTGTCTCTCTACAAAAAAGCAGTGACGTGCCCAGTGTCTAATGCGCTTCACAAACACAAATCTTTTAAGATCTTGTTTGTCTTGTAAGGAGGTCAGTTTTGCTTCCTATCAGCTTGTAAGTAATTCTGTTTAATTCTTGAATGTACATCAAAGTTATTCAGCCAGTGACTGCAGCCTGTCAATAGATTTCCAGCTAAGCCAGAATGGAAAAACAGTGTTCCCCAGCTGCTGCTTCCACAGGCACAGGAGCGCGCTTCCTTACGGGCGTGCGATGAGCAGCGTCCGCATGACTGCAAGTTTATTTGTCGGAGGGGACTCCTGGGTTCAAACTCAATCTGAGCATGCTTTTGCTGTTAACTTTAGTAGGTCACAGATTGAGGCACAGAGGGTCTGTGCCATGCCCTCCTTTGTCCTCTTTAGGTTAATAACTCTTTGTATTTTTTCTACTTTCTTAGTGTTTTTTCCTGTCTGTATTTCCACGCTAGTCCTTCTTCTGTTCGGCTCTACTGATACATCTTATACTTGATTTCTCATCAGGTCCTTCACTTCTACTCGAACCACTGTTATAGTTCTTCCACCATACCACTCTCCTTCCGGATCCGTCCTTTTTATGTGTATTGACCTGTTTCTTCTTGAATCCCTTTATTTCTTCCTCTTCTCTCCTAGAGTTTTCATCTTCATGTAGTGCTTAAAGAACAGAATACATCTCCTCTGGGGTCCTTCGTCTTCCTTCTCCCAGAGTCGGAGCCTGACACATCCTTCCCCAGACCGCAGCCATCTTCCAGCTTCGCTGCTTTAATGGAGAGATGCCTTGGGGCACTGAGCTCCGCCAGCTTCCCAGGGCATGCGTTAGCTATGTGAGCTGCGCTTAGGTTGAGGCTAGCAAACGTGGTACCCGCTAACGAGGAAGAGCGCAAAGGCCGCGTGCGCGTTGCCCATGGCGGTAGTAAGCGTTCAGTGCGGAGCAGTGCAGGACTGTAACCACGGTCCATTGGCCCTTCTCAGGCTCATGCCTGATAGAGCAAAACCTTAAAAAGAGGGAAACCGTGTGCGTAACAACAGGATGAAATAGAACCCATGGCAAATGCCTGACTAAAACACACCTCCCAGCTTCATCATAAACTGGAAAAAAGGGAAGCCTGTATCCAATTGATAAAGGCCCCCATGGGGTTAAATCTCTTTCTGGCATAATGTGATATCAACTCCTTCCAATTCCATCAGCAGCCCTCGGTGTTTACTGAAGCCATAAGAACAATTGAACGCTGAATCCACCCATCTCTGGATCTGTATTGACAAAACATTGAGGGCTGCTTTCTCTGCAGCTGTTTTGTGTAAAAAAGAAGTCACAACTGCAACTGGAAATTAATCTGAGGAGGTTACGGTCCTATTGAGCCTTTCTGAACGCGAGGACATAGATGTGTAACAAATGGCTGAAACTCTAAAATGCTGTGACAAACAGACAATGGAAATGCACTGCTCAGGGGAGAACTAATTGGGTTAATTGAGGAGGAGGAGCACTTTGAGACAGGCATTGGGGTGAAGTCATATGTAAGTACACACAAATAACTTTGTTGTTTTTAAGTTTTGCAGAAACATCTGGCAACAACATGCAAGGAAGAGGAAACTTTTGTTTTATGCATCAAGACCTCTCTACGAAGAAAAGAAAACTTGAGCTAATTACAGGATGCCTGCAAGAAAAGAACCACCTTTGATTTCACCAGTATTTTTTCCTGCAACACAATGCCTAATAAAAATCAGTACCGAGTGGCACGCGGATGCTAACGCAGTCTGGGGCACGTGGCACTATCAGCGCATCGCCGCCGCCGGACAGGGAGGTTGTACAGGCTCCTCATGTTGCAGAAGCCCGGCGGCTGCTCTGTACAGCGCGGGGCTGAGTCTGTGCACAGAGGTTTGCACCCCGCTGCATGCTCATGATCCCACACGGCAAAAATACTGGCCCAGGGCAGTGGGGAACGTGGGCCAGGAGCATTGCCTTGCTTCTGCCAGAGGCGCGGGGCAGGCAGAACCTCGCTCCGCAGCCTCGGTGCATGTCTAGTACCCGTGTGGGGCGGAGAACCAGGGTGGGAGCTCCCTGTGCTGCCGTGGAGTCTTCTTGGCTCAGCTGTGCCTTCATACAGGTGGAAATTACCTGGACGGGCAAATCTTACCGCGAGATGAAGACCCGACCATGCTTACCAGTTCTTGTGAGAGCTCCATGAATGGCCATGTGCTAAGAGCTAGTCCAGTGGACATGATGAAAAACAGGATTTGGTGTTCCGTTGTTGGCTCTGGAATGCTTTGGTGGTCCTGGGGCTCTAAAGGGGCAGATTAACACACAATTCCGAGGCAGCCGCAGTACTGACCTGCTGGGCATCTGAGTGTGTGGAGGTGTGTATTACCCTGTAAATCTGACATGACATGTATATTCGGGACACACAGCAGGCTTACACTTGGTTTGTTTTAAAGCAAGTCATATGTTCCCGTGTTAGTGATTTCAAATCACGTTCTATGAATTTAGCACTTGTCAGCAATAAAACAGAACTATATGCAACTGGGTTCACTAATGAAAAGAAGTTCAGGATGTGACATTGTGCAAATTCTAAGCTCAGACGCATGAGTAAAATATGTAAGTAAAGGTGTAAGCAAAAGAGAAATGTTACCGCTAAAACCGTGTTTTATGAAATGTCATATACCTTTTAAAGCATCTGTCTTTACTGCAAGAGATATGACACCTCATTAAATGGAAAACATAATTTCAAACTCTGCCACATTTATTACCACAGTTGGGTCCTAATACAGAGTCTGAGCCAACCCCAGGAGCCAAAGGGAAGTGTTCTTTGAGTTGCAGTAGGTGCTACATATGAAGAAAGGATTTTTAAATCTTTTCTTGAATATCATACACCCGAAATGGAAGAATTCATAAGGAGTTAAGTAAGGAGACAGGACATGAAAATTAAAATGCTTTTTCTTGATACAAGAAAAGAACACAATTTGATGCAAGGTCTCGATCTTTTAGGTTCTTAAGGAAAAAGTATTTGTAGACAATTGTCCTTGTACTTTGTGTTCCATCTTACTTACTCCCTGAGTTTTATTGTTACAGTATTTACATGAGTATAACTTTTAAAGGACTTCAGTTTTAAATAGGCTTCTGCTGTGATTTTAATCGGGACATTTAGAAAAAACCTGAAGACTTAAAAAGGTACTTCCTTGGTGAGATTATGCTTGACATCAGTGTGACATCACAGAAATTGGTGCTGAAATTGCAGTGCCAAAAAGGAAGACAAATAAAAAGAAAATCCTGCTGTCTCGTATTTAGCAGTGAGGTAAGTTTAAAGACAAGCTAGACATTACGGTACCGCAAAGCGCTTTAGAACAGGCGCTTGTTTTGCCGCCTGGGAGTTTCTGCATTGCTAGGAGTGCCGAGACCCGGCCCGGGCTCATCACAAGTGGGTCCTAAACACTTCGGCATAATGAACAGCCAACTCCGTCAGAAACGGTTTCACTTAGAGTATTTGAGAGAGCAGTGCCCCTCCTGCCTTTCGTTCAGAAATAGCCTGGAACCGGCCGCCTTCGGCTCGTCTTTTTCTCCCGCAAACACGTGACAGTGGCGGGCGCTGGGTGATGTAATAAGAACGTCCTGGCTTGCAGCTTGTGGTTATGATGCTCTGCGCAGCTGTGCCTCGCTTCAGCCTGGGCATCTGGGGGTTTATTTTAAGCTTCATCGAAGGGTGTGGGACCAGTGACACCCTTGCAGGCACGCTCTCACCTATGTGGGTATTACGTCATGCAGTATGTCACAAAGATCGCGTGAGGCAGGTGCACAGCCGAAGGGAGCCTCATCCACACTCATTTCCGACACCAAAGAACACGGAATCCCACATGAATGTAGTGGCTAAGCGGATCAGAGCAGGCGCCTGCCGAGCCTCGAAGCCTGTCCCTGAAAGCAGCTTCACAGCAGGAGATGCCCGCGAAAGGGCGCGAGGCTGCCGGTCGGCAGACACCTCTGATGGCGTGAGCCGGCCGTGATGCCACAGCGGCAGCCCTCGCCCGGGCTCTGGCCCTGCCAGCAGCTTAGAACGCTTATTTTCGGCCAGGCGGGCACCCGAGGAGCAGCCGCGCCGGCGCGAGGGGCACGTCGGGAGAGGGGACGAGCGGACAAAACCATCAGGCTGCTGGGCCGCTTCTGCGTGTCGGTGAAGCCCGAAGGCCGTCACACACCATCGCTTCTAGGGGTGCATCCCCCAGCCCTCGGCAGCCGGGAGACGCAGCGTCAGGGCTTCCTGAGCGGACGTAGCTGGGGGTATTTTTCTGATGGGTTTTTCTTACTTCAATTTCTCTTTCTAAAACTTTTTATACCTTGGTATCTACTACATCTTGCAGCAGTAAGTTCCGCAGTTCAATTACATACTGGGTGGAAAAAAAAGCTTCCTTTTGTTTTCTTTAAGCTGCAAATGATGATTTAATGCTACCAACTCTTGTTTGTCCATTAGAAAGAGCAGATAATTGTTCCCTATCCTCCTGATAGATCTGTCTTAGAGGTCTCTCATAGTCCTCCCACTGCCACCCCTTTTCTCCTCTGAGGCTTCCCTTCTTTTCAGACTCTCGGAAGCTGTTCTTCTGCTTTCATTTTATTTCTTGACCTTTTCTATACCTTTTTTAGTTCTAGAATATACTTACTGAGACGGGCAACCAGAAGTACTTTCAATACACAAGACGTGGTAACACAATGGTGTCCTCTGTTTTGTTCTCTCTGCCTTCCCTCATAATTCCTAACATTCCGGTTGATTTTTCTGACAGCCAGCAGTGAGTTTATGTTTCCATAGAACTACATATCTCCAGTAACTCTTTCCTTGGCGGTAATACCTAATTTACAGCTTGTCATTGCGCACATTCATGGTTTTTTCTTCGTGCATTTTGCTTTTCCTTGTGTGTGTCATAATTTACTGGCAGTAAATTCAGCTTGGCATTTTATCAGCTGGTCACTCGGTACGGTGAGATACTTCTGCAACTCTTTACAGCTAGATTTTGTTTTTATTACTTTGAATAATTTATTTTCAGCAGCCAACTTTGTCACCACCTGCCACCTCCTCCCCTTTTCCAAGTCATTTATGAATATTTGGAATGGCACAGGTCTCTGTGGGACTCCATTAATAATCTCCTTTTGCCGTGAAATGATATATTTCTTCCAACCATTTGCTTTCTGTATTTTAACCACTTTTTGACCCTTAAAAGAATCTTCTCACTTTCCCTGTATCGCTCAATTCGTCTTACATGAAAGCTGTCTTGAAGCAGCAAGAAACAGTAGAGAAAAGAATCTGACCTTTTATTAAAAAACCAGCAAAGCCAGACGATAGGCCCAGTTCTGCTGTGTGGGGCGTCAGTACGAAGCTGGAGTAGCTTCGAGAAAATCACCAGATTCCTGCCGAGATGAACAAGAGCCTGACTCGCCCCTGCAGACAAATGACAGCAATTCTCAGCTCCTGGCTAGTTGGGGAGAATCGGATGTTTCGCCCAAGCACGGACTCGCTTGCGGGATTTAAACTGAATTGGCAAGCTTCCACGCAAGAGTACGTTAGAGAGGTTAGCCGGGTTAGAAACACTAATAAAGCCGTAGACTTCGACTCGCCTGGATCAATGCAAAGCTTTCTAAAAAAAAACGTTTCTCTTACGAAACACTTTTTCTCTGTTTTTTTCAGGTACGGTGTGACACCACTCGTTAATTTGCAGGTAGCAGCCAGACACGCCCGTGCTGTCACAGCAGCAGAGGTTACGTGACGGTAGCAGTCCTGCCAGCGCGACGAGTTACGGGGCTTACCGCAGAGAAGTCGAGGCTTACTGCCCGCTGCGCGTCATTACGAAGGCTCCTCGCGCAGAGCCGGTGAGGCCGCGGGCGCTCCCGCCGCGCGCGGCTCCCCGCCGGCTCGCAGAGCGGGCGCGCGTCGGCGCCTGGCGGCTCCAGCCTCCTTTGTTTCGGGAAGCTGCTACATCTCGCGGGAGCTGAACCCCGCTGGGTGCTTTGAACGCTCAGACGTTAAGCCTCGCTACGTGACTTGTCCGCGAGACGTGACCTGAGGCCAACCAAGCGCTCGCATGGCTTGGTGCTTGCTGTGCCTTAGCCAGCAGCCCGGCAACATCACCTGCAGCCCCGGGCACGGACCCGTCGGCCGATCCCGAGAGCTCGCAGTGCGCATTTGGCTCGTCTGGGAAAGCCAAGGGAAACGTGAACTGCCGTACGGTTCTGATCGAGGCCATCTGGGATGTGTCAGATTTCTGGAGCGCAAAGTAGAACAAACCAGAGAGCAAATAACAGCAGAGAAAAAAAAAAATCCCCGAAACAGAGAATCGAAACGGATACAATCGACCACCTTTCCCAACGAGAGCTCCCAGAGGACTGCAGGGCAGCAGGATCGAAGTGCGGCACGGCCGTCGAGCCGTTCTCTCAGGCCCGAGCGTCCCTGGCCCCTGCAGCGCGCTGCCGCTAGAATCGCACGGCGCACGCGTGTGTCGAGGAGCGGCCTCGGCTTCGCCCGCAGCTGCCCGAGCCTGGCGGGATCCTACAGCCCTCGGGGCGGCGGGTCGCACGCCGGCCGGGCAGCGCTCGTTCCGCCGCGGGGTGCGGCGGGGCGTGACGCCGTTCTCCTTGGGACCGCGTCCCTGGAGAGCGGTTGGCGGCACACGAGATGAAGTGCCGCAGGGAAGCGGGGAAGGGAAAGAGACAACGAGCTGTTGAAGAGGATGCTACCGAGTGAACGCACGCGACTGAGAAATATTAAACCCCTTCTCTCCCAAAGCATTCCCTTCGGAAGGGCGGAGAAGGGGGTGGGAACAGCCGGCAGCCGAGCATGCCTGCGTGCTGCAGAGAGGGTCCCGCTGCCCGGAGCCGCGGGGCAGGCCCCGGGTGCCGCTGGCGCAACCATGGGCGGTACGTCTGCCGTGACAGAAAACCACACGAACGACTGACACAGCCCGGGAGAGGGTACAGGGAGGCATTTACCCACTGTCTTCTCGCTTCGGGCTTACGCTTCAGACTCACAACTCGGGAATCACCATGTTGGTCACATGTCTGTTACAGAATTTAAAAACAGGAGGCAAACATTGAATGATGAAGGCTGAAGGCAGAGAGGCTTGATGCCTCAGCTCTCCCTTCTACAAACTTACATCGCTTCTCGAGACTAATATAAGAAGGTAGAGACTAGAGAAATATTTATTAATAAAACAATAAATACTGATTTTAGAATAACATCCAGTCACCGTCAAAGAGGAAGGAAAGAGCAGATTATGAACTGCAACTTATATACAGACTTCTGCAGAAACTACAGGAATCATCAGAGGTTAATATATTGCCCCAAAAGGCTCCTTTGTGCTTATACAAAAGGTCAGTATTTGACTTCTTCCATTACTGCATAAAAAGGCACAAGACTTGAAACAATTGAAAAAGGGGAAAAAAATAGGCATTACAGTATCGTCTCCTTGCCAAAACGCTGTCACGCCTGTAGCCCTCAAAGAGCTGAGATAAAGAGACACGAAAATTAGAGGCCGGATGACAGCAAATGCCATCATCTCTCTGATCAGCCTGACTCAGAGCTGACGCGGGGCTCGGGGGCTTTCTGCCTCCCAGCCGCCTCCGCCGTAGCCGTGCCACTGGCTCCTCTGGGACAGCCCTTCGTAAAGCCCCGAATCAACTAATACAGGAGTTGTCAGTGGCTTTATTAAGATATTCCTATTTTTGATACTGCATCTGAGAGCATCTATCCCTCTCGTTCCCCAGAGTGAGCGTGAGACTCGACAGGTTATTTTTGCCCTCCCTCTAAAGCCAGCAGCGTGACAAGCCACGCCGTGACAAGCCACGCCGCCGTGCCTCCCTACGGGGGGACACACCGCCCCAGCCCTTGCGTTGGTGCAGGGGGCTGCCCTCGGCAGCGGGGTTCTCTCTGGGGTGCTGGACTGCATGAGAAGGCATCTCCCCGGAGGGACCGGTGACTATTTTTGTTGAGAGACCTTTCTAAATAACTGACAAAGAAAACAGGAAACCACAGCGCTGTGGAGCGGAGCCCAGCGCGTTCCCATGCATCTGCTCTTTCTAGATGCTGTCGTACTGCTCTGGTGGCCCCGAGGCAATGCATCCTGACGGGGATGCTCGTGAGGAGATGAAGGCAATGCATTAAATTGCCTTGTATTTTTACCTGTACCGCCACTGGCCAAGTGGGATGTTCTCTCAAAACTCATGACGCTCGTACAGGCTGGTCTTCAAGAGTTAACAGTTCAGATAATGTTCCCAGTAAGTCGTAAAGAAATAGCCTTATTTGAGCTGAATGGTGGGGAAGAGCTGGAGTAGACGCACGGCAAATTGCCTGGGCAAGGGACAGAAACGATGGGCTCTATTAACTGGAAAAGCAATTTGCCGTCAGTGTCTTCACAGTGCATTGTACACCCTTGGCATTTCATAAACGGTTAATAATAACTGGTCAGGAGAACAGTAACACAAATCAATGTACAAATTCAATTAGGAAGAGAAAATAAAAATATTATGTGAATTACTAAGCTAACCTGATACGTTTTAGCCTTGAGTTCAGAATTTGTTTGGTTTAGATGAGAAGTTCTAATCAGATTTAAAGGAAGCTTCAAAAAATTAATAACAGATGTGAATGAAATAGATAATGATTTCCATTACTGATTACGTGACCAAGGTTATAGATGGGGGGAGGGAGTTGAATGAAAATAATTTGTCTAGTGTGCTTATAGCTTTTCTGATAAAGATTAACACTTTACGGCTTTCTCTTATTTAGCAAGGTGAAGAGTGAACAATCCTCAGTTGATCTAAACACAGGTATAAAAGTTGACAGCCTGAATTTCCTACTGCTTTCCTCAGAATTTAATCAGTATCCGGATGCTGTGATTTCGTTCTGTTGAAGGACAACATACCTTCTCTAGAGGGAAGCAATATCAGGGTTATATGAGAGGATGCTAGAGGATCCTTCAATATGAGAGGACGCTAAATTTTCAAACCAGTACATGAAGACCTGCATGTTGCTTAGATGGCCAGTAAAGCAACTCACTGCCACGTAAAAGGAGAGTGAGAAAATATAGGCCAGATCCTTAGACAGGGTTATTCATTGCGTTTTCCTGGCGTGGGGCTGCACACGTTGAGCGTGTGAAGTTTTCAGCTCAGAGGCTCAGGGTGTGCACACACACGGCATCAGGACCTGCTCTCCACAACCAAAGCTTTCTTGCTGAAAACATCTGTTATTATTCCAGAAAAGAAACATTAAAGAAATCCTATATAAAACCACGTACAGCAGAGTGTGTGAAGCCGTGAGAGGATCTGAGAACTGTCACTTCAGAATGGAGGCCCAGAGATAACTGAATTTCTGAAACTATTTCGTTCTGCATGTGAAAGAAGAGACATTGTGGATTGTTGCATAATGAGCACAACTTGTAGAGGGACCAGTTGGGCTCATTGGTGAGACATTCCTCCCCAATCCAAAAGAACAAAAAAGTGGTGGTAAAAAATCTTCATCAGCCCATGAAATGGCTGAGGAATCACGTTGGAGGAGGCTGGTGAAATGCAGAGAACGATAGCATCGTTTCTGAACACCTGTGGAGTCCTTAGCGAGCGTCATCAGATTATTGTGGTTTGAATAATTACCTTGGAACAGGACTGCTACTTCTTATCCTCTCTTGAAAAGGCCTCTCATGATACACTTAGATTCGTGTATGAGTAAAAGCCTTGGAGCCCTCAATGGCTCTGATGACTTCATGTCAAGAAACGCAGCCTTGGCCATGAGAGAACAAGACTGACTCCTGCATTTTCAGACTAGTTCCTATTATTTTACCAACTGCATTTTTCAGATGTTCTGTAATATTTTGAATGCTCAAGACTACAGGAGAAATTTTGATAAATAATTCAAATAATTTCTTTAGAATACAACCAAGCTAACAGACTGAGGGGTAAGTGATTTTAACGTTCTTTTTCCCTACCACTTCACATTTACTTAGTTGCGTTTAGAGTCTTTAAGCATCAGAGTGAAGAGAGAATAGAGAGACAAATGTGTTGTTTGTTTTCCCAGTGCCAGATGGATGGATTCAATTTCCAGATTCCTTAAACTGCCGACACTGAGAAGTCGTTAAAAAAAAAAGAAAAGGAAAAAAAAAAATCATTTGTTTTAAGGCTCTGTCATAGTTTCTATAAACTGCATAGGAGTTTTTTGGCATTTATAACAAAACTGATGTCACGTGTACATTCTATCAGTTGCATCTGAGGATGTTATATTAGCGAGAAGTTTAAGTAAAGTAAAAAAAAATTGAATATAGCACTTCTTTTTTCCTACCACCTTCATTTTAACCCCAGAGACCTTTGGATTTTTTTAAAGAAGCCCCTTTGTATTCATTTTATTAATCTTTCGGAGGCACAGGGGATACAAGTCGCGATATTGATGTTTTTGGGCAGCACACGTCAGGATACGCTCGTTTTACCGGCAGCCTCTTTGGCCAGCGCCTTCCCAATCTGCTCCACGGTAACGACGCTGCAGCGAGAGCCGTTCCCAGGCCCTTGGGACGGGGCTGGGGCACCGCGCGCCCACGCCGGGGCACGCTGACCCTCTCGGGCGCTGCCTAGCCCCCGCCTCCAGTGTCCCGGGGGATTTCTTCTCTCCTACAGATATTCCGGCTTTGCTGTCCCTTCTGCCCGTCCCGCGCGGAGCGGCGGCGGCAGCGGCGCAGCTGGCAGCAGCTGCCTCTCCTCGCCCCTCCGCGCGCGCCGGGCCAGGCTGCGGCGCCCTCGCCGCGGCGGCTGTGCGGGAGCTGGTAGAGCCACCACCGGCGCTGCTTGGCGGGCAGGAATGAAGCTGGGATGTGCTCAGTGGCCAAGAGAATACACTTTATTATGTGTCCGACTACAGCAACGCTGCTTTCCAAATGGAGCGCCTTGCACTCCTTCCAGTCTGCCGCTTACCTTGGCCAACGCTGTGTGGCGGGCGCAGTGGGAGGGGGACGGAGCGACGCACATCGTGCCTCGCTTCTGAAAAGGGGCAATTTTTCCCCCTCGGCACTGAACGCTTTTCACTGCTGTGCACGCTGGAATTGATGCTGGGGAAGCACGCAGAAAAGAGAGGTCATTACCGTGAAATTCTTTACTTCCCGTCTTTAAATTTGTATTAATTTAGGTTAAGATTTTTAAAGAAAACTTTCAGTCACTGAGAATCGGACGATGTTCCTCTGCTTCCCTGACAACTTTCCGCCTTCGACAGGGAGAAACCCATTTTTCTTTATTTCCAAAGTTCCCTTAAGATGGTATTTTTCTTATTATGCGAGTTTCACAAACCCCAGATTTCCTTCGCGGTGCGAAGAGGGGTTAAGCTGCAAGCGTGAAACCCCCTGGGCGGGATGGCTTCCAAGACAGCTGGAGAGGCAGCGCTTTCCCAGCCAGGACAAGGACAAAAGATCCGATCTGGAGCTGTTATTCCTGAGGGCCTTGCTTAAATAAAAGGACCGGTTCAGTTTAAGGGCTGACTGTCAATAGGAATGAATGTTTATAAGAATGCTAAAATTAGCTCACAGTATATGTGCTGAAGGGGTGATTTACAAAGGATACAGCGAACAATTAGGGCTATGCAATTCATCAAGCATAGAGCCACTTGTGGTCATCCAAAACGGTCACCAAAAGACCAAAGGCAATGCAATTAATTCCTTTGTGGGGGGGTGTATACACACACAGAGTAACAACATACCTATATGTAAAACCATCTAATTTTATGTAAAAAAGTCTAATTTTAAGTTCTTTTTTTTTTCAGTGGCGGAGACTTCTGCACAGGCATTCTAGCATCTGCTGTGGCAAGGTTCCTCCAAAATTAAAAGTATTGGTCCGTCTCACTCAGAATTAGTCTGACTCTCACTTCTAGGCATTGGGTCTCATTGCACCTTTGGTTTCAAGACAGAAGGCCTTCACTTGCGTCAGCTGGCGGTAAATCCACGTACCGCTCCAGGGGCTACACATTTCGCCGTGACTAACGCAGGTGTAGGCACTTGGAGTGAAGAGCGCGGGTTCTAGAATCAGGTTGATGCATTTAAAGGGGAGTTTGATGCATTCAATCCGCTCCTGCTCTGGAAGGCCCGGGAAGCATTTGTGACCTGCACGTTGCTGTATCCTAATGCGGAATCCTTGCAAAATGTATTAGCTGTGGTCCCTCGGCTCTCGTAGCGTCACTTTAACAAGACGTTAGTACCCAGAGCAGCAGCGCGCTTGAACGGTATAATAGCACAGTACAGCGCAATGCAATAACACACGCAGTGCTGTGAACTGGTAATGAAAGTTTGCCTTGTTTCTTCCTATTTGTTAGGAAATAGAGATGACCAGGTACAAGCTGGATGGATTACTTAAACATCAAGAAGTCACATTAGAGAAAAATAAGCACCAATAAAAGAAGATGTAAACCCCCAGTTTTCAATCCGGTTTTGAAGAACTGAACTGCTTTAGTCTTTCCAAACTGAAGGCGAATACATTTTTCGTTCTTTCTCTTGCTGTTAAGTCACAACATCAATTTTCCTTTCTGCCTTTAATCTTAACTCACAAGAACTTAAACAAAAAGGTTTTTTATGCACTGGGTAATTTCTTGCAAAAGAGTATTAGAGAAAATGTAATGAGATAGAGCAAACCCTATCAGCTTCCTCCGGCACACATCTTTCTTTTCCTGAGTTTTGTTCCCTTAAAGGAAATAGACTCATCCTGCTTAGAGACTTTTTATTCCTCCTGGGTGTACATGCCACAGAAAGGTAGTTAATGTGTAATCACAGACTAATTAAATATGTTCTTTTACATTTTGCATTTATGAATCATGCCTGAACTCCCAGGTCAACAGACATCTTTATCCAGTAGTGCTGTCGTATTTTCTGCATCCCTATCCTAGTCATATGCTTTAGATGCTCTATTTTATGTACTGTTAAGTACTATGCTATGCATTTCAGAGAGGCAACGGTGTTTATTGATCAGCGCGACTCCTCCAACAGAAGTGGAAAAAGAGGGACCAAAGACAGGACGCATCTTCCTTGGTTGGTACCTGGTGATCCTGCAGCCTAAGTGTCATCCTAAACGCCTTCAGAAAGACTTTGCTCAACAAGCAGAATCCCTTATTAAGTATTAAATCGGACGATGGTACACAGTAACCTACCTCAGCCTAATTCCCTCTTTTTTAAGCATGGTTTTGTTCTTCCTAATCACAAACACCTGGGTAAATTTTCTTTTACTCTGCCTAGAAGGTGTAAAGCCAGACCTTTAAATAAAGCACTATCTGGAAAACACAGGGCCTTGCAGCCTGCAAAAATGAAAATCCATTGACTTTCTGCCTAGATCACATGGATCACAAGCTTTTATAAAATGGTGCCCAGGATTTTTTGCCTTTTTTTGTTTGTTTGGTGGTTGGTTTTTGTCTGGGATTTGGGGGTTTATTGTTGGTTTGTTTTTACAGAAGGGACTTGCAGCTACGGAGCAGTAGGTGAAACACTTCCCACCCTGCCTCGGGTGCCAGTAGCATACCTGGGCTGCAAGGCAGTGCCCCGTGCTGTCACTAACCCACCTGCCGGGGCCTCGGTCCCGTGCTCCCCGGGGCTCCCCGTGCCCGCGCTGCACGCCGTGGCGCGCGGCGGCTGCACTGGCGGCCGAGCGGGGCCCGCCGCCCACCATGCCAATAGCCAGCCTTCGGGCAGGAGGATCCACTCGGCTGCTGAAAGTCCTCCGGGAGCAGAAAAAAACGGCATGGAAGACTTATTTCAAAATGTGAGTGCTTTATTCGCAAATACGCTTTGTAACCCATCGTGCATTTGAAAAAGAAGTTCTCTCAGTCTACGAGCGTCTTGCGTGAATCACTAAACCATCGCAACAATCTGGAATAATTGGCGGTTTCCCACTCGTAAAACCTATTGTACTTCGCTTGTGTCTGCTGGGTCTGAGAAGAGCTGGCTTTGTACAACATCCAGAATCGCAGGAAAACCTGCGGTTCCCGGCGCACAGCCATTTCCCTGTTCCCAGGAGCGGTCTGCCGCTAACCCCGTAAGAGTCTTTAATGATTCCGCTGGGTTGTCACTTTTGCCTTCTAACCGGGTGATCTTTGCAAGAGCCGAGACATTCTCCCTTCCCTTCCTAACGAAGCTACTTAGCGAGGTTAAACGCCTCCTTTTAACCTCAGCCCGTTCCCCTCCAAATCACCTGCAGCCTTTAAACCTCCGCCTGGCTGGGAGCAGCACCGGGTTAAAGCTACTGTCTAGCCCCGCTGCCGTCGAGCTTTCCGTTCCTGACTCCACCGAGACACCGTCCCCGACCGCAGCGCCCGCTCAAGCCCCGTGCTGCCCGCACCCCGGGGCGGCATCCCCAGCAAAACTCACGGCATCACTCAGAAAAGGAAAAAAAAGGCTTAAAAAGATCAAATTCGGTTTTGACGTGTCTGCCTCCCAGAACGGGGCAGAGACGCGGGGAAAGGCATTACCTCCTTCTATGAAGACACCAAAACCCACGCAGCTAATGACATAGGGATTAATCATCTTAACGGGCGTGGTTTAAAACACAGCAGTGATCTAGGACACAATTCCCGTCGGATTGCTGGCCCGGGTCCTTCAGACGGCGCAGGTGACCGGCCCCGCCGCCTCCCTGCCATCCCGCCTGTCCCTAATTCCTCGTGTCCCTGCGCCGACGCTTGGCCTCCGGCCCCGCCGGGCGCCCAGCCACCCTCCTGCAGGTCACGGGCACCGAGCCCCTGCCGCCGGCTGCGGCCCGAGCCCCCCGGCTGGTCACCCCCGCCCGGCGCGCTCAGCTTTCCCCTCCGGCCACCCGCCTGCGCTCCCCGCCAGCCCCGTCTCCATCCGCTGCCAGCTCGGCGATGCCGCAGCTTCGCCGTGCCGCTGCCCTTTCCCTTCCACCCGCGGTCATCGCCGCCGGCCGCCCATGGCCACCACGTGTGCGTCGGCAGCACCAAGAGCTCTGCGCTGGCAGCGGCTCCTTCCGAGCACGTTTTTCGCGAACCAGCCTGTCCGTGTAAACGCAAGACGTGTTGAACGTGTAAATACTTGACTCGTTACTGTTTTTTCTTGGGGCAGAGGGTTTTGGAAATGGTTCTCTTTCCTGGCCAGCCCAGCAAACCACAACAGAGCAATCGGTTCCTCACCTATGGCCTGCTGAGGTCCACGTAAATTACACACTAACACGTAAACACCCACCTTTGGGAGAAATTACTGCCCTGTGGAAGTCAACAGGAGCCTTGGTATTTTCAAAGCAAGCTTATATATTATTTGAAAACATCCTGTACCAAATACGGTGCTAAATTCTCTATTAAGTGGGATTATTTGGGTCTTCTCTAGATGAAGTCTCCTGCCTCAAAAAAAAAAGATTAGAAAGTGTTTTGTCTTTTCGTATCTTCCTTCTGCTATTTAAGCCCCCGATACTGGACAGAACGTTGTTAATTAAGATAGAGTTGCGGCTCGCTCAGCAGCGTGTCCGACGAGCGCTGCAGTAGCTCCAGCTTTATCCGAGGGTGCCGGCAGGCAGGTCTGCACGAGGGTCGGCTCCGACTCCGGAGCTCGTGTGGAATGAAGCGACACGAGGACAACCCGGAGCGTTTCTGGTCTGCGGTGCAGGTTCAGCTTCTGGAGGGGCCTATTTTCAGCACAATTTTCAGCACGAGCTTCAGGGCAGCATTTCCGCACGAAGCCGGTAGGACGCGGCGGCCGGTGCCGCACCCACCAGAATTGGGTAGTTGTGAGCTGGTGACGGACCCTTTGGCTGGAAACCACGTTACGGGGGTCTGCCGGCCCTTCAGCGGCGGGGTGAGGGCCGCCCAGGGCCAGTGCTTTCAAAGCTCGGCTTGGTCACCACTCTGCCCCGGCACCTCTCATTTCCCTGCCAAAATTAGATGAAAAATAGCCCCCGCAAGCCGTTTGTCACCAGGAGCCGTATCTCCCCATGAAACGTTGGTGGTGTGGGAAATCTCAACATTTCCGCTAAAAAAAGTATTCTCTTGCCCTGTTTTATTTACCAAAACTTTCTTCACTTTACCAATTATAGACTGAAAATCTAGCTTAAGGCCAGATCATGTCGTTTCTCCTGGTGGGGGCAGGTCTCGGACTACTCTGCCACTCAGATGAGGCCTAAATCACTTTACCTGCAGTAACGCTGCGAAGAGTTCTGCCGCGGGACGTCGCTAACCAAGAGTTACGCAGCAGCAAAGCGACGGTGAGAAAAGGAAGCACGGTGACAGAATCGGAAATTAAGTTTCATTTAGAGTTTGCGCTAAAAATGTAAAGTTTTCTGTGACTGGGCCATTTGGAATGAAATGAAACTCCAGCATTTTAGATAAAAAAATGAGGAGACTTTCAACTGGACGCAGCTGAGAGTTCAAAGAGTTAAGTCAGTTTTTAAAGCAGGTCTGCAAGGGCTCAGCTACGAGGGTGTAAATTGCTGGCAAAACAATTCGCTGCTGTTCAAGTGGAATTATAGAAGCAGATTTATGTGTGTATAATCAGATAATAGTGCCAAATGTAAGGTGCTCTCAGGCTATTTGTATACACAATGTGGATTTTTTTTTTCCCCTGCAAAGAGAAGTAGAAAAATACAAAAGACCTGTTGGTGCTACTGCTTGTACATGCTCTGTGAGGCTACACGGGAAGCTTTCTGGGGTTCGGCTGTTCTGTACAGTAATCGAACATTTCTAAACCCGCAAGGCAACGGAAGCAAAACTGGATTCAAATGTCCTTACTTAAATTTAACAGTCTAATACTTTTTTTTTTTTTTAACCAGAAAAGCTTTGACAATATATTGGTAGAGAGGGATTACTTCTGCCTTGAGCAGCAGTAACTTATGAATCAGACTTACATGGTTTATTCACTTATTTTCTCTGATTACATTTAAAAAAAGCATATTTGCCATGGCAACCTCTTCATTACATGTCAGGATACCAATTGAAATATAAAGAGCTTCTCTTCCAAAGGCCCTCTAAGGTCACTGCGGCACTAAAATCTTTCAGGGACAGAATGTACACAATTCACTGAGAGGGACTTTTTGATACATTTTAAAATCAATATGGTCTCTCGCTGCAGAAGTAATATACTAAAATTCTTCCTTTGGTAGAATTTTTTTCTTCCTTTTTTTTTTCCCCTCAAACGTGGTAGGAGAATATTTGTAAAGGCTCTCGCCTGGCTAAAATATAGATGAAACTGTATGTATTCCAAGGGTTTAAAGAGATATTAATTAGTGCTGGGAAAAATAAAAAAATAAAAAAGAATAAGTAATTTAAATTAGTACCTTAACAACCTTAATTTTTGGTGGGAATATTTGATAGAATCTAGGTATTTGATCTAGGTGTCAGATTTCTTTTTTCTTTACGGAGCTACGATAACTGAAATTCGTATTTGCCAAATCAGGACGTTGTCAGCAAACCGTCCGTGACTGGGGAGCCTGAACCTGGCTCGATCCACAACTACTTCTTTTCTATCTTCCCGGAGGCCTTTTCCGAGAAACGACGTCACGATGCCTCACGTGGGGCGCGGAGGCGTGCCCGCGGCGCGTGGCAGCAGAGCCGCCGCGGTTAGCGCCGGGAGCTCGCCTGCTGACGAGGCGCGGCGACGGCGGCCGGTTCGGAGGAACGGGCGTTGCGTTGCGCTCTGCGGATCAGGGCCCCGGCGGGCGCGGCGTTTTCAGGTGGAAAAGGTCTGCGTCAGAAACGACAGGTCGCTTGCGGCAGCTGTGCCGGAGGGTCGTTTGGGAAGTGACGGGGTGTCCCGGCCACGTGCCTTGTGATCAAGCAGCCCCTGCGCCGGGGCGTTCGGTCACCTCTGCGTTTGGTGGGGCAGCGGTACGGCTCCAGCCCGTCTCCTCGATGCTGCCGCTCTCCGTCGGCGCGGGCGCACACGGCGAGAGCTCTCCTCGCCGCGGGAGCATCAGCCGCTTCGTTCCTCGGCAGGTCTGGCCACAGAGGGTGTGTGTTAAGCCCACACACACTGAAGTGCAGCATCCACTGGGCTGTGAAGCGTTTTAGGTAGAAGCACGTAGAAACACCGAAACGGCAAGCGCGTTGTCGGCACAGTTTTGTCACTTCGCTTGACTGACTGCCTTGGCGGCCGAGCTGTTCAGGGAGCGTTGTGTATCCGTTCGGGAAGACAGTATCTTCCCGAAGAAGGAATATTAGCCGGGTGTCACACTTGCTGCTGTATCGTGACTCCCCCCGACACTCCTCTCGCTGGGCAGCGCTCGGGAAAGGCAGCTGGGCGGCTACGCAGCCCGTCTCTTTTCTCCTTGTGTGCCCAGCCCGCTTGGACAATCTGTTCTCCTCAGGTAAAAGCTAGCTCACGTCCGCGTCCAAACGGCACCTCGGCGAGTCGCGGCGACGTCCCGGCCACCGCAGAATACACCGAGAGCAAAGCGCACCCGCGCGGCACACCGGCTCCATGCCGAGCTCCGTCCGGGGCACGCCGAGGCTCCGGCCACCCCTGCCTTGCAGGAACAGAGACGTTCGGCCTGCGGTGGCCAACTCGGGCAAAGTTTCTGGCCACCGTTAATGTCATGAATGAGTTAATGACCGGCCTGAGCGACCGCGGGAGCAATCCTGGCAGCCTGGCACCCTGAATTTTCTAGGTCCCAGATTTTACAGTTTACAACAAAATGCAGGCTGGAAGCTTGCTCCACCTTCTCCCTGCCCTGCCTAGCGCAGGGCTTTTCCAGTCCTGCCCCTGGTTTTGGGTTACTGCCCCGGCCCGTTGACCATGAGAAGGAAACACAACAAAGTCTGAGGCAACAAATGCCTGAAGAACAAGCCTGGCTTTGTGTCATTTGCTTTGTCTTTGCAACAAATCACATTCTAAGTTTCCCAAGCCAAAAACTAAGAGAAAACAATCTACGACACTCAAGGAATTCCGCAAAAGTTAAAGCGCTTTGTAGATCAAGCGTGAACAAACGTGCGATGAAAGGCTAAACAAATTAAGAGAAAGATGGTTTTGCTCAGCGAGATTATGCATTTAATAAGAAACTTCTAAAGAAACTGCTCTTTTCATCTTTAAAAAAACCAAAAAAAAAAGCGAACCCTTGTGTCAGAGCGATCGTGCTCTGCTGCCGAAGAGGCAGACAGCTCCGCACAAAGTGGGAGAGCGCTCGGCGCACGGCGCCCGCCAGCCTCGCCCGCGGGAGGAGGTGAGGCAGGCGCACGCCATAGGATGCTTCAGATCTGAAAACGGTATTACCGGGTAACGAAAAGAGTAAACATAATTATGACAGGTCTCAGTGCGTAAGAAGTTTCAGGGATGGAAATGACAACGCCCAAGAGCATCGTGACAGCAATATGTTCACTGCGAGACGTTGCTCAGCCTGCCGGTGCTCAAGGTACAGGGCTTTCCCGGACAACGCTTGTCTGACGAACTTCAACAAACACCTTGCCTGGCTGTTACATTGGGCATTACATCTGTATTTGGGGTTTCAGGTGATATGTAACCTGAAACAAAGGAAAATTAACTCTTCCCCACGTAGGAGGTCAATCAACAGGAGCAATTAGCCTTCGGAAGAGCATGGGCACGGCCTTCGGCGACGCTGTTGAAGATACACCACCCCAGCTCTCGGGGGATGCTTGCGCAGCAGAGGATTGCCGCTCTGTTGATGGGCGGCTGTAAAGCGCGCGCCGTAAACTTTTGTTCTCGTGGGTGCATACACCATTGATAAAATAGAAAAATCAGAAACGCATCCGTAAGGGTTAAGCTGAAAAAATTTTTCACGGCTGCCAGACTGGTTTGTTTGAGGAGTCACCTGAAGGTGACCCAGGGCACCCAGAAAGCAGCTCGTGGCACCCCTCGGTTCCCGTTGGCACCGCCGCGGCTCGGACGGGCGGGCAGGCGTGCCCGCGCAGGGGAGCTGCCGTCCCAGCGCTCGCTGCCCGGCGTTCCGGGCTCTGCGAGACAGACGTGTGCCTGCGCGCCGGGGACGGCTCGGGAGCCGCAGGGCGGCAAGAAACGTAGAGAGCGAGCGCGTGCCGGCCTCCTGCGACACGCAGCAGGAAGACGAGGCCTCTGTGCGGCCGCAGGCGGGCAGCGTGGCTGGTGAAGGGTTCCTCGCAAGCTCTTAGAGACCTTGCTCTGTTTTTTACTATTTAAAGCGTTGCATGTTTCCTTTCATCACCCTGGTCTCCTTCCCCTGTTAAAGCTGAGTCTGTTTTGTATTTCTGTTTCTTTTGCACTTACAGGTTAGCTTGTAATTATGGAATTGCACTTATGGGAAGCAGGAAGCCGGACCAGAACATGTCTTTAGTATTTTTGTACACAAATTCCAGGAGAAAACATCTTTTAAATCCCAAGTATCTACAATTTGGTCTTCAGAAAACAAACGCAAGTGTTTTTAAATAACATCTGTCACTGGCCTTAGACTAACATTAACTCTAGTACACTGAAGAAAATATTTTAAAATGAAACCTGACTCCATGTTGCAAACTTACTTCTCAGTTCAGAGCCACTTTGATGTTTTTAAAAAAAAAAAAAACACAAAAAACAATGACAGAGCACACTCACTGATCCCGGCTTTGGTCCCCAGGACCGCACAATTACGTAGTTCAATTTTTCCTTGTTCCAATCCTACTCAAAAACCAGGGAGCAGGCAAGTACATAACAGAAACCTCGGCCGAGACCCTGGGGCTCCCCTCGCCCAGGAGCTGCACAGCAGCAGCCGCCGCTGCGAGGGGACGAGCTCCTGCGCTCCCCCGGAGAGGGTGCCCCGCAAGAACGACACCGGCGTTTGCCGGCGGCTCCCAAACACGCGACGGTCAGCGGTCGCATCGCTGCTCCTCAGCACTACTGCTGCGGGAAGAGGCGACTTTGAGGATGTTCTGCGATCAGCCCCGGCACGGACGAATACAAACTACACGGGTTTGATCTTTTTTTGCTTCTCTCTGGAGCTGCTGAGAACAGAGACCACTAACTGCGAACGGGCCGCTTCGCTCTCGCGCGGGTCCTCATACCGCACCGCGTGCTCTCCGCAGAGGAGTGCGCGGCGCCGCTGCCGAGATGTCGGCGCGGGGCAGTTGGTGCGTGCCGGACAGGTACAGCCCCGCATGGCCCGGGCCGCGGTCACCGTCCATCCCGGGCCGCGGTCACCGTCCGTCCTGGGCCAGGCCCAGTGCTTGGGGCTCGCAAGCGCGAGGGTGGGACGCCGCTCTCCTGCAGGGAGCTGCCAAAGGGCAAAATTCCCCGGGGATCGGCCCCGGGTGCCTCCGGAGTTGGCGCAAGTACAGAAGGCGATCGTGGGGGAAAGCTCGGACGCCAGCTTGTGCACGTCACCACCATCTCTTCAGCCCGTTCGTTGAGCCCTGGGCACCGTTCAGGCCGCGGGCCAGGCCTGGGCTCCTCGTCAGTCAGGAACATCTCTCCCTGAGTATGTGTTTGTACAAACGTCACGGCTCCAGACGACCCCGAGACGCTTTAACTCGGGCGCCCGACAGCCCAGCTGTAGGAGCACTTGTTTACTCCGAGGCACGCGGCGCTGCCGTAAGCCTTTACCGGACGCTGCTTTTCTCCGCGCGTCGTGGCGAGGAGCAGTTCACGGGCTGACGGCAGCAGCGCTGAAAGCCCGTGCTGGCGAGCCCCGGCTCCCTGCCGCCCTCGGGCCCCCGGCCCGGGCACTGCTGGGTACGACGCGGCTGTGCAGAGGGTGACGCGAGTTGTCCCTCTGACCTCCCCCAGGTCTGTTATCTAAACCAGCCCGTGAGTCTTTCCTATTCTAAAAACTAGCATTTGACGTGACATCCCCCTTGTGCGGCACCGCTGCGGTGCCAGAAGGCGGAGGGGCCCAGCCGTGCTCCCGCCCCGGTGCAGCTCCCCGGCACCGAGCTGTAGGGACGCGTCCAGCCTCTGCCGCGCGCGGTGGGGACGGCGCGCTGCAACACGGTCTTGACCGCTGAAAGCGTATTTTAACGTTTGTTTCTGCAATGATTAATCTCTGGCACATTAGGAAGTCACTAAACAGAACTGTGCTAGAGAAATAATTGCCTTCCCATCAAAATGAATACAGATGTATGATGAAGACGACATGGTATTTATATAATATTCTCGTACAGTATAAATAGAGTTGCTGTGTAGAGACAGAGCCTGTGAATCATTCGTTTGGTTTACGAGATTGAATAAGCTTTGTCTCTATCAGTATTATCAGCACTGAAGAAACAAAACTGGGACTGGGAGAAACTACTTATCACAGATTCATTTACCGGAATTATTCTTTTCAAGTTAGACATAAACCAAAACACGTTATTTCAAATCATGTCGGAAAATAAATGCCTTTAGATTACGCGTAACATAATAGGTGCTCCCAAACACTGATGTTCTGAGCCGTGTCTGACACTCCTTTGGAAGACTTTACCTGTGTTTGAAGCCAGTGTGACTCTGAATCAGGTGGAATTAGTCATTTAAACAAAATCATCCTTGCTGAAGTGTCCCACCACTGTTTTTCAGATAAGCTTGGCTCTAGGGTAATGCCACCTTAGAAGGTGCCACCTCTCAGGATGCAAACGCTGTACCAGCTGTGCAGCGGGCGTAGCTCATGCTGCCTAGAGCTGTAAGAAGCAGGCCGAAAAACAAAACAAAACAAAACAAAAAAACCAAAGGAAAAGCTGTGCACACGGGTCTAGAGTATTTGGGGTTTGGCTTTATAAATAACCACACTAAGATCTGAGTGCAACCACCCTCCCGTAGGGTTATCTTCCATAAACTCAGAGGTAAAAACCCACAGGGGGGTCAAAACTCTGAAACACGTTTTATTTATTCATTCAGCATGAAGGCATTAGCTGCAAATAGGGGAAGGCTCAAGCTCAGCCACCAGCGTGTTTGCCTCCAGTTCCCCGGCACCAAGACGCTGACGCCCCAAATATTTCCACAGGCGCAGTCCCCGTGGGATCAGGGAGCGTGCTTCCCGCACCTACAGCCAAGAGGACCAGCGGGAGAAATCCGAGCAGACTCCGTATGAAAATGAAACGCAACAGAAGGCGTGTTCTATAAACCTAACTCCACCAGGGTCACCCGAACGGCTTCCACCCAAGCGCAAACCACCGCCTGCTCGGTGGGAGAGGACCCCGGCGCGGGTCCTGGTCCCTGTCGGGGACCCTGCTCCCAGCACGGCTCTCTTGCCCTCAAGACCCTGTGGATGGCCCTGTGGTTTTGGGGAAAGATCTGAAGAAATTCCCTTGGATTTCAGCTCTGGCTTCGACCCCGGGCACTCCCCGGGCCGGCGGCCACCCTCCCTGCCGCCCCTGGGCTGCAGGAAGCTCCACTGATTTCTCTGTCCCGACATCGGTCTATCGAGCAGGACGTGATCCAAGCCCTAAACACCGAGTCCGGATGCAGGTGTCTGCTTGTAATCACCAGCTATTAAGCCGCTGGCTGTGGTCAGCCGGCGCGGCACTGCCAGGGCTTCGCGGCATCGGCTCCTACTGCAGCACCCTCTGCTTTTAGCGCCAAACAGCCGGGTTTGGCTGCTGCCCTGCACCTTCCTGCACAGCTGAGATGAAACCAGAGGTTACCAAATGGTCACGGACTTGTTGCAATAGCTTACTGGTAGCTTATGAAAAGATCAAGTGCATTAAAATGTTTAAATGGGAAACTTTCATCATAACAGGAAACCCGACTGCAAACCGAACCAGGAATTGCTCTAATTTAGACTCACTTGGGTGATTTTTTTTGTTTCCATTTCGACCATTTTTCCACTTTGGCTACCAAGTTTGAAAAACCTGCACAGCGATGCAGCTACCGTGGGGAGCCCCGGTCCCTCGCTGGGACCGCGCTCGGGGAGGGATGCAGTTTTTCCCAGTCATACCTAGCTCCTGCGGAGGGCTGCCCTGCAGCCGGAGTGATACGTAGTCCCCATCTGCTTTCGTGCTGGCAGGAAAATCCATTCCACTGAATTAACATTGACCAGGGTTATTTCACCGCTGACCTCGCTCCTGCTCCCCAGCAGGAAAGAAGCAGGGGTCAGGCTCCCAGACCCCCGCAGGGGTGCACTCAGGTACCTGCTTATTTCAGCTCTGCGCGGGCAAAGCCCTTGGCATACATTTAAATCCCAGGATATTCTTAAATTATTTCCTTAATTAGGGCTTGGAATTTTTTTGAAATTATTTCTGGCTGTCTGGGATAGTTATTCATTAAAAAAAAAAAAGAAAATCTTTAAATCTGCAGTGACTTATAGTACAATGTTATTGACTTAATATTGTTTTATATATTACCTGACTCCAGTGAGGCTGCGGAGGGAATTACAAGTCAGACCAGAACATATTTCTAGCTAAGACAAGCGTAAGAACTTTTAAAAATATATAATTCAATACTAAATGCATCATTTAAAAAGAACTGCAGTAATTAGCTGAGAGGGGAAAAGCTACAGAACAATAGCTGGAAAACTAATGCCACAGCTGGTATTGTTGGAAGGGCCTAAAGAAATCAATGCTTCTGTTCTGCAGGAGTACGAGTTAGTATTTTGAGGAACATTGAGAAATATTTAAGCAAACATCCACATAGGAACGGACTTACGTGCGGTTAAGGGTGCCCACGTGGTCACTAAGGCTACAGACTGTACTTACGCAGCGTCACAGAATTCCCTCCGGCGCCGCGCTCGCGGCTCGGCGTCGCAGCTCAGCCCGGAGCTGTGAAGGCGCCGTCTCCTCCCGCCCGCAGCGGCGGCTGCCGAAGGGGTTTCTCCCCGCAACGGGAACCAAGAGCACCCCGGCCCCGAGCCCGGGGGCTCTGCTCATAGCAAGTGACGAGCACGTCTTAAAAATCATCTTGACATCAGTTTCAACGATAAGGCAGTTAAGCACAAAAAATGAATCTGTTTTATTCCATCCACAATCAAGCCTAAACATACCGGGAGCAAAGTTACCAAAAGGGAAAACGCCAACAGACGTTATCAGTAGCTACCTGAACCTTCAGCTCTGCCCTCAGCATCTGCCCCGCAGCTCACGGGTCGGTCGGTCACGAGGGAAAAAGCCAGCAGGCACTTTTCTTGTCAGAGCCTCGCCACAGGAAAAAACAGGTCATCGCCGCCACCGAAACCGAGGCCTGACTCAGACGGCAGCATCTGATCTGCGAGGTGCTGCCCGCGAGCACGAGCCCCTGCTGCAGCCGCAGCCCCTGCGGCGGGACGGCCCCGCTGCCCTGCCTCGTACGCCGCCGCCGCAGCACCAGCGCTGCTTGAAACAATCGACGCAAGGGCAAGGTCGGAGAAGCCAAGATGCTCTTCTCCGCAGGTGTCATCTTTGCTACCAGAGTACTTCTTAAGAAGCCATTGGTACACCGTATGAATCACGAAATGAAGCATTCATTATATAAAAGAATGTGAAATTACCCTGTGGTGCAAAAATGACAATTAATAATGAGGGGGATTTTGTTTGGTTGGATTTTTTTGGTGTGTGGGATTTTTTTTTTTTTTTAAGTAGTTTAGGACTTCCCCTAAACTAATATTGACATCAATTAATGCGGATAGGAGTGATCTAACCACACAAGCCCTTTCCAACAGAAAAGCTTTGCAGTAGGAGCAGCGAGGTGTTCGGGCGTCCTGGCCACCCCAGGCTGTTTTTACTACCGCGTCTCCTCCGGGCGCCGGTAGCTTCTCACCGTTTCTTTCCCCGAGCATCAGTAACAGCCGAGCGAAGCTCAGACCCATCCCCATTTGCATCCTTGTCTCTCACCGTGTTCTGGCCAAGGCTGCTAGGAATCCTTTAACACGGATTTTACTTGTTCCTAAATTGAACTGTTTCCATTGCCTTACAACGCAAAAATGTCAGTTCTCGGAAGGAACTGCTTGCTAGAATTAGAGGGGACAGCTTTTTAATACTGAGTTTCAGAAGACAAGAACACAGTCTCTGAACACAGAGGGCTCTAAATGTGGATTCTTGGTTCAGAGTTTTAACTAAAAGTAGAATGTTTTCTTAATTCGTGAGAAGTTTTCTACTCAGTTAGTGAACGGGTTATTGCTTTTGTACAAGCAAGACTGGAAATTCAGTTTTTGAGGAATAAGTTGAAAGTACCTACTCGTGGCAAAAAGGGTTTTCACATAAGAGAAAAAGCATGACGTTTCTTTAAACATCAAGAAAATTGATGAAAAGTTATTGACTGGCCTCATTTCCAATGCTTTTAACTGGTCAAGGCGGAATAAGCACTCCATCATCCTAAATCTGTCGCATACGGTCTGCCATTTCCTCTTTCTCTCCAGGAGGCGCGAGCCACGGAGCAGAAGCGAGGACTCCCCAGGCCAAAGAGAGGAGGAGCGAGAGGACGAGCCGAGCGCTCGGGCAGCGCTGTTGTGCAACTGCCTCTCGCGCTGCGGCGCAGCAAGACGCGGCGAGCAACGTCAGCCTGGCCGGCCCTCAGGTTGCAAGAGCTTCCTCGACCTGGGGCAGCTGAAGGAAAGAATGTGAATTTGCTTCCAGGGGAAAAGCGAGTGATGCCAGGACCCGGGGGGACCGGCGGGACGAGGGTTTGCGTTTCAGGTGCCTGGTGCCATCCTGCCCACGCCGCAGCGGGTGCCTGCGGGAGGGTCCTGCCTCCTCGAGACCACCAAGGGCTTGGTCAAGCTGGTTACTACCCGGTGCTTGTTTCAGGATTTTCTGCCGTACCGCTGAAGCATTCCCCATTTGGTGCTCTAAAAGCAGTTTTACCAGATTGTGAAAATTATAGCCCAACTCAAGCAATTTGCAAATCCCTGCCCATCCTCTCAGGGCTCCTTTGCTTATTTGTAAGACCTGGGAGTTTTCTGGATGATCGTCCTTGGCACCAGCTCTGCAAAGAGCATCCAGCCTGTCCCGTACCAAACCTGCCGCTTGCATTTCTTCTGCCTGTTCTATCTGCTCGGAATAGAAAAAAAGAAGTATCAGAGTAGTGACCCAAGTAGTAGGAATGAACTTTATATAGCTGGGGAGACGCATCTCCTTTCAAACGATCTTACTTACACCTTCCAACGGTGAAATGAGTCAGCTTCTTTTTCTTTGAGGATTTTTATACATACGCATATAAATGCACGCACACATATACATAAAATTACCAGACATCGTTGTGTTCGTAGCTGACCCGTCCAGGTTTAAGGGATTGTCTTCACCCCCTCGGCCGAGCCTCGGTTTCTCTTTTCTAGGTGTGCTGGGCCAGATCGCAGCCGTATGGACCAGCTCACCGATCCCAAGCCAGCTCCGCCGCACGCCGCCATCTCTCTGCAGCCCTCCTGGGGGCCTTTCCCTCCGCGCTTTAGCCCTCGTACAGGGGCCGTCGGACAAGGCCACCGGGAGCCCGGCACACACCCCCCAATTGCGTGGGAGAGCCCTCCAGCCCTCATGCCGGGGTGCGCGCCGATTCCTCCTGGCAATTAGGTAACTGCTCTGCTTTACAGAGCACAAGCTGTTCTGGCAAGTAATTAAAAGAGAGTATCGTACAGCATTTCAAATGCCCGAGCGCTCCTGCAGATAAAGGGCTATACTGACTTACAAGCAGGCGTGGTCCCCGACAGAGGGGCTTTCCTTCCAGCGTTGCCCCTTCCCCACTCGGTGCTGCAAGAGTCGAGCGCGAGCATGCAATCCTGCCTGAGGATTTTACAATGAAATGATTTTCTGTTGGAACAAACCGAGCTTTCAAAAGGAAAAAAGTAAAAAATCCCCCCAAACCAGAGCTCCCCGTACGCAGCTGTTGAGGCACGAGTGGGTATCGACAAGTCCCGTGAAGCGCAGTGGGCGCAGAGAGGGGCTTCTGACACAGCCCCCCTTATCTCCCAGTTTACAGCCCTTGCCCGACATCGGGTGGCTCAGGGCTCAAGACCCTCTTCAGCATCGGGTGCTTGACTTCACGCCAAGCTTTGAGGTCAGCCCGTCTAGATACTTCTTCTTCTTCGTGCTTCCAAAGGATGGAGGGCAGGGGGATCAACTCGGCTGCAGAGGACAGACATTCCTGCTCATGTCCAGCAGAACTCGAGATTCCTGGGCTGTGGAGATGTGGCACAGACCTGTGATGCTCTGTTATGTGGGATGTGTGTGCACATCCATGAGTCACATTTTTAATCTTCTTTTTTTATAAACCTGGTTTGTGTTCAACATGCATTGAAAACAAATTTCAAAGTCTTAAAGTTTTCCAGAAAATTACATTCTTGTGTTCTAGCCAGCCTTACTCGATTCTAGCAAATACAGTATTTTGATAACATGGTTAGGGCTTAGCATGGTTTGATGAGTAATAAATTGGCCAAGAAATTAAACTTACTTTAAAAATCACCCTTTCCAAAGGGATACCCTTTGAAGAAACTCTTTATGTTCTCCTCAAACTTGAAGAAATTACTTGAATTTCTTATCACTTTTACAACTTTAGGACAAGCAGAGAGAAAGCTAGTCTTTTATGAAGGCAGAGGTGATCCCCTCGATGGAAGCGCATGCCAAAAAGCACGTTCGTTAACCTTTGCATGGGAGTGGAGGCTGTGCTACACCTCACCCAGGCTCCCCCATCTTCCTGTGTGCAACAAAAATTTAACTGAAGATACTTGGAATAATAATTAACTGACAGAAGTAGTTTGTGCTTTGCTCAGGACAGCAAAAATATTGGTGGCAGATACCAGGTACCATTACTGGTAAGCAAGGTGACTCCGTAAAGCCACGCTGTTAATGCCCCAGAGCTGGCTCGGCAAGGAGGAAAAAGTAAAATAGTGGGGAGGAAGCAACCTGGCCAGGAGGAAGATTCAGGCTAAGGGTTCCCAGTCGCAGAGCCAGAAAATACATCTTTAAGCAGTAAGAGAGGGTTACTGCGGAACATTTATTTGTCGTCTGCCGTGTGGGGAGAGGCGTCCTGCAAGCGATCACCTGCCTCGCACTGGGAGGGGGAAATACTTCCCCTGTCCCCCGCAGCGCATGCCAACACGCAAGGTGCTCCCGTGGGAGCTGGCAGACGCTGCAGAGGCAGGCGCTTGCCCGGAAGGCAAACTTAAAATTAACACAGAGAAAACCCCACACGATGTTCAGAAGGCCAGGTCAGCGGGAAGAACCCTACATAGCACCCTGATAACAACCTGCTCTGGAAACTGGAGTCAAAGCTGCTTCCAGCCTTAGTTATTTGGAATACAAGAGAAGTTATAAAAGTTACAAAAAGCTGTAAAATCTAATTGCTTTATGGTCCACAAAAATCAGTGATGCTCGGCTCCCGCTTCCTCACATTTGACTCTACATGGTTTGGGTGCAGACTTGGAAGGAGAACGGGATTAAGATGAGGAAGAGGCTTTACAGCCGAGCGTAGCGGACCCGGCGGCCGTGAATACTCCAGGCTCCCCCATGCCCGATCCTGCGGAGTCCGCACGCCCGCAAAGCTTGCGGGATCTCCAGGGACTCCACAGCACACGGCCCTGAGCATAGGCAGATGAATCTTCCTGGACGATGTACAGTACACAGGCTTGTGTCTGCCAAAGGGTGAGGTCATTTTGGAAGGAATTTTATTTATTCAGGAAATATTTCTGGAAATATTTACATGTCAAGATTACATGTTTAAATTCTTTGACAAAGCAAGCTCTGGGCCACATACAAAATTTCTAAAGAGCTTCACAAGTATTTCCTCAGGTTTTCCTATGCACAAAAGGCTTTAACTGTATCACCGTTCTCGTGCAGCTACAGATCCTTTCTCTAAAAGAAGTCCTGTGTTGAAGACTCCAGTTCTCAGCTGAGTAGGAAGCTGCAATTTCTTTTCAGTGCAAAGGCAAGGAAAGGGAGTTGCTTCATACACTCAGGCTCAGAACAACGTATGCAACCAGATCGTCTCTGTCAGTGCAGAGATGTAAATCCGGTGCAGTTTCTCCAGAGGAGAGGGCATCCAGACCCGCCAGGGTCCACACGTCCAAGCAGGGGAGCCCCGGGAAGCTCTCCTCTCTCCAGACACGGCTGATGTCTCGTGACTAACAAGCTCTTCCAAGTGTTTTAGATTTTGACTTACTGACAGAACCTAGGCAGTAGTGTGGGGCTTAAAAACGTGTCCTCTTTAAATATACATATTTTAAATAAAGTAGTTTGCAACTCTGCAAGGCTGTTACCCAGCACTGAGAGCAGGCACTTGAAGGAAACACTCCTGCTCTGGAAAAAGGCAGAATCGACCCCTCCGTGGTATTTTCTGTCCATGGGAGTAGCTTAATACTTTACTTGATCGCTCTAAGAGAGAAGAAAAATATGAGCAAAGGTATGAAATAGCTTCTGTATGAGAAATGACTAGACAATGACTTCAGGCAGCAAGAGAGACTGTTGGGTGGTGGATGGGGAGTATGACAGAAGCCTGTAAAATTGTAAGTGGGAAAGAGAAGACTAATAGGGAACAAGTTCATCACTATGTCTCACAGTCTGAGAGCCAGAGGCATCAAATGAAGTCATCACGTGGCAGTTCCCACACGAACAGGAGGACGTACACCTCTGCACACAACGCAGGCTGCGGAAGGCTGCCACAGACAATACCACAAGCTCACATTTGCTCAAAGGCTCTTAGGAAAATTTTTAGGAAAAAAAAAAAAGGAGAGTCCGCTGGAGTTACTAAGCCTAGAACCACCATCCCAGTTTAGGAGGACCCAAAGGTGCAAGTCAGCAAGCAGCACAGGAGGGAAGTGCCAGCTCCTCTCCACCCTGCTCTTCCCAGGCACCCACCTCTGCAGTGTCCTGCGGGGACATTCCCTTACTTGTGCTAAATAATAAGTAGTAAATTATTTTAAGCTAGGAAATGAAGATAGCATGACCTGACAATAGTGTGTGTTGGTTCTAATTTTCCAACATGCTGTGATGTCTACTCTACTCTTCCTCAATTGTTGCCAAACTTGTGAGGTTGATGCAAAATTTCCGGAATCACAGAGGAACTGTGGCACAGCACAGTCTTTTAACAGAGTCAGCAGCGTTATTCCCAGAGTTCGGTGTAATATTTCTAAAGTTATATCCAAACCTAAGTCTCTATACTCTGCCTGAAGGGAAGAAAATTAGGCTAATTGAATACCAGAACAGAAGATGACTGCACAGTAACAGTGAGATTATTCAAAGAGCTTAAGGCAACACCACTTTATCTGGTTAATCACTGTCATTGGCATGAGAAAAAAACACTCATGAACACTTCTCCAGGCTTGAAAGCTTTGAACTCAACCTCTATCTGTGGCTCAGCTTTGCCAAACACAAACTCACCTTGAGCAGACTCAAAAAAAACCATACACAAAGTATTCATGGAAACCCTTTTGTTAAAAAAGCCAACAAAACCAAACCAAACCACAAACGCACCACCAAAATAACTCCCATGTTTTATAACACCAGGATGGTTTTGCTTTGCCCAAGTATTCAAAGTGAGGAACCAAAACCCTTCCACCTGAGGACCTCAGTTCAGTGAGGATTTTCCACTTGAGCTACCTACTTGGAGACTGCAATAAGCATCACACAATTCCTCTCTGTGAGGCCCTTAAGAGTGGAAAAATAACCTCTGAAGTCTTTTGTTCACCTGCCTTGACCCCAGGTCTCACTCAGGACATATGCATACCTGCAGCCCCTTCCGGGACGTATAGACCACCAGCCCACAAGAGCACAAACAGCAGCTCTGCTTTGTGTTCCATTTGCCCTAAGCAGCAGCACGTACGTAGAAATTACCTGAAAGCGATTATCATCTCATGCACAAATACACTTTTTTCTTTTTACTGCCTCTTACCTGCTAGTTGGCTTCTATTCCAGGCCTTTGGCTTTCCATCTGGAGAGGCGCAGCTATCAGCACAGCATTTTGGCTGGCACTGGTAATACCTTCATTTCCTTCGTACCTTGCAAATCGGAAAGAGAGACATGTGGAAAATATACTAGTAAGGCATTTGGTCCCAGGAAATATTATTTTTGTGCCTTGGACAATTAAAACCCAAGTTTATTCTCAACACTCTCAGAGGCGCACAACCAAGAGAGGTTGTAACTAAGCAGTCTCAGGTTTACCGAAATAAAAAGACATTTAAGCCAGGCTCTCAGCAAAAAGAGAGGCTTTGCAGAACCACATGGGATATTGTCGCTCTTCCTTCAGCAGTCATTCAACCAGCATTTTATACCAGCTTCAGCAGCAAGAGGAGAGGGGCAGAGGGGTCCTGTCCACGTGGCCACCAGCACTCTCCTATGGCTTATCCTTGTTTAATCAAGCACTGGTTGGGTTTTGCAGAGCTGTGAGGCTTGGGGAGATGATTTCCCCCCACTAGCCTAGAACAAACCGAACATAGCGACCGTGTTGGTCACCCTGTAAAATGCCTGTTTGGATCCTTCAGAACTAGGGATGACCTTCTTAAATTGTCTTATAAAAATTTGAAGAAGCTTACACGAGGGATGTTTCTAGGATCTGAACTTTTTACTGTTAAGTACGCAAACATTTCACCTTGCTTTGCCTAACTAGTTGTTCACCTCCAGTTCATGTCCCTGCCTGTAAATTGTTCCTATATTTGAATCCTTCCCAGAGTGCTTGTCTTCAGCCTCCTCCCTCACCTTCAGCAGACAAACACTACCATCCTCCAAGCCACATCATCACACCCACAATCCTTCTTCACCCCCAGCCTAATGCTTAATTTATACCCGCTGACCTTTCCAGGCCTATGATTACTCCTTGATTACCTTCACTTCTGCCTTAACAGCTGTGTTCCCTTTGTGGAGACTGTTCACTTGCATTGCTCGTAGAGAGGAATTAGCATCTCCTCCTCAGGTGGAGCATCTGCACATACTTGCACTGGGGAAATTTTTTTCTTATAGGCAAAACATGTATTTATAATCAGAATTTACTTTTAATGTCCATCGGAACAACAAGGAGTGAAAGAAAGGAGGTCTCCATGAAGTGGCAGAGTGCCACTTTGAAACAGCCTGCCCTGATTTGGCTGTAGGATGCCTACATGTGTCACAAACAGTTCTCCACAGCTCCCTGAACTTATTCTAACTATTGCTCGGATGCTCATCAGCATTATTTATGGGATACATACGAAGATAAACACAACAATATATTCTTGAAAGAATATAATTCTGATGAGATTGGGGAGATGCTAAAATATAGGAGCCCTGGGATTAACAGCCTGAACTAATATTGCAATTGTCATCACATTAAGAGGATCTCGGGAGACTGGAATATTGATATAACTATGGTGTGAAATCAAAATCTTGTCATTTGTAAAGGGAAAAAAAAATATGTTCCTGGCATGCAGACAGCTAGTTATGCATGAGTGTAGCACATACAAACCACAATGTTAGAAAAGCCCCAAGAGATGCTGTAATTCTACAAATATAACTATTCAGTATATTCAAATGAAAAAAAAATCTTTACCACACTCCTCAATCGGTTATTTACATAATTTTAGGGGCCTGTTATTCTATCTATTTTTCCTTTGATATTCCTTATTTCCTATCATCACGCATTTGTGGTAATCGAGCCGCATGATAGACCTTAATATAAGCTAAAAAACATTGCCTGCTGGACTAGGAGGGACAGTAAACAGCAGTCGTTTGCTACCACAAACAGCTTCATTATAATTATCCTTTAGTGAAGAGCCGAATTGTGAATGTTTTCCTCTCCTTTAAAAAAGAACCATTGAGTTTTGCCTGCACAATCAATTCCTCAGACAGTCCACTAAGCAACATTAGCAAAGCTACTTTGCCCAAAAACTCATTTTAACACCATTTCACCAGCTCATGCTTTCTTGAGAAAAGAACCAACCAGGGAAACGAGCTGCTTGTTGTTCTCTGGTGATCGTGAATGCAGGCAGCTGCCCGCGTGTTCATCGACCGCCGGAAAACAAGGGCCAAGCGACCGACCCTCCCGAGGTTCATGCCTGTTGTTGGGATGCTTTATGCCCATAGATCAGGAAGGTATCAGCCAGGTTGTCGCATCCTGGGTATCCATACAAGTAACGGAGCGTGCACGCCCCGACCACCTGCGATGCCCAGCGCAGGGGACTGTGACGCTGGTCCCCTGGGTAGTCAGCGGCCAAAGACGTGTGTGCCTGCTGGCCGCACGCAGGTGGGCTTCAGGTCTGACGCTCTCGCTGTGGCACCTTCTCTCTGCGTACGCGTTGCACACACACAGTGACTCTGTGAACTCGGATGAACTACGCTTCCAGATAGGCACTTGGGGTACTTAAAGTTAGTTTTCATGCCACATCCAGTCCAATCTAAATAAAAAATGCACCTCTCTGTCTGGCATCTCACTCCACAGTTGTCTCCTGTAAAGGCACCTTGACCCAGGAGTCGGAGTAAAGGTGGTGGTTAGAAACACCTGTGTCAGTGGTCCCTTCCTTTGGCTCTCCTAAGAGTTGTCAGGTTTATTCAGTGAATAAAACACCAAAACAGACCTTCTATTGAGCAGGAAAATATTTGGTCTCTGCCTAGATGAGATCATGGTTTGTGATAACAATTGCATTCTTTTTATTCGCATCTGAAAACAAAATCTGGATTGTAGCCACCAGTGTAAACAGTGCTTGCTGCTGCCCGGAGAGCCCGAGGGCATCCTCCAGGGCTGCCACCACCGCCACCGCACGGCTGCCGCCCGTGCCGGTGCTGATGTGCTGGTCACTGAGAAGACGTGCCAATGCTGGCATAACATGTGGTCCAGGTATAAGGAGAACGTACCCTTGCAGAGCTGTATTTAGGAACCGTTTCTTGGGATCACAACTTCACCACCCCCATTTTCTCTTGTTTCGTGACACCAGGACACAAGACGGAGCTACGAGGTGGATTTTTGCTTTAGCTAACTAGGTTTCTCTTGCCTGTAGAAGGCAGAAGGCTAACTGTCTTTTAAATGTCGTTACAAGGGAGGCAGGGAAATGCGATGCCTTGGATACTCCTGGAAATGCCCCTTCTGAATAACTGTCTGAGAATACAAGTGATTTGAAGAGAGATGCAAAATGGGACCTGTCTCCTTTACATTTTTCCAGTCTTAATTGCAGTACAGATGTGAAATCTGGATACTTATCTTAGAAAACGTACACCTATAATGAATAGAGCTAAGGAGTAAGGGAAGAAAGTAAAGTAAGTGCTCATTTCTTCATGACTTGAAGGTATTTAACCTGCTAATATTTAATGCAACCTAAAGCCTAATTATTCTGGTTGCCAACATCCTGAGTGAAATTAGTATTATATTAGCTATTCTATTTGTATTGTCTGATCTTGGAAAGGAAAACTGCTTTTGGAACTCTTTGATTTTTCCTTAAAGGAAGGCCCAGTGGGGCTGGGAAATGCCAAGGTCTATGGATGGAACAGAGAAGTATTCCAGCTATTCTAGAGCTCTCTCTTAGAAACACATCACTGTAAGTGGAAATGCAAATACCGTATGCTCTTTCTGAGGTTGTAATTAACATATTTGGGAAAGGAACCAATGTAAATTTTTTTTCATAACAGTGAACCTTTATATAAGGTTGGACCATTTAAAAGCATGCCCATGATGTAAAGGCAGAGAGGGAAGTGTCCGGCCATATTTTCGAATAGTCAAGGTTGGGTTGATTTTCATAAAACTCTTCAGTAATGGTTTCTAATTCTGATACTCAACGTAAGGGCACAGGCGCTCGGGTCTTCTCAATGGCTAATAAAGCATCTTTAAAATTCAGATGTGAGTTATGCTCTGCACCCTTGGGGGTCGGTCACCTTACCCATGCCCAGGCCTGAAGACGCTGGACAGGTTGGTAAAAGTTTTAGTGAAGCTAGTATTTCAAATAGCTCTAGGCATTCAGCGCTGCTACCCAGCTCCCAGCACACAGCGTCCATCCTGCTGAACGGGGATCTTGTCAGCACGTCCCCCGGGACTCGTCGCCCATCAGCTCCTGGGAGAGCACCAGTTACCCTCCTGGAGCCCCCTCTCTCCTTTAGCTTCTTTTTACACGGAATCAGGTGTTGGAGGTTGTTCCAACCTTTTCCACAGGTTGGAAAAGACCTTTAAGATCATCAAGTCCAACCACCAAACGGCATCCAGCGCATGTGCGCCGAGGCGGCTCCACGCTGGGCACTGGAGCAGGGCAGGTGGGGCAGGTGGGAGATGTGGGACACACGGGGCACGGACACCAGCAGCCGTCGGGGTGGGAGAGACCACCCTGAAACGGAAATCAAAGGAGCAGAGGATGCTTGGTGGTACCCTTCATGTTGAAATATGTTATTAATATTAATAGAGTTATAATTTGAGGAAATGTGTTTTTTGTAAGAAGGGTTAAACGTACCCTGATTCCACTGGCTCGTTGCAACACGGCCAGGTTTCAAATCCTCGCCTTTGCAGGCAAAGGACGGCTCTCGCACCTCCGTCCCTGCAGGGGCAGACGGCAAAGGCTGAGGCGAGAGGCAGGCTGAGCCAGCAGACACTCCTCTGGTGCGGCGCCTGTATGGCTGCACGCAGCCATAGCTCCCCAAAACGCTGGCATATACTTCCCAGGAGAGGAGAAATTAGTGTTTGTTAAAAATTTCATGCATCAAAAGGAGATGATGAATTTTCTTCCAACTAATTAATGAAATGAGATGATTTTCCACCTACTGATCTGGAGTCCAGCAAGATCAGCAAAAAGACTCGTATTGACTTCGGAGGATTTTGCACTGGTGTCGTCCTATGGTTCGCTTCGGCAGAGTGGTACATTTGTATTGGGAAAGGGAGGTTGCAGGATTTGCTAGGAACAAGATCATTTTTCAGAAAGAAGGATGATTACATTTTCTCTGCTGCTAAGGCAACTGAGAGAGAGCATTGTTGTTTTGTTTTTAATTAAAGTTTTTAGCATTCATCTCAACCACCATATTGACTTTTTAATATATGAATAAATATTAAAAAGCACATATATTTTATACTCCATGCTCTGCATTTACTCACTGCAACTTACAGGATTCTTTCCAGTGAGCCGAGTTATACGTTTTCAGCAGCATCCTGACACATCTTTAAAAAAAAAAAAAAAAAGTAGGGCAGAAAAACCACCACGTTAACCCACTGTGTCCCAAAATGAGTGTGTGCTCCGTTCAGAGCTGACTTCGTCATTAATGGGTTTCGTACCTATTTATAACGAGGAGGCTACAGCATTTCTGAAACACCCTGTAAACAGTAATCCTCCGCATATTCTCATAACGCAGCCAAGTATCGTTCTCCCACTTTCAAAATAAGGGGATCGATTCCCAGACATACGCATCAGCGCACGGATACCACAGTGATGGGCTCCGAGTCAAAACCTCGGCCGCTGGCAGAGCTCAGAGCGGAGCTCAGGGATCCCAAGCGCCGCGGGCTGGAGGCACTTCACAGAAAAAAGAGGTTTCTGTCAGAAAATGCCACTTGATCAAAACCAAAACAGTCTGCAGAAACACGCCGGTCCTGAGGCACTCCCCACGAGCTGGTCAGCATCCTGCCCGCGGTCCTGCCCGTTCCCCGGAGCCCCCGGGAGCGGGGTCCACCCGGCCCCCCCAGAGCCTGTCTGGAAGTTGAGGCACACCCAGGCACCCGACGTGGATGTTGAGGTGAACCCAGGCACCCGGCGTGGGTGTTGAGGCGCACCCAGGCACCCGACGCCATTCCATCCTCAGCCTGCGGGCCCTGCGTATTTTCGGAGCCGACCCCTTCTGCCGTTGCGTAGTTGGGTGCGGATGAACAGACACCGCAACACGTTCCGTTTCCTAAGAAACGGGTTTTCTCCGCAAACCGCCCACGTGGCGCCGGGCGAGGGCCGGGCGAGGCCGCTCTCGGCCCTGCTGCCCGCCGCCGCGCCACAGGAGCGCGGGGAAGGCGGGTGATCCCCCTCCGCCGTGCCGTCCCGCGCGGCCGCCTCGCGGCGCCGGGGCTGCGCCGTGCGCTCCCAGAGGCGCGGAGAGGACGGGGTGGTGCGTGACGGGAGGGGCTTGCGCTCACACCGTGGTAAGCCGCCGAATGCAAAGCTGGGTGGTCTTCGTGCTGAAAGGTGAACCAGACCCGCAACGCCTGCGTGCGTTGTGCCGAGCGAGCCGCTGTGGCTCTTTCCCCTTTAACTGTGTCGCACGCTAAATTAAACTTCAGTCCCCTCCCTGCACACACACAAACAAATAAATAAACGTAGTGAATCGAGTCAACCGTAATTCCAGTTAGTCCCGGCTGCTATTTCACCGTCTGTCCAGGCCCCGTCTGCGGCGCTCAGAAACAGGTTGCGCATGGCCTCCTGCGAGGAGACGTTAAATAATTGCTTCAATCTGAATGGAGAGTAACTAATTTTGTTCATGTATTATTCAGAATGACAGGGACATTACTGTAATAATTCCTGGCTTCTCCAATATTCTCAAGAATGGTGGAGAAGAAAATGCATTTGCAGCCAGACGAAGCGGTATGAACCGTGGCTCCGCACTGAACCTCTGCCTGCCTCCCTATTTATTTTTAACAACATTTCCAAATCACACTTTAATGATACTACTTTTCACAGCTAAGATTCATTTTGACTGGACATATAAGGAGAGCTCTTCTTGAGCCAATGTGACCTGCTAGTGATTTAGCAAAAATAGATGATGTCAGTGGAAGTAAATGACTCTCTCGTATTTCTTCTTTCACTGTTTTTCTCCTAAAGAAAGAGCGAATGACTTTGGTAAATCAGTTAGCAATAAAATTAGTAAGTGACTCTAAGGAAATCTGTTTGGAGAGGGCACTGTCAGATGCTAATAAGCAAATTTATTTGTTAGCTTTTTATGCCATGCACATTGTAGCCTAACTTAAAAAAAAATTGCATTACAATTTAATGAACTGGCAATGAGATTTAAAAAAAAAGGTGTTGTAAATTATGATTATTTAATAAAGAGGAGAAAGAATAAAAGCAGGGATAAGAATAAAAGGAAAATCAAAAGAGGGACAAGACAGGAAAGATTATAGTGGGTGGGCTTAGACACACAGCTGTATGTCAGCTTTTTAATGGAAAGAACAATGATAAAAATCTTAAATAAGTTTCTTTGTATAAGCTTCAAAAGTTGTACTGGTTTGAAACCTTTAGGTCACTGACCAAATATTGGGTTTTTTTCCTTCCCCCCCCCCCCCGGTATAAATCAACAGGGACGAGGCGCAAAGAATGAAAAGTAAGAAAGACTGAAATTACAGGTTTGATTACAAAAGGTAATGTTAAAAGAGTCACACAGAACCACAGAAGTCTATCTGTGATGAGGAATTCCAGCTAAAATGGCGGCACGCCCATGTAGCCATGCGTGCGCACCCCAAATCACAGCGCCGCAGGCAGAGCGGTGCCGTGGCTTTTTCCTGGCTCGGTCTCGGTAGCCAAGCGATTGGGTCGAAACCGGCTCTGGCAGCGGAGATGATCCAGGTTTTAGATCCAAGGTCCAGAATTTGAGCGGTTGTGTTTGACACTCGGGGAGAGCCAACAAAGGGATAACTAGCAAAGTTGGACCCCAAGGCTGCGCAGGGGTTCCGGCCATGTCCCGTGCGCTGCTTAGCGAAAGGCAGAGCTGGAATCGTTCTTCGCTACTTGGTCGTCAACGTTGACGTGAAAAACCGAGGGCGTTTCAGGCCCGGCTGCGCTCCCTGGCTGCCGGTTCCCAGCTCGAGAAGTGGAGTACGTGCAGATAGAGCACGCTGGAGCTGATGACAAAGAGCCAAACAGAAGGAGTTTCCAGCTAATCGATTTGAATATTTACTAATTAGTTGGTACAGAGGGACCTTGAAATCAGTCAGCACATGGCGGGTCAAAACTAACCAACAGAAAACAGATAAACAGCTGAGCAAAACCAGAAAGATGAAGTCCATTCCCTAAATATCAGTGTTATGCAAAAGTTTATACTGCATCAGAAATAAGCTGAAAACCAACACGCTTCTTTTTTTAAAAGGCGCGGGTAGGAGGGCTGGCAGATGCATGCCAGGGCCTGCACACATGCAGTGTCAGGTGCTGGTTTCCAGCAGTTCTCAGTGACTAATTACAGCCTTTGCAATTACCACAGTACTGTTATGATTCTTTAAAACAATCACATTTTTTTCACTGAATGCTGAAAACTTATTTATCACATTGCTTGCAATAGCGAAACAATAAGGAGACTGAGGGTGACCCACTTTTTCCCCCTAAGCAGTCAGATGGTCCTTCAACAGAAAGAAGTCAAGAAACTCTGCTATAAGAAAACCCATGGTTTATAAAACCTCATTCCCATTGACAGAGCTTGCTCCCACCAGCTCAGTATTAGCTCAGTGCTAAAAATTCACCAGGAGCTCCCTAGGGAGAATGTGCAAGCTGCAGGATGGCTGACTCTGCAGGATGAGACGGTGTCTTATGGACAGACCACCCAGCTGTGAAAAACTTTCTGCAAGTTCTTTTCTGATGCATTTCTCAGTCACAAGTATTTTACTTACTAAATTTTACAATTTAAGGGCTGAAGTAATATGTTAAAACTGAAAGAAATTTATGTATCATATGAGTCTTGGAGTCTACCATGAAATTCATGACAAAATCTGACACGTTGGCCATCCTGAGTCTAAAAGTGGGTATCAAGTTAGAAAGCAGAGGTGCACCTTGCTGACAGACCATTTTCCAGCTGGATGTATTGTCACTCTTTTCATCCACATTCCCAGTACAAAGTACTCCTCTCAATGCTGCCTTCTACTGTGGTGCAGATCCAGTTTCTGCAATTTTCTTGTTGAATGTCTTATGGGATACCATAGCAAATGAAACCATTTGTCAACTCACCTTCCCCTATTTAGGCAATTTCTATCCCCTTAATTTTTGAAAATAACCAACAATTTTAAGAGTTTCTGTGTTGGAGTACTTAGTACTGGGTCTCACAGATCACTCTGTGAGATGCAGGAGCACTGGCCCGAATTTATTCTGGGGTCTTGCAAGCATTGGCTTAGCTGGGGCCCCCCTGAAGCCCTGACTCACCCACCACCCTGCTCCTGCCCCAGCCCCTCAACTCCTGCGCCAGCACTTGGCACGAGCAGCGCACGTGAGCCTGCCCGGCCCGGCCCAGCCCAGCCCAGCCCAGCCCAGCCCAGCCCAGCCCTGCATGCCTGCTCACTGCCAAACCCTCATGCCCGTCCCACCATTGCCTGCCATCCCGCAGATCCCCAGGCAGCCTCCCGTCACTCCCAAGGCATCCGTTGTCGACCCAAACACCAGCCCAGCCCTCTGCCGCCTCTAATGTGCCCCGAGGGCTCACTCAGGGCTGACCACGAGCCCCCGGAGCAGCCAACGCCCACCCGGGGCTAGCTGCTGCCAAAACGTGACCATAGCATCGAGCTCAAATGACATTTTTCGGCAGTTTCTACCTCCGCGAGCCAATCCATACTGTCTGTAATCTGGGATGACTGCTCCGTTCCAAATCTAACCCTTACGTAAGTGAGTATATACCAGTTGGCTCCAACCTCAAACGCAAGCCCGCGTTGGGTAAGGACTCAGCTATGCGGGACAGTCTGTAAACCCTCCGAGTACAATAGGCAGTTTTGCTGTAGCACTTGCTGAAAAACAGCCAGAAATTCTTCACAAATGTCTGTGCAATTCTTCGCATGTTCCCTGGCCTTGCGTGAACCTCTGAAGCGTCCGCAGGGGAAGGAGCCTCCCAGCACACGAGGTAGCCCTGCAGATGGGGTGTGGGCTCGCCGCTGCCGTGCCCGGGCACAGGGGTGCCCTTCGTCCGCCCCACAGCGGCCGGCCCTGCTGCGGCATTCGGCTTGGGCTGAGCGCTGCAGGGAGCGGGGCAGGGGTGGGAAGAGGAATGAGGTTTTCCCCCCACCTAAAACACAACAGGAGTTTCTTTTCTCGTGGTCGCCATCAACAGGGCTGCATAAATTGTCCCTGGGCTGGTTAAATGCCCATGGCAGTGCGCAAGTGCACATCACGGTACGGCGCTGGGCTGTCACCCCTTCCGTGATTACGCCCTTCAGCCCTCCATTTGCTGGCTTTGGGAATGTTATGTTTTGATCCAGGTACTATCGCTGCTCATCTCGCCTTGTTTCCACTCTCAGCTGCTGAGAACATTCTTACAGATTTGTCAGGTAAGGTTTTATTCCTTTAAAAAATAAATCAGAAAAACCATCTGGAGTATTTTTTTTAAAACCAACTCAAACTCCTCCAGCTGTTGTGTGACCTCATCCTTTATTAATTTCTGTAGACTCGTATTTACCATTGAGATCAAGCCTACAAGTGTATAATTTCCTGATTTCTTTCCAGCTACTTTATTAAAGATAGGGGTTAGAGATTCGCTCCCCCTGAGTCCCCTGATAACCCTCCTTCTCTCGCAGGAGTTGTTAAGGAGTAGATGATGCATCGCAGGTTCCTTTATAGCAACAATAATTGTTCTGCTTCAGAAGCAACTGTGGCTTATATACTACAGTTTTTCTGAAATTGTTTTCCTTCTTTCCCTTATTGCTAAGGAAGATATTGGCACCAAAACGTGATTTGAGAGCTCATGTTCTCTTATTTTCTACCTGAAGCCAGTGCAGATGCTACGTTTGCAATGCCGCTGCTGACATCTGTGTAACCCAATCCAGCCTTATAAACAGGAAGCAGAAGTGACAGCAGCAATTTCAATCGGTGCTTTTCTTCTGCTGAAGCCATTATTTCAGACAGGATATATAAATCACACCGTCTCCGAAGTGTCCAGTTCCAGGTCTGTGGCAATCCTCAGCTACATGGATGTGCCCCAGCCCTTTGCCTCGCTGACAGCCCGGCTGCTTTCCCCGAGGCGTCTGGAGCTGGCAGTTCTCTGGTTTGGGGGAGGAGAAGGGACACCGATAGTCATTACAGAAGAGCAGAAGATTATTTTTGTGTCTGTCGGCTCGGGCCGTCTCTTTCTGCAGAACCAGCTGGTCATAAACACTTCCAGTGCGGGTACGGGTTCAGGACCCACGTCCCAAACGGGGTTCCCTGCCCCAGGTGTCTCACTGCAGGCTCTGGATGTGCCCCGCCGGGCCAGCAGCCAGGGCGTCCTTCAGGGAGGCTCGTGCATGCGGCGCTTACTCGGTTTAATTACGGCCACCGATCCCCCATCTTTGAGCTCATAGCTGGCATTTTCCGCAGCAGATGTCAGACCTCGGCACTCAAAAGCCTTGGGCAAAGGAGGCTCTCCACTCACTTCACGAGCCTGTGCCACAGCCAGCGTCGCCCTCTGAAGCAAAAATGAAATGTGAGGGTGATCTCAGTTCCCCTCTTCGCTGCCACAGCCCCGCCGGCACCGCTGGCAGTTCAGGGACGCCGTGGCTGACGGCGTGCGCTAGCTCGGAGGCAGGGGCCGCTTCCCTCACCGCAGCGGGAAGCCGATAGCTAAAAAATGCAGAGATGGACAGGAGTGAAGAAAAAACCGCGTGTGAAATACGTAGAAGCTGAGTCGGGGTGAGAAATCTTACTGTTTGTGGTATTTGGGATTTACAGTCCACTCGTGATCAAATGTCTTATCTCAATTTATAATTCCCCATCTTTTCCGCATTAGTGGCAGGAGACCGCTCCGTAGCCCAGGGCAGATCTGAAAACGGCAGTGTAATGACATGATGTGTCAGTAGTGTAATTTATATTTATTAAATTTTGCTTTGTATAAATACAATTTATATTCACACGGGTCCTCAAATAACTGCACAAATGGTAATACACCAGAAACATTAACATTTTATTACTTCGGGCTGGCAGAGGAAGGAGAGGAAAAGCTGCCTCGTCCGGGAAAGCCACACAACAGTCCCGGACGAGAGGTGGCTGAAACCACCGTGAAAGCAGGCTGGAGGGCTGATAGCGCAGGGCGGGCAGAGGGCGGGGAAGGTGCTGTTAGTGAGAGTGGGCGTTGGGAAACGGTGTTGTTTTCATTACATTTCAACACCTGGAGATTTGAGGGGATTTTTTTTTTTTTTTTTGCTTCCATTTTCCCAGTGCATCACTAAGAGTTTAAGGAAGAGGACATCTTCCTCGTCCGCCGAAAAGGCAGGGGAGTCCAGCCTCCATCCGCCACCGGGAGCCGCAGAGCCCGAGCGAGGCTGCGGGAAAGCGTCACTTACCCCAGACCGCCTGACGTGAGAGGGGCGTCACGACGGCCTCGCCGCCGCCCAGCTCCCGGCAGCGGCGTCTGAGCCCGCTCCCACCCAGGACAAGGGGCCTCGCTGCAGGTCCCCGCTCAGCCTCCCTCAGGGAGAGGGAGATAATGGGCAGCATTTGTTCGAGCTTTATTGGAAACACAGGGATTGCATTTAACATATCAATGGGCATAAAATAAATGGGTGATTTATAAATATTTGCATCTGGTAATTGTCTTTAGGAAAGATCAGCTGGGTTAAATCGCACTGGGGCCATTTTTCTGTGAGGAACAGCAGAACTATTAACAAGTTTCATTTCCACCACTCAAGCAGCTAATGTGCAGTCTCTTAGTCTGATCACACTTCTGCTTCAAAATGGCACTTCACGAGGGAGCACCTCTAATCGGACATGTTCTTTCAGCATTTTGTATGGGAAATGGCTTGCCAGGCTGGCGGAAGTTTGCTGGGATGATTGTTGCTGCTGTGAGATGGTACTCCCGAGTGATAGGAAGCAAAGGATATGGCTCTTCGCGGGGAAGAGAAAGCAAACTGCTGGAGATTAATGTGGACTCGGCTGCTAATCCGCAAACTCATTCTGGGAACAGTGAAGGCAGCTGAACGGGTCTGGGTCAAACCTTTAAAGGTCTTAACGCTTTTCAACAGATTGATATTACATGGTAAAGCTACATCCAATGGTGGCTTGTGTTTAAGGGTTAATTCTGAGTTTAATGAATCAATTCCAAGCGGTTACTGAGACCAGTTGAAGGTGGGGACTACTGAAAGCAACACACCATTACATTGCATTTCTCCTGGCTGTGAAGATAGGAGCCTCTGAGACTGTCTCGAAGACATAAAGATAGTGACTTATGGGCATGATCAAATATTTAAATCTTCTTCCGTAGCTCTCCTCTTTCTGCTCGGAGGTACTTTTTCAACATTTCAGCTACGTTGTAGAGGGCTGCAGATGAAGGAGGGAAGCAAAGGACTGGGAAAAAGGTGAGGGCAATGGAACCCTGCCGGTGACATTAACCTTATGAACCATTTTTGTGTTTAGATTCCAAAGTCAGAGAGCTCCAACCCAAACCCAAACTCCTGGCCTCGGGAGAGCTTGGGTGCAAATGCTGCGGCCTGGGCACTATATCATTTCAAAACTCCTTTTTTCGATAGAATTAATAACCCTCAGAGTATTTCCAGTTCTGAGTGGTAGATATTGCAGTGCACGCTCTGCATTGACCCACAGCTGCATCACCGGGTAAGAAACTTTGAAGGACTGGAATGGTTGGAAGAAAAAGCTGTCATGCTAAAAGATCTTCCCAATTATCGACACTATAACCAGCGCTTCTGGAAAGGGGCTGTAAGTAACACAGTATTTGCCAACGTGATAATAATATAAGAGCAAAACCTCTTCAGTCAGAGAATGAACAAAATCTGTTTCTTTTCAATAAGCATTAGGAAAAACCCAGATGCTTATCCTAAGAAATGCTAACTCCCATCCCTCCTCCCGCGTGCTGAGGATCACCATTTTTAGCACCTTCATATATTATGGGCATATTTAATTGATCCAGAACTTCACAGCTGAGGGATAAAGTCTGGTCCCAGTGAAGCCAGTTGTCTTCTGGTCTCATCTCCAGCACAGACAGGACTTCACGCTAATACTCTGCTGTAACTCTGCAAATCTTTGGCTCGGGCAGAAAAGTCTGGTGTTGATATGACTGTGGAAACACATTGTGGGGTAGGGGATGAAATACCAAGGGAAGATTGGAAGATTTTAATAATGCCTATTTTTATATCTACTAGAGGCCAACCATCTGAGCTAATAGAATATAATTGGAAGACTAGATTTAGTCATTTTCTCTATTATTAGGTCTTGATGTACTTCTGTCAACTCCAAAATACTCATTACATGTAATTAGGAAGAAGATTAGAGTGCCGTTAAGATGCAGAATAATGATGCATCTCAACAAGGGCCAATGGAAAAAACAACCCGCTTAGGAAAATGTCTCAAAAGTGCTGAGCAGAAGAGGGCATTAAAAAAAATGATAAAGATGAGAGCTGGTGCTAAATAATGAAGATAAGACTTTGAAGTGGGAAAGAGTTGATATGCAGAATCAAAGCATTTGATGACTATACCTCCCTGTAAAATGAATCCCTTGTGTTTTTTATATGGCTGAGGTAACATTAATAAGATAATTCCCTAAGAACCACCCTCTGTGTCTTTTTCATAAACTCCCACCCCAAACAGCATAATTAATATCACAGTTGCATAGAAGAATAATAAGAAAAAAATCCATCCTTTGGGAGATAGGTGGTAATTTCTATCTGATAGAAATTGTGATTCGACACGGCACATAAAATGTTCTGATAATTCATTCACCAGAGATTGCCATATTATACCTATCAGAGGGCTGGTGATCTGAAACTTAACAAGCTGATATTTCACTCTGATTTCCTTGAGTGTCGTCCAATTTATTAAATCAAAATTCTAGAGTAGCTTTAATATGAAATAAGATTTTTATATTTCAGAGCAATGTATGTCAGAACGCACGAAACAGATAATGGGACAGCTAACAGAAATTAAGTTGCATGCGGCGCTGAAAGACAGGTTAAGAAGAAAAAGAAGAAATCTCTGAAATTTCTGAAATTTTCCGTTGAACTAGGGGATAAAAGACAGGAAAAAGGAGCAAGCCCGTGTCTGTAAGACAGTACGAAGCAGCACACCCCAAGGCATTACCAATACGAGAGTCTATTTCTGGTTCCACCAACAGCTCCCCATACGACGTCAGATGAGTTATTTCAGGACAGAATCGCTTTTCCAGTAGATACGTATTAAATAGCAGACGAGCTGTTCAAACGCAGCCGCAGCGTCCCGCCTCGCCCCGGGCGATGCCTCGCTGCACGCGGGGTCCCACCACCGCGGCACAGCATCCCCGTGCTGGTGCTGACGGCCGTCCCCGGCGGGTACGATGGACCGCTGCGCCCAGCGCGCTCCTCGCAGGTCCTGCACCGGCCTCGTGTTGATTTTGTTATCGCGTCTTCTCGTTTTCTTTGTTAGCTTGGGTCGTTTTGCACGGGTGGAATGAGGAGAAAGCGCGGCTGGAGCAGCACGTGCCGCACAGAGGTGTGGGGACGGGTCTCCCAGGGGTGGGAGGAGGTGTCCCGGCCCTGTGCCGGCCGTGCTGGGGCTGGGACCCTCGCCCACGGGCAGGGTGGCGTCTGACTCCCGCCCGAGGCCTTACATTTCCAGAGGTGGGGACGGCTGCAGGCAGCATGGAGCGGTCTCCAGCGAGCTTCAGAAAATAAAGCGGAGGTGTAAATGACTGCTAAGCCATGCCGGGAGCCAGGCCCCTGGGAGAGAGCGGGAGACGGGTTTCCTCAGGACAGCCCGCTCCAAAACGTGCCCGCGCCGGGCCCGCAGCGCGGCAGGGGAAGCCCTGCGGGAGGCAGCCAGTCCCGCAGAGCGGGGCCAGCCCCTGCACTGAGCCCGGTCCCGCGTCTCCCGGCCTTGCTGCTCCCCGCACGGCTGAGCGAGTGGACGGGAAGAGTCTGGGGCAAAGGGAACCTTCTCTCCTGGCGGAGACACGGCGTGACGGCCGAGGGACCGTCAATGTCCTTTCTTTCCTCCCTCCGGTGTGCGGAACAGCAGGGGCCATCTGGTTCCCCATCGGCAGCTGCGAGGCAGAAAACACATGGGCCTTGCCGTGGCTGCCCAGGGGAAGCAGAGTGCGATGGTCTTGATGACGATCACCACGTCAGGGCTGGGAACGGACTAAAACGCAGGCAATTCACCCTGAAATGGCACCAGTGGGCAGCCGTGCCTTCGAGCTGGGGCAGCGGTGCTGGCGCTGCCCGCTCCCCGAGCCCCGACACGCGGACAGCCGACCCTGCCGCTGTCTCCCTGCGCAGAGCACGGCGCCGTGGTCGGGGGCCTCGCGGCGTTCGAGCGGCTGCCGCTGCAGCCCAGTCGCTCTCCCCTGCTTGTTTATAAGTATCTGTGACTCACAGACGTTTTTCCTGCTCCTTAATTGCCAGTTTCCCGAGAAACCATCGCAGCCAGGCAATCGGCTGCAGAATGATGACTTAGCGGCTAGATACAATTGGGAAGAATAAATCCAGCATTATTGGTAAATTGAACAGAGCTGCCCTAAGTACATCACGTATTTGTAACCAACACACGTGTCTGCAGAAGCTGAGAACCCACTTGCCTTGCTGAGGGAGGTCTCCGAAGGCCGTGTTTGGAGACGCAGCACCTGCTCCCCTCTGCCCAGCCACCCGTCTGCGCGAGGAAGGGTGCCCGCAGCGGGCAAGCCAGTGGCCCGTGCCTGGGCACTGGCACCTGTGTGACCCCAGGGGAGGCAGGACTGGGAAGGTGACTTGGCAGAAGGTCTCCTCTCCTGCCCAGGGTTACGGTCCAACCGGAGGCGTTGCCTGCACCGACTCGCCGCGTAGCTGCAGACAGTGGGGAGGGAAGAGGGGACGGGGTTAGAGCAGTGACGGACGCAGCAGGAGGGGTGCCGGGGGCTGCAGCTTCAGGTCAGTCACTGAATCTCTGTGTTTGGGTCTCCACCTCCCTGAAACGGGCCCGACAATGCAGGGGTCTGCCAGGACCGGGCGCCAGGGCACTACCTCCCTTTTGGCCTGGGTTTGACCTTCAGCAACAGGTTGCGGATGAGGGCGATGAGGCACCGAGCGCACTATGGCTCGCTGGAAGAGAACACCCGCAACCACAGCCCAGGGCAGAGCCTGCAGTTCAGGCAGATGCTGTAGCCCAGAACAGGCAGAAGAGGGTGAATCACAGAATCACACAGAATCACAGAATCACTAGGTTGGAAGGGACCTTCAAGATCATCAAGTCCAACCATTAATCCAGCGCCACCATGTCCCCTAAACCATGTCCTGAAGCGCCACATCCACACGTTTTTTGAACACTTCCAGAGATGGCGACTCCACCACCTCCCTGGGCAGCCTGTTCCAATGCCTGACCACCCTCTCAGTGAAGAAATTTTTCCTAATATCCAATCTAAACCTCCCCTGGCGCAACTTGAGGCCATTTCCTCTTGTCCTATCACTAGTTACTTGGGAGAAGAGACCAACACCCTCGTCACCACAACCCCCTTTCAGGTAGTTGTAGAGAGCAATAAGGTCTCCTCTCAGCCTCCTCTTCTCCAGACTAAACAACCCCAGTTCCCTCAGCCGCTCCTCATAAGACTTGTGCTCCAGACCCCTCACCAGCTCCGTTGCCCTTCTCTGGACACACTCCAGCACCTCAATGTCCTTCTTGTAGTGAGGGGCCCAAAACTGAACACAGGATTCAAGGTGCGGCCTCACCAGTGCCAAGTACAGGGGCACGATCACTGCCCTACTCCTGCTGGCCACCTGGGCACACTGCCGGCTCATGTTCAGCCGGCTGTCAACCAGCACCCCCAGGTCCCTTTCCACCAGGCTGCTCTCCAGCCACTCCTCCCCAAGCCTGTAGCGTTGCACGGGGTTGTTGTGGCTGAAGTGCAGGACCCTGCACTTGGCCTTATTAAACCTCATACAGTTGGCCTCTGCCCATCGATCCAACCTGTCCAGATCCCTCTGCAGAGCCCTCCTACCCTCCAGCAGATCAACACTCCCACCCAACTTGGTGTCATCTGCAAACTTACTGAGGGAGCGCTCGACCCCCTCATCCAGATCATCGATAAAGATATTGAACAAGACCGGCCCCAGAACCAAGCCCTGGGGAACACCGCTTGTGACCGGCCGCCAGCCGGATTTAATGCTGTTCACCACAACTCTCTGGGCTCGGCCATCCAGCCAGTTCCTCACCCAGCGAAGAGTAAACCTGTCTAAGCCACGAGCTGCCAGTTTCTCCAGGAGAATGCTGTGGGAGATGCTGTCAAAGGCTTTACTAAAGTCCAGGTAGACAACATCCACAGCCTTTCCCTCATCCACTAGGCGGGTCACCTGGTCATAGAAGGAGATCAGGTTGGTCAAGCAGGACCTGCCTTTCATGAACCCATGCTGGCTGGGCCTGATCCCTGGGTTGTCCTGCAGATGCCCTGTGAGCACTCTCAAGACCAACCGCTCTATAATCTTCCCCGGTACAGAGGTCAGGCTGACAGGCCTGTAGTTCCCAGGATCCTCCTTCCGGCCTTTCTTGTAGATGGGCGTCACATTGGCAAGCAATGAACCTCCTGCCTTGCCCCTTCCGCTCCCCTTCCCCGCTCCCCCTGCGCTGGGGGGTGCTGGGGGGCACAGCCGGGTGCTGTGGGGTACGCACGCGGGCACAGCAGGCAGGCAAGGGGAGCGCAGCTGCCCGTTTTGGCAGCAGCGAGCTGTCCCGCCGGCTCCGCTGTCTCGTCTGGCTCTGCCCTGTGTTTCTTAAGCCTGGAACTCCTAAACTGTGCTGGCTTCCTAAGAGCCCTTATGGATTGGTACGGTAATTTTAATAAACAAATTGAGATCCTTGGAGAAACCACAATACAGTATTATTATTATTATTCAGCATTGTTATAAAATGATGCACAAGATCTAAATAAGAGAGAGAAGACAGTCTCTGCCTTCGGTATTAGTCACTGCTCAATTACAGCTTCATTCAAAGCCATTAATTGGTAGAAAGGAATAAGCCTGTGAAGTCACTCTAGCACAGCATGTTATTTCCTTTATTCTTTTAATATGTGATTATGTTTGGGAAGCTTGAAAGTCTTTTTTAGCAATCATTTGGTAAAACCACTCTAATAGTTGTTAAAAGGCTAGGAAACACAATGTCGGCTAATTTTGGATGAGATCATAGGGAACTAGGGGAAAGGATATAGAAAATATAATGGCATAAAAGAAAATGGTAAGTTGGAGGAGTGCAAACCTAAACAGCCACATGATACGGTCGATGATTCAGCCAGGCAGGCAAGGTAATTGGAGAGTTGTGTACTGATAAGTTTTCTCCAAAGAGTACTAGCAGCCAATGTACCCACATCCTCGCTCCCCGCAGCTGGATGTCAGCACTGCCTGTCTGCAACCTCAGATTGCAGGTACCTGTGGCACTTCAATTATTGAACATTATGACAGTGGGAAGCGTGAATCCTCTGCTCCTTCTTCCAGCACTTGAATCAGACTGGTATGAAACCCTCCCATCCTTCTCCTGCTGCTGGTGCAGCTGGGAAACTGAGGCAGGGGCCAAGGGACGGCCGGAGGTCGTGTGTGCGACTTGGCCGTCTCTCTGCAGGGAGCATCCTTCCGTTGATGTGGTTAGCGGGGATGGGCGTTTGTGGGGACTGGCCACACTGAGTAATGCCAGAGAGTCCCTGTGAGTCTTGTGCTCCCAGAGCTAATGCTGACACTAACGGGCGGACGGTGAGGAGCTGGGGCACCAGCTCTTCTGCCCTGGAGCTGGAGTTCTCTCTCTGTTTGGAGGATAACTTTTATCAGTTGTCTAAAATTTACGTATCTACTTCAAATGCTCTGAAAACCTGTGTGTTTCAGCTGGGTGTGGAGACTTAGAGTCCTGGACTTGGAATAATTTCAACGAGGGGTCTTGGAAATAAGGAGTTCAGTTCTTTTCTTCCCTGGAAACAAAATACATCATTTTGCTGCAGGATGACACTTAATCTTTGCCTTTGCCCTCAGACCTAGAGCTCAGACCATGGTTCTGATCAACATCAAAATAATTTCAGCTGGCCAACATTCACCATTTGACATTCCACCTGTTTGAAGCAAAACTGGAAATGGTATTTACAATGAAGATTAGCTCATGGCCATTAAGTGGTCTGGGCTGAAGATGGGTATTTGCTGTCAAAGTGGCGGTGATGATTTATCTCAGCAGAATGTTTCCCTGGCTATATGAAGTTACTGCCACAATGCTCTTCTGGCAGAAGAAACCTGTGAATGTTCCTGAGCTGCATTTTTTGCAAAGCTGAAGAACTGACCCCAAAATGCCTTTGTAAAGAGAAGAGGGGATATCTTGCATTTTCCCTTTCTCAGACTGAGCTGTCAGAATTACTCGGTACTGGCACAGTATCAAACAGCTGGGGGGAAAAAAAAAAGGGAAAATACTTGTTTCTACAATCTTAAGTGGTCAGAGGATAACGGGTTTAAAACAAATCTGACAGTTGCAGAAAATTCAAAACAATTGCCCTGCAACTGATTGCAGCGAGGGAGAAGCTGATCATCTGTGCTGGATCGGCCCACACGATCAGTCTTTTCCAGAACCTTCTCTCTACTGCGAGCAGGCGCAGACAGTGGATGCTCGGGCAGCAGTGCTTTCCCAGACATGCTCCTGTCTTCTGGCACTCAGGAGCAGGAGGAGTTGGGGAGCAGAAGCTGTTAGCTCTTCCATAATCTTTCAGAGTCAGCATGTTCAGCACGCGCTTGAGGAAAAAAGGGAAAATAAACCTCTCTGTGGCCCAGTCTTTCCCTCTCCACTGTAAGTCTGTCCTTCTGGGCAGGGAGTCAGAAACCGGCACTACACAAATGGCATCAAGAGCAGAGATGGTGCTGAGACGAGGCCAGGAGAAGGACATGTCCTCCTACAGACCCTCCACCAGTGCTGGGGAAGAGGGAGATGAGAACCACCACCGAAGTGAACAGTCCTATTCACACCTTGCTGCTTTACCATTTCCAGCAATATTCTTGTTGTCTTTCAGATGAAAACATCGTATTGGAGTGGCTGGATTTCTTCACACTTCTCTCAAAAACCATTTCTGTTTGAATGTCTGATTTCCCACATACCAGACCATTGGCAGTGCTATTGCAGATTCCCATGGGAGGACACCATGGGAATAGGTTATTGATCACATCATTTAGGTAATTCGTGCAAGAGATTTCCAAAAGAGAGGCTGTTCCCTTCTTTCCCACAGCAGCATTTTCGAAAATCTCCTACTGCATTTTTCTTTCTGAATAAACAAGACCAAAATGCCTCAAGAGGGTTTTGCCGTCTTCACATTTACTCCAGCATAGAAATCTTTTATCTTCTATGAAGAAAAAATGTTGAAGCAGCTCAGTGAAGTGCTGAGCAGACAGGCACAAACCTAAAGATGAGTATACAAGTTCAAACCTTTCAAACCCAGAAAATAAATCAAGATGACAACAGTCCCAAAACATCAGAAAACCTCAAACTTATGAAAACCAGAATATCGTAAGACACCGCTAGCTCAAATCTCTGGGAACCATGAAATGCGTTTCATATTGCATACAGGCGAGCAAGAGCAGCCCATCTCCCAGAGACTGCCGGCCTCCTTTGGCCCTGATCCCAAAGGATGGAGGTGGGATATGGGCAGATGAGCGAGGAGAAGCCATGGGGTGGTGGTCAGGGAACTTGCTATGACCATGTCAAACCTTGCAGAAAAGCCAGGGAGTCTATGCCTAAGGCTTAACTGCTGCAAGGGCCAACACTGACTTCTTAAAAAGCGGAGGGGACAGCGTGGTGTTCCTGGGATAACGCCTGGACCCACCGTTCTTTCCGTAACTTGCAGATATAGGTGCGGTCCACACACAGTGCGTGCACGCTGAGTGCCGGTCACGCCGCCGGCCGGGTTCCAGTGTGCCAGCTAGGGAAGCAATCACGGCAGTGAGGGGCAAAGCTGGCGCCGGCAGCCTGGTTTAACGGCTGTGTGTTGGACATCACCCCGGCGCATCATCTGACGCATCATCCCACATCAGCTGTGGGTCCCCTTCCAGCCACCCCGCAGCACTGGAGGAGCCCACGGCTGGCTCCTCCAGGGTTACGTCCGCCGCAGCAGAGCACCTCTGCTCGGAAAGGATTCCCCACCCTGCTGCCCTCTGCTGCGCTGCCGCCGGAGGCTCTAAGGTTTTGATGCAAAATTACGTACGGAGCTTACTCTGCACCTAAACACACACCTCTATTCCTAGAAAATTTTGTTGAAGAGGATATTAAAACTGTCTCTCCCACTTCTGTTCGGCGAATCTCTAACCAGTGTGTCAATAAGGCCACATAATAATAGTCAGATGTTTCAACTTGGCCTAAATAAATTAACTATGGGAGAGCAGCCAGTCTGCTTTCATTCATGAAAGTTAGATGCCAACTAGTAATGAAGAATAATGATAAAAACCAAATCTCTTCAGTTTTATCTAAACATTAAAATTAGGAACCAAACCAAAATACATGTTCTTGGGCAAAGTCTTATTGACTTAATTTAGGTTTGGTTACAGAGGTTGGAATAAAATGCATGCGGATATTTACTTAACATAAATTGTATTCAGTAAGGTCAAGGGAGAAACCCTGCAGCCACATTTTCCGAACACCTTTCCTGAGCCCTCAGCACTGTGCCACAAAGCCCAGCAAGGCCGGGTATGAGGGCCACCGGTGCTCGTACGCCTTGACTTGCGTGCAGGTTTGGCTTGGCCTTTCAAGTCCCAGTGCTCACAATTACAGCTGTTCTGCAATGAGATGGGGACTAAAACTCAATACGGAGCAGTTTCTGCAACTTTAGCTGCAGAGCTGGGTATATGTGGTAGAAATATTCTTTTATTTCCTTCTGATTTCTACAGGTTATGCACAGACTGGAGGAATGTGCATCTTCATGAGCATCATCCTTCATATGTCACCGTTTCTCACGCGGCGTATTTCCCATCAGTCATGCAACCTTCGTTAGCATCTAGACACAAGTAGTTAAAGGCTCACGAAGCAACAAAGAGGACTGAGAGGAAATTGAGAAGAACAACTTCTGGCAACAATATTCTCAAAGATCTTGAAAAGAAACTCCATTAAAGCAATCATAGTATTTTTCATGGATGCCTAAGCCTGTAGCCACATGACAACGATAATGACATATACCTGGCAATCAGCTGTTCAGTAAAAGTACACCAGAATTTGTGTTAATCTCATTACATGATTGCCCTTCTATTTAGACTTAGATTGAATATAAAAAAGCAAATGGGAAAGAATCATTGTGAAATTCTAACCTTAGTATAAACTCGCAGTCAGTCACTAAAGTAATTTGAGCAGTTCAGGTGCACCGCCCACTTTGACCTGTGTTTTACATTTTCTGTAGATGGGAGAGTAAAGGGTTACATTCAGAATAAATGTTTAATGAATATAGTAATTTCCATAACCACACCTCTGTTCCATTACTACACTAACTGCTCCCCATTGCTCAATAGCATTTCCTTAGGCCTTTGAAAGGGTACTCTATTTAAATTAACTTTAAAAACCTATTTCTTTTCACACCTCTCACATCATTTTATATCAACCTGGCTTGTGCAGATGGAATATGAAGTAATTTAATCGGTATCAAAAGATGGACGATAGCTGTCATCACTGATGCCACAGGAGGGTATTATGGGCTTTGCTTATGGCAAAGGGTTGCAAATATTGCTGCTCAAAGCTGAGAGTAATCGTTCGATAAGGTTCGGCTACTTGCACTGATTAGCTCTGCGTTGACAAGCCAGTTATTCCTGGGATATACACGTGTAATTGTTGCTTCGTTTGTATCTCTCTCCTGAAGCATCCTCTGGATTTTGGAGGCGCTAATATGTACTCGGAGCCATATGAAGCTTTTTTCATTTGACTTTTACCGAGGCTCGAGCCTGGTGCTAGGTGTGTAGGCAACAATTGCAGAAAGCAATTTTAATGTAGAAGATTTTTAATTGCCATAAAGATTCTGGTAGTGCCTCAGTTTGATTATTTTAGCAAACATAATTATTTAGTAGATGTATATTAATATTATTTATTACTTTTTAACTGAATCCTGAAGGACCTGATTCTGTTCTGCTCTTACTTTTGCATAGGGTAGCCTCCCAGATTTGATCCTCATGTACAAACACAGGCATGAAGTGCATGCAGAATCTGGCTCTACAGTTAAATTATAGCTTGCAACAAAAACTGTCTTTTGGCGTTTTGAGGACTGGAAAGAGCAGCAGTTTTAAATAATCATCCATCACACAGGAAAACATTCAGCTCTAAATCTGAAGTAGAAACCTTAAGGCATGAAACTGCACAAACATTTTGGCTGAAATCCACCATTAGGATTGTCAGAGTAAATATTAAAGAGTTTTGTATTCAGCTGAAATATCTGTTTACAGATTTCTTTTGCTGAAGCCGCATATTGTACAATGAAATGAGATCTCCAAAAACATTTTTGTTCTAATAACTTTATAAACTCTGCTATATATTTTATGGAATTTGAATGTATGAGTAGTTGGCCCAGAACTACTTCTGCAGGAGATTATTGGGAGAAAACATTACCATATGTCAGTAGAATGGCAACATCCCATAGACACTCAAGAGGATCTCAGGCTCAAACCAGCTCTTGTGTTCTTAATGTGGCAATATTTCCATACTTCATATATGGGTACCTGTGCTTATATAAACAATATTATGGCAATGATTGTCAAAGACACTTGTAGGATTCCAATGAAAATAAAAGTAAATTTCTTCTTACATATTTTCAAAAAAGCGTGCTTCTGCTAGCACGGCTCTGCGGGTGAGGGATCACAGGCCACCATCCCTATGCCCAACATGGCTAAACTCGAAAAAGTCTGTAATGTAGACCTGGCCTAAATGTTTTCTGCATGTTTGCCTGGGTGGTCTATCCGTGAGACACCATTAATTCTGCAGACCTAGCCTTCCTGTAGCTCGCACATTTTCCATGGGCAACTGTGATGACCATGATTTTAAACCATTTGGCCATCTCCAAGCACGCTCCAGGGCTTTACGAAAACTCTTTGGCACTTGGTGTTTATCAATAGGGTTCTCAGAAGAAAATAGTTTTCCTCCCTGGACACCTGTGTGTTCTTCCTCACTGCGGAATTCAACGCCGTCCCTGATCTACCACGTATGGTTAACAGACGAAGTCCTTGCGGCTGCTGGGATCGCTGTTCTCCTGCAGTTCCGGAGCTGCTGGTCTCTGAGCTTGGGAAGCGGTACAGGCCATGTCTCAGCCAGTGACCTGCTGACACGGAGGTGAACATGATCCATAAACTGCCTCATCCAAAATGCTGGGAGAGAAGCGGTGGTTCAGTACTCACAGAGTACAGTTTTCCCCTGCACAGAGTACACATTTCCCTTGCTCGGCAATTTTTATGACACTTTTTGAACAAAACCAAGTCATGAAGCTGCATATAATTCCAAGTGTGTTTACTATTATAGTTTCTTGCATTGTATAAGTGCAAAAAGTGATAACAAGTGGCTGAATCAAACCTTTGTCTCCTAAAGGAATAAATGAGGAATTTTTTTCCAGCCACTCCAGAGCACACGTCAGCACAAGAGTGGCCATTTATGTTTAAACACACAACATACAGACAGCTGTCTTGTGGCTTGCTTTTACTATCAGAAAAGACGTTTGTAATGACTAAAGATTAATAGTTATACAAGCATCGCCTCAGGAAAGCACTTTAAGGAAGGCTTTGTCATGGAAGCGCCGTAATTGCCCAGCTTGTCCTATGCTACACAAGAAGAGAGCTAACCATTTATCTGAGGATAAAACATACGTTTGAGACTACTGAACATAGTCTGGATGAACAGAACAACTTTTCCTATAAAACAATAATTGTACAATGTCAAAAAAGACAAAGTAGTAACTTGTTAATACAGTTTTCAGCAAAGATATGAAAACTGTATTTGCTAATAAAGTAGGTGTGGGAAAGCACTGCAAGTTGGAGGAGGATCTGATGAGAGATGGAGAAATTGGAGATCAATCCTTCTTCACTTGGATGCTGGGGTAACTTCAGAGGAAGATGGACATTACAAAAACATCCTTTGCCAGGTAACAGGCTGAGAAATTTGGGACATTTAGCTTGAAACCGCCATTTCTAATCTCGCTGGCAAAAGCAAAGCTGGGCTGCGGTGGGAAATAACTGCAAGAACTCCTCATATTCAGAGCTTTGCCCAAAAGCGCCAGTTCAAACTCCCAAGGAAGCAATACCTAAAGGTGGTCAGCAACGACCCTGGGGACTCACAAACACTTCTTACTCCCAACAAATGCAGGTGCAAATTCTGAGGAAGAGATGCTTTACTTTGCAAGAAAAACGAAGAGTTTCCCACTCTTGTAATAGAGCACTCAGATTTTAATGGCTTCTGTTGGACCCATTTGAGATTGATATGCCCAATTAATATCACTAATTAGTATCTGATCCTTTTTAATCAAGGAAAATTAGAGACTGGGAGACGTTTATGTTATTTATTTGACCTTTCTGTGTAAATCCCAGCGGTTCCCCAGGGACAGAACAGCGACGGCGGCTGCAGCAACTGCTGCGTTTTGTTTCCTTGGACAAACACCTTTTGTGCCTGGGCAGCGAACGGGAACCATCAGCCACATTATTGTCATCCTAAAGTCCTGTACAGAGGCCAGACCAGAATAATCCAGGCAATTCTTGCTAAAAGCCTGTCTTCTAATGTTTTTATATGAAGTGATTTCACCTCTGCACTGTGGTGAGGTCTAGTCCAGTACATTAATTTGTGTTTCTAGAAATAAAATTGTCTCTGAGACAGGAGCCAGACAGAAGTTAGATTTCTTGCTTTCTGTGTAGATTATACCGATTTAAGACACAGCCTTTTCTCCTACTTACTTAACATTTATTACTAGGCCAAAATTCTTCACTTAAAGATCAGGCCAACCATGTAAACCCTTCCATGGTTTAACAAAGCAACAATTATAAGCGTATATTATCTAATTTATTCTTCAAGCAGGGATCTGTTCCAACCTCAACAATACCACGTTGGTACAACTGTCATGAAGCAACAGTAAAAGTCACGTAACTAAAATTAGCCAGAATTTACTCTCCTTTTCCACCCTGGGGGGAAGGTCAGGTTCCCACTTTTAGGTGTTTTGAGCCTTTTATAAGTGTTTGTAAAGCCGTGTACGATGCTCGTCTAGTTCTTCATATAAGTTGTAACTTTATAGGGGGGAGGAAATTACAAAACTCAGACCATTAAGTTTCTTGTTCTTCTGAAATTTTGGAATCGTTCCTTGGCAAGAGAAGATTTTTCTGCCTTGCATCACTTTTCGGTGACAGAAATCCCGAAGAATGGTGTTGAACCGCTGTAAACAAGAGTTGACATATGAACATAAGTCTTACATGCTATCTTAGGGCCTAGCAATGCCCCTGACCTAAAGCAAAGGTATGTGGAACATGAGAGGTGAACGACTTTAGACGTGCTGTTTATAAAACCGTTATGATCAAAGCATTCAGCTTCCCGCCTCACAGCGCACTGAAAAATGCCGATTAACAGGCCCTGCTAGTGTCCGGGATTTACGAACGACGACAAGGGTCACCTGTAATCCAGAGCTTAGCAAGGTAAAATACCAAGTCGCTAAGGTTGGATGGAGCTATGTTCTGCAGCACCTTTCCAAAGGGATCCGTCGCCTCCCGTCTTGACGCTTGTTGCGGTAGCGGAGGGGCAGCCCGCTATGACGTTCGTTTAAATGCACATGTGGTTTCGTCACCAGCTGAATAACCACATTGATTTCCCGTAGTAGCGTGACGTGCTCTGCTAACACGAGCAAAACAAAGGCCAAGCTCCTACGTGACGGAGCGCAAATCCGTAAGGGGAAAGGCACGTCGTCGCGTGCAAGCTTTGGGCGTCACCAGCGTTCGGCAATCCCTCGCCGGTGGGAAGACTGGATCCAAAGCGGCCGGTGGGAGAGGGAGGCAGTGTCGGCGGCCCGGGGGAGGCAGGAGCCCTCGGGAGAGCGGCAGGGAGGGAGGGCTGGAACCGGAGCGGGGGGAGCGGGGAGCGATGCAACCAGAAGGGCAAAGGCAGGTGAACGGTTCAGCGTGAATATTTCTGTTGGTTTTACAAAACCTGACGTGTGTTTCCTGTGACTCTGAGGTAGTGAACTGTTCCTCTGGCCTGAAGTGTTTCATCTTCCAGCTCCTGTGTTGTGGGTAACCATAGAGCACACGCAGCTCACCATTTCCCACTGGTAGCTGTTTCTAATAACAGATGTGCTAGCGTTACGGCACAGGCGTTAGGTGCTCGTCGCACCGATGGGCTGTTGAACACCAGACAGAGAAATGGCATTTTTCCTTATTTTTGATGCTCTTATTCAATCAGATCGATTTAGAGTCAATTAGAACTCTGGAAAAACAGACCCCATGTGTGTGTGTGTGTATGTATGTGCCTGAGACACAGAGAGAGAAAGGAGTCAGAGAAAAAAGAAACCTACTCCCCTTTCTCTGTGAGAATTTAAAACTGTGGTTGCTCTATTTATTTTTCTCCAGGTCCATCCAGTGGGTTCACTGCCCAGGCTACAAACCACGCTCACTGAGGTTGCTCCCATACACCCCCAAATTTCATGCTTGGCCCAACACATACGGTTTTTTGAAGACACAGAGCGGTGCTGACCTTTCTAGCAGCCTTTAAATTGTATAGAAAGATACCGGAAAGAGGAATCTATTTTATCAACACTTTCCACTCTTCTCTGCCAAATTAGCTGGACTTGGAAATTCAAAGGTCATTCAACAACTGCTTGTTTCAGTCCCCAAACGATGGTGGTATTCTCTCCTGTGACTCCTCATCAGAGGAGAGTTTTGAATAGACGGTGTCGCTTTCTAAGGGACGATAAAACATTCCTTGGTGTGTTTTTCCATCCTATAGCTGATGAAACAAGCAAGAAAAAAATATTTGCTATCAAAACTCTAAAACAAGAACTGTCCCATTGTTGGGTGACCTTTCAAGCATCTGCGTTTGAGGAAACGCCTCGCTCTGGTGCGAAGTACAGTAGAAGCGGGAGAAAAGCCAAAGCAAACAAGCCCACGGGGAGCTTGCGGGCTGCGTGCGTGATCTGAGGCACATGCCTTGGAAGGAGGAAGGCAGAAACGGGTCTGAAAAGGCCCTTTAACTGGCTGTCAGGTAGCAGAAGTTAAAGACAAGGCTGTTCCTTTTGGTATTTAGCAAGGGGCCTGGACCAGAGAAAGACTCCCCAAAGGTGTTTAGATAGCAATGGGCCACCTCTGCCCTGTTGACTCTCTGCACCCTCACGGGACCACCAGCTTAAAGAGACCTTGAGGTGTCCTGCAACCACGAGCATTGCTTTGCAGCACCAAAGATACTGAGTCACGGGTGAGTCTGCATCTGTAACAACTAACGCAAGAGCTTCTGCAAACATCCTGTGGCTTTTCATTCAGTTTTTGAAATAGCTGGCATCAACCAGAAAAACTCTACTAACCAACCAAAAACTGCTGACTAAACACAGCAGCCTTTTTTCCATACGTGTGAACTGGTGCTATATATGAACAAATGGTTTAATTTGTACCAGACCAAACAGCATTCGCCTGTGCCTCAACTCTCAGTCTCCTCATTAGAGCTACTCCATCAGTACCCAGCACGTAACAGAGGCGGTGTTTTTACACTGCTCTGGTGGCACGACCCTATGTTCTTTACCTCGTTTCAACTTGTTATTTACCTTGGACCCAAATCCAGATCTTGTCTTCTGCTGCCTTCACCCAAGCAGTGTTAATCTCATCTGGAGTTCCCTGCACTTAGCCTCAACCCACAAGCACGACGCAGTATTTAAGCGAGGGCTGCCGCACCTCTGGTGAGGATATCCTTCCTGCAGCGCCGCAGGAAAGGGGTGTTCCCCACAGCGAGCAACGGCCTCTGCGCACGCTGCGACAGCCAGCAACACACGCTCAGAGCCCAGCCTGCATTGCAAGGACAGCCGCTGTTCTACTCTTTTTTTAAATTTATTTTTTTAATTATTTTTAAAGCGAATTTGCAAACACGTCAGGACTTCGGGACAGTTGCTGTTGAGCTGCACGTTGCTGAACTCGTAACACTCCAGCAAGGTTTGCATTTTCTGATTTGAGGAAGAGATCCCTCCACCTATTAGCACTATCAATCACTTCTGTAATGAGCAAGCAGCCCAGCTCTCCCGAGGACACGTGTACGGAGCAAGTCTGTGGACAGGCTTGAGAACCCCCCAGGCTCTGTACTGCAGCCCCTCTGAAGTCACCGCTTACTTTCAGTCACTTTTCCTTCACAAGGAACTCGCAATATGTGCTTCTGCTTTATGTGTTTTCAATTAAACACAGTCAGATCTTCCATCGGTTATTTCCGTTGGCAGCCCCTGTGACTGTCCCAGATTTCTCCCCGCACACTTCAGTACTGGCACAGATAACTCCTTTTTCACTTAAGCAAAGAGTCTAAATACACTTTACATGGTGCAAAGACCACAGTTTATCCTCAACTAAGCATAAAAGAATGACCAGAGAAAATGATGAACAGTCAGTAGCGTTTTAATTTGGCTTCCAAGCAGATACAAGGACCATCCAAACCCAGGTTTCTTTTTAACACTCCCTTTTACTCAAGATGAGGAGGAGCTGCTTTACCTACCAGGTGCTGCATGCTATTTTCCTCACGGTAGTACAGAAGCGGATCTTTGGTTAGGTGTCTTTTGATCACCCAAATGAAGACGTTAAGCAAGTTAAGGATTTCTGTTCCTTGGAGCTGTCACCAAGAGAAATGTAGTGGCTCTGGAAATAAGGAACAAGTGAATTGCTCCATTTCTTGTGGGAGATTAAATATATGCTATCCAAAAATAGCTAATGTACATACCTTTCCCTGGAAAATGGAGGCAACTTCCAAAATCAAAGGTGTCAGCCAGGGATAGAATTGATGCTGCAGAGGCAGCACAGCCAGTCAATGGAGCTGTGAGCAATTTTCATAGCAAAAGCCTGGCAAAACATGTCCAATTTTGGATATGATCACAAACCCAAACCTCGCTCAGGCTCATGATGCTTTTGGCCAAGCGAAGCCATATAAGAGTGAATTTCAGCGGGATGCTGCCTAGCTGTGGAGCCCAGTCCCTAGTAGGTGGGGAAGAAATAGCTCAGCACTTTTCCAAGGCTTCCCTTCGGTCCCCTGTGAGCACCCTGTCCGGGGAGCCGTGGCCGTGTCTCTGTGAGGAGCAGGAAGGGTGAGCAGTCACTTTGCTAAGCCTTAACGTGGGGCTTATGGAAAGATGCACGATCGCTAAGCGTGCCAGAAATTGGCAGGTGCCTCTGCCATATAGAAAATTCAGTCGTTTGTAAGATATATTTACAGTCGGAGGGGATAGTAACTGCTTTCAGACAGGCTGATGATTAAAAGTTTCCATTTTGCAGGTCTTCAGTCTGCAAAGAAGAGTCACGGTTACCTCAAAGCGCGGCCAGTGGCTCACAGACACTGCAGGTAAGGACTTACTTTGAACAAGACCCTGAGAAAGGCGATCTCACCGGAGCCGGAGGATGGACTAGAGACCTCTGGAGGGTCCTCCCAACTTAAATTCTTCCATGATTCTATAGGTTTTCATTCCTTCCGTTGGCATTAATAAGATGTATATGAGGACAGAAAACCGCACATTAATATTTTCTTTGTTCCTGTTGCCAATTTCTCACCTAAAGCTACAGTTTTTAGTGATCACACAAGCATTTCCACAGCTGCTAGCTTGAGATGTCACAGACACGCAGAGGATAATGAATTCCAGGGGGGAAATACACAGCGATGAAATACCAGGACCGAGAAATACATTAAAAGTATGAATCAGTAGAAGTGGTTTCGATCAACCTTACATCTGGTTTCATCATTTCTTTCACCATATCTGACTGCCTTCAGCTGTTCTGTGATGCCAAAGTCCTAGCGCATCCATCTCACGAGAGGCAAGGCACTGACACGTCGTCAGCTTCTAGGTCGTTCCTTGCTCTTTTCCTTGGGAAACTTTTACCTTGACACATGGGGAATGGGAGGCTTAAATTTCGGGTTGGAGTCTAGGAAAAATTAATGGGAGATGAAGTTTAGAATGTTTAAGTTTTTCACAGCTGGAAAGATAAGGAGTAGCTGAAGCTAAATTCTGAAAAACGATTAATGCATGGCTGCAGAGTTTTATAGAGCAATCTCCACTATGCTTTCCCACAGCCAGAAACAGACTGCTACCTTAGTGACCCAACCACAGACCTCTTCTACTTGTATTTCCCGTTTGAAGGCAAACAGACCTTCTGAAGGAACAGCCATATCTTTCCGGTGTCTTTAAAAGATGTTTATAGTGAGCAAGCCGTAGAGAGGAGGGACTGGGCAACGTGCCTGATGCCGTCAAACCTCAGCTCTTCGTGCACCTCCTGCACATCCTTCGTGCAAGGATGCAGATGTTCGCAGAGCAGGTGGTGAAGTGCATGTTACTTGTGCACAAATAATGAGTTGGAAATAATGGGTGATGCTGATTCTTTAGCTTTCTCAAAGCCTGGATCCTCAACGGCTCTGAAGCTGGCGGGGTGGAGCACTTACGTGCCTAGCTCCAGCTGATTTGGACAGAAATACTGTGTACAAGATCTGAATTAGAAATGGAGAGAGCTGCTTCCTCACCATCAGCTCAGGTTCTTCTCTACATAGATTCCCCATGCTTAACCTATGTTGTGGAGCAAAAGGAGAAAACAGGGGCCTGAAGGCAGCTGGATAACCATAGGACTTCATGGAGACTAAGCGTTTTTGAAAGTCTGATCTTGTAAGTACCAAGTGCATTTGGTACTGGTCCTCCTGCTCCCCGTGGCAATTACTTACTGGACATGGCCATTCACCAAAAAAAGTGATAAAATGGTTTTGCACATAAAACATTACTAAGTGTTCAAGTGTTTTGCAGACTTTCAGGACTGTGAGGTAGCTCTGAGGTAGGAAACAAGCTTTGCTGCTCTCATGTGATCTTGGCTGAAAGTTCACGAGTGCCAAAAAGAGCTGGACGCAGTGAATTTATATAGGGTGTCTTGAAAAGTTTTGAAAGCTACGTGGTTATAACCTTTATGCACTCCTCCCTCATTTCTTGGGCTGGCCTAGGTCAATGGATTTCATTTTCTGAAAAGTATCCTTGCCTGGAAAAGCTGCCATGAAATAAAACCCAGGGTGGTTTTATTTGGCAAAAGCTCATTGGACAAGTTTTTCTCATCCTAAAGCCAAAATTGGTTGTGTGGTTTGCATAAATATTCTATTTTAATTCCAACCTGCAAAGTCCCGGGGATATGGAAAGTAACTCAAGCTTTAGCCCATCTCTATCAGGAAATATTAACCAGTGTGCATCTGTTATCAGGATTGCAGATTTCACTGGCTATTGTCTCAGGCTTGCAAAGACCTCATTGAGCAGGACTACCTCGTGCCACCGAAAGGCCACCTTCTGGCCAGCCAAATGCTCACCGAGAACAAACCCCTTTTCCACAGCCATGCAGTCTCCTTTAAACAAATCACGCCCAAAGCTTCCCACTTCCACACCTACACCGACCCCGAGCTTGGCTTTTCATCCAAGTACGGCTTCTATTCCTCACATCTGAAATTCTAGCTTTACCGTCACGGAAGAGACGCTGCTAATGAGCAATTCTGTGCCAGATGGGCAACTCTCCAGAAGAGCTGCCCGGTGTGTTGGACAACTCGGTGTCCTGTGTCTGCAACAGATGGTGTTCAGGTAGTGTTGGGTCATTGACAAAACTTGTGACGGAGGCTATGAGCATTCATCCTTGCTATCAGGGTAAACCTATTTTGCTACTGAACAGTAATATTTAAACTTGAAGGAGCCCAGATAAAAAGTCTGAAAGGAATGATAAATATGTTTAAGGGAAGGCACACAATACTTGTTCTGATTTGGGGTTATTTGATTATTCTGAACAGCCAGAATGTCTGTGCATATGAATTTTAGGTGTGAAAGGCAGTTATTTTCAGATTGCTGTCTGTCTTCTGTCCATCACAGCAGTAAGAGAAACAGGAAGCAATCTGTACATTCTACAACGTCTTCTTCTGGACGCATCTCAATGCTAAAATACTGATTCTGAACATATAAAGTTGCATATGTGTTGCAAAAACTCGTTGCGTTTGGAGAAGCAAAGGTAAAGAATTAGTAATATTATTGCTTTTTTTAAAAATTAGAAAATGAGCAAATTATAGATTTCATAAAGGTTTTAAAGGTCAAAGATACTATCAGCATTCTGCATCAGTTTTGCTGTTAGTCAGTTCACTCATGTATTTAATAAAACAGCCCTCAAGACAACATTTCAAGGTAGTGCATGCTCTTCGCCTGCACAATGAGTCATTTTCTGAACGCTCAGCTCTTCCTTTAAGTTCAGTTGAATAATATTTGCTTAAAATGCTTTCTGTTCTTATTCTTATTTGTGGAAGTAAAAGGCTTGGCTCAGCCTTGCTCTAGAAGGTGGCTGCAGCTCTGCTCCTTTCAGTACAATTGCCTAGATTTTGGCATCAGTGGAGGAACGGCAAGTCAAAGTAGCTGCTAGCAATTCAACAAACCTATTAAGCAACAGGAGGAGAAGGAAAAAATTTTAAATATTTAGGGAGGTGGAGCTACACCCTCAAGAGGCTTAGGTCTTGACATGTGACATAAATCACAAAGTGTGCTCAGCTATTTGCACGTTCAGTTGAAATTTAGTCAAAATTCCTTTAGAAAGAGGGGAAGGAACATTTGGTAATACTGAACCATCTAAATTCAACTTTTTTAGAATTTCTTGGAAATCATGCGAAACAAGAAAAGAAGAAATCATCCAGTCCATCCTCTTGCTCCAAGTCAAGATCAATTATAGCTAAATCATTCCCGATAATAGCTGCCAAACTTATTCTTAAAGACTTCCCATGATGGAGTTTCCTTAAGCTCTCCTGGCAACCTATAGCAGCGCCTCACTATTTTAATCATTAGCTAGGTTTTCCTGATGTCTAGCCTAAATTGCCCTCACTCAAATAGGATGTTTCATCAGATCTGCTTTCTTGAATAGAGAGCTTGATTATATTAAAAGGGAACTGCACACACAATTTAAATACTTAATTTGTAAGAAACTGTTGCATTATGAAAAAAGTTCACAGATGCTCAATGCAAAAACCAAAGTAACGGCATGACTGTTGCCAGCACTCATCCAAGAAATGAGGAAACCAGTGAGTCAAATTGCTGTTTTGCTTACAATTAACACATGAAAGAAATAAATTTCACATTCTGGAGTATCTTGTAGCTTATTAGGTTGCTGTTTGAACAGACAAGCTTATAACCTGGCCTCAAAAAAGGGATCTGGGATAGGAGAGCAAAATAAGCTGAAATTAGTTCTCCAAACTGAAGGAGTTCGGAAACTTGCATTAAGCAAAGTCAGACCTTTATCTGGGAGAAAAACCTGACAGCTGAGCTTTCCCAGCTTGCTCCCGAAGAACCATTTAGGGCTAAGAACAAAGAGGAAATCTCGGCTCTTTCCTGACCTAGCGATGAGCATCTTTCCTGGAGGATCAAGGCCCCAAACCTCTGGGCACAGCTGCCCCCCATGGCTGGGAGGACCCCCTTCAGCTGGGGTACCCCCGCCCTTCCCACCTCGCCTGTGGGACGTGGGGCATCCGAGCTGGAAAGGGGACAGCGTGTCTTCGGCCAGGCTGCATTAGAGCCTTAACTCCAGCAGGGTGGAGATGGTGCCAACCACAAACCTGCCAGATTTAGGGGATGGCAAGGGGATGTGTGTGGTGTCAAGAACATAAGTAGGTGAGGCACATGTGTAACGATGATGGCTTTTGGATTAAAAACATCAAAACTAAGCAAGGAAATCAAACAGTGCTTGATATCTGCCCATCAGAACGGGTATGGCTTCACGCCCGTGGAGGTGTCCTGGTGAAGAGGAGAGCCTGGACGCCGGTGCAGAGTGACTTGGTGCGTGGGGCTGCATGGGGGTACGGCCCCCGAAGCTCAGGTGTGGCACTGCAGTAATCACCCCCAGATCTCCGCTTAGCTCAGCGCCGCTGCATGGGGATGGCTTTGCTGCTATCGTTCCGGTCTGATCTACCTGTCGCTGTCCTAAAATGAGTCTGCGTTAGCATGACAGGGTGCAAGCGAGCGCACACAGATGGTGCAGGGCGCAATACGCTGTACAAAGCGCTGTGAAAGAGAGATCATCTTCCTTGCAGTCAGTGGAACTGAGCCAGCCTGTAACTACTGCAAACGAGGTCAGAACTGGGACCACGTTATTTATTTACCAACTACAACAATTAGGCGGTGCAGAGACAGTTGAAGGTTTATGGCTTTTTTTATGTAGCGATTTAGTCCAATTCTTCAAACAGTGGAATTAAAACAGATAAATGCTATTTTAATTAAGGATTTGAACAAATTATAAATTTAACGATTTAAATATCATCTAGCGATTCTGAGCCTGCCCCCTTCTTGTTTAGTGCCTTGCAAGAGACAGTTGCTCTCAGATTCCTTGAAATGAATAGAGGCTGCTTTTGTACTTTAAAACTAGTCTGGGAGAAGAAAATTGCAAGAACATTTTCACGTTAATGAGTATGAATTACAACATTCAAGATGAACATGACACTAATCGCTAAATCAATGCAACTCAGAGCACAGTTTCACCCTGCAAGTCTCTTCCTCTAGTTATTGTGACAGAGTGCAAGATTAGCAACAAAAGAAATATTTGTCAAATAAATTAGATTTTAAACAAAGAATGTGGATTTCATCAAATCATGCGACAATTATTATGTTACCAGTCCCAATGGCAAACACTTGGGGAAAATTGTGAGGGATTGGGAGGTAGCTTGGGAAGTATCTTGCCTTATTTCTAACGGACACCAGCCGTGTCTCTATGCTGTTGCTTATGGCAGATCCCTTGCTGTGGAGCCGGCGGAGGAGGAATCGTGCAGAAACTGGCCTGAAGGATAAGGAGCACCCAAAGCAGCGGGTGGCACGCTAGCCAGGGCGAGAAGGGTTGGTTGCCCTTGGGCACGCCACCGTAACTCCCTTGCCAACGGTGAGGTGTGGTAGAGAGGCCACTCACGAGCTGATGAAGACCTGTTCTAGGGCCAGGCGAGCGAGCCCTGCCGTGCCGCAGGCACGCTCACGGTGACACGCTGGCCACCGGAGAGAGCTGGAAGAGCTGTGCCCGCCTTGAGAATGTTCACATACGGGGATGCCAAGCACAGACGCAGGAGCCTTCGCCCGGGTTCCCGTTTAAAGTTGCCCTTTGATCACCGCAAACCCTTTGACAAAGAAATTACATATTTTTTTCCATTGCTGAAAACGCCACTTCAGCATCGTTACCTGCGGGTACTCTGGGGGCTCCTGGGCGGAGGAGGGTGCAGGTGCCTGCAGCACCTCTCGGCGCGGTGGGAGCCGGACCACCGAGCACCGCTGCACATCACCTCCTGCTTCGAAACAGCCCAGGGCGCCTCAGACCCACTTCTCCGCGGGGACTTTCAGGTGCACCTGCGGGCGTGGTGGATTCCTGCACAGCACGGCTTTTCTCCCCCCAGAGCTCCTCACGCGAGCAAGCAGAGAGCTGCCAGGAAAAGCCACTGTCCCTGCAGAGCGCCGCGTCCCCCAGCCCCCAGGTATCAGGCTGTGTATTCTTGAGTGCCATCTACTGGCACCGTCTCCGATACCAGCTTATATTATTATATATTTATATTTTATTTATACGTGGACACCCCCGCCTTCCCCTGTCCGCAGGGTGATGAGACGGCGTCACAGCAGCACGGTTTTCAAAAAAGTTCAAGTGCGGGAAAGAGCAAGTGGCCAAAAGTCCCCGACTGCGAGGCGGCCCCAGCGCCCCGACCCACGCGCCCTCGGCTCCCCGCCGCGGCGTGGGGAGCGCTGGCCCGGGGTGTTGGTCCGCGATGGGCTGTTCCTCAGGCACAGCCGCCTTCTGCATGGAGAGGACCGGGAGGCAATGGGAGAAGGGAAAAGCTTCTCTGTGGACAGCTTAAAAAGGCAGCACTGCATTCTCTATTCTCTAGCCCTTATTTTTAGAGATGCTTTAATAGCGGCGATGTATTTAAGGGAATTTGACATGCAAAACCCATCATCACTACTCATGAGTATTGTCAGTTTACTGAGAAAAAACAAGTAGCAATATTGGACTCTGAGCAGCCAGTTGCAGTTACCTACAAACGGATGTCTCCGAGTGCCAGGGATCCTCCCGCTCCCCACTTGAAAAAGCTCCACGTGGCCTTTCAAAGCCGGGAGCGAGACTCGGTGAGTTCAAAGGGACAGCGGAGCAAGTGTGCAGTCCAGCTAAAGCCCCAGGAAAAGGCAGATTAAAGCATTAAGTACTAATTCTCTTTGGGATGCAACAAGCTCTACCTAGCCATCTTGCGGCTGCATGGGTTTCACCACGCAATGTCCTCGCAGCCCTTCTTCCTTCTCTAACAGCCTCCCAAACGCTGCCAAGGATTCTCAATTTTTGCCTCTTCCCAGGTGGGTTGGGGAGCCAGGAGGAGCCCTGCCCTTGCTGCCGGCCGGCTGGGAAAGGTGAATGGGAAGTGAAACATGCTTTCTCCTTAGGGTCAAAACTGAACGCAAAAATGAGTCCCGTGTCATCCTTCAAAGAGAGGGTCGGAGTTTTTAAGTCCCAAAAAGGGAATAACAACCTTTTTGGCCACCTTCTGCCATGTTCAAACCCAAGACAGTGAGCAAAAGCATCAAAGCTCATCACCCTTTTGCAGGGGTTAGAAACAAAAAACCAAAACCAACCAACCTGAAGCGTCCCAGCACCCCCAAAGCCGTTACGGAGTTTAGGCTATTGCTTCTTAAAAGCTGAACATAGCAGCTAAAGGCAAATAGGGAGTTGTTCTAGGGGGTAGGACTATAACATAACTTTTTCTAGCTGCTAAGCAGATAGTTGACATTTCCAATTACTCCGTATTTTGGAAATATCATTGAACAAGAGATATTTTCCATGAGTTTTTTTTTTTTTGCATCTCTCCTCTACCCAGCAAGCATTTTTCTCAGGCACTTTTACTACTTAGAGGAGTGTCTGGTACTGGAGAAAACTCAGTTTTGTACTTTGAAATGCAAATATTAACACAAGCAGTCTGGCTTATATTTCTTCTTTTGGCAACACAACACGAGTTTTTTCACCTGCAAGCATAGCTGTTACAGTCTGAACAGCAAATATTAAATAGCTGTGGAAAAATACTCAGAATGAATCCAGTGAAATAAAAATAGGGAAAAATTACTATCCCAGTATTACAGGAGGAGGAAGATAGAGCAAATTGGTAAAACTGGAACAACAGAGCTCGAGTTTCATAGGTTAGAGGCTAGAAGACACTTTCCAAATTATTAAATTCCTATGGGTTCAGTACTGTAGGTTGGAGCAGTTGATTTCTGTCTCCCTTTGAGTACATTCTGGTCTATGTTCCATACAAGGTGAATGTTTTTTAGTCTTTTCAGTCCCTTTTAATCTTCTTCAAATGTGTTTTTGAAGCCAGAAATGTCAACACATCTACAAAAATCCTTTTGTTATTATTTTCAGTTTCTAATTACATACAACCAGTAGGAAAAAAAATAAAACTTCCAAGGATGATCTGACAGATTATGTTCTTTTGGTGATTCTTTTGCATTCTGATTATCTTCTTTTCTCAGAAACCAACCAGTTTCCAGCTGGTACATCAGGAAGTTCATTCCCTTAAGTGGAGAGAAACTTGGTTAAGGGCGGTGGTGGGCACTGGGTGCTCCTCTGCCGGCCTCCGGCATCGCAAGGGCTCGGCGCTGCCTGCGCAGGGCTACGAGCGGGCACGCGAAGGCAGCTTCAGGACACATTGTGCATCAAGCTGGGGTGGCAGCAGTAACCTCGCACGCGGAGAATTTGCCCAAGAACCAGTATGACACGTGCAGGGTTCCCCTGATCGCCAGCCGCCAGGCTGTAAGGTCGTGCTGAGCAGGGAAACCCCACGTGCTCGGCCCAGCCTGTCGGGCTCTGGGCTGGAAAGGAAAGCTGGGTCTTTCCCTAGAAAGGGAATTGGTCCGAGGGCACATTGCAAGTTTTGTAAAGGAACGATTAAAAACCCGTTTTACCTAATTGGCTTCTGCCAGCTTCAGCTTCCAGCTCTCAGTGGGTCCTGAGCTTTCATTCCTAAAGAGCCTCTGCAAGCGTGTGCCAGACTGCATTATTTTTCTTATTCAGTCCCGACATCGCTTCTGGATTTTTAAACTTGAGGACACCAGGAGCCAGATGGGCGCTGGCGCGACACCCAAGCCCTCCCCAGGGACGGCGCAGGGCAGCCGGGCTGGCCGAGCCCCCAGCCCCAAGCAGGGACCGATGATGTTTATCCCCCCGCACAGCCGGGGGATGCTCAGGCGGGAGACGCCCGCGAGGGGCGATGCGGGCAGGCGGGTTCGTGGGCATCGGGAGCCGTGGCAGCGGCTCCTCCCGGGGCCGAGCCTGCGCTCGGGGCTCCTGCGAGCGTCCGTCTCGGGACTCGAAAGCCCGGCAAGCACTGGACTGCTGCTGCTTCCTTTCTGGAAGCAGAGAGCTTCAGCGTCGCTCGCGCCTGAGGTCTGTGAGGCTTCTCCTGCCGGAGCTGCTGCTTCGCACGGCAGCTGGGAGCCACAGCCCGCCCGTGCCGCCCGACGCCCGCCCGAGCCGCCTTCCTGCGGCCGCAGCGTCCGACGGGCTCCAGCCGGGGTACGACGGCTTTGTTTCTATGGTACGTGTACACTTTCTAGCTCGCAGGAGACATTTACTATCTATGTTTTGTGACCTCCTCTGGTTCCGCGTTGTGGTTTCTTGCGGCATCTCTGCAGAAACGACATCACGCGTCTCTCTGCTGCGACTTCAGCTTTGAAACTGTCGCACCAGAAGCGCCTGCGAACAGACGGGAGACGCCAGGGTGGGCCGGGCGGCCGCGCCGCGCCGGCCGAGGGCTTGTCGCTGCGCGCTGGTGCGGGGGAGGCTGCGGGGCGCGAGGTCCCTGCCCCTTGGCCGGCGGACGCCAGGCAGGGCCGGGCGCGGGGAGCGGGGCGCGGATGACTGTCAAGCTGTCCGGGCTCAGCAGCCCTCGCATCGTGCTATACTTAGACACTGCCAACTACCTCACCACCTCAACAGCAGCGCTCCAGAGAACGTATATTTAGTAGTGCACTTGTTGATAGATGAAACCGTTTTCAGCATCTCCCTGGCTGAGAGTTCAAACTTTCTGAGAAAAATATTAACGCAGAAAATCCCGTAGCCAAGTGCCAGCTGGGGAGATCTTTCCAGAATGGGGAAACCACGGTGGGTTCATGAAGCTTGGTGGCTGAGGAACAAGCGACCTGGGCCAAGCAGGCACCCGGGTGAGGTCTCCACGCTGGAGAGGAGCCTGCGGGCACGCGGCTGAGCCCCAGCCGGACACACAGACCAGGGACAGACCGACCCCGCTTCTGTTCTGGGTGGTCTGACCCCACGTTGTCTCAGTCTCTGTGGGTACAAAGAAGCCTGAGTTCAAAGCAAAGCAGAGCCGTGTCCCAGCCCTGGGCTCCCAGCCCTGGGCTCCCAGCCCGCGGCTCGGGGAACGGCCGCGCCAGGACCGGGGCTGAAGGGCTGGGAGGAACTCGGGGCCCCGCTTTTAATTCAATGCCGCCCTCCTGCTCACGTATGTCAGTCACCGTGTCCTATTTGATGTGGTCTTTGATGAAATTTTGTGATGAAAAAATATTTTCAGAAGGCAGAAGAGAATATTTTAAAACAATAATTCAAATTTTGTTCTGACATGATACATTAAGAATGACATATACATTTTATATGACTCTGAAAAAACTGTTAAAAGTTGAGATCCCCTATTTGTTGCTTATGAACTTTGAATTTCCACGAGCACAGCGGAAGTTTCACATACGCAACATTCAGATTGAAATTAAGTGTTGTTGAGAGCAGTGTTTAGTTTCTAAAATTCAATTTTAATTTTGACTTTTGCAGCCTTAATAATTTTAACTGCAGGTTCACCTTCAGCTCTCTTCTCAAGGATCAGCCAGAAGAGGCCAGAACAGAAATACTCCTCTTGCTTGCCAAAGAGGAGCACAAACTCCTAACATGTAACAGCAAAGTCTGGTGTGCTGTCACAAGGTTGAACGCTGATGTAGGTTCACTTAGTGGTCACCTGTCCACCAGATGCTTGTAACGAAGCTTAAAAGCTTGTCCTTCAAGGCACAACATTTATTTTAAGTGCTTTTAATATAATTCAACTTAGTTCAGAAGAGAGAAAACCTGGGAACAAATACACCCATAAAACCCTAAGCCAACAACTAAAAATTCATGGGTTTTTTTTCTCCGTGTATCTATTTACGATCAGATAAAGAGCCTGGAGTTTTAAGATGTAATTTGAAGAGTTGGGTTCATGGTCGTATAAGAAGAAACATGCCTTTCTATTGATTTGCCACTGTTACTCATCATCTTTTTACTGTTATCAACAAGACAGGAATAGAACGAACCGACAGCTAAACAATAAGGAAAAGTTCTGCAGCTGCTTAAAGCCAATAAAATAACTGTATTATTGACGAGGTTATCAAAATGTCAGATGTGCCAGCTCAGCTGGCATTCTTCTCTGCCTTTTTATTAAAATCTCATTTCCAAGTAGAACGGGCAAGCAGAGACTTTAGCATTCGGTTCCTTTACCGACCTAATTGTTCAGGATATTTTTTTAAAGATTGGTTTTCAATTTGCATCGGTACATAAATAAAATGCATACGGATTAATGGCCTCATTGACTCGGTTGGGGTTTTTTTGGTGGGCCAGAACCACGTCTCTGCCGTAGACGCACATACACGCTCTGTCTCTCGCCCCTGGTCCCAAGAGGAACAGCAGACTTGTGAAAGAATATTTTATTCCCAGGCCAAGTTTAGAACTCGTATGGCTGCTCTGTGCAAACACACGCCTAAGATGCAGACGGGCGAGATGCGAGACGGGTGCGCACCTCGCTCCTGTCCGCCCCAGAGGTCCCTGGCGCAGGCGCGGAGCACCGCGTCGTCCTGCGGCACTGGCGGGCTCCTTCGGCCGCGCCGGGCGCCGCGCCGCCGGCGCCCCGCTCCTCCCGGGGCTGCTTTCACGCCTCGGCCAAGAGGGTCGGGAAAGCCCCGTTCACCAGGGTTAGCGAGAGCAAGCCGCCTTCGACTCTTCTACCTGTGTTCGTCAGTCTTATTTGGATAAGTAAAAAAACCTCAACCAACCAACCCTACCAAAAAGCTGAGTTTAAAATTAAGATGCCAGTGACAATAAAAACACATTGCCCCGCCGTTCTTGGTGTGAGAGTCCTAAAATTTGTAGTTCCCAGCACGGGTCTGTCTGCTGCGATCTGTGGCAATAAATATGGCATTGCCTTGGCAACATTTTTTATACTTTGATTAAGGAGCAACTGATGCAATATTTCAGGAGACGGGGGGAAAAAAAAAAAAAGGTCTGATACTGAGAAAAACATTCTGGCTGTTCTGTATTGTCCTTGAGGACTTTACTGTGTGCCGTCACTAACTGCTTAGCAACAGATTGATAGTGGCTTGCAAATCAATCTTTCCAGAGCAGAAAGCACAGTATACAATGCTGCCTGTTCCGATTCAAGAGATGCTATTGGGAAGCTATATAAGCATCAATTATGTTTTTTTAGATGTAGTTAATTATAGCAGGGAGAACTCAGATCACAAATCAGCTTTTCCTTTCTCCCCCTTCTGCCTTTTAAAAATCACGAGAGAATTACTATAGATTAGCAAATTAGAAATTGCAAAAATGTAATTATCCAAAATTAAGATGAGTTGGCAAGCACTGTTTCTGAATGAATTTGTGCCAGAAAAATGAAGGAAAATAAAACTTTCTAAAGGATGCCAGTTCAAATTTCACTGTAGTTATTTTGCTGCTTGCTTTTTGATTTTTTTTTTTAATAAAGAATACTACACTTTAAACAGGGTTCTGTTCCCCAAAACGTACACAGATGTAAAGATAGAAAAAAGTGGACAGTTCAAGTAATATTGAAAGGAGAGAAATTAAGAAGAATCAACCCATCAGAATAACACGTGCCCACTGGGCGTCAGGCAGCGCAGGCACCGCGACCTTGGCTTTACCAGGGGATGAAGTTGGAGGCAGACGCGAACTCTACCCAGAGAAAATCACGTGCATCCCCCTAACCGGAGTCCTTCCACTCTCCCCTCGCTTTAGCTCACCCTGCGGTGGCGATGAACGCGCGGCAGGTCCCGCGCCGCTGCGAACGCCGTGGGGCCAAGAGCGGCAGAGAGCACCGACTCGGCGAGCGCCTTCCAGCCGCTGCCTGCTGCCGGCGCCGAGCTGGGCGCCGCGACCAGGACCGGCGCCGGGACCGCGGGCGGGAGGAAAGCCGCTCACACAGTTTGACACGGACCTTTCTGAGCAACTCCTTGATCTATATCAACATTTAACTTAAAACGCAAGTATTCAGAACCATGCAAGAGTAGCACATAAATGAAGCGAGCCCACGTACCCCGATATGCCCGGTGAGCTCCTTTGTACCTTGTCGGTGGTCAGGCAGGTTGGTGTTTTGGGTGCTTTACAGCAGCTCATTCAATGAAACGCCTGGTTCCCAGCTGATGACCCGCTACGGGAGGAGGAAGGCTCATTCGTCCTTCCTCTGGGAAACCACAATATTACAAACACAGACCCGGTGGCTCCGAGACGTCCCTCTGCCTTTGGTTGTGCGCTTCTGACTGTAGCACGCGAGTGGGATTAAAATGTTAAAAAAATGGTTGCGCGGGAAAGGCAGGAGGGAGCCGGGGCGCGGGCAGCGCCGCCTCCCGCCGTCCCGACGCAGGATGCTCTGCGGTGATCGCTGGTGCCCAGCAGCGTCCGCAGCTCTGCGTACAGCTACGCCAGGGAGGGCACGCGACGCGCTCAGCACATCGCCAGCGCTCCCTAAATAACGAGAACTGACCTCCTGTAGGACAGGGCAGCGGCGATACCCAGCCAAAAGGCTGCAATTTCACAAAAGCGCCCACAAAAGAGCGGAGCCCCTAAAGCTTTCAAGGGCCTCGGAAAATCCCCTCGAAAAACCGAACACGAGTTGCACAAAGCCTCTTCAAGGCGCTGGTGCGCAGGAGCAACGCAGGTCCTCGCGTGGCTTCCGGGTGAGACCTGGTACAAGTGCACCCCACAGCATCGACTTGCCTGTTCCCTTTCGAGGAGGCATTACACCTTGAATACCTGCTGGCTCTTAGTTATCATTCAGCACGCGATACGCACCTCCCCACGCTGCTCCGTGGCTCTGTTAGAAGTCCGGCATATAATGTAAAATCTGCACGAGGACTGGTTCATACGCTCTTCGACCAATGCGGACAGCTTTTTCACCGGGTCATTTTTTTAGTAAAGTAATCTTAAAATATAATGTTAATGCTAGCTTGAGTATCTAAATGCCATTATCATTGCTGCAGCTGCAGGGCGGACACGCTAGGAGTCAGGGAGAGCTTCGTGGCGGTGCCGCTGAACGTCCTCCCCAGGTGAGATCAGCCTGAGCCAAGTCTGGCTTTGCAAATATATACTCCACCTCCGTAAACCTACCAGCAGTTTAAAGTCAAAAATGGCTGCGTTTCTGTGCAGCGAAAGGAATACAGTCGGCCTCCGAACTGACTTCCGAGTGCTTGCCTGAACTCCTTGCAGCTGCAGAAGTTTTCTGGAAATCAGGCCACCTAATGGGATTTCTCATCCGTCCTGCTCGTGACTGGGTGGAAGTGATGGAAGTGGCGTTTTGACCCTTTGAAGTCTTAGCCAGTACCTTAAGAATTCAACAACGTGTGAACTTACAAACACATCCCCATGACTTTTTAATTCCTGGAGGTTTTACTGGCGGTTTCAAATTCTGGCTGATTAATAGTTTGTCTGAAATAACAAAATAATTAGAAATTACAGTGCATTAATGTAAAGGAATCTCATTTGTGCACCTGTATGCAAAGGGAATTTAATTTCTCTTTTGGAGTTTCTCCTGGTTTAAAACCTTGAAATTGAGATTATAAGCGTCCCTTTCCTGACTGCATCTTATCAAACGTGATTTCATATCTCTGTAGCTTTCTAGATTCCCCCAACTATAGCCCTTTAAATTCTGTGCTAATTGAATTTAAAATTAGTCCCGAGTGGGGACTAAGTAGAAGCCAAGTATTTTAATGGTCAGACAATTAACAGCTCTGCATTAACTAGAGCTTCTGAACAACAAATGTTTTTAGTAAAGCAGGCAGACTGTCATACTGGGCACGCTTTTCCTTTCCTTAAGAAGAAGTGAAAATCGCAGTTCAGTGCTATTAGTGAAAAATGCCAGTTTTGCTGCCATGGAATGATTAAATGTCGGGGTTTTTTTTCCCCAGACAGAAGCAGCTTTGTGGGCTCCCTCAGCTGGATTTTCTCTTAGTAACTTCTTGCTCAATTTTCATGTCTGATAACTATCTGTGCCGTTTTGAAGTATTTTTGTAGCAGAATGGGCAAAACATTATGCCTTCTGTAGCATGCAAATGTTTGGTCATATCGCGGTATTAGTTCCTACCAGCTTTTGAAACGGAGTTTCCATTGATGCTGAATGTTTTGGAGCCATGGAAATGTCAGCATTTTTAAAAACAGAAGACATCCCACATGGTTGCAAATATAACAGCATAGCTGTATCTCATGTGGGTATGCAAAACCACTTCTAAAACATAAAATAAGCTCTCCTGGAGAGCTGCTTCGAGCTTCTTAGAGCCCTTCTACAGCAGGGCTCACTTACATCTCTCAGGGTCCACAACTTTTTATACCCTTCATGAATTTAACTGCACTAGTGGACATCTAGTAATGACCTCAACTTCAGAAGGGATCTCCACAGAGGACAGAACAATTTGTTTGACCTTTTCCCAAAATGTTTCCCCATTTTAGGTATGACTTCATCACACTGTCTTTTAGAATAATACCTCTGGTATTTGTATTTAGATACATTACAACAAAATATTATTTCCTAGAAAAAGTTACAACTCTTTATTTACCGTGCGTTAGACTTTGGTATTGCAGTTCCTGGTCTGTTACCCCAGAACAGGCCAGGTGGGTCCAGCCGAAGCAACACAACCCAGCCATGCCCTGTGAGCCACCACAGATTGCACCGCGGAGACCAGCTGTAAGTCTTCACCTTTCAAATGCTCCCAACCCTTTAAATTTTTCTTTCATTACTAGTTTCATCTATTTGAAGATAACGAAGTTAAGACGTGTGCTCAAGAGCCTCTAGGGTGAAAGTCTTGTAAAGAGAGTTACCTGAAGCGAGTTACACTGCCTACCTGCTCCACAGGAACATCAAATTCCATCGCCCTCCTCCCAAAGCAGCAAGAATGCCTTCAAAAATTCCTTTCCAACATAAAGATCCAGCAATAAGGGGGGCAAACCTTTAATACAGTCTTTCTGATGGTAGACTAGACAGCACCACCACTGTAACTCTTCAGTTGTGAAACACAGACAGCAAAAATAAAAAATACTGGGTCCTTTCATGAAATCCATTTAAAAAAAAGTGTTATTCACTGCATTACGGCTTAACGAGGTGTGTTTAGTATATTTGGTCTGTTCTCCCACCGCTGACACCCCTGTTTCTACTTGTCTTTGATGATTTGCCCCTTACGGTGGGTGTTTAGCACAGCATTTTTCCCTTGGGAAGGCACAGTCATAGTGGAGCCTGGCCTGCTGGAACGCTTTCTGAATTTGGAATAGAGGTGCTAGACATTTAATGACGTTAGCAAAGAGAGCCGCTGAAAACGTACCCCCCTTCTAGACGCACAAGAAGTTGTTAGGACAAGATCTTAACTGTCTTAATACCAGAATAAGGACGTGACTTGTACTGTTTTATTCATACAAAATAATACTGTATTCTTTTCTTTATATTCATTATGTCTTGGGAGATAGAGACCATAATTACAGATAGCAAAATATAATTGATGGTGACTAATTGGGGGGGGGGGCAGGACGGGACACACACCAAACCGAAACAGAACCACCACCTCGTTTACCTTTGGAGTCACGTCTCTGCAGTGACCAGAGAGCAGGACCGCCTTCCCTGCAGCTGCTCTGCACTTAAGAAAGGCATTTTGGGGTGAACGTGACACTGCCCGAAACAGCAGCGCACCCCGCCCCAGTGCCTCGGAGGTGTTTGACACAAACCGCGGGCTCCGGGGGCACCCCACGGGTAGCGGGGGTGATTTTTGTACAGCCTTATTGCAGCCTAGAAGATGAGACCCCATTTCCCAGCTACACCGAGGCAAACCTTTTCTCGCCCACCATGCGCGACCAGGCGGAGGCGCGGAGCTGGCTCCCCTCCCCGGCTCCCGCGCCGGTGCGCGCGGGCGGCGTGCCTGCGGAGGGGAGCGAGGCCAGCCCTGCGCAGCCTTCAGCCACCGCATCCCCGTCCACGTCCCGCCGCCCCGCAGAAGGAACCGGACACCTTTCAGCTGCTGAGGCAGATCAGGCGTTTGACTGCAATGACTAATGAGCTTAACATCTTCAGTTCATAATTAAGCGGTATGGTAGGGAATGGATTTTAAGCTCCTAATTGTGTGTGCTCACCTGAGGGGAAACACAACTGAAACAAGCTTTCCCTTTAAAAAAAATAAAGAACTGTATTTTGATAACATGAAGCTCTATCCCAATCACAGCACGTGTTTTCTAAATGCATTTCTTTCCTAAAAATCCTTCAGCTTTTGAAGATTTCTTATTTGACCAGTCACAAGGAGCCATGCTCGTTCCATCCTGGGAAAGGCAGCTCTCGCTCCGCTAAACGTGATAGGGACATCCCTTAAATACCGCGGGGAGCTCGTCACCTCCCTGTAAGCCACCCTCGCAGACCCCCCCAGCGGCAGCGACCCTGGTCCTGCTGCCTGGGAAGCCCCCACCGCCGTACCGAGGTCTCTGCACGCCGCCGTGCCAGTCCCAAGAAAGAGGAGCAAAGATTTCACCCGGAGCTGCCGCACCCAGAAGCAGCTCCCCCAGCCCTTTCTGCTGAAGCCCACCCCGGGAGCTGCCCCCCGCCCCTGGCTCCCAGCCGCACCCCGAGACTGCCTGGGGCTGGCTCGCTCGGCGGCACCGTTCCCTCCCCAAACACAAACCGAGTTTCCCTCAAACGTTTTCTCTGTTGCTCGCTGGTTAAGAACAGGTTACCCTCACGGATTGTTGGAAACTCAGCGTTTTTTCCCCAAAGAAAACCGTGCCCCCGTGCAGCGCTGTGGTGCTTCTGGCACAAGTGCCTTCTTGATCCCCAACCAAAACCATCTTCACGCTGCTCAAGTCAGCGCTTCCAAAACCAAACATCCATGGTTTCCGTATTTGTTCTCTTCTCTCTTTCTCAGATTTACAACCTGCCCCATGTCATACGCTTATTAAGTACTTCATCAAATATTCTATGCAAAGCATAAAAGCATTCCTTAGCTGCCTCGTAGGTCTGCCGGCAACTGGAAAGAGACGGCGTTATTAGAAATCTCCCTCGTGTCTTGCCTGCAAACAAACACCATCAAACACAAGCCCAAAATATTATTTCTCTACAGAATGTGTATAAAAAAGTAGGATCTTAAGTTTAGTAAGGGGAAGCCTGTGCTGCCTCCATGTTACAGGAGTAGTACAATCACCAGGATTTGTCGGCAATGACCCGGCGAGAGCTTCGGGCACTCTGAGCGGGGCTGGGCTGACCGACCGCTCCCGCTCCCTTGCACCCTGCGCCTCGGTGACCCCGCGTGCCGGCGCGCCGTCCCCCCGCGCAGCAGCAGGTCCGGCGCGGGGGCACCGCGCAGCCACCCTCTGCAGGGAGGAATCTGCGGGGGGTCTGTCAGGGGAGCTAAAAATAGATGTGCCAAGGCGCGTGGCAAACGCGTGGGCATTTGCCGTACGTAAAACTGGTGGGGTTTTGGGAAATGACAAGACATGGGTTATTATTCTATAAACACTTCGTAGGTCGGCTTTTGTCTTATGATAGAGCCGCCGCTATTCTCTGCTCTCTGTTCACTGACTCCTGGATCCTGATGGTAGGAGCTTTGTTTCTCATGATTTTTATTCTACTGGCAGCAAGTGCCACTTATAATGCAGATGGTTTCCATTTTTACTTAGACCAAACTCCATTGGTTTCTGCAGAGAATTCCCTGAACAACTCAGGCAAGAGGAAAACCGAGCATCTCCAACTCGATACATGTCAACTTGCATAACCCGAAGATCTGACCCCCATTTTCCTTCTCCTCTTCTCTCCCCTGTGTTTAAGGCTGTGAGGCAATTTCTTGGGTTTTACCGAGATATTTATTCGCTTTTTCCAATGTTCCATGTTTTTTCATGGTGTAAAACACACATCTGAAGAAAAAGAAAAGGCAAACGGAAGGAGCTTAGTGTGAATGTAGGAGGTGACAAATGGGCGTATAATCCATTTCGCAGAAGGAAGAACACGGATCTAATGTAACGCTACGAACAGAGCCATGCCATGCAGCTTCCTCACGCAAACCGCGGAAATACCACTCTCTCCGCCGTTCCGCCTAAGGCACCTCTCAGCCCGGTGTCTCGGCGCGCGGGGCAGCACGCGCAGCCGGCGGAAGCGAGAGCGACGTTTGGGTCGAGAGCGGAGCGAGGGGATGCGTTCGGGGCCGGCCTAAATCTGTAGCTTCCTCCAGCACCCCCGCCGCGGCTTGCCAAAGTCGCAGAGCATCAGCAGCGTGGGTAACGCTACTTACATCGGCATTTCATTCTCGCTGAACCCTGCATGGGGACTGTCTAACTCCTCAACTTTCCTTTGAAGCTGTAGCCTCATAATTTTAGAAGAGAAGCAGGAAAAAATAGTTTCACTCACCTGAAAATTAATAAGGATTTAGCATTATGCGCTAAGGCTTGTTTTAATCAGTGTGTTCCCAGCATCCGATAAACAGTTCTTGATGCACACCCTCTGAAAACCAGGCAAATTAAGGAGAAAATAATTACAGTGTCCTCATGAATATGTCAGCGCTTTACCTCAAATTGTAAGAGCAACGAAAATACAGAGCAGTAAGTATAATCGCAACGCACTTGCACAGTTCCACGTGTAGAAAAAGCTCTGTCCTGCCTGCGAAACGGATAAAAAATGTCTGTGGAGGAGCGGAGCTGAGGGGTGGGGTGCGGGGCTGGGCTGCTCGCCGCTTCTGGAAAGCGCCAGCGTGCGGCCCTGGGGACCCGGAGGATGTTCTGGTTTTTGGGGAGCCCTGCTGCAGTCCCAGCCCCTCCCTGGTGCCCCCGGGCTGTCTCCCGGCAGGGCGTGCTCCGGGCTGGCCCAGACCCCAAGAGGGGGTGCTGGCGGTCTGCTCTGGGTGCGGGTTTTGACGCAGGCTCCTCCCGTGGCCATGCGCTGGCGCCAGATGAGGCTGCCGGGGCCAGGCGGTGTGGCAGGCCGGGCGCGCTGGCAGGGGCAGCGAGGGGGGTCCTCTTCACAAGACGGGAGGAGTTTGGGTGAGTGAACTTGAGGGCTTTCCACAGACCGTCACGAGCCTTTAACGCCTTTAAAAAGATGAGTGAATGGCCTGGGACGCCTTACGTCTGGGGGAAATCACAGCAAGTACCGGTTGTCCGTGAACCGAATTTGCTGAATGCATTTTTTATTCCAGGGCTTTCGAACGCCTTGTTCAAGGCTAAGCGGGTTAATCCATTCTTGTAAAAACGTGATATCTATATTTCATGTATAGGTTAAGAAATAACAATTTTACACCATGTTACTTGTTTGTGTAGCTGCTGGTCCAGACAAAATGGCAGGCAGTCATTTGCTGCACGGAGCACGAAAAAAGAGAGAAAGAACAGAAAGAACACAAACTTCGTAGGTCTTGTTTTCAAGTCACGGTCAGCAAGAGATCCCAGCGGGGCTGCTGCGGGCGCCGGCGTTGCATTTCAAGGCACAACCGAGACAGAGAGAAAAAGCTGCCAGGCTCGCGTGAGGTTTCGGGGGAGAAGGACCCCGCCGTGCCACGTCACCTGGCAAGCGGCCAGCCCGGCCCGGGCGCAGGCCCTGGCAGCTTCAGGGCTGCTGCCCGGACCGGCCAGACGGCTGGAGCACCAGCAGCGGCCGGGGCTGCTGGAGGGGGTCCAGCCCACCGGCCGTGCCCCGGGGGTGCCGGGGCCTTGCTCACGCCTGACAGCACCGATGCGTTGGCTGCGCGACCGGCACGGCGCCGGCAGCGTCACCAAGGACCTCCCGTCCGGGGTTTGTGCTCAAGTCTAGCCGGGCGTTGGCTTAGGTCTAAGCTTTCAAACTGGAAGGAAGACTTTGCGTTTGAATTCTGGGGTTGCCTGACGTGGTTTTTAATGGAGACGGCACTCGAGCCCGGTCAGCTGGGTGTGCACGAACTTTGAAACCAAACCTGAGCTTCCTCTCCAGATCTCTCGCGCTCTTGCGAAGAGGAGCGTTGAAGCGCAGATCTCCGTGGTTCTCGCAGATCAATGGCAGCAGCTTTCGCTATCAGAATGGCTACGTGTCTTGGATGGAAATAAGGTGGTAGCGCATGAAAAGTAAGTGAAGATATTTTATTTAAGAGACATTTTAAAGTGAACTGATTTTTTTGAGTACGCTATTAATTTTGGAATCTTTCTGCTGCTGCTTTTCTTCCACTTCTCTTCACAACACAGTTATTTAAAGCTTCAGTTTATGGTTAAAATCCTTGTGCAAAATTTTAAATAAATATTAATGCATCAGTAAGCATTAATTAATAAATGCTTTCCATGTATCATTGCTATTAACTTCCATTTGAAGTTAACTCTTACCATCTCTGCAGGTACCAAGTTTTTGCATTCCAACGGCATTGACTCACAGAGGAAACCATCTATTTCTGCTGCTCCATTTGCAGTTGGACTGGGCATAACACATTCTATAGATGCAAAAAAAGCAAGAGCCTGAGCACGGGAAGGCTCCTGCAGCCTGTACTCGCTCGCTATTTCAGTCCGGAATATTCCTCAAAGAAATGCCATGTATCTAGATCCTTGTGTGAAAGCATAACACATATAGACAGAATAGACAGAAAAAGTTTCCCTTTAAACTGCATCACAGTGAAACATTCAGAAATTTCCATGCTCTGGCGAATCGTTAGCTACAGAGAAAATACAGCATTTTCAGTCAAAGTCTCGGGATCCTCTCCGAGCTGAGAGGAAGCTCCTCACTGTTGGAAGCTGTGACCCGGCCAGCTCAACAGGAGAGAGAATTTTAGCCTCTAGGGTCTGAGGAAAGAGCTCTGCCGACGCTGGTACCGCAGGCGCTCTCTCCGGGCCGAGGGCTGTGCACAGATTTAATGGCACGCTCTCGTTGCCGCTGTAACAGAAAACTTCTTTGATTACTGATTAGCCACAAAAACTGTTTCAGGAATTTTATTCTTAGAAACTCTGCTCCCCAGGTTTATGTTAAAACATCTGCGCTGTTTGCATGCTGCCTTGCAGCTGACAATCTATCAAGGGCAACTGAGAAAATTCCGCATAAACTACAAGAAGCCTTTTGCCAACAATAATTGCTGCCTTTACTAATAAGGGCAAAATAACATTGCCATTCATTCTGAGAAATGAAAACTTTCCACTTCTCTTTGAGAGATGTGCCTTGGAGAAGTTTTTTTCCATGATACTGTTTTTTTATTCGAGCCACCAGTGCAAGAAGATACTGGCGGTAATGGCGTTGTTTGTACTCTAGGGGTACAATGCAGCCTCATGAAAACACACAATTAATTTTTTTCTGATTTTGGGTTAATTTTTGTTACAAGGTTAGGGGGGTTTCAGGCTGAATTCTCCATTAATATCATATTTATATGAGCAGTCACATTTTATAGCACTGACTCTAAAGGTTTTTCCTCTTCTATTCACTTGGCTTTCCTTCTACTGTCCACATAATGGAGAAAATAAAGGATGTCCTTGGAGATGAAATATAGATGGTTACCTTTCCTGTTCCAAACACATAATTTTCTGAGCAGCCAGTGACTAATGCTTTAGTTACACTGTTGACAACTACTAGATTGACACTACTACAGGAATTTATTCTGGGCATACGATAATGACTTGCAGGGTATGCTTCCTCGTGTAACATCTAGTACTGAAGCAACTGTTTTCTCTTCTGATCTAATTAGTTACATCCGGTTAAAAGGGAACTCAAACACTGTATTCGTAATTCTTAGTTATTTGACCTTCTAGGAATATTAAATGTGGAGCTGGTTGTCTTTACCTGCTACGGAGCTCTTCTCACAGGCTGTAGCTGGTATTTCAAACTCTTGGATTTTAAAAGAATTAACCCATGGAGAATAATTCCAGCCTGAGGATTGGTAGACATTAGCTATTTTTAAATGAGATGAGACTGTATCTGTATTTATTTTCTCGCCCTTGGTAGTCAATATTTTATAATTTTATTTTGTAACAAACTGTGGCAGGTTTACATGCACACAGCTTTTGCAAACCGTATTTCCCAGAAGGATGTTTTCAGCCTTGACCAGGGAAACCCATTCCCGCGATGACCCAAAGGAAATTAAGTACGATATGAAGACAGTGGAGCCTTGTCAGGGCTTTCCCTGGTGTGTGTTGCTGAAGCCAAAGCACACTTCGGCCTCAGCAGCAGCTCAGGTAGCTCTAACACTTACTTCCAGTACATATAATTTAGCATCTGTGAATTGGAAAAATGCAGAGAAGCACATGATGAAGCCCAAATGAAAACAGCCGTTTCCTCTGAATCAGAGTGGTGGAACAAAAAGCTCCTGACGTGTAAGAAAGAATTGAGGTTGTAAGCGTTGTAGAGAAGCAGCAGTAAATGAGTTTTCATACCGGTTTGCTCTACAAATGAGACAACCCAGTGCACGTAGGTGTTTGGTGGAGGGGTCATTTAACGGGGCTAAGCGTTTTGAACAAACCCTCTCAACACACTTGAGCTGCAGCTGAAGCGGAGTATGGAGAGTTACCAGCATTCACGGAATCATAGCACGGAATCACAGGACAGTTTGGGTTGGGAGGGACCTTTCAAGGTCACCTAGTCCAACCCCCCCAGCGTTCACACCCTTCATTCACACACGGCTCGGTTTTGACTAATACGTCCTCCGGAAGGAAAGTGAGCGACAGCAGTTGCTCTGGTTTAGTTCTGTCCTTTGGAGATGTGAAACAACGGCCTTGTCACGTCCCACAGAGAGGGACCAAGAAGGGAAGTAAGCAAAATCTGGTTGAAGGAAGCAACCAACCCCCAAAGCACCAGAGAGAGTATACATTATGGAAAAGAAGCGGTAAAAAAGTAAAATCCAGCAGTGTTTTGTGTATCTGGTATCACTGTTTATCTGGACTAAGAGATTATTTTCTGATAAGGCTACTTCAGACAAAGGAATGAGGCCCAGCAGGGTATTTTGAAAGTTTAGGGTAACTGGAAATTATTTCAGGGGATTGTAATTCACCCTGCAGTGGTTAAAAGTGTACTCAGAGTACACTTTCCACGTTAAAAAGCATGCACAAGGCATGCATTTCTATAATCTGAGAAAGAAATGGGCACATTAAGGTTAACTAAAGTTGAAATGACTTAGTTTTCTTTTAAATACTTAAAAGGTAAGCCATGAAAAGTGGAGTGTACCTCATGTAACCAAGGGCCACGGGCAGCCTGGCTGAGGGCAGAAGAGCAAGACGAGCCCGGAGAAGAGCCACGAAGCTCTTGTCAACTGCTCTTTGAGTGCCCTAATGAGTCGCGTTCAAATATTTTACAGACGCGGTCACTTAACTTTGAGGGATAAATGTTTGCTCAAGATCTCACAAAAAAGTCAACAGATTAGGACAAAAATTCAGGTCCTCCTAATTGGATTGTCGTCAGTCTCCGGATCAGGGAAATCCCAAGCTCATCTTCATGCAAGCGCTGATGACCAAGTGCCGGTGACTGCATTTGCTTCAGGGGTCCCGGCGTGGGGACCCAGCACGCTGTTTGCCTTTGACAGTCTGACATAAGGGCACCTGTGCTTTACGGCTTTCTGAATTCTCACCACTGCCGTGTAACAGGTTTTATTGTTAAAAGTTAAATTTGAGTTAAATACTCTATTGGATGTCAAACTTTTAATATTTTTTTCATCTCACTTGCTGAATGATATCTAAATCCATATAAACTCTCGAAGTAAAAAATTTTTAAACATATTTTGCATATTAAAAAAACAAATCCCAAAGGTAAAATCCTCTCCGAGACAAATACAAGTCTCATTGGGGTTTTCTGAAATTTTTATCCCATTTTTTAAAAGAGAATATTTGCTAACTTAAGTCGCAAATAACTTTTAGTCACTTCAACAGAAACTTCACACCTGAACATGAATAGATACTCACATATTTCCTTCATATATTATAGAATAAATCAGTTAGAAAAATGAATTCAGAAGTATGCATTTGCACTTGAGAGTGATACGTAGAGATTTTCAGAGCAAGGAAAAAGCTTTCTGTCTTCAGCGTTTTGAGTCTTTTCCTTGTAAAGAGAAAGAAAGTTCTCAGCAATTCAGTCAGCCTGGGCATGTCATTAAAAAAAAAGAACAATATAAATTTTAGTATAAATTGTTATTGCTCAACCCCGCACAAACTCTATACAGGTAATTGTGAATATGTAACTATCTTAAGTATTTGTATTAATAGCCACTTTTCGTGAGTTTGAGGTATGCCCAGCACACGTGGCGACAACGCAGGATATAAACCAGAACATCTGGGAAACACGGATAAACTTGCTGGTCTGCAACATATAAATGAACCTCTTCTGCTTATGAAAGCTATTCTTCCCTGTTCCTGGAGCCTTAGCCAAGGGTCTGTGCAGTCCATAACACTTTAAACTGGAAATCAATATTTTTTAAGTAACCTGAAGATATTTTAATGCCAAACCACGTAAGAGAGAGAAGTTGGCAGCTAGTATTTTCAAAAAGGACTTGGCATCCACGCTGGTTATCATGGCATTTTTGCTGATCAGTAAACACAGTATAATTTGTGACAGAGAGATGATTTGCAATTAAAAACTTATTAACAAAGTGCAATGATAACAAGAGGGATGAAACGCCAAGATGTGGAATTGCTTAATTATGTGAAATAGTTCTACCAAACCCAGGGCTCCACAGAACATTTTTTCCTCTCTCTAATGAACAATCAGTTCTCGCTGAATTCTAATTAGCCTCAATAATGTTGATCCCACTCAAGTATTAGTGGCAGAAAATGCAAACTGGATGTTTCCATTAAACAACTGCCTTCAGGTACAACTGTGCCGTGCGAACCGTACAGCAAGTTGCAGAACATTTGTGTCCCGGGCAATCTTTGAAAACGGCTGGGAGTTATCTTCAGAGGACGGGAGGGCACCCGCGATGCGCAGAGCGATCTATTGTCACGTCTAGCGTTGCCCAATCCATGCCTGTCAAGCAGATTAAGCCTGTGAGCTTATCCAGACCTGTTTTAAAGCCTATTTGATCTTGAAATAGGACTGAAGAATCTAACAAGAAGAGGCTTGTAGGAGATTTTCTTGTTTAATCAACATTGGAAATGCAAGAATTGGAAACTCAAGAATAGACCCCCTTCAGCACCTTCCTTTTGCCAAGATTACGAAGTACTGAAGTATATGAAAATGAGAAGATGACAACTCCTCTAATCTGCCAAGCCCGAACTGCTCCCCATCCCCAGTAACGAACAGGCAAATCAAAATACGACTCTTGAGAAAGTTCTGGTAACGTTCGCGGTGCGGACGCCAGCTCCCCATCCTTCTCTCTGTGCCACGTTTCTGCTTTGCTCGGGCAGGCGAGCGCCGGCCTCGTTATTTCTGCTAATTCTGCTTCAGCGTTCGCGGCAGCTGCGTCGCGCTCGGCCACCCCCGCCACCTTCCGCAGCCCCCGTCCCCTCCCCGCGGGCCAGCCGTGGGGGGTGTGGCGGGGTCCCGGGGGCGCTCCCGCAGCGTCACACGCCAGTGCCCGCGGCACGGGCGGCGCCAGCGGCTCCGGTGCGGTGAAAGAGCGCGTTTCACACGCACACGCGCTCGTGGCTTGCATGCCCGCACGCCTGGGCCTGGGCAAAACCAGCTGCTGCAAAGGGACTTCCTTCCTCTAAAGCCCTTGTCATATTTGGGAGCCCCCAAATTCCCTTCACGCCTTTCTTAGAAAGCAAGAGCTTCTCCCCCGTTCTCCTGACACCTTCCTAGTGTCATCCCGCCAGCAGAGAACACCTCACGTTGTATTAAATCGGAGCGGAGATCTGCAATGTGGGTTGCAAGCACAAGAGAAGCGAGAAATAATTCGCGTGCTCCCATGCAGTTCCAGCACTGTCTTACTCCCGAGAGTAGGGGGGATTTTAATTAATATTTCAACCGACAAAGTTCAATATATCTATCTGCAGAACACATGACTGGTGGTCAACGATGTCCGCAGTAATGAGGACCGAGATTCTAGCAATTTCCTAATGTTGAATATGCTCAGTATTACCGCGAAGTTTTAATTTTACAAATACAAATTTGTTATTGCAACCATCTGAAACGGTGCATAAGGCAGCTGATGAAGTCCTGACACATGAGCATATCTGCGGAAAGGGTCTTTCCCGTGTTATTGGGTTGGTCGCCTGAGATACTAAATTTTAAACTGAAACAAAATCAGATCCCATCCCTTTAACAAAATTCCTTCAGTCTCCAGTAACAGCATGAGTCGCTCCCTCATACTTCAAGCACTTGAACTGGAACAAAGCACTCTCTCTTGATCTACTTTCTCCCACTCCTCCTTGCCAGCCTCTGCTTTTTTTAGTGTACTGAGGCATTAACCCCATGCAGATTTGCTGCTTTACACGTCCCAGCAGTGAAGAGAAATGAAACACATGCTAAAAGAGGAATAAAATCCAATTTAAGCAAAAGTCTATAAAAGGACTGGGTTTCTTTGTCTTTTAAAAAGGCGGGGGGGAGGAACCCCCACCACCCCCATAATAACTTGCTACGGATTGGGCCTCATTAATGGAGCAGTAAGTGCTGGAAGTCCCCACAGTATGTGGAGCCTTTACACAGAGATGGAAAATAGCTGTTTGTGTTTAATGTCAAGCACTCAGACATACCCACCACAGAATACAGGCTTTGTTGTCCCGCGTGCCGAACTGGCTCACTCCAACTCTGAAATATTTTACCATAGAATATTTTTAGTTATGTAACCATACTAATGAGATCTAAATTAAAATAATCCTTTCCAAGGCCAGTTCTGGTGTTCAGGCAGAAGCACAAGATGAAGTCACGGCATTTCAAAGCCATGTTACCGTTCAGAACAGTTATTGGAAAAGTGCTCCCGGGGCAATTTTTCTTGTCTCTCGGGCTGCAGGACACGGAGAATCGTGCAGCGGTGGCATTAGCATCATGCCACGAACTCTGCACCAGAGCTGCAAGGGTCCTGCTTCAGGCACTTTACCTCAGCGGGAGAGCAAAGCCAGAGCGATGGCCAGGTCTTCCTCAGCTGGGGCGGCGGCTCCGCTCAGAGCTGGGACTTCTTCACTGCAGGAACTGCTCATGAACTCAGTTTCCTTCCACGTCAAGGATGATTTATTTAGATGGGTCGGTGCTCATTTCTCTGCATATCATTCATGGAGGCTTTCAGACTTCAGACATAAACTCCTTCCTATTCCTTGGCATTTCGATCTCATGTGCAATTTTCTTCCTTTCTGGGTTTTGTCCAAAACTCGTAAATTAACGTGCGTTTGCACCTAATCTGCCTACATCTTCTACAGCCTATTCACGCTCTTGATTACCTCACCCTATCCAACGTACAGCTCATCTCCCCTTCCAAAATCTCTTACCTTATTTACCTTCCATGGGGCAACCGCTTTCTCATTTTTTCTTCTGTTTTAAGGCTCGAGAGTCTTTGGCATTCTCAACTTTTCTTTTGACAACAATGCACGTGGGAAATAGAAGAGCTCGATATTTGTCAGAGGACCCCAGTTTTCTTTCACACCTGGAACCATGGCCTTACATAACATTACCCCATATATAAATACGTATATATCTGTGTGCGAGTGTAAGTGAAACCATGTTAGTGTGTTGAGTCTCTGGGTATATACGTTTGTGTAATGAAAGGCCCCGACATGATAGCAATAAATTAAATACCTGATTCACAGACACACACACCTTTATTGCTTTGCTGCTCCAGTCCCAGGACACCACGGGGTGCTGGTGGGTACGTTACCCAGATGCACCGGCCTCAGCTTCCGACTTCCCCCGGGAAGCGAAGGACACCCAGGCTCTGCCCGGCAGACGCGGTTTCTGTGTCCAGCTCCTTTCCCACAGCACTTGACTGAACATCCTCCAAGGATCAGTTTTACTGAGGCAACTGGGAAACGCGCTGAAGTTCACAAGCCGTGCAGCTAGTTTGGAGAAAACATCAATTCAGTAAAGAGCATGGAACAATACACGTCCTTTTACGTCACATTTTCAAGTACAAAGTTTATACATCTACAAATATGTGTGTTTCAGCACAATAACCGCATATGCGTGACACCTTTGGTGGGATATTGAAAGGAGAAAGGAAACAGGAAGCTCAATAAAATCAAACTAAAGTGAAAGAGGGGGTTAAATGGCGAAGAGGAACACCCGTAAACCCTTTCTCCTGGCAAGTTTATATGCAACTCCTGATGGATTTAAAAGCCAGTTTGACACCTGTGAACTCACACTCAGTAGTGAAACAAAGAGCCACGTAGCCCACTTGCTCAGCAAAGATTCGTCGAGCCAATTATTCCAAAAGTCAGTAGCTTTTCACTTTTCATATTTAAAAAACCAAAACATGCAAACAGTGACTTCTGGTCAAATCAATTATTCAGCTCTATCGACTTGCAAAGTCAATACGTATTATACAACAGCAATTTAATGACACAGAAAACCAGCGCAATTCTCCGTTGTTGACGTTGGCCCTGGATGAAAACTGCTACGTCTGAACAGTCATGCACATTAGTTTGAATACATGCTCTAAGGTTTCCTCACTGCTGTAGGTGACAGCCTATCCGCGCTCTCAGTAAGTGCGTGTATTAGCACAGTTCTGCCCGGAAAGGCGTACAGGGCAGCCAGGTTTTTCAGTAGCTCTGCACAAACGCTGTAACTCCTGCCTCGGCGCCGTGGAAGGCCTCGCCAGAGCCGATCGCCTAGTCAGCACGCAGGCGCGGTGCCGCGCGCGGGGCTGCCGCCGGCGAGAACGAAGCGAAGCCCCAGGCCAGTGCCGATACCTGGATTTCGTACCCACCTCCGCTGCTGGACAAGCAGCTCTCCAGGAGCATCAGGGTCTTTCAATAGTCTCTGATTTCATTTTAACAAAGCATAACGCTTCTCAGGCTTGACAGTGTTCTGTTGTTGGTTTTGGTTTTTTCCTTTGAGGTCTCCCCTCCAAGGCCCCGGCAGAGCTTGCCAGGAGAAAGCCACAGAGGAGAACCGGTAAGAGAGCGGGGACGCAGCAGCGTCGCGTCTCGCAGTCGCCTTTCCCCTGCCTTTGCCTCTTGCTCCATGGCAGAGCGGAGTAACCCCCCTCGCGCTGACTTTCATGCTATGCCCCTCTTCCTCTGCTCGTTTTTAAAGGACCGTGACCTTTCACGCACGCTAGCGGACGAGGGACTGACCAGCGCATGCTGCATTTTCCTCTTGGGCTGCCTGTTTTCACTGAGCACTTGCGTGATACAAAAATAAACCAATAACTAGACTGAAAATCAATGACAGCAAAGCTATGAAAGGCACGGGGTCATGCAGAGGGCAGAAGTTGAGTTTAAGAAGCCTGTGGTGCTGCTGTAAGAGCACCCCAGTCTTGCCAGACCGGTGAGCCACGTCCTTCCAGGCTGAAGTCCTCAGAAATTATTGACCATCACTTGAAAAGATTTGAAGAGGCCAAATTTTCAGGCGGCAGATAAAAAACGGGCACCGAAGCTTCCCCGGGCTGGGCCTCGGGACATTCCCGCTGCCGGGTCAAACCCTCTGCCCCTCTGGACGGGCGCGGAGCAGCAGTAACAGCTTCTCCCCTGAAAGCTTTTATTTCCCCCCATCCCCTCAAAACTGGGACACGCGATGCCACACCAGGGCCTTGGGTGGGGGAGGTGGGCTCCCTGGCTGAGGTCCCACCTGAAGACCACTACCCCGCCTGAGCCACAGGCATGCGGGGAGGGCACGAAGGAGTCCAGCAGACAGCAGCTTGAAACCGGAGGATTTATTTTAGGCCACAGGAGGATTGTTAGCGGTACCACCGATGTCTGCGATTGCCTAAATTACGCTTATCCTATACCACAGTCCGGCGGAGCGGGTTAAGGGAAGGAGCCTCCAGCAGTGCTGTCTCTCTGCCCCACCGCAGCACACCACGAGCGTGGTTCCCGATCAAGCGCTGCTCGCGGCTGCAATGCAATGGCCCGCGCGCGCCAACCACGGCTCCTCCGGGGCTCTCCCGTCCCCCCGCAGCGCCGGCTGCTGCCTCTTCTGCGGTGCCATGGGCACCTTGGCTGGGTGGTCAGACGCACATTTCAATCTCACTAAGCCATGTGGTAAAAATAAGGCGAAAGCGTTAGCGTATGGGTTCCTTCCCCAAGGAATCGTGCCATAATTGCTTACAAGCATTTGCTTATCCAGTGACTGAAGTAATTAACTACCGAATGAATCGTATTAGGCAACGCACAGTCAATTACCCACCGGTTGAGAAGAAAAGTGGTTAGGTACTGCAGTAAGCAAGCCACAGTTTTTGCTGTTTTGCTTCTCAGATACCTGGATCACAGTTAAAGAGCGTAATTAGCTAACTAGAACCAGAACCAAAGGAAACCGAAGTCTGAGATATCTAAAACAAATACCGCTTCTCTAGTAAAACTAGGTGAGGAACGCAACAAAATACAGCTTCGGAAATGATTTACGTTACCTCAGAATGAAGGCACGTCCTACAGCAAGGGTTTTCTGGCGCGGTTACGTGGCACCGGTCAAAACTATGGAAAGTCACAGGAAACCTGCGGGCGTGGGCTGGTGCGGCTCACAGCACCTGACGGATTTGCCTTGTCTGCTTTGCGCTACATGCTTCACAGCAAAGAGGATGAAACGCGGAGCGTACAAAAGCCGTAGCGCTCAGCAATGATGTTTCGTACGTTCCACTTGTTTCTCAGCAGCCGCTTTCCAACGTCAAACGTTCCCGTGTGAAGCCGGTGCTTGGAAGCGCCGGGCAGGTCTCCCCTGCAGCATGTGCAATGCCTCACACCTCCCGAGCACCAAGCGCCACTTCGTTTTCATGAGGCTTTAAGCAAGAAGTGAGGGGAACTTGACAGCAGGCTGCCAAGGCATGGCTTGCCAAAAGGTCATATTCAGCGTGAAACCACCAGTTCTGCAGACACTTGTCGTCTTTAGCATCGCCCACAGAGAAAATCCTAAATTTAAATGCTAAGTAGTACTTACAAGGATGTTATAAATTCAGACTCCCACTCTGACACAGTTTAAGGCAGGCTAATGCTGAGTTGCCCATGTTTTCAAGCTAGAACTTTGCCTGGTTCCTCCCGCTCATATATCACTTTTCTCCCTGAGCGTGTGAGTGGCTTTGCTGCACAGAAAATGGGTGATTCTCTACCACAGGTATCATGCAAAAATATTTGCGGTTTGATAGCTGTCTCTGCTTTGGTATGAACATCAGATGAATGGAAATCATTAAAGAATAAATTGATCATTAAACCAGGTTGCACATGGGAACTGAAGAACCTCCGATGATGGTGACTATGTGGCCCCATCCGCAGCCACTGAGCCCATTACCCCCGGTGCTTCCCCGGGGGCTTGGTACGAGGCTCTCAGCAAGGCCCCGAGATGTTAATCAGGATTTTGCGCTGGGTTTTTAGCGTGTTTGGTGGGATAGAGCCCTGCTCAGCGACTCCCGGCACCGCTGAAGTACCGGTAATAAGTCAATGTCCTCGTGACCGCGGGGCGAACTCTGCAGAGATGATTTAATCGGGTTCAGCTATCCACGGCAGCCGGCTCTCTCCCGCTCCGGGAGGTTTGCTCTCATACTCGGAGGATTTTTTTCACTTGTCCAGGCAAAGCCAACCAATTTGCAAAGTTCCCGTAGAGATGCTGGGGGAGATTTGCAAAGGTGGAAATGCAGCGAGCACGCCCAGCTCACCGCCGGCTAACGCGCCGGTCCGGTCCTCGGCCGTCCCGGTGCTGTCGGCGTGGGAGTGTCTCACTCCCGGCAATTCCTGAGCCGGCTGCCTCTGGACTCCTTCCAGAAATGAGCTCAACTCTTCCTACTAATGACCTGCGCCTTATTAGCAAACAGCGCCGTGCCGCTGGGGGATGCAGGCTGTGTAGCACACGCCATGTTGCCTCCAACTGACAAAGACACTGTTCACACAAAATACGGTTATTCCTATTATAATTCCTAAAGGCACCTAAATATTTTTCAAGTGTATTTTTTAATGAAAAAAAGTCTCATGCCTACAGACACTTTGTTCAGTAGGGACACACAGAGCAGGGTGCTTAGTGCTGGTATTGGTATTTTCTTATACAGTCCTTTTTTGGATAGTTCCTATCCAACTGGCACAAACCAGTTGGTTAATGGGAAAGCATACTAAACATCACAAGTGACTGGGAAAGTCCCAGCAAGGTGCGTTCACTCACTCGCCATATTCTCACACATCCCCTTGGCAAACAGACAGATATTTTTCAACACATCTTTCATGCATCTATTTACTTTAGTAAATTAGTGACTACGTGGATTCCTGGCCGTATTTGAAGGTGGGAATTAAAACGTAATCCCTAAATAAAGAGAAGTCAGGCATTCCAAGACCCGAGGATTCTCCACCTCTCACGCCATCCTGCCCTTGGGTGGATCTGATCCTGCCTTGCACACAGAGTCTTCTGTCACGGACACGGCTGCGCAGAGCTGAGGCCGAGCGCCGTTTCCTTCAGCCCAAGAGCTGGGTCCAACGGCGGTGCCGTTCAGGCAGCCTTTACTCTACTTGGCTGCTTCGCCCAGCGCAACGCCGCCCGTGCCGCCCTCCGCTCTCACCTCCAACACTGCTTTCCAGGTTTGCAGTGGGTATAAAATGGCTCTCTGCCTTCCCGGCCCTGAAGAACTACTTGCTTTGCAGGACAGAGCGAATACTTTAAAGAGAATATTGTTCAATTCGACAGTCTGTGGGTCAAAATGCTGGGCTGCTGCAGAAGTACAATCACCTATTTGTTCCATTTTAGCATCCGCTACAATAAAGTCTAACCACTAAACCTTTGAAACGACCTTAACCAAGCTTCTAGAAACTTTATAATCCCTTAATCTGATGAAGCATTTTGACCTCTGAGCATTGGATGGATTAGCGCCTTGACTGCATTTGCAATAATTACTCCTTAAAATCTCACAGAAAGCGAAAAAATCTCAAAATGGCAAGTTCAGTCTAAACTTTTTTTGTGTAGTAAAAAAAGCCCCTACCTTTTTTTATGAGGTAACAATCAATTATCTCAGATTTTCTTTTCAATTCGTTTTGCATTACATGTTACTGCCTGTTCTGCCACTGCCCGTACAGTTTGAAATGCAAAAATAATAAGGATATTGTTTTAAATTTTCTAAATTTTTTAAATTTTCTAAAAATTACTAAAAAGAATATTGCACATATTCATGACTCTTTCCACTTATGGCAGGGAGCCAACATTTTTGTTTCATGGTAAACATTACTGAGTACTACTGGATTTAAAAGAATCTTTTCCTAAGGAAGGGAGCTTGTTTTTGCCAACAGCCGGTAAGATGTCAGTAGCAGGACGCCTTTTCAAGGCTTTTGTCAATTTTTCACCAGCTATGACCAATGCAAATACAATTGATTTGGATACGTGTGCGATAGGAAATACAAAGCATTTATAACACCCCACTGGCCAGATTGCACTAGGAGAAAAATCCAGTAATACTTTCTCCAGAAGTTTTTGGAGCAGCCTGGGAAACTAACGTCTGCCGTTCAGAAATGGGGTTAATTTATATTCTCCCTTTTTAAAAAGGCCCAAAGGCTACATCCCCGCGGGAGGGTGTACGTCCCCCGGCCGCCCGCGGCAGGCACCACCAGCAGCACCCCTCGGCGGGGTTATGGAAGATGGTGAGCACCAGGCTGCGGGAGATACTGCTGGTTATCTGGGCGATCCTCTCGTTTTGTTCCTCCATCATTCTCTTATTGCAAGCGAAAAGCAAATCTGCATTGGGTGCATATTTGAGCAAAAATCATTTCTGTAACTTTCGGCCAGCCAAAATGGCCCTTTCAGGCTGAGGGGTCTAATGCACCTTCTGCTCGCGGGGTGGTTTGCCAGCAGCTCCGGATGGCTCCTCCGCGCCCGCACTGCTACGGAACACGCTGATTCAGCCGCCGGGTACCGGACGTGCAAAGATCCCCTGTGAACCTCTGTGAAGAAATGACTATTGCAACTCTTCACATGCTACGGACTTTTTATTCCAGGCTCTGTGACGGATCTGCAGAGCAACTTCAGGCACAGCATTTCACTGCGCTGTGCCCCAGCTGCTCCTATCAAAAACATGATCCCCATGTTTATAAGTCACTTTGCCACCTCCTAGGAAAAAAACCCCAACATTATAAAATTCAGGCATTCTCCATTCCAACGCCAGCGAATGATACCTTTGGCAGCACCGCCGTACGGAGGTGCCGGCGCGCAGACTCGGCTTCTTCCCTGCTGTTTTGCTTCTCATTATCTCGCTATTCTCCAGGAATCAGCTGGAAGCTACAATTTCCATTCTAAATTGCGAGGGTGAGCCGGGGCTCATGGTCTCATTCTGCCCACAAGCTGTAGCACTAAGAGGTTTGTAATCTCTGTCTCCGCAATCCAGCTACAGTAGTTAGAGAAACGCACCAAAGGAGAATAAGCAAGGCCATTTGGCCAAGCCATATACATTACAAACAAGCAACGTAAAGCAAATATTTTGACATAGTTCAAATTTCTGTAGTTGTGCTGGTCCTGCTCTAAGCCACAGAACAAGCTCTGACCGATACTTTTAATTAAGTCTTATTTACATCATCTTATGATGTTTATTACATCTTTAGACTGGACCTCGGAGGAAATACTTTTCATTTGTTATCATCATATTCATGATGCCTAGACATGTTCTAAGACCGCAGCCATCTCCACAAATTAATTCATTGCTCCTACAACTGTAAAGCTTCCTCATGGGGAATAACAAGAGTGAGCTACAGAAAGAAGATCGGATTGATTACAGCTTGATTTCTTGATTACAGTGTTCAGAGAACTAAATATACAGTTCCAGCGAAGGTGCACAAAGCTCCAAACTGTTAGATAAAAGCTCGCAAAGGTGCCTTTATGTTATTTTGGCATTATGCTCGTCATGTGCATACCTGTTTTCTGTTAAAAGCACCTTTCATTCCAATCTGATACAACACAGACAACATCTGGCCGTGCTCAGATGCCTGGTCATTCTCAAAGCAATTTTTCACAGAAGCAGAAACATTTGTTTTGCAGCTACCAAATGAAGCAGGCATATTTCTGTGGTCAGAGAAGTCTGCCTACGGATTCTGGATCTTGTAATCTCCATTGCACTGCACTATACCACTGCCTGAGCAGCGGAGAAACTTAAATCAGAGTTCTTCCACGTTCCCTTTGTGCGAGCCTGAAGTTTCCTTGAACAACCTAAGCAAAATTAATCACTGACCGTTTTCAAATTTCATAGTCAGCAAAGGGGGGAATCTCGCAGTCTACGCTATTTGAAATTAGTAGAGATACTTCCCTAAGTTATGCAGTTGGGAAACTGTGGGTGATGCAAGCACGTGGGGGTTTCGGAGGGCAGTTTCTTCCCAATGTGGGCTGCGGGTTTACCCAGCACACCAAGGCAGTGTGCAGGGAGCGACCTGTCAGCCAACTCCGACACTAGAAGCATTTTCTATTCTCAGTCATACAGTTTTCAGCACATAAAGTAGGACTCGTATCAATCCTCCCTGACATGTCTGATTATCCCTGAAGTCATGCCGTCTATCATCCAACAAGGATCCTGAAAAATCCCAAGATGCCATAAGTTCAGTCCTCCCAGGACCCCTCTCTGGTCCTTTCCCTCCCTTCCTAGGACGGATGCCTCTCCTTCTAGCTGGGAAGCTTGTCCTCACCCGGGTCAGGTCTGCCATCCTCTCTCCTGGGAATGTCCACAGATAAACCCCTCTGTTCTTCCTTAATTTTTCTTGAGGAAGACTCTGGAGAAGACCTGCCAACACCTGCCCACTGCCTGCCCTCCCAGCCAAATCCAGCCAGAAAGCACTTGCCCTGCTGAAGGTGGGGTGGACATCTTCAATGGGGCCAAGCTTGCTGGGTTGTCTCCATTTAGGGCTTTATATCACAATCACAGCACAGGTTACTGAGAGCTCAAACAGTTGTAGGACATGAAAAAAGTGAACCCTGGTATTCTGGCAGAAGTCAGTGGTGCAGATGACTTTTCAGATTTCCTACTGGGGCGAGGGGGTGTTGGATAAAATTTTAATATAGAAGTATCTATAAGTTGTATAGCAATGTCAATATCAAAAGCACTTTGACAATAACATCTATAGATAAAAGGCATCCAAGGTAGACACTCCTTAAGAGCAGATAAAACTTTTTCTTCTGTCATGACTGACTCACTGGTGGTTTTTAGGTAAATCTTAGATCATAAAATGAAAGTTCAAGCTTTCTTGTAAACCTCTCTGCACATGGTAGTTATTAGACATCACGTTTTCCATGTCACGCAGTGCTGAGGAGGACAAGAAATCTTGTTGCTATTCTCTGAAAACCCCAAGTCCCAAAATTCATTATTGCAGTCAACAGCTCTCCTGGCACTGTGCGCCATCATTCATTTCTCCAGTCCCCACCTGGATTTAGTTAACAAACGTTAAACTTTTAGGAAATATCTTTTAAAATCAAAGAAACTGTTGAAGATGGTAATTTTATTGCAAGTAGTGTCCTCTATTTATTACATTGAAGAGTATTTTCACCTGATACTTTGGAAATGAAGTCACGACCTTTAAGAACTCCATTTAGTCTAAATGAATAAATAGAGCTAGAAATGAATTGAAAGTCTTTTTGAGTGCTAACCAGAGTATATCCTGCAGTCATTAATAGCTGATGAATTCAGCTAATAATGTCAGAGGACATTGTCAAGGTTGGCGGACCCAAAACTTGCACTTGTTTTGACAGTGCTTCTATAGTAAAGGGCTTAGGGAAAGCAATTACCCCAGAGTCGGGTAACGTTGGTTAATAGTGGACTTCAAGAAGATTTGGATGGATGGGCAGTGGTAGATGGATATGATTTTTTTTTTCTTTTAAAAGCACAAATTGTGATTCACCCTAATTTTCAGTTCTGGTTATTTGCCAGTATTCAGTCACAACCAATATTAACACAGGCCTTTATGACTCCCCATGGTGTTGTGAGCAGCTGAGTAGAGAAAACCCCTCCAAAATTTTGTCATGATTTGTTGTCTGGGCTTCGCTTTCTTAATCTTCTGTCACCCTGGTCTTTTTGGACTCCTTTTCAAGGACTATGGACAAGCTTCCCTTCCCAGAAACATAACCCTAAATAAAAATGAAGCTCAAAGAACCAGAAAACACTGCGTGTTGATGGACTCCCTTTTTTACTCGCAGCAGAGATGATCTGGTGTTTCTGAATGATCTGGGCATCGCTGAAGGGAGCGCGTTGGGACAGCAGCGGCGGTGCCTCGCGGGACGCGGTCCCTTTTAGGAACCAGCACGGCGCATTTGTGTGAGAACAGGGCCAGAAGGAGCCGGCGACGCTGCTGAGGAAGCAGGGGACCGACACGAGCCTGCTGGACAGCGACGGGGCGAGTTACTGCTGCAGCGGGGGATTTCTGCTCCGGCAGCCGGGAGGCAGCAGCTTCCATCGACACCGGTGCTGGCCGTGCGGGTTAAGTTTGAACCGATGGCGTCGTGTCAAGGCGGCGTTTCAGCTGGGACGGTTCGGCAGCCGGGTTGCCACCTGCTAACTCTGGCCACGGTGAGGAGCCCTGCAGGCAGGCGCCGCATGAACGGCTCCGCGCACGCGCGTGCGCCACACGGCAGGGCGTGCGGTGACGGCCGAGGCATCCGTCCTGATCGGGCAGATGCTTTTAGATGCCGTTTGTTAGATTAATTACGGTCTGGAACCGCCTCGGTATCTCCACAAGGACGGCAGCCTTACCCCTGCAGCTGGCGGCTGGCACACGGACGCCGCAGGGCTGAAGCCCGCAATGGCAGCGGCACGGCCTTTTGTCTTTCGTGCACGGCGTGCACCCCTTTTCCTTCACTCAGCATTAATGCATCGTCACTGGGCTTATTTGGAAAACGCTTAATACCATTTAAAAACAAATAAATGGGCAGGCGCTGAGGAAATCATCAATCAAGAGTAATACAGACAGAGTAACTACAAAGATTAAGCTGACAACTTTAAAAGGCTGCACTGCCAACTCCGATAAGGTGAAGTGCGAAATTCCAACGTTAGTAACATCGACCCACCTGAGTGTATCGCTAAAATACACTAATCTGCTAATCCAACCTTCTATATTTAGCACAGTGTCCTGACTTCAACCAAATACGCACATCCCGTTAAACCCAACGGGATTTAAGCATGGACCCAAGTGCTTCACTGACTGAGGCGTCTTGTTCATATTTTTTAATGCAACTAGGTAATAATTGCAATTCTAAATCAGGTACTACGATTGGAACATGGACTTTAAAAATAATTTACATAAATCTAGAGGACCTTTAAATTTACAGAAAAAATATAATTGTTTAGCTGAATTTTTCATCTAAAGCCACTTTATTTGTCAGGGAAATAAGAACTGCAACTAAATCGCTCAGTATTGGTATGGACAAACAAAAAGATATTGGACCTGTTTATATGTTCTTCATATTATTCTGTGCAAGATAAGGTCTTACTTTCTTTGCAGTAATCTCTATCTTGATCTTCCCAGTGAAATAAAAAGTCTTGGTAAAGTCAGGAGGAAAAAATATATTTGTAGGGTTATTGAAGGATACTAAAGATGGAAGTAAAACATGGAGCAGAAAGAATACAGACCACCAGCATGAAAACTGTGTTGGTGTTTGTTGCCTTCTGATTCACAACAGAGTGCAGTGAAGAAAAGGAGGCACGGGAAAAATATTGAAGTATTTTGATTTCGTTGCAAATATCTATCAGTTTGCAGTTACGTGATCAGAGGAGATAAACCTCTAGAAGGGTGTCATTTTACTCCTTTCTCTTTTTCTCTTCCCTACTTGCAGGCGTAAGGATGAAGTATAACACCTACAAGCACGAAAATCCTGTCAGCTTCGAAGCAGCGATGCTTCGGCAGCGGAAGGGAGGCTTCCTGGGGACCCTGCCTGAGGCGTGGGCGCCCAGCGAGCCAACGCTTCAGTCCCTCCGCTCACCTCATTCATATTCTAGCCTCACCGCGGGTCCCGGCAACAGCATCGGCACACGCGGGCTTTACGGATCCCCGGGGCGCCAGCAGGACGCGATCTGGTATCGCTGCCTCAGGGGCCCGGGCGTGCGAAGGCACGCCGGAGGGGTGACCGCCGGAGGACCCACAGGACCGCTTCCGACCTCTGTTTCCTGACCTGGATTGTTCTGTTTTCCGTGTGGCTTTAAAACAATTTTCAGGAAGAGGACGTACAACCGTGTGCCTGTGCAGGGCAGGACTCCACAAGTCTGGATTTTTTTTTAATGACATAAAATCGTAGAATAGTTTGGGTTGGAAAGGACCTTCAAGGTCACCTAGTTTCACCCTCCCTGCCATGAGCAGGGACATCTTCAACTCAATCAGGGTGCTCAGAGCCCCGTCCAGTCGGACCTGGGATGATTCCAGGGATGGGGCAAATGATAACATCACCTAGAGTTTAGTCACATAGGAAAAAACCTACACACACCGTAATACATGGGAAGTTTGTCCTTCTAAAGTGAAGATTTACTCATGTTTTGCCTACAAGAGGGCTCTCTGTTTATGCAGGTCTAAATTTTGTGGCACCTGCTAAACTGTGAACATGTTATAAAGTGAACTTTTATAAATCACCAACCATTGAATATAATGTTTTGAACTAGCAACTGTTAAACACCATCATACAATGTGCACGCTAATCATTTAAATCACAGAGACCGGATTCTCATCTTGATGCCAGTATCAACTCAAAGTAAATCCATTATTATAGCGGGGAATTACTTTAGACTTACATGAGCACAGCTGAGATTAAAACCTGGCCCCCAGTTTTCAAGCTCTAATGAAGTTCAATTGTACACAATACTTGAAAGACTTTTTTTGTAGTCTGTAGTGTGTACAATCAGGAACATCGGTCATTTAAAAGATAAAAAAGCTAAACACAAAACCTGAACATATGTAGATGTTTAGGCCACCGGGAATAAAATTCTCCAATTAAAATACTAATAAATGCAGAATATCCCCTCCCTTAATTAATTGGTTAAATAAACAGTGAGACTAGGTGAAATACGTCTATGATTACTTAACACAGAGAAAAATCAAGAAGGTTGACTGAATAACAATTCCTCAATTATCACACAATGAAGAACATTTGAGTTTTAATTAATCCTTATTGGCACCACAGTAACTTCCACAGAGAATCTATTCCGACTCATTTCATAGGCAGGCGTTTCAAGTTTAGGCAATTTCAACATTTGGTGTCCAATATAAATCTAGTTATTAAAACTGATAGAAATACGTGGGATTAAAATCAGACACAAAGGGCAAGTACGCTTTGGGAGTTATTTTCTCTATGCCGAGCATGGCTGCTGTTGACAGAACATGGCACGCTTCATTTCCTTGGTTTGATTTTCTCTTGTTATTATTTTGGGGGTTAAATCCTTTCTTGTAGGTGGCCAGGAGTAGATAACGGAACCAGGCTGAGCTGGGAGGTCGGACTAGTAGCACAGGCAGCGCCCAACACCGTGTCTGGGCAGCCGTGCTCTGCCCGAGGGGTCAGGGCTGAGCGGAAGAGCGGGGTGGACAGTGCGCACATGCCTGAAACGCGTCTCCTGTCGCAGAGGAGCCGCAGCGCGTGGCCAGCGTGCCGCTGGCGTCCTCTCTGCTCCTGTGCCGCCGCCACGGCTGCCGTGCCTTGTCCCCCAGACGGCTGCCAGTTGGAGCAGCTCTTGCAAGAAAGCCGTATAAAAATCAATACACTTAACTAATAGGCTTCCACAGAAATTTATTTAAAAGTCATATAAATTTAATGGCATGTGCTATTTTATCAAAGGCGTATAATTTTCTATCGCATCCTTCAGAATCGCCCAGAACATCTACAGCTTTGTCGCCGTCATCTGCAGACCTCATCTGACTCGGGAGCTACCCTGCAGGGGAGCCGGAAAGGTAACTACAGACAGCAAAACTATTGCAGCAGTAGCAGATTCACAGAAAAGAGGTCCATGCTTCCACTAGAAAAAAATAATTGAAAACAACTGTTCTAAACCCAAGATTTTCCACTGAGCTCCGTAAGACCCCTTCCGCTTGCCCGTCATCCAAAATCTGTCAAACACCCCATCACGAGGGAGCAAGCCTGCAATCAAATCAGCAAGAAATGAATAATTTTTATTTCTGTTTTTTGTTGACTTGAACACATGTAGTCTAAATATTTAGACACACTTAATGACAACACTCAGTTTTACAGGGAGGACTAGATAACAAATATTTTAAAAGACCTTTAAAATAAGATATAACAACTCAATAATTAAATGCTGGTTTTATGGAAAATGCCTGCAGCGGTTTTGTTGTTGCACTGCGTTTCAATCCTTGTACCAATGTTTGAGTTTTATGTTACGAAGCTAATGAAATACCTTCTTGTCCTTCCGTGATACAGCACTTACTAAATTTTAAGTTCTGATTTTTTATATAACCTTAATTTCTTTTTCTTGCTCAACAAAAGTATTCATGTTTGGATTTATGGCTATCTCACAGAATTTCTTTTTACATCCTAGACTGGATGAACAGAGGGAAACTCAGTGAAGTCTGTGATTTATTGCACTGCTGATCCGATCTAGAGCCAGGATCACGCTGGTGCTGGACAGGGACGGTAAAGTCTGGAGACCTCCTTATCTCCTTAAAACACAGCAAGGTGAGTGTTGTCCCCCTCTTAACACATAGAGAATTTTTGAGTTTTTCTTAACTCTGATCTTACGTTATTACCAAATGTTCGCTTAGGGCTAAGACACGCTCAAAACAATTTAATAACATATGAAATTCAACACCATACTAATTTCATAAACAGGGGTAGGATGGCCGAAAAAAGAGCAGAGAACATCTTCAGAAACACCACAGAGAACAGATTTTCCCCAAACTAAAACACACTTGGGAGAGAGCCCATGTAGCAATAGAAATCTCTCGTTTATTTAGCTCTAGACGATGGATCCCGTCTACCCTATGTCCAACCCTTTATGGGGAGACGCTGCTGAGTTTATCCAGGGGCCTGGTCCCCTTTCAGGGAGCAGAGATGTCCCCGGAGCTGGCGGCCAGCCCCGGAGCACATGGCGTCCGCGTACGGGGTTTGCGGAGGCAGCGGAGCCGCCTGCGCTGGCATTTGCGCACACTTGCGGTGCTGGAGGCTCAGTAACGCGGGTCATTCGCAGGAGCTCGGTGCGAGGTGGAAGGAGAAGACTTAACTTCCGCGTCCATTTTTCTTTCGGGACGGTGCAAAACCTCGTAGGTAGCTTTCACCCGGCCTCTGGGTGCGATTCTCCTCCAGCTACGCAGGAGCAAGTGGAGGGGAAATGCCAAGACCGAACGGGAGGAGCCACCTCTGGTTCCCTGCAAGGTCCCCGAGACCCCCCAGCTGCGCTTGTCAAGTGGCCTTGTTGTGCCCTCTCCACAGGCAGCCGATGCCATTGCCTACAGCAAACGCCCGGCAGCCGCCTGGGAAGGCGCCCCGAGCCCGCAGCGAGCGGCGGGCCAGGAGGGCGTAAGCACGGGGCAGAGGAGCGATCCAGCAGCAGGCAAGAGGCGAAGGCCCTGGGCAACGCCTTGTCACCGGTTCGGGGCCCCTTCTCCTCACCGTTGCCATACGTTGCTTCAGTTACGAGGAAACAGATGCGTGTTTTCACGCCGGTCAGAGGAATTACCCACTGCAACGGGCCTTTCCGACCCAGCCTGGCCTTCGGTCTCGCAAAAGCGCTGGCAGCCGTCGCTCACAGCGGCAAGAGCCGGCCTTACCCCCCCGTGCCAAGGGCCACACCGGCCCCTGCCGGGCGGCGAGCCTCGCCCCTGCCCTCCAGGGAGAACCAGAGCTGGATGGGTTAAGTGGACGCGATCAAACCAGGTAGACTTCAGTTCACTTGTTCCATGCAATGCCTCGTATTTGCACAGCTGTGGCTCTTCGCTAAATATGAGCGCTTTCTGAGGGGCTCAGCACTTTCGCCTCACCCGTTTTTTGCAGGAAACCTAATGCCCAAATGGGAAAGCTGAAAATATATCTGCAGCGGGAAGTGGAAACGTATGAATCTAATCACCCCTTCAAAAAAAGGGGCTTTTATACAAGAAATGCCACAGCAGACTTTTTTTTTCCAGGGCATGTTTACATTACAGATGAAAAAGCCTGTCTCATAATCAAACATGAACCAGGAGAACATGGCTTCCTAGAAGGCGTGCTTGTCTAGACAGCCCATCAGCAGCCTAACCGCAGAACGGGCCGGTGGCAGCTGCAAAGCTGTCAAAACAGCTCCTCGTAGAGCCTGTCGCTGAGCCGTACCCGAGCGGAGCCCCTGCGCTCGGCGGGTTCGTACGCAGACGGGGAACGGCAGTAATACAATGCGTGAGGAAACTGTGCTTTGCCACAGCCTGCTCGGACAGTTTCTCCAGAAACGTAATCGCAGCGTTGGCTGAGCTCATGCATTTCAAACGGCTGTCAATTATGGGTGGCAGCAGGACCACAAAAGCCTTCCCAAAAAAGCTCAGGCTTAGTTATTACGCTTCATTAAGAGCCCTGCATTACTAAAGCGAGAGTTGTGTGCAAGTGTTTGCAAGCAGTAAAACACTTGAAATCCTTCCTTGACTGTAATTTGGTAAAGATCAAGCATGAGGATATTTATTGGCTTTTCTGGGAACATAAACGTTTTAGGAAGGAAGGCTTGAGAAACTGCAGCATGCTAAAAGCGTGCTGTGCCTCCACCGCTGTGCAAACACCATAGACCGTGGTGCCTCTGGTTTGCATACCCGCCTGCAACGGGGAGCGCTGGAACTGCTCCCCGGCATGTGTGCTGGCTAATGGCACAAGGAGGATTAGTTTTATAAGCATATGCTACTTAACTGATTCTTTAAGAGTGCTCTCACAGACCTGCTGCTCTCCATCTACCTTTTTTTGCTTATACATATGCAAAATATACAGAGTGATTTATTCCACACCCTTCCCTGCTTTCTCATCCGACCAAGTTCTGTGCCGGTTTTTCAGCAAGCGATAGCAGCAGCCTGCATTGAATTACTGAGTCTGTAAGAGCCTATTGAACTCAGTTTTTCCAAATCAGACTGACAAATGTACATGCCGTTGAAGTGGGAGCATTTTTTCAGCCCCCTTGTTGCCTTAACTCTGTTGGACGGCTTCATTTCAAAGCTTTGCTTTGCTTACCTTTCGTTTCTAACTCCTATACCAGGACATTCCCCTTCCTCATTCTTCAACTGGAGTGCAATGATTTCTTCATTAGCATTTTATTTCAGTAACGTAACTCTCTGTAAGAGCTGAACCTGTGCAGAGCTGCTTCAATAGTTTAACACGACTTGGAGAACATCTCAAGCAATACCTGTCTTAGCATCTTGCCTAACGCAGGCTCTTGTAAAATGTCTTTGTGCATCCCACAAATGTTCAATAATAGAAATACGAGGTCAGGAACACACAGCCTGGGAGCCCCGCAAAGGGAAATAAAAATCACAAAACTACCTCTGAAAAAAAATTCTTCTTAAACATTAGCAGGCAAAGTAGTTCTAAGCAAATAGAGAGATCTCAGGGAATCTGTCACATGTCCTGCACAGGTTTCACAGAACCGGCTGTGGAGTAGATTACTCTGTTTCCTGCACAGCATTAAAGCAAGCAGTAAGGAATGAGGACGACACATTGGGACTGGAAAGCAACCTGCCAAAAACCTCGGATGCTATTCTCAGTGTGGCACTTCAGTATCCCGCACGGCTTGGGAATGAGGTTTGGCCTGAAGGAACCTGAAGTGATGAGTGGTTCTCGGGCCCGTGGACAACCGAGCACTGCCTAATAATAGTGACTGGCTGGCAGCAGGCTTGGCACAGGTTTTGTGCAGGTTGGTCCACCGACCCACTGAAAATCCCATTTCCCTGTTAACAGCACCTGGAAGTTGGGAAGTTGCAACACCGAATAACCCTTTTCAACACCCACACCCCTCCCAAGGAGAAATAACGCTCCTGCATTCACAGCCGGGGATTTGTGTGGTGCTACGTCATCGCTACAAAGATTTTCCAGACTTAGTCAGGTTTGAGTGATTTATTATGGAGTGAATTTAGGAGCAGTTCCAGTGTGCAGAGAAGTCTCCCTTTTGCAGGGAGACTGCAGACACAGTTTGCAGAGGAAGCGAGAGAGTCAGACCCTGGGAGACTGGAGCTGTGAGAGGAGGAGATTAAATTTCCTTTGTACTTAGTCATGTCCAGGAGGAGGGAGGGATGCTCCCAAAGTTTCAGAAATATTAAAGAACCTGGGTCCAGGCTCAGCAGGAACCTGTCATTGCTTGCCAACTGGGTCACATAGGTCAGAAAAGATTTATCTCCATCTATAAACCTTCATGATAACATGAAACAGCTTGTGAGGAGGATTCCTGTTTTTTTTTTTTTTTAATGTGTCCTCCAGCTGCTCCTTAGCAGCAGAGCCGCATTCCTGTGAATCCTGCCTGTAAATGATGCAGCTCTTTGCGTGACCAGAAATTGTACAGAAAACCATGTAAGGGCGGACAGGCAGTATTGAAGGCACAAAACCAGCAGCATATTTTATATCCTGTTTTAAGGCAGAAAAGAGCCTGTGTCTGGAAAAACTTTGTTCGCTCCTCCAAATCTCCATTTTCCGCAGAGGATGCGGTGACGGAGCCTGGTCCCGGGCACAGCCCACGGAGACTGAACGCGGGGCAGACCCGCAGGGTACCTCCTCTTCGCAGAAGGGGCTGCACCCTTTAATGCTGCTGTTTCAAGGTGCAGCGCACACGCTGTTCCATCTTGTGTAAAAAGAGCTGTTTCCACATTAACTCTATGAAACCTGTTGCTTAGGTGACCGGTCATCAAGCACAGGTAGCACCGACCGAAAGCAGCACCCCAGCGCTCACCGCCTGCACGCGCCTGGCACCCGCTCGTGGATAAGCATCAGAGGATCAACAGTGTGTTATTCACAGCAAATGATTCGATCAGCTCTCCCTAGGAGACGTGCACAGATGGCAATGTTATGGTGGTAGCTTACGTGTAAGATGACCAAATATTTCCAGAATAAGCACGTAAAGGGATCTGGTGTTCTATCAAAAAGCTCCATCTTAAAGAAACATCTATTGCTTTACTCAAAGGTTTGTAAGAGTCTTACTGTAACTTCTGTAGGTTTCCATGGACAGAAGTGTTTATATGACAGCTGAATAAATCATAGAAATGACTAGAGATATTACAATGCTGAATCTGAGAAATTAGATATTTGACATAGGTTTGGATGCCAATCGTCATGTTTAATAACTACAGTCAGCCTATTTATTTCTTCAGCTTTCCCAACACCTGTGGCAGTGCGCTCTACAGTTTCTGGGTGGAAGAAAGTGGGATTTTTTGGTAGACTATCAAAGCTGTTAGGCAGCAGACTAAATTACCAACCTCTAGCTTTAGCAATATATCAGAATGTGAATATTTGTTCCTTATCCTTTTCCTCCCTATGGTTCACAACGCCAAGCTGGGGGCACGGCAGGCACACAGCTAGGTCTGTATAGACATAAGCCCTCCCCGGTGAAGCACAAAACGAAGGCATTTAGGCCAGGAAGATAAGAGGGGTTGCCACATCCTTTAGTTATGTTTAATATTTCTGCACAGTCAAGAAGTCACGAGGAAAGAAATTGCAACTGAATTCTGGCAACCATCACTACTGCTGCACTCATTTACAAGATATCGTTCAATCTCAAACCTCTTAAACCTCTTGTTCTCAGTCTGCTGGTACATACACTATCATTCTCATCAATATGTGGGACTTCTTTCTGTGGTTTGCAAACCCAAAATTAATCAGCTTTCTCAGCTTCCCTTACCAGCATCTTGCTCCTTAACACAGCGGTAGCAGCATCCCCACTCACTGTAGGTAACTGCTGCAAATATCTGCAGAAACAAAACACAGGAGCAAAGCCCTTTGGTAAATGGAACTGAATGATTCATGCCTCTTAAAGCTGAAAAATTCAAGAGGAAAATAAATTAAACACCTACTCAGAAATTAGAAGGTTTTAGGCCCTAGCAACAACAAAGTGCGCAACCCTGTTTTGATTTTAAAACCATGCCGGGCTCCATCCCCCACCAGCTCCGCCGGCAGGCGTGGAGCCAGGGCTGCCGCCAGCCCCAGAGCAGGGGCAGGGGCCACCAGCGCTGGCACCGCCAGCAGCCGGGCCGGCCGCGGTGACCCATGGGATGCAATCCCATCTGCTCTCCTGTGGTCAGCTTGCAGCGCTTGTCTTAAATCCCGTTCCTCCTCCAAGCTGCGTTCAAAGGAACCCTGAATTTTATAGCCCAAAGAAACTCTGACATTTTATGAGATACCAAGGAATGTCAACGAAATTGCTGGCTGTGCCGCAGCGTCACGTTTATCTCCACCTGGGAAACCTTCAGGCTAAATGTTGGGCAGAGGAGGTAGAGCGTGAAGAAGGGCTTTGAGAAGACTCATCTGCTGCTCCAAACCCCTCCAGCCACCCTTCATCTAACAGATTTGCATCGATACTTCCTACAGTACAAGCACAAGAGCAGCCGTTGCAGGTCACACCAACTCCCTGCTTGCCTGGCAGCACCTAGAGCCAGGGAAGGGTGGCAGGACCGGGTGAACCTGTCCATATCGCTGGGTCACCTGGATGGACACAGGGACTCCGAGCCAGAGCGAAGGCCTGTCTCTAACAGCTCTTGGGTTTTCTTTCCACCAGGTTACCCAGATCTCTCTTGAACCCATGTCAGCCTTCAGCCTCCACAATAGCCTCTGGGAAGAGGCTCTACAGCTGTAGAGCATGCTCTGAAAACTCTTTGGCTTGCCCAAAACTACTAGTTTTGTTTGGTAACTCTTAGTTCTACAGTAAACACTTGCTTCCTATCTCCATAGGACTGATGATTTTACAGACCACTCTTGTGCTCCACATCAGTCATCACTCTTCAAGGCTGAAAAGCTTTAACCTATTCAGATGTTCCTTAAAAAAAAAAATAAAAATTACATAACGGTTGTCCTCAATAACCACCTCCATACCTTTTTTTACTTCCAGAGTCTCTTATTTAATATAAGAATATCCAAGATACATTACAAACATGGCATAACCGTGTTTTCTATGTTCTTTTTCTTTCCTAATTTTCCTACCCTTAAACCTCTGCATGTTTTGTGAGCACCTCTGAGCACCGAGTTGACATTTTTCTAAAATTATCTACTGTGGCCCTGAGATCTGGTCCTTCGGTTGAACTAGTCAGCCTAAAACCCATCAATGTATTTCTGCAAGTCAGACTGGATTTCTTTCCCCTTTTCCATTGACTTTACATTTATTTACACTAATTTTCATCTGCCTTTTCATCACTTAGTCATTTGGCATTAGGAGGACCTTCTGCATTTATTTGCAGTCAGCTTTTATCGTCACTGACCTGGTTAACTCGGTAATGTCAACAAACTTTGTCACCTTTTCCAGATCAGGCATGTCTTGCACTGCGCGCTCACCCACCTTGCTGTTTGGAAAACAGCAGTGTTGTCAGGATTAAAGCGTGTTGCTCCATTGCTGCTGCACAATTACATCAGCAGCAGTAAAATGCATGCTCTGCAGATTTGTGCCTCTTCTCCCAATGTCATTTCATTAATTAGACCTTACGTCACCACAGTTAAAATAGTTTTGTGACCGGGCAAACGCACTGCTTCGAAAAATAATTATATAAATTACATAAATTTTATCCCCTATTACATTTCTTACGCCCCTAGCAATTTTGACTTCACAGTAAGACATACCTCTTAAACTTTACTGCTCTGTTTTGGCAATACCTGAAATCAAATATTGATCTCTCTCCTCATGGTCTATATCTTTTTTTTACCGTCGGCTTTAGGGAGAGCATCACCTCTGCTGGAGCGGAGGGGGTGCTGCTCTGCCACCCATCGCCGCGGAGGAGCCCCCGGCCGGGGCTCCCTCCCTTCTGGCCCGTTGCACAGCAGCGTCACTGAGCAGCGGCGAAGGCAAACGACTGCGCTGGCTGCCCTGCCAACACCGCTTGCCATGGTCCCTCCAAGACAGCACGGCCGGCGGGTTGTTTCCCTTCCTTTACCCCATGAACAGAATGCTATCAGTGGCAGCGAGATTCTTACTCTTTCTTTGCGATTGGATTATACAACCAAAAATGAATTTATATATATTATACTAAGCCAAAAGGGAAAAGTTACAAGCAGACCTTGAATGAAACAGGATGTCTCCTAGTAAGTTAAAGATGATTCATTAAGGAGTAATTGAAGAGTATAGAAACATCTTTTTGCTAAATATTTTATTCCTGCTGAGACGTTAATCAAGCTTCTAAAGAACATCTCATACGGCTTCACAAGTTGCTAAAAAGATTTGCATGGGTAAAAAGCGCTGCACTTTGGTTTTAAAATGTCAATAAAGTAAATAAATATTTTCATTCTTAGCCTTTTCTTTTTTGTAAAGACAACTTTATGATGTTTGTAAGGCTGCCAAACTGTGTTAGGAAAGCCAAAGTAAGAGGTGAATAATGAAAAGACAGCAATTTAAATACATAACAAAAGCAAAAAGCAGACTATTTATGTCATTATGAATCTCAGACCAACTCTTAACACAGAAAAATTCCAATTTCTGCCATTCTGCGTAAATTACAATCATTCTGAATGAATAGAACATGTTTTTACATAAGGACTGCATGAATTTTTACTGGTTGGTGAACTGATATCCCCATGAATAGCCACACTTCAGCTTTAAACCTACAAGCAATTGCCACAATGCCACAAAAACGCTATATAAATCAATGAATTACAATAATAGTATTTAATATTTACCTAGCTCTTTACAGAAGCACGCAGCCTGAATCTCAGCTACACTGCCCTGTTGTACACCACTCTCCAAAAAGCTTCGTTTTTAGTCCTTCAAGATTCCCCAAGAATGTGGAAAGTCTTAAATGAATACCGGTTCCTAATCATTAAAGCAATTGTTGAACATTAATATTCTGCTATAAACACTGAGTACTCTCACCAAGCAGCGAGAGGAGCGAGGGTGACCAAGGCCCAATCTCGCCCCGGCTTTGGGCGAGGGAGGGCTGTGTCACACCTGGGCAGTGCTAACGGGGAACCAGGAGCTCCGCTGGTACCCTGACAAATTCTCAGAAGAGGGTTTTGAGCCACCGCAGACTCAGAGAAAGAGCAGCAGCAGCTCCTCGGCTGGTTGTAGCACAGCGGGAGGCTAGGGCAGAGTCACAGAGAGGTCTGTGGGCACTGGCTGTAACTGTCTCAAGCTTGAGATATCCGTTATGGGGTTTGCATATTTAACACTCTTCTTATTGCGTGATATTATACCTAATTTCCCTGAGTTGACACCATCTTTTAATCTGACAAGTCGGTGCTGCCCAGCTGGCAGTCCTTTCTCCAAAAACCAGGAGAGATCTTGAAGGCAATACAACTCTGCCAGCTTCCTCATCCCCTTCAGGTAACTGCTTCTGAGGACTTTGACCGGCTGTCTAGAAGACGTAATCTTTTTCACCACTCCTGGTTTTGTGTATAACCTTATTTTATAGAGCATTGCTCATAATTCAAATGATAGTCTTCATGATTCAAATCCCTAGTTTCTTTACAAACACGTTACTTTTCTTCTCGCTCTTCCGCCGTGCGCAACCATCTCTTGACAAACAGGACGGTTTCATGTCAAACGTCCTCCGGCTGCAGCAGAGCAGCTGCCACTCCAGCACCTCTCACACCTGCGTTCTCCAGGGGTGCCACTAAACCCGGGTGCGTAGCCATGCACATGACAAGAAATAGGGGGGAAGCATTTACGTGGTAGAAGTGTGGTCAAAAAGTACTCAGAAGTAATTGCTTAAAGCAATTAGAAAAATCTAACCTAGGACAACAACTACAGAGACTCTCCCAACCCCAACACATCTCTCGGCAGAGGCTGCATTGACTCAATCTACTCAAGCCGAGTAATGCTGTGCTAAAACCAGCCAAAATTAGTTCTGGCAGCAGAGTGATGTGCCGCACGGACAGGCAGTACGACAGGCACGCAAACGGAGCATGGCTGCAAGCGGGAGGAGCACCCGAGCAGTGCGGTGCATCTCCATTGCTGGCACGCACGCTCTGCCCGAGCGAAATGCTTCCGCCTGGCCCTTTTCACTTCTAAATCGTTTATATGAAATCATCTGTTAGAAACAACACAATGCAAAGACAAACATTACAACATATAGATCGGAGAAATCACCTCATTCTAAATCCACAGACAGAAACCCCAACTCTCCTTTAAGAAGGAAGAGGGAAAAAAACCACCAATCTGCCTGATGAAAAGCTAAACACAAATCAGCACGAACAATTCTGAAATCACTGTCAAGCACAAAGAAATTCTCTGGTCAGAGAGCTTCTCATCCCACCTTCCAGCCCTAGGGAAACCAGACCTTCCCGAAGCCAGGGCACATTCTGTTTTTCCGAGAATACACACATCTTTTCACATTATTTTCATGGCTATTTTTTGCAGAAAAGTTTGAATTCTCCCCAGGTTTTAGACGTGAGCATGCAGAATTACTTCCCCAGAATTGAATCATTAGCTTTTATAGATCCAGTGGCAACACTTTAAAATAATGACCAAGCCATTATTCATTCCCATGACATTTATTTTAATAACATTAATCATAATAAACTCATTTGGTATTAATGTAGGTGTCATAAGGCCTTCTATAGAATTCCTAGGGCATTAATTAGCTGGGCCATTATTTTTATTATTTTTCTAAAAGTTAATCTAACTGTGCCTGAAAGGTGCTGGACTGGCAGAACTTGGTAAAGACCTCTCTGTTTCCCCAGGGAACAAATATAAATCACTTCCTAAAGCGTGGATGCTCCTCAGCTGGATTTTGATGGGATACGAGCCCAAGAATCATTTTCCTTTCCCGTGCCCAGCCGAGCAGCAGGACCCCGGGCATCTCGCTCCCGCGCCGCTGCTCCCCGCGCCGGAGCAAGGTGTCCTGCCTCCGCCCTGCTCTTGCCTGCGGGCTCGCCAGAGTGCCGGGCGGCCTGAGGCCCAGCGCGGCTTGTGGCATTCAGATGCTACTCCAGTCGTAACGGCCGCTTTATAAATATGCATATTCATAACCCTTTTTTCCCAGGCATGGACACGTTGCCAAGGAACTGAGAAATGGTGCCACATCCTGCATCTTTGCAGGAAGCTGTAAAATGAACCTCGTCTTTCTTTGGGCTACTTTTTAATCAAGCATTTTCTGTGGAATCAAAGCTGCAAGATGTTATCTAAAGAGTATACCCATGCTTGTAATGGTCATTCTCTTAAAAAGATAAGCAATACAGCTGATCCAGACTCTTCATTCCCTCATCCAAACACTGCCTCGTCCATAAATTTTTGTGTTTCAAAGCTCCTCACACTGCCAGGAACTAGCAGAGAGGAAAAAAAACATACTAGACTTCAAAACTGAAGACTAGAAATTCAGAGAGAGAAACTTTCTCTTTAGGTAAGTCATTTTTGCTCTTAGAGGAAAAGCAATCGCATTTTGACCTAGTTCTCTAAAGAGAAGGGTACAGCCTTCTAACGATGGACGGCTCAGTTGGCATTTGCATCTCAGAAACCAACACGGGGACCTGGGTAGAAGGGATAAATTAGGGTAAAACCACAGAAAGAACCCCCCAGTACCACCCAAGTCTCTTCAGCTTAATTGTAATTCAACAGCCGCGTGCCACTTGGACAACAGTTCCTCAGAGGTGTAGCAGAGCAATGAAATAATACAAAATCTGGCTCCTTTTTCTGCTTTATGGCACATTTCAAGAGAGAGCTTATAACCACCCATGTCTTTAAAATTCTTGGATTGTCATAATCTTGGAGAAAATACCTGAAACAACACGTAGTAATGCATTAGAAGACTGTTTTTCAACCAGAGCAAAAATTAAATGTGAAGAGAAAGCAAACTACAGATTTTTCTGTGATGAGAATCTCAATTTTGGCAGTTACCAAAACCACTTACATGGTAGCAGGAACAAATTCAACACTTAATACAGGTTTTGCAGTTGTGGAATTAGTGTTGCACAGACAGGACCCACTTTTACAACGCACTGCTTATTATCTTAGATGGTTTACAACCAGAATATTTTCAGTTTTATATTCCAAGCCTCTGCAGAAAGAACTTTCCAGTAACAAGACAGTGAATGAAATGCCTACATAATCCTGGAATGAGTCAACTTGAATGCAGCAGAAAATAATACAGGAACCCAAACTGTTCAGAAGTTAGACCGCAATCCGTTTTCCACCTGTCTGAATAGGCATGAGAAGAGAAAGATGCTCGGCAGTTAGGCATCGCTGATGTCTATCACAATCGGGGATGGCTCGGTACCCAAACACCCGTGTGAGCTGTGGTTCAGTGATTTTCCTACCAGACGAAATTTTCAGCCCTGGTCCCCGTGAACAAGCGGAAAGGCTCCGAGCAGCCGGGTAGTGCTTTAATTTGTGCTCCAGCAGACGCCACTTTCAAGGAACAAACTCCCCAGGCAAGGAGGCCCGTGGAGAAATTGCACCGGGGCAGGACTTGACAACAACCTCACTTTCTGGAAATGGCACAGGGAAAAAAAGAATGGAAAAAAAGACAGGAGAGTGGGGGGAAAAAAGTGGAGCACTCTGCAGCTTGTTGGCGACCAGAAGCATCCTTCCAGCTACGACACCGAGTGTGACAAGTTTACACCAGCTCTTTCATGCCAGTCTGCCCACCGCCTGCGGAGTCATCAGCCGAGCAAGATTCACCAGAGGGTAAAACAGGGTCTGCAAAGGAAGAACAGCTGTTCTGTGTTCACATCGCAGTTGTAATACACTCTAATACGCTATAGGACAAGAGGAAATAGCCTCAAGTTGAAATAGCCTCAAGTTGTGCCAGGGGAGGTTCAGATTGGACATTAGGAAAAATTTCTTCACCAAGAGTGTGGTCAGGCATTGGCACAGGCTGCCCAGGGAGGTGGTGGAGTCACCATCACTGGAAGCGTTCAAAAAACATGTGGGTGTGGCTCTTCAGGACATGGTTTAGGGGACATGGTGGCATTGGGGTAACAGTTGGACTTGATGATCTTGAAGGTCCTTTCCAACCTTAGTGATGCTGTGATTCTTTGCAGGCAGGCGTGAGCTTTGCGTAGGGTAACAGTCACACCAAGAGGTCAGGTCAGCACAGACATTCGCCACAATACATACACCCACTGGAGTACACACAGCCACCCGGGTCCAGCGTGTCCTCCACCGGCTCGCTGCATCCCCCGTAAACCCCGTACCCCGATACGAGGGCAGGCCCCTGGCTTGGCAGCCCCAATCCGAGTTGTCAGGTTCAGAGCAAGAAGTTAAAGCACGTCAGACCCAACAGAGCCAAACTGGAGGGCTGGGGTGTCTGGAGCTCCCAGCCAGTCCAGGACGCTAATGAGCTGATGGTGCGCGACATCAGAACTCCTCCAGTCATGCATTTACGAGGTTTTCTCCAATTGGATAGAGGAAACGATCTCACTGAACACCATGCCTCCTTTCAGATCTACAGCTTTTCTCCCACCTGTGGAATACTTAATCATATCACATCCACAGAATCACAGCACAGGTTGGGTCGGAAGGGCCCGTAAAGACCACCCAGTCCCACCCGCTGCCAGGGGCAGGGACACCCTCCATCAGACCAGGCTGCTCAGGGCCCCGGCCGGCCCGGCCTTGGACGCCCCCAGGGACAGGGCAGCCACAGCAGCTCTGGGCAGCCTGTGCCAGGGCCTCACCGCCCTCAGAGTGAAGAATTTCCTCCCTGCATCTAACCTAAATTTACCCTTTTTCAGTTTAAAGCCGTCACTCCTTGTCCTACAACTACACACCCTCCTAAAAAGCCCCTCTCCAGCTTTCTTGCGGCCCCCTTCGGGTGCTGGAAGGCAGCTGTGAGGTCTCCCATAAGACCATAAGGTCTCCCCGGAGCCGTCTCTGCTCCAGGCTGAGCCCCCCCAGCTCTCCCAGCCTGTCCTCCCAGCAGAGCTGTTCCAGCCCTCGGGGCGTTGCTGGGGCCTCCTCTGGCCCCGCTCCAGCAGGTCCGTGTCTCTGCTGTGCCGAGGGCTCCAGAGCTGGACGCAGCACTGCAGGGGGGTCTCCCCAGAGCGGGGCAGAGGGGCAGAACCCCCTCCCTCGCCCCGCTGGCCATGCGGCTTTGGGGGCAGCCCAGGACACGGGTGGCTTCTGGGCTGCGAGCGCACGTTGCCGGCTCCTGTCCAGCTTTTCACCCACCAGGACCCCCGAGTCCTTCTCCGTGGGGCTGCTCTCCAGCCCTTCACCCCAGCCTGTGCTTGTGCTTGGGACTGCCCTGACCCATGTGCAGAAGCTTCAAAAAGTATTTCTTTATTATTTGCTTCCTGTCTTAATCAAGTACCAGGTCTTTAAATCTAGGCTACAATGAAAAGACAAAAGGAAAAAGAAAACCTGTAGGGTTTTTTGGAAAACAAAAGAACCCAATAATAGTGGGGTTTTATGTATAGAAAAGATTTAGCTTAATTTTGGAGTATTTCATTATTTCACTTAAGATTGGTTGTTCATTCACTAGTGTTGTTAGCAACAGAGAAAAGAAAAACAGCATCGCTGGCAGTGCCAGGCGGGATACCTTTTTCACTTTGGTTCACAAATGATCAAGAACTAATGAGCAGAACTTAAGCATTTGAATCTCAAAACTGTTTTTCAAGGTGTAAGAGAGGCATATTTTACAGATGTGCCAGCCTGAATGTTCCCATACTGGACTCTGATATAATCTGACACTCGCTTATGAAAAAAAACATAAAAAGATAATTGAGTCTTAAAAAAAATCTTTCAAAAATGGAAAGAGGCTTTGAAAGGAAGTACTGAAACATTTCATTCAAAAAATGTTGAAATGGGGTGGTTGACATTACCCAAATTTATTATCTCCCTAGTGCCTTCACCCTCTCAGACATTAAGTTTTTAGCAATGACGGCATGATTACAGGAGGCATTTTAATTTCAACTGATCTGCACCTTGACAGAACTGTTCATCAGTTTTTCCAGCTAGGTCTACACATATAAAAAAAATTTAAAAGCTACCTTTGTGCTATATCGTATGTAGAACAGTTACTACTACATCTATTACCACTTCAGTTTCTAGCTTTTAAGGGAGAGTTCTGGACACCTGTGGAGTCCACGAGCACAAGTTTCCGCACGCATGACAAAAGCAGCATCATAAACATGTCCACGTCATGAAAATATTAATGCTTGGTTCGTCTATTTGTTAGGATACAACATATGAGAATATTTTATTACAGAAGCTTCAAAAATAAAACAATCCTTAAATAAATCACATGCTGAGGAATTGATATAAACCAAAACATTTTGTTACTGTATACTAAGCAACGAAAGTTCCCGATTTACATCAACCTCTCAGCTTCGGTTACTTATCTTCTCATCAGTACTCGCCGCCCCAGTGACACTGCCTATTTCTCTATCACAGGCAGCCAGAAGGATCTTTACATGATTTTTGGACACTTCTTCATTAACCAGGCTTAGAAGAGAAAATATTAGTCTCCGAGTAGTTATTCAGGCATCCTCAAAAAGTTTTTGATAGGGGAGATAAAATTCCAAGAGCAAGCAGGTTTTAAAATATGCTCTCATATTTTGGCAATGGCATTTGAAATCAATATTTTCCATTACCTCTATAAATGGTGACGGAACGTAGGGTAATGTTTCAGCTGCTAATATCTTTCGGTCTGATCCATACAGAATATCTACTTTCTGTGGTCTGATTGCATTGATTCCTCATTCAACATACAAATGAGGCTATGAGTTCATTAAAAAAGGGGAAAACAATTGCGCGGTAGTTTATACTTGTCACTCAGGAGGCTGAGTTAGATTTCAGCAAACTTGGGGGAGAACAATAATTGTGAGCATGTGCACGCTTGTCTTCAGAAGCTGCATGAATCTTTCTATAAAACCTGTTCCAGGTTTTCTCTAACCTTAATGCCCGAAACACTGAAACAGCGTCTCTTGGCTGCAGTAGAACACAAGAGACACCCCAGCCAAACCCAACACACCTCACGATGCTCCAGAATAAGTTTTCCCGACTTTCTCTCGCCAGCCACTTTCAATGAAACTGAGCCCAGGAGGCTGAAGATTGGGAACCTGGAATTCATTCTTCTGTTTTAGGGCCATCCACAGCATTATACAAACAGCCAGAGAAATCATACAGCGGGGAAGAACAATCAACAAGGGACCGAACTCGTACCGCGGTTGCCACCTACATACAGCCAGAGGACGGAACAGCCTCCTGCCACCGGCAACCCTGCGGGGAGCTTGTGCTTGGCGAGTTCGCTCGCTACGATTCCTGTTCATGTATCTGGCAGCTGGAGTGGGGCGGCTCAGTCGGCCTCTGCCAGCACGCTTCATGAACCGTGAGGCTCAGAGAACGTCGTTATCAAATATGAATTTTGCTCTCGGGCAACGCTGTGCAGGAATCTGCTGGCCTCCCCATCAGTACTGCTCGACAGACCCCCAAGGAAAGTAAATCCTGCGACTTCAAGGTACATGGTTTTAAGCATCATAATAGGAAGTTGCTAAACTGTCAACTTTGGATGAAAAAAAAAAAGCAAGCCTATTTTTCACTCTTGGAATGAAGAGATGAAATACCAGCAGGATGGATGGATGACGTCTGAACCAAGATTTCAGGAAAGGCAGCTCATTTCCCAGGGCCCAGGCTTTGACCTCTGATTTGAAGCTGATGTCTGTCAATCCTGTTAGAGGCTGACTAGTCTAATATTATCTATTATATTATATCTATCTAATATTTTATGGGATTTAGATCTTTTGAAGATTCCAACACCAATATGCTCATGCATAACCCTAAAAAAATACCAGGTAGGAACAATCTTTCTCATTATGGAGCTATGCTAATTTGGCTTAATAGACCAGAGGGGAACACCCATAAATCATTACCAATTTCATACCTCTCTTAGCTGTAGGAATAAGGATACTAATTTTTAAGATTACAGCAACCTGGAAGGAGAACTCGAGACAAACCACCAGTACATAATGAGCACAGCCATGTCATTTCCAAGGCTCTGCGTGAGAGAAATGTATTAGGTGCATTTATGTCTTAGATTACAGGAGTTTCAGTATACTCTGGATAGGAGACTCCCAATACTTTTAAAAACTATGTCCTTGAAAAGGTAATGACTATGTCAGGCAATGAAGTTAAAATAAGAAATGTGAAAGTAATAAAACACTATCCATAAGTCGCAGCAGGTGTCCAACCTTTTCACCTGCTGACATGCCAAAATGTCTCTTTTTCCCCAGAAGATAAGCTGTGAGAGATGACTATTCTGGAAATTACATTTTAGCTCCAATGAATCACATTTTCCAGCTTGAAGTCACTCACAGTGAAAGTAGTATGTGCCCGAGGACTCTTCATTTCCAGAAACAATGCTTGGAGTGGCTGGGAGAAAATGTAAGGCTAGGGTGCTGTTTAGGCATACCTCAAAATCTGCCCCAAAGGACAATTATCATCCTTGTATTTTTAATTTTCTAGAGACTGTAGCAAGGGAAATGTGTGCTCCCCTTCAAAATGTTACCCCACAGACTACAACAGACTTCTCCCAGCCATGAACCCTCCAAAATCCCCCGAGAAGTAATACCGTACATCTGCCCGCTCTGGCTAGCTATGCTTTACTCAAAAATAACTCCACCTGTTTTATTCTCCCCATCGGCACAGCAATCACCTAAGGCACCCATAGCTCCTGCCCACAGCCTCCCCATCCGTGCTGGTTCGCGTCCCACCTCGCGCCGCGGCAGCCCCAGCCGCACATCCGTCCAGAGCCGGGCCGGTGCCCACCGCTGTCGGCGCCGCCGCTCAACCGCTGCCTCCCTCTGCACCCCAAACACCCCGTCCTCCTCCCAACCTACGCCCGGCCGAGGCTTATAAACGCATGGACGTAACCCCAGCGCCGCTGCCTCTCCGGGCAGACACCTATAGAAACAGTAAATTGTCTTGTTTTGATGCTTCCACGTAATGGACCTTAACACTTCCGTTCTAAACATTTTCTCTTTCTGTCGTCTTCGACGGGTCCTAGTGGTGATGGTAATTATGGTTTTAAATGCGAGATGAAAGGGACTTAGCTAGTTACAGAAAATTATAGTGCTTTATGCATTCATGTAATTGAATGTTTTCCTTTTCTTGGATATTTACATGAGCTATTAATTTTATTTTCTTTTAGGTATGGAAGTTGGAGCTTCAAAATAATCATTTGACTTGTTTATTTGCAAAAGACCCTCTGATTTAATTATTTATAAGAATTATGAATCAAGAATGATGAATAAACATGCGTGACAATTAATAGATTCTTTGTTGAATTCTCATATGCAACCAGATGGTCTACTGATGCATGTAAATAGATCATTTATTTCATTTGGAAATCTGAATATTGAATAAGAAATAAGCTATTTGCAGTTGAAGACCTTACCAAAAGTTAAAGCTAATTCGGAACAGAATTGGGGAGCGGATTATACACTGTCATATGGAAATAAATCCAGGGGCCACTTCCGAACGATCGGCATAGTTTAACATGTGAGCTCATCACAAATGCTCAATATGCATGGAATAAAAAAATTTGTCTATCTGAACCTTTTAATCATCACATTTTACATTAGAAGTATTTATTTTGTCTCACTAGCCGGCAAGCTGCTGACATAATAGACAAACTTTACTGGTGGTTATTAACCTCCAGTTTTTACAGGACTGCTTCAAACAGAAACTGTTTACCAGTCAATCACACTGTAAGAAATTAGAGTCAGATAGAAAAAACGAGACAAACTGAACAGCACCGAAGGTACATTTGTTCTTTGACATGCCAGCATCACTGCTTTTCAAGACATATTTTTAAGAAAAAGAAAACAACATGTCTATGAGATCTAGATGCTCACGCGGTGCTGCCGTGACATGTTTGCAAATAACCACAGCAACAACAGTCACTCGATACCGATCGCCCTGGCTTAGCGGCTGAGCAGTACACACATGCCTTGAAGGCATTGATAAACCAGCTCATGGATGCATTGTAAAACTGATTTTCACTGCCCACTTCAAGAGTAGAAAAAGCATCACTGTGACCTTTCTGCAGATCAGTAGAGTACCAGCACTCTAATTAATTGACTCTGTATGTTATCCAGAATCCATTATCACGGTGACCCTGGAAAGGTAATTTATGTACCTGGGTAGAAAGAGCCAATTCTTATCTCACTAAAAATGGTATAAAGCAGATACCAGCGAGGGGACGCCAGGGCTAAGCCATGTAATTGAGAGAAGAAGCAGGTCCCACATCTGCAGCGGGATCTTCCACGGCGGAGGCCGACGGCCGGGACCCCGGGGATGCTCCTGCCGAGGCCGCACGCCGTCCGTCCCGCGCGGAGCACGGCGATGCTCAGGAGGTGGCTCTGAGGGCTGGGAGCCGGGGAGCTGGGCAGAGGAATTGCTCCGACCGCAGGGCACCCTTTCAGCAGCTGAGCAGGTTGATTTTTCTTAAGTGGGAAGGAGGAAGTTACTCCTGTGACTGAAACTTTCTGAAGCCTGTCTCAAGTTTAATATTTAAAAAGACCAGTTTCAGGTATGTTGTTGCCTCCCGGCTTTCGCATGGGGCAAAGCTGATAGTGCGTTCGTAGCGCAGCAACACACCTGCGGGCACGCTCGAGTGGCTGCAGGCATAGATCGAGCCCTCAGCTCGGCTTGCACCAGCTTTTTCCAGGGAACAGAAAAATGCCACTGGTGGGTAAACCTGATGGCTCTGGAGTCCAGGGCGGGTAATCTGGCTTGCCTGTGGCATGGCCAACAAAGCAATCTTACTTTCCAGGATTTCTAGGTAGAAACAAGAGAGTTTGTTACCTGGCACCTTGTGAAGAGCCAGTGACTCTTTCTTGAATGTTATTTCCTAGAGCACGACTGCGTGCATGATGAGACTCATTTTCTTTTCTTCCCTCTGGCGTCTTATGATATGGGTTACTTACGACGCCAGAACAAAATCTGGTGTTGGTAGCCTGTTGTAACCCTTTCCTTTTAACTGACCAGAATACCACCTAGCAAAGCTTTACGTCTGCCCTTATTGCTGGAACGGAGTAACAACGAAAGGATGCTAAAACAGTACCTATGGTGAAGGCTGTGCTCCTCTCCAGGGGGAAAAAGTGAAAACATGTATTACTGAAAGTATTAAATCTTCAGTCAAAGCCCTTGTAATTCTTTTATATTCTATCACTAACTATAAATTAGATTTTATTACACTTAATGGCTATAGCAGTCGCGTAGACTTCTTAGAGTCGTCTTTAGGTCATAATAGCCTGCAATGCAGTGTGAATTTTTCCTCCGTTTCAGCCAAGAACTTCAATACAGGAAAACAAAGAAACTAATTACCGTAGGTCTTAACTCAGCAGGCACGCACCGAACGCAGCGCGGCTGCAGCAAGGCAGGAGGCCGATCCCTGTGGGTGGATGTGCCCAGCTCTCCGCCGCTGCCCTGAGCGGCCGCATGCCCCGGCACTTAGCAGCACGGCTGGTGCTCCAAGGCAAAAAAAATGCAGCTAAGTGATGACTTTATAAGCATTTTGAATGAATTGCCAGATGGGCCTTCAGCATTTTTCTTATCTTTTTGAAGAGTGGACCACAGTAATATTATGTACATGCAAACAAATAGCTTGTCTCTTCCTTCCGAGGCAAGAATTTCTCTGCAATCAGATGGAACCCACCTCTTAGAAAGAGCCATTCGTATTGAAAAAAATCTTAAGAGATTCTTTTTCTTGTGCACTTACAGCTGCTTGTGCAAGTAGAGCTCTGTTCCTTTAAAAGGGAGAATTGTCTGGGGCCCTCCATACTGTACCTTCCACTGCTGCACAATTAGTTTTTCGGTTACTCATTTAGGAACCCATGTGTTTACTTTGCCATAAAGGCATTTATTCTCGTGCGAATTTCACATGAAATGTGAAGAATAAGACAAATGCTGAGACAATTAAACTGTTTGATATTCCCCTTTTCCAGAGACAAATTAAAAATGGTGCAAGGAAGTTGAAAAATTAAGTCCCCTTGATTGAGTTCTATCCTCTGCTGCAAACATACAGATTCTGAAGTTCATTTTCAGCAAACCTTAGCCCTTCAACATGATGAGCTTCGCTTGCTCTTCAGTCCCAACTTGCCCACCTGTGATACACAATAACATTTACCTGCTTCAAAGAAAATTATGATGTTTAATTAAGGACTGTTAAGCCACTTGAGATGCTTGATGGCAAAGTTTATTCTTCATTATCAGAATAATCAGCCCTTAATGAGTAAAAATGCAAATTACTGCCAATAAATTCAGACACGCAAGTCCATCTAGCCTTTCTTTCAGATGATTATTTCATATCAATGCAGAGTGAAGCCTCTTCCACCGGTTGAGCTCACCTACAGCCATCGCCACCCCAGGGGCGTACACACATCCCTCTGTACGCAGAAGGGAACAACCAGCCATGGTAGCAGCGTGATGCTGAGTGCCTGTTTTCACATTTAACGACATATCGTCTTATCCAGCCTGGGAAGCTTCAAGCATCCTCAGTGCTTAAAGTGACTCAACAAGAGCAGCTCACATGGAGACAAAACCAGCTAGAACTGAAGAGGACAAACGCAACCATTCACTTTGTGGCAGAACGGGTTGAGCACAGCACACACGACCAGGGCGCTTTGGATTCAGGATCAAAGAGGATTTTACCTTCCACAGCTGCAGAAGCCTGTCCGAGCGTGTTGTGCCCTGTCTGCACTCAAACTGAACTCAGTCTGGCCAGCTCAGGAAAGGACAGCAGAGAAGGGCCTGCCAAGGACCACCCATTGATAAGCAAAAATACAGACCTGACACATCCACGTACTTGAATGCACATTAGCTACTTGAATTCCCCCTGCCAGAGGCTCCCCAACCTGCCGTGAACAATGTGCCACTATATTATTATCTCTACCAGCAGAAATATTGATCTAGTTAGGCAAATTCAGGACTAGTCCCATCTAGTCTACAGACATACCTTGGCTAGTCTAGTCACCTCCTCAATTAAACAGACTGTCCTGCTGAAGTTAAATGGGGTAGGTATTCAGCTCATGTCCTGTATAAGGGTTACATTTTATTTCTAGCATCACTTGTAGACCTCAATAAAGACAAAAACCCGTGTGTCACGTCGTGCCTAAGCATATACTGAAAGAAACAAAGTGTTTGCAAGAGATGAGCCAAGCAGGGGGCAAAACACAGATTTGAAGGGAATTGCCTGGGGTCACAGGGCAGCTGCCAACCTGGAGTGGAAAAATCACACCTCTACAATATGTTCTCATGTTTTACAAGCTGAACCTCAATGCCCCACACAGTTCCTTGTCGCTTGTTTGGTGGGGAGCCAATACAACTGAAATCATACCCTCCCTCTGTTCTGTCTCTATTTTTATTGTTTTCTTATGCCCTAACACTTTCTAGATCATTACTACTGCCATTTAGTCATGTCCACCTTCCCCTCAGCACACATACATCACATATACAGTATTCTATACACATTATTACAGTATCTGACCAAATTTAATCATGGAGAATAAACGTAAATGCTTGACATTACTCACCAACGTGAAAGAGAAAATACTTCCAGATCTGCACATGCTGTTGTGAATTCAGACATGGCAGAGGCACTTTGCAGCATTTTGGCTGCATTTGGTGTTTGTGGGGATTCACAAGCAGCACCACTGCTAAGGCAGACAGGCCACAGACACTTCGTTCCGATTCTGCACTGCTGTAAAGCAGTTTTGTATTGACTGCAACATGATCTTCCTTAGCAGTTACTGGTATGAAACTATTGGAAAGGCAAGGACTTACAACATAAAATAAATCAAAGAGTTAAAGAACGTTTGGTTACATAACCTACACAGATTTCCACAGCTTTTAGCTATGGAAGGATGATACCAGACGGAACACAATCTTGTCTCCTTTAATTTCAAGGGTTTTAAGTCCAGCTGGGATGATAGGAGTTAGCAGCACCAATGGAAATCGGCTCCTATTCAAGCACTGAACACACAGGTTTAAAATGCTGGCATTATTGTTTGTTTTGACAGTTCCTCAGTTTTATTTTTAAAATTCTAGGAAAGTCTCAGCACACATATAGAAGGACCTGTTCCTGAGCCAAGAGCTAAGAAAATCTGTCTTTATAGGATGGTCTAGACAGGAAAAATCTGATACCAGGTATACAAGCAATTAATGCAAATGGATGTCCTGGAGATTAAATTATTCCCCTCTTGCCCTATATGCAGCACCTCCAATTAAAACCCATGCTATTGCAAAAGAAATCCCAACTCTCACCTACCTATAGGTTTCTTTTCTTACAGTTTATTTTTAGCTGTGCAATACAAATTATAAATTGTAGTGAACAACAGTTGCCACTGAAACCTTAACCTTAAGGGTGGCTTTGCTGTGCAATCACGCACGCCAGTTGGCCAACGGAACACTCGCAGGTCCTGAGCAGCAAGCCGCGGTTGTACATAACTCTCTCTCCTCTTTGCGCTTTGTAAAATTTGAGCATTTTCATGAAGATATCTCAGAAGAGAGTGAAAACCTTAGCTCATATCCCTGGACGAATCTTATGGCAGTAACCACGTCTGTGGAACCAAGCATACCTTGACGGATTGATCATATCTTGGCTTAAGTTTTGCGTGATGGCAGGCACATAGACCGACGGTTTTTGAAACACTCTTCAAATGCGGTTGTAAAGTGCCCACTGCAACGGGGCTGCATCAGGAAATCCTCAGAAGAGAGGCAACGCTTGGTAACCTTCTATTTCCCCCCAACAAATATCCTGAAGTCTTCCTGCATTTGATCATTGGATAGTAAGGTGTTTTTACAGCAGCATTCCTGGGCAACATCTCATCTACTCCTGCTGAACATATTAAACGTTCCCACAATTCATTATGAACATGCTGTTAGCTTTCTGACTGAAGACCTCACGCAGTGACCACATTTTTCCATCACCAGGTCAGCATTCCCCATTAGCGTGTCCCCGAGCCTTATCTGGCACTGACCACAGGACAAACAAGGGCTGTGCAGACACAGATGATGTTCTGGGTCAAACGCTCTTCATCGAAAAGGTCAGGGCAGCGGCAGAAACGAGTGGCACACACCTCTCCTGCTCCGCATCTCTGAAGGCAGCGTTAGCCTCCGAGCACGCCCTTCCGCCACCTCCCTCAGCCCCGGCCGGGGGCCCTGCGCGCCCACCACCAGCGGCCAAGGTCTCCAGGGGGGCTGTGGGTCGGGCAGGAGGGGCTCGCTGCGCGGCACTCAGCCGGCAGCAGTGCCGCGCAGCTGACGACAAGAGCTGAACACCAAACAGTAACACGGCCGCTGATACAAAACCCCCAAAGAAGCCATTTGGTTAAAACCCTCACCTCTTAAGGCAGACCCGCGCCGCTCGCAGCAACGGCTCTGCCCGCGGCACGGGCAGCGAGTGGGCACCAGCCTGTCGCAACAGCGACAGGAGCAAACGCAGTATTTCCTGGTCGGCTCTTTCCACAAGACTGATCGACTGCAGCAGATAGGCGACCGGCATGGAAAGCTGGTTTACCGTCTGCGTGCGTGACCCCGAAGGCAGCGCTCAGCTCTGCCGCGGGAGCGCCTGCTCTGCGCGAGACCCTCGCGGCAGACAGCTCCGACGGCCCCTGCTCCTTCCGCAGCCGGCCCGACGCACAGCCCGCTGCTCACCTTTGAGGGTGGCAGCTTTTTTCCCCCCGGCACACGCTTTAGCAAAGTCTCTCCGATTCTTTTGTAATCTTAAAGCTAATTAATCCAGCAAAGGGAAAGCCCAGTGTGGTTGTCTTTTGTCATTTTTGTTTGTTTTTAATTTCTAACTTTACTTTTCTTGTTGCTTTCCGAAGAACTTCTATTCCCCTTAAAATACAAATACGTTCCAACCAGACCTCAGGACTTATATTTGTTATTGTAAAAACCCCGTAACGACTCCTGGCTTTCTTCTTCAAGGGACCTCTTGCCAAGCCAGGACTCACAGAGCGCAGCGGCTGAAGTTGGCAGCCACAGCGGTCAGGGAAACCTCAAAACTTCACAGAGGATTAGCTAAGGTGACATTGAGATTCAACAGCATCTTAGCACCATCTGTTCCCCGATAAAACCCTCCTAGAGGGGAGGACGCAGTAACCAGCCTCGTCCCGACCTCGCGGCTTTACGGCGCGCTCCGGCTGCCGGGCGGCCGTGCGCGCCCCGCTCCCCCCACCGGACGCGAAACGGGGCGTGTTGCCTCGGCTGGGAAAGGGGCGTCTCACCCAGGCTGCCGGCCTTCGTGAGACGGGTTTGCAGCCTCGGAAGAACCCAGCGCCTTGCTTTCTTCCCGGCGCTGTCCAGATCAGACGCGCGGGTTTTTGCCACTCAAACGCCGCAGAAAGAGCCGCGCAGCCACTGGTCTGCGTTGTGACAAATACCACCGTTACCTGAAGGGACCCCTGAGAATTGGCCTTTGCTGCTCCTGGGGAACGTGCTCAGAGGTGATGGCTCTCTCACCGTTCATTTTCCTCTGGTCTTGCAGCCAGCACGGCTCTGCCCCGGCAGCGCCGCTCCTCGTTCAGCAGTTTTCCCTTCTCGCCCACCCCGTGCCAACGCGGAGGGCACATTTAATCTCTTTAGGAGGAGATAAAACAGACCGTGCACCTCCATCGCCAGAGGTACCTGGTTTAGCCGGGCTCCCCAGGCAGCTGGCTCCGTGCACACCGGACCACGGGCCCCGGTGCAGGATCGTTCCCCCTCAGGAGAACCAGGAGGATCAGCCACGTGCTGCTGCAGCCGCCCCTTTCTCCCCCTGAAGTGAGCCGAGATGCCTCCGTGGGGTTTTGTTGGTTTTGCCTTTTTTTTTTTTAGAAGTTAAAGGATACCCAGTAAATAGCTTGCAAGTAGCAATGTTGTGGGCTGGAGAAAAGCGGTGTAGTTAACAGAATTTAAATGATTAGCTGAGCTCAGGAGATCCAGCCACCTCCTAGAGTGACTATGAATATTCAGGTAAATATGTTTAGCTGAAATATTGAGTCATCAGCAGACACTACATGCACAAAATGTACTCCTGCCTATTTTTCACCAATTTAAAACACAGTACCAGCCAGCGCTCTTGACAGCTTGCCATGACACATCTGTAGTATTTCCCAGGCATGTTACCTTTCAGGTAGGTTCAGTTTTTTCTGGCATGTTACAGAATACAGAAGATAACAGCAGCTAAATCCATACAGATAAAACTCAAAAGCTGGGCTTGGAGCAGGGAGGGGGGGAGAGGAAGAAAAGAGTTAGGTAGCATGTTTTTCCTTGCAGAGAAAAGACTTTTTTACCATACGATAGTGCTCTTGAAATGACAAGCTTGAAGGATTTCCCGACAGCAAGGGTGGAAGCCTGACCCAAGGCATCCACCCTTTCCCAGCTCGTGTGTGCAGTGTATGCAGGCACGATGCACACAGGGTCAGGAGCGGGGTGAAGCAGGAGCAATTGCCTTGCACCTCGGGCAATGAGAGCAGCAGTGGGCAATGGGCAGAATAAAATTTAAACAGAAGTAGGCAATGTTTGATGATTAGGAAATGGGGGTAAAACCATGCAGAAAAAGGAATGTCTGCTGCAGGGAGAGGCACCAGAGTGTTTTCAAGGTGATATTTTTCATTAATTGCCAAGAAATGGGGGGAGCTGAACTGGCTTGGATGAAGTTCAGACACAACCGCGACGGAATAAAGTAATAAATTTCTGGGATGTTAGAAACAGGGAAAACCAGGCAAAATTAGAGGAGGAGCTAAGCAGGGGAGAAGTCTGAAACAATGGCCCATAGCTGGTACGAGCATGGTGGAAAGGAGCTAGAAAGGAGCACAGGAGGAAAGCAGAATCCCCGGCTCAGTCTGCTGAGAGGCAGTTGGCAGCTCAGCACCCTGAACGACACAAGGGCCAGCCGAGATACGCTCCGTGAACTGGCAAGAAAAACCGTCTCGTGTTTTTCACCGAAGTGTTTGAAACGGGCTTATACTCCTTATTCCAAGACAGCGTTTTTTACACATCCTTGTCCAAACGAGTTGTCTTGAGCCACACGTTGACTGATCCCTCAGACAAATCCGGCCCCGTACACTGACGCAACGAATTGCAGACAACACGGAAGGCTGGAAAGGTGATGCCCACAGGCCGGCTGCCAGCGCTCCGCTGGACCTTGGGAATCCACAGCAGCCTGCACCGGGTGAGAGACGAGTGCTGCACTGATCTTTATGTACTTGTTTGAAACAAAATCATTATTGGAGAACAGGACGAGAAGCGGCTCCCGCACAAGCCACTGCTGATGGTCCCACACCGCATGGCTGCCGAGCGGGAGGCAGAGCAGCTCGAGTGGCACCGCGGCAGGGACGAGCACCATCCCGGCGTCCTCCCCCCCAGGCAGCATCACACCAGCTTCAGTGGCAGCGGCCGTGGAGAAAAACGTCATTCTGGCAACACCAGCGTTCGGCCGTCGGGATGCCCCGCCGGTCCCTGCCGCTCTGGTTCGGAGCAGATGCTGGAGCTGCAGTTCTACAGCCTGCTCTGAGCGGAGGCCGGCTTAACTCCGTCACTCTGGGACAGCATTAGGAAGTCAGACCAGTAAAGCTGGAGGTAAAGATGTGACTTGGATCTCAAAGGCAAAGTGTTTAATCCATTTCACTTAGAAGCCACATTCTCCCCTCTGAGTCTGGCAACAGCTTGGAGGTTGAAGCTCAGCGGGGCTCGGGCAGTCAGCATGAGCATCTCTTCCCCTCTCAGCACACCCAGGGCTGGCTGAGGGAAGTGGCATTTTCATTTTTTTCTTTTTAAAGTCTGACTATTCTTCTAGAAGGGTCTGCAGCTACCACATCTCTCCTAGCTCTGTGTTCAATTTGGAAGCCATGTGTTCGTAGCTGGAGAAATCCCTGTTCCTGAAGGACGTGGCATTTGCCAACGTCAACAAATGGTTTGTGTTTGTTTCAGCAAACCCTGCCATCTCATATTTTTCGTGTGCTGACGGACTAGGACCAAAGCTTTCCTTACTAGCCGGTGTAGACTTCAGACTGCCTGTGATCCATTTCCATAGCTTTGCCTGCATTAACTTTTTCTTCCCAAATCTCCAGTTTCTGTTGCATGGAATTTATGCTCTCACTCGGCTGTTGCTGTGCAAATCGTTCTTTCCGGGGCCACGTATGGCCTTCGGTCATTCTGTGCTCAGTAGCCTGTAAGAAAACCTCCGCTACCGTACGAAGCCTGTACTGCTCTGGAAGAGCATCTCGAGCACTGCATAACCCCATCTGCTGCCCCTTCCCCAAGAGCATGGTAAAAACACGTGCTCTGCGTTTTCAGAGTAACCCGTCAGGAAGTTACCACCCTCAGAAGCAAACCTATTTACCTGGCATCACTGCTAAGCTGGAACTGTGTCTTGCGTGCGGCAGGGACGTTCCCCCCCATGGGGAAGGAGCGAGATGGGGAGAAGACAAGGGGACGTGCCTTTTGCTGCATTAGAAGGTGCACAATGGGATTTCTTTAAAGCTTCCTCTGGCATCTTAAGAAAATATTATCTTTAAAATTGACCTCTCATCCCCAAGCCATTTTTTTAATCTTCTCAAGAGCAGAAGCCCAGTTTACTGTCAGAATTAATCAACGTCTTTACATCTCCCCTCGTTTTAACAAATGGAGGCCCGTGTCTGTTTAGCGAAGACGTAATACGCAATATACATGTCAAAAGTTTTCTAATATTCCTTAGTGTTTCTTACTTGAAGTACAAGTCACATAAATACATTTTTAAAAGGCATCTCCTTCCCAATTTAAAGAAATCTTCCGAAGATGAACGCAAAAGGACCTCACCCTGCCACAGGGCGAATGGCGTCTCTAACTTGTACGTGCTAAAGCAAGGAACCACAACAGGGACGTCTGCCTCCTGCTGCGTTTCTCAGGGAGCTACGATGTGAACGCAGACGTGCCGAGCAGCTACGACCGCATCACGACTCGCCCGGTGACGGAACGAAAGCCCAGGCAAGCCCGTGCAAGCCGTCCGGCCCGGGAGGACAGAGCTGCTTCCCCCCTTCGCCTTCAACCCAGCTGCACTACGCGGTGAGGTCTGGGGGACGCTGACCTCCCAGGGCTCGTGCGCAACGCAGAGCTGCGGGTGCGGGCAGCGGGGGGCACGCGACGGCGAGGGCAAGGTGCGGGGTCCTGCGCCAGCGACCGCCGGGAAGGGGCCCAGCGCCGGAGAGGGACAGCTCGCAGGGCCGGCGCCGCCCGCGCAGCTCCAGCAGCCGCTTAGACCCCCAGGAAACCACGGATGCGGTGGGGCGAAAGAGAAGCTAAACTGCAGGCAGCGATGAGCATTAACAGTCCTCGAGAGCTAACAAGCTGCTGTGCCTTCCGATTAATTACCGCTTAGCGGAAGCCTCACAAAAGGAGGGCTTCGGCATTTTCCAACACTCGTGCGCTGCTCCGTCCTCTCCGGGCGTCTCTCCCTCCAGCGCACGACCATCTCCTGCACATCCACAGCAACTAAGTCTCTCCGTGGCTTCTTGCGTGAACTTGCCACCCTAGGGCAGCGATCCCGTGCCACCCTCCCCAGGAGGGCAGCAGCCTCAGAAGTCCTTAGGGCTTGGCCCCGCCGACACTGCAGTGTCGAAGAGCTTGACAGCATAGAGGTTTAAGGATGAAGCTACCGTTGAGGCCTGAGGTAAAGTTTCGGCAATAAACAAAACCAGAAAAACCCCCACACCACCCTGCAGTGAAGGTTTAGCGTGCATGGAGTATCTCTCCGCAGAGTTGGTTAGCAAGTTGCTAACAGCCCCGGAAAGGCTAGTTTGCAAGCGAGCGGTACCCGTTACTGAGGTTGGCTAACGAACCGAGGGAAGCACCGCGCGGCCAGGCTAGCGGCAGCCCAGCACCCTGAACGCGGCACGGCGCGCCGGGAGAGCGAGCGTTCGGTGGAACAAAGGATCCCTAGATAAGCAAAGCTGTTTACTGCATAGCAGTGAAAAAAATACGTTGTTAAGGGGCAAAGAGTATTGATAACTAACCTCTGCCACTCCTTCCTAATCACATTCAGCAGAATTTATCATTTGGCTGTTACCAGCTTTAAAGCAATCTCTACTAATAACAACTCAGGCTCGTTTTGCTATCGCTTTGTTGACTTGCTCCTTTAATTTGTGTTCTCCTGCTGTTTGTGAGCAGTTCCCCCCGCGGCTGCAGCATCGCCAGCTGCGTCGCTCACCAGCGAGAGCTGGGAAACGCTACGAACCACCTTCGGACCGCGTCGGGTACCCAGGCGCGGCCCGCGGTACCTCAGCCCCTTGCAACGGTCGCAGCAGGCGAAGGTGGGCGCGGGTGACGCGCAGCAGCACCTTCCTCCTCCTCCTCCCAGCGACGCTGCGGCGGCTGCCCCTGCGCCAGCCCTGCCCACGCCATCCCAGCAGATTGCCGTCCCGGCAAGGCCGGCCGCGGCTCGAGAAAACAGGCAACGCGACACTGCCCAGAGCGGGAGGCTGGAGCTGGAAGGTCTTTTTTTGATGGCAACCCTACTTCTGGGATTGGCTGTGTTGTGAGGTCACACCACACCTTGGGAGACGTTACACGCATGCAACACAACCGTTGTAGGATCATTAAGCCTTATTATGCCGTTCACCTTAGTAACCCCAAGGCACAATGTCCTGCTTACAAGGGCAGCTCTGTCGCTGCCCTATCCCAAAGCTGGCTGACTTCAGCCTCTCCAGAAAATCTTGAACCCTCATCAGAGAATCATCCCTTGGGGCCTATAGAGCTGCCAGCTGCCTGCAGCAACACAGAAAAGCTTGTTTCAGAGCAAGACCACCTTTCCCCACTCCCCCCAACTGGAACAAGATGCTCAGGACATTAAAAAGTAAAAAGCAAAGTCTGTGCAAGTGAGAGCCGCTCCCTTCCTGGCCACGGTATCCGGACCCATGCAGCTCTACTCAGTACCAGCACTTCCGTCACTCTCATCTCAGGGGATGTCTAGACTGGATATTAGGAAAAATGTCTTTACTGAGAGAGCAGTCAAGCATTGGCACAGGCTGCCCAGGGAGGTGGTGGGGTCACCATCACTGGAAGTGTTCAAAAAACATGTAGACGTGGCACTTGGGGACATGCTTTAGCGGGCATGGTGGTGTTGGGTTGAGGGTTGGACTTGGTGACCTTTGAGGTCTTTTCCAACCTTAATGATTCTGTGATTCTGTCACAGCACCAACAGGCCCAGACCTTCCGGGCCACCCGTCACTGAAAGTTAAACACCCTGATGATGGTTTCAATTATTGCTAAAGAGCAACTTCATTTGCATACTGGCAACTCTTTACAGATTAACTACATTCATCTTGATGCACGGATATTTCATCCCAAACATTAGGAAAGGGAGAGAGAAAACAGAGGTCTCATTTCCTGAAAAATAACCCATCCCTTTCTCGTTATCTGTGAACTCGGGGGTGCAGAATATCTGTATTACTGACTGCAGAGAAACAGCCCTATTATCTCTAATCTTTGAGTAAGCGGTGTTGTAGCACTCGGTGAACATTTTCTTTACAGTCCACAAGCTCTTCTCACTTCACTCAACACATGGATCTTATTTAGACAGGCTTAGTGGTATGAGGAGTAAAGGAGAACTGGGAATAAGCAGCAGTGAGGGGGAAGTTAGGAGAACAATAAAGTAACAAGTTTCCAAAATCTGACATTTATTTACAAATTTCTAGCAATTTCAGGTCTGCAGGGTACAGAAATACACGTTTAGGGATACCAGCCTACAAAAGTGTAACAATTAAGAAAAATGGGTAAAAAGCAAACTTGCAACAAAAAAGAAGGGCAAATCCAACAACTAAGCACATGCAAATTTCCATTAATTTAAGGAAAAAAAAAAAATCAGGATTCTGTCCAAAAGTTAGTAAGGATTCGGCCAATAAAATGTCCAAGGAAAACAAGGTATAGTTAGGAATGCCCATAGTCTTCCAAGCACTGGTTTAAGTATAGAGTATGGATAATACTGGACTTACTTGAATCTACTCCCACTTGGCAGGAAAGCTAATCTTTTTTCCTCCCACAGCTGTCTATATAGATGTCCTGTCTTTTTTTAATATATCCAACATCTAATTTAATGCCTACTTAGTGTTCTCAATCAGGTATCATTTCTTTCATTTTACGGGGCAAGAGAGATATATCAAAGACACAGTTTGCTCGCACCACAAAGAGCGTGGAGGTATTCACGGGAAGGTATTAACAGAAAACCAGTTCCCGAGGAGTGCTCCTACGAGGCCACCTCCACATCAACCAGTGGAATATTGCAGGAGCTGAAGACAAAGCTGATGGAGGGAAGCCTGTACCAGACACGGGCAGCGAGGTGCCGGAGGTCTGGAGCGCTCAGAGGCCGTTCTCCAGTTGCAGAAATGCGATAGCACCGACAAAGCGTTATAGTAAGCAAATATCTGAAATGATTTTGCAAAGGACTAGTGATTAGTTATATAGCATCACTGTGAAAAAATAGCTGGTCCGCTTTTTTCTGACGGGTAGGCTAAGAGAGTAACTCAAAGTGTCTCATTACAAACATTTTAAATGCTTCTCTTCACTTTCAACCTTTTCCTTTTAACAATTTTCTACTACAAGTTAACTACAGTTTCAAACAAAATGTTACTTCCAGCTTAACAGGTCATTTTGGAAAAGATCCTCGTCTAAGAGCTTAAATTAGAAGACCTGGAAAAAAGATGCCCTTTTAATGAATAGTTTTTATTTTATAAATTAGTATTTTTGAATGGAAAAAGAGGCCTTCAAATCTTTCCAGAGACTGCCATACACAAAGTAAATGTCGTGATTACTTTGGTAATTAGAAACACGGCGGCTCCCTCAAATTCTGGTAACCGCGTGCTGCTTTTCCATATTCCCCTTGAGCTTTAAGGCCTGGCAGCTCATTCGTCCCTGCCTGTCCCAAACAGCTGAGTGCAAAATACCCAAACTTCCTTGCCAGACCGTGGGAGGCAGAAACCCCTCTCATGCAGAGAATAAGTCTTGCCGAGTCCATCCGGATCAGACATAAATAAGGGCGACATTATTTTGAGACGGATGTAAAACCCGTAGGACTGTGCTGCTCATCCCCTAACGACGCTGGAGCGGATCGAGGGCACCTCTCCCTGCCCAGGCAGCGGCGATGCCTTTTGTTTCAGGTATGTTTAATAATTTTATTTACACGATATTCTCAGCAAAAGCATCTAGCAAGAGGCTAAAATTTGAGGACACCATGCAAGTTAAAAGCAGCAAAGCTTCCTGAAGAGATGTGAATATATTTAGATGAATACACTGAACTTTATAGAAACGCACCTCATGCTACAGAATATATTCGCATAGCCTACATAAAACACGACTGAAAACAACTGCTGCTGCTCTCCAGCCCTACCCACGTTATTGGTACCAAGGGCAGTAACAGGACATCGGAACAGCAACCAGCTGAAGCACCTGGATATGCAATTTTCTGAGCCTCCTCCACCCCCCGTTTCAATAGTTCGAGCTCTGCATTCAAGCACAGCGGCCCTTCAGTACCACGTAGAGAGTCTTCCCGGGCAGTTCTAACAGCACATTTGTTTGCCAAATAATGACACTTCATCCGTCAGGCTGTTGGCTTTCAAAATAGTCCTAAAGGTAGCATCGTATTTTTACTAAACGTTCATCTTCAATCCCGCTGGTTGTCTATATCGCAGCGCGCGCATGGCTGCCCAGCAAGGGCACTCGAGGACAGAGGGGTCACCCTGTGGAGACACAAGTCTTGCTCCAGAGAGCAAACGCTCTTAAAAGAAAAGACTGATGGAGTAAATAGGGCAATAGTTCAAGCAGCCTCTTGGTTCCACAGAAAATGCAAACATTGCAACGCAGCATTAAGTGTCGCACTGGCTCAGCTCTGTGGCTCTCTGCCATTTCTTTGGATGTTTATGTAGCTACACAGCACCGCAGAGCAGAGACCATGACATTACTGCGCTCTTCTCAGTGCGCCGGGTGCCTTCATCTTACGCGGCTTCCTCTTAAAATTAACTCTAGACAACTCTATACGCTAAAAGCTGGCATTTATTATCTGAGTTTAACAGAGCAAAGCTATTAGAGAAAAACAGGCTTATAGCTGAAACACAAGGTTGGAGACCCTGGAAAGTAGGTTGCTTTACAAATCATGCCACACATTTCATCTGTCATCCAGTAAAGCTGGCAAGATCCTTCTGGCCACAGACTCCTCATGTGAAAATGAAGCTGCAAATGCCTGTATTGGCAGGGACAGTTGTAAAAGCTTTGACATATCAAGTGGAAAATGTTGAAGTGTTACTATAGGATAACCCAAACTCCCAACATTTACAATACGAGACAGAGGATGGTTCCCGGTGTTTTATGCTGGGGAACCAGACTGGTCATTCCCCAGGCTGCCCCCAGCAACCAGTGCTGGGAGCACGGGAGAGTCCGGTGGCGTCAGGCTGGGGTCTCTCGGGACACTCAGAGTCCCCGGTGGGTTTGGGTTTCCCGTTTAACAGCAGCCCCAGAAGTCCAGGGGCGACTCGTACCCCTCCCACAGCCCTGAACTCGAGCTGCAGCAGCCTGAGGCTGGGGTGCCTATACCCGCTGCCATGCACGAGCTTGCCGGAGCCACTGCTTTTCACGGAGGATGAGGACAGGAACGGCAGGACATTAGGAATTCGCTGGGTGCAGAGCCTCCTGCTTGAACCCACCCCTTACCAAGAGCTGAGCCACCTCTCCGTCCCCGCTCCCCTGTACCAGCCTCCTTCAACAAGCAGCTTCTCTTGCCCTGCATCGCCAACACCAGCCCAAGTCCACCCCTCCCGAACCAGCTCGGGGGCGGCAGCCGCCTCCGAGAGCCGTTGAGCGCTGTGCTACGGGCAGCCCAGCCCAGCCGCGCCGGGCTGCCCGGGCAGCGCGGCCCCGGGAGGCCCTGTGGTCCCCCAACCGCCACAGAACGAGAGGGGATGGGGGATGAAGACAAACGGAGCAACGGCATCGCTGTAGAGACGTCATCATCAGGGGGGTTCAGAAGCTCGTGCAGAAATCGCAAGTTTTACTGTCTATTGCCCCAGAAAGCCACATCCCACTGCAACGAGGGAGACGGCTGTGACAACCAGCAGCTATTTGCTGCAGCCTCAGAAGAGCGATGGAACAGACGCAGCACCAGCAATGGCTCAAACGCTCGTTAACAAACCACGAACCAAAGCCCAAAGCCAGGAGAGGCTCCTTGATGGGACAAGACATGCAGGGAGAACGCTCAGAGGGCAGAAAAAGCCCGACGTCTGCAAGCACAGCACCGTGCTCGGGCCATCGCGCCGCTGCATTCAAAGCGCTTCCCATCGGGAGCGGCCCCTCTCCGCCATGTTTGCAGTTTCTCATGCTGTTGCAATGTAAACAGTAACGACTACGGGTAAATGTTAGCTTTCAATGACAACCACTGTACATATAGATTTCATACAGTTTACTTTTCGTGTTTTGGTTAAAAGGTCAGAGTAGCACTCAAATATTTGGAAGAGGCATGAAATTTATAGCACCTAAGAAATTACAGCGCATGGTAAACACACATGTACCCTATTTATATGTCTATACATATAAAGAGAAACAGCATGGCTTTGGCAGTTCATTTGCTCCTGCTGGAAGGCAGGATTCAAGAAGCAAACTCGTGTGCATGGCCTCACCCCTCCGTGCTCTTTGGAAGTGCCTTCACTCTATGGCACACATCAACTTAATGCATATTTCTATTTACATTCTGTTTAATTAAAGGCTGCTTTTCATACACACGTACTGTTTAGCTGACACCCACGGCTCTCCCTCTGAATCAAGGAAAATTTCCTTTCGGTGGCCCCTGCTCCAGATGTTTGCCTTTCAGCAGCGATGCGGGATTAACGCGGCGGCAGGAGAAGCAAGCGGGGTGCCCGAAGCCATCCCCGCCTCCGCCCCAAACGCGCAGGGAGGTGCGTGCTCCTGTCCGAGGCGCCGGGGGGTGAAGATGGCATCAGGGCAGCGCTGGGTGCCCCCCGGGCCGGCTGCTCCCCCCGGGCCGGCGCCGCAGCCAGCGGAGGGGTGCGGGCAGCCCCCCGCACCCCTGCGAACCCCCTCCTGCGCCACATTCCCGCCTGGGAGCCCGGCCCCGCTTTGCGATGCGGGGAGGGTGCGGGTCTTCCCGACCCCCACGGCGGCAGCAGGCGCTGGAAGAGCGACCGCAGCTTCAGGCTGCTGGTGGGGCCGGCCCCGGAGGGGACACCCCACGTCGAGAAGGGTTCGCCGCCTCTCGCCATACCCGCGAGGCCACGGCGATGCCGCATCACAGCGCTGCAAGTCAAGCGGCATCGCACAGCCCTTTCTGCACCAAATCCCCCCAAAAGGGCAGGCGTGAAACCCAGGGAAATCGGGGAAACCCCCCCCGGGAGCCCAGAGGATGTGCTGCCCTCCAGGGCAGGCTGCCAGCTCCGCTCACAAGGCACCTACCAAACAGGGACCTACAGGCAAAGCACCCTAAGGAGTCCTCTCCAAGCATAGCCAAACGTCGAGGGCTTAACCCCGCACGAGCGTGGGAAGGGGCCGAGCAGTGTCCTGCGGCGGGGAGCTGCCGCTCTCAGCCATCGGGAACGGCGCCGACCCCGGGATTTCCACCCAGGCCGCTGCCGCCTGCTGGGACACGGGGGGAAGCCCCATTCTTCAGTGCGAATTTGCTCTTCTGGCAAACCCTGTAACCAACGCCCTCCCTGCAGCCCGTCTTCCCGGCGAGGGCTCCATGGCTCTGTCAGGCCGATGCAGCAGGAGGGAGCCGACCTGCCCGGCCCCGCTACCACGTTCATGAGCAACTCCATGAAATTTAGTTTTGACTAATGAAAGGACTGCAGCTGCAGCTTGGATTTTGACATGATAAAACTAATTTCTCCAGTTGTTCCCAGAATGACTTAAGTTCACTGTTCTTCGCAATTCAAACATTCATTCCCAAGCAGCAGCCAGCGGTAAGAGTAGCGGGCTCTTTCTGATAAAGCAGAGCCTTAAGATTTTGCAATGTAAACCAGCTATATTTAGTGAGTCCACCAAAGAATGTGCTTATTATTATTAAGAGAAAATAATATACTCAGGTTCAAGAATTGTCTTTCACTACACAGAACTAGCAGGAAAAAACTCAAAAAAGTAAGAGCTCCTGACCTGGGTTACAAGGGATGGGGAAAACAGCCAGTTCTGGACAAATACGGTGCACACAGAATAACCCAACCGGGTGAAGATTACCTATAAAGCCACTTGTTCATAACGCCAATATCTGGTTACTAGGATTCGCCCAACTGTTGTTACTGTTTGCCTGGACACCAGCAGCCCAGAAGCCGCATCCCCCCGGTGTTTGTGGCTGTAGCCATAAAACAGCTACTGCTGCTGCCCTGGCTGGTGCCACAAAGCCCACCAGTAGGATTTTGCTCAGAAATATTTCTGAGTCATCCCAAAGATGAAGCCCAAATTCCTTTTCCCTCAAACAGAGTTTTATGACTAGACATTCAAATTCTGAGCAGGAACCTCCAATAGATTGGGTTTCTGTCCTTTGTATTCCAGCGCGGCAGCTGCCACCATGGCTGAGCTGCAGAGGCGCGTTGGAGCTGTCACTTGGCAGCCTCTACAAACGTTTTTACAGGACCTGTCTCCTTCTGGCTCTAAGTTACAAAAAGAAGGAGAACTTTAAAATAAACTTCAGAATTCTTTACATAGGAAGCATTTAAAAAAAAAACCTAATTGAAATAAAATGTGGACATTTTGATGTACATCATCTCCTTCTCCTTACTTTATTTTTAGAACTTCAGTTGCCATAACAACACAAAGTATTTTACTGTAAGGTATATACCAAAATGAGCTTGTTCTTCCTTCTAGTGCACGGCAGAGTCCTGAGCACCCCCCGTGCCCCAGAGGGGAGGGACGCTGCCCCCGCTCCAGGGCACCCCGGGGTGCCCACAGCACCGGCACGGAACGGTTGTGCGCTGCCCGTGGCCAGCGAGAACAAACCCCCGAGGCAGGGCTGCAGCTACAGAAGCCCGGGCGCACGCAGCATTCGGCACACGGAGAAAAAAGCAGCCAGAGAAGCAGATACGCAGCCCAGCAGCGTCAGCCCGGCTGTTTCTGGGCTTGCACAGCCCCCACGGAGCCCCTCTCTCACGCAGCCCCCCCTCCCCAGGCAGCCCCTGCCCCAGCTCCCCCAAAGAAGCTCCTACCTGCACCCAGCACCCTCGTTGCAAGCCAAGGGACCCTCAGGAGAGAATCAAGCCCCCAGCCTGGCTGCAGAGATAAGCAGGGCTGCGGGGACGGGGCACACCTGTGGGGACGGGGCACACCTGTGGGGACGGGGCACACCCGAGCTGGTCAGGCACTTGGACTAGATGATCCTTGTAGGTCCCTCCCAACTGAAATTTATTCTATTCTATTCTATTCTATTCTATTCTATTCTATTCTATTCCATTCCGTCCCGTCCCGTTCCGTTCCAGGCCCAGCCTGCCAGCATCACACACTGGGAGGAGGCAGGAGGCTCCGTGCCACCCGCAGCTGCATTTGCTGGAGGTTCCTTGCGATGGCTCCCGGCCGAGCTGCGGCCGGCCGGGCCTGAAGCGGGCAGTAACACGTCTCCTCGCTGCTGTCCTGCCTCAGCTCCCGGGGCCTCGTCCTCCCCGTTCACCCGCTTCGATTGCATGTGACCTTTTGAATATTTTTTTTTGCTAGTAAACAGTGCTGTTGCTGTGGCCACAATGACCCAAGACTATGAGCGAGGGCGGAGGAGATGCAAGAGAGCCTCTTGTGCTGACGCCGACCGCGTACAGCTGGGGACCGAGGGGCTTGTTAAAACTTGTCTTGCCGGCCAGAGGGCTCGGGAGGTGTGGGGGGAACTGGCAGCGGAGCTTTAACCCGTTTGCTCTGTGCTTTACTCCTGATCCAGTGAATGTGAGAGGGCTTTGATGGGGGTCTGCTGCTGCCAGACTCTGCAGCCCCAGGGCCCTCTGCAGCAGACAGAGCCTCCTCGGCATTAGTTGTGTATATAAGCTGTTTATTGTTTTGAAACATGTTTTATCTGAAATGCATTTCTTCTACTTAAACAGCACTTTGCTTCCCAAGAGCTGCCTTACTTTTCAGGTAACTGAAAGAAGGGAGCTGTGGATGCTGAACCCGGTGCAGAGAGCTGAATGCTTGCTAAACACAGGTTTTAAATGTTTTCAAACATTTAGTCTCTTCTGTATACCTTTTTCTGCAACAAAAATGATGGTATTGTTTTCAAACAAAATCAGCCAGAGGCAGTGACAACAGGTTAACACGCCTGGGTACTCCCACCGTTCCAAGACAGTGCGGAAAAGCTCTGCCGAGGGCAGCTCCTCCAGCAGACCAGGCTCCCTCGCCCGGCCCCGCCGGAGTCAGATGCACTCAAACATAGTGCGTGGCTGAAGAAAGCGCATTCCGTGTTCAAGCAAGTGAAGGACTTTAATTAAAACCAGTGAAAAAGACTTAAGTATAGAAAATACTGATCTTCTCCAAAATTATTTGCTCTGCTCGAAAGCTAATGGTCTGCTTTAAGTCTGTTTTTATATGTCTCTTGGACATGAATTATGGCACATTAATTATGGCCAGAGGCCATGAAGAAGTGTTATTCCTTTACAAGGAAGATGGAGAAATTCAGTTAAAAATAGATTGTAAGACTGTGCTGTCAGGCACAGGCATTTTCCTGCCTCCATTGGATTTCTGTTTCCCATAAACCGAGGAGGAATTTGCTCACAGAACATACAGAGTTTTTATATTACTCAGCATAATTAAGTGTAACTGGTTAAATGAACGCAGTGACTGTGGAGGTCACTAGAACAGCCATTAACTTTTCCCTGCTAAGTGGAGTGGCAGTCGGCCAAAAAATCATTATCTCCCTCCGCCCGTGTTTTTTATTTTATTATTGTTACACAGAATTTTAAGCTCCTGTTGCAATGGATGAGGAGAAGCTGTGTGCGCGTAACACCCGAAACACCCCAGTGTGCTGTAGGACTGCGTTCCCAGAACGGGACGAGATTTGTTGCAAGATCTGAATTCAGACCGAGAGCACCAGATGCAAGTGATCCATTGAGTTCTTGTAGGTCCTGGTGCCACCTGGAGACATGGCCGAGCTTTGTTCGACAGGAAAGGAGTACCGAAGCAATAAATGCCTTCCACCTCCTTTGGAAGAGGAATGGAGTTTTCTTTAAAAAAATTAAGCCATACAGCAAATGGAAACTTCTGATAATTCACAGATCAGAGTGAGGATTTCTTTCCTTATGCCCCAACATATTAGCGAGTATCCTTAAAATAGCATCACTGCTTCGGATATCTATTTGCTGGGCCCCAACGGCACCCAGTGCTGCTGAAGATGATGCTCTGGCTTGTCGTGGCACCTTCCCCCCGGGCTCCTGCCCCCTCCTGCCGTGTTCGCGTGGCCCTGCCGCGCGTCAGGGAAGCGATGCAGCTGAACGTGGACCTAATCAAGTGAAAACAGAACTAGTCCCCGCAGGAGCGGTTCCTCGCTCCAGCTCCCTCAGCCCCAGCCCCGTGCAGCGGCGCTGGCACCCGCCGGCCGGGCCGGCGCCTCCCGGGAGCACCCAGCGGCCCCGGGAGCGGACCCCGGGAGCGGACCCCGGGAGCGGACCCCGGGAGCCAGCGACCGTTACGGCAGCTAAGAAAAGTGGTATGCACAGATTGCCATCTAGTGGCGCGGGAAAATGGGGGTTCATCACTTTGCTCACGCACGTTCTGCTGACAGGCGATGCCGATCGAGTCTGAATATTGCTGCAAGGCTGCTCTGAAAGTGCCTGACTGTTCCTCCGGCTGCCGGTAGCAGTGCCCCTGGCACTGCGAACCACAGGTTCGGAGGTCAAATTGTGTTTGCTCTGCTTTCTTCCTTTATTCATCCTGTATTTGAAACTTTCGGGACGTTTTGGCTAGAAAGTAAGGCCAAACAGTGACTTTGGGAAGAAGGTTCATTATCGGTGCTGCTTCTCCTGCATGAAATACAGATTCGAGGTCAGGGATGCTCTGACCGTGCTCACACCTGACACCAGGAGGTTTAGGGAAACCCCAGTGGCCTTGTCAGGACCCTCCTGCATGTGGCCGGCGAGCACGGATTTGTAGGACACTGTGCATTTTCAGGCAGCCGGCTTGGATTCAGCAATGGGCACCGGGGCAACACGTTGCTGCCCAACTTCAGTTTGCCACGGAGTGTGAGGCTCCTGCTCGCCCTCGACTGCCAGGTATTGCTGAAGATGATGCCATCTTGCACAGGAGATGCCCTCCTGTGAGGCAAACTGGCCACGTGCTGTACGCGAGCCCGCCTGGCGAAGCGGCTATTCGCATACCTCCTCCTGCCTCGGGAGGGGCTGGCGACGCACGAGCGTGCGTCCGAGTCGCCCTGGCTTGCCTTTACGGTCAAAGGGAGTGACTCATCTGACTTACTATGGTGATGAGAAAAGTGCCTTATAGAGCCCATTTATTTCCATTGCCTGTAAAGCCTCAAATGACCCGTGTCTGTCCATCTGCATTACAGGTACCCATCAGATCAGGCAGGTCCCACAGCAGGTGAGTTGAAATAACGGCTGAAAACAGTGAGAAGCACTGAGAACCACAGCAATATAAATACAGCAGTTAAAAATAATTTTCTGGTTCAGATAAATTGCTGATAATGTACAGATTAATGAGCAAAAGGTAGAGATACACTTTTGTTCTGGTTTTGTTTCCTCAGCAGAACTGGGGACCTCGACTGTCATTCTGCTTTGCCTCCTTAGCGTCCTCCAGACAAATTGTTCCCCTTCTCCATGTCTCAGTTTCTCCCTCTGTGATATAGCGATGATAATAATTAACAACATCTTTGTAAACTGAAATGACTGAGGCTGGTAAAAAGGGAAAAGGCATTTTATAGTAGGAGAAAACTGGAGCAGGATTATAATCCCTGAAGCTCTGTTGGCTTTCTAAACTTCATCAGGTGTTGCATTCATGGGTTACTCTTGTGCTTGAAAGTCAGCGTTCTTGTCAAGATGCATCATCTGAAGGTTCACCACCTTGCTTACCTGCAGGTTGTAAAGAAAAGAAACTTGATCATAATCGACAAAACTGCAAGGACCGAGCTGGGTAAAGACATCAGCTTTTTGCATCGCACGAACCGGGTCCGAGCCTGCCGCGTGCGTGTTGCGCAAGCCACCTGCGCCAAGCCATGAGCAACGTTAATCCTGGTTTGCGAGGGGCTGGAGCCGGGCGAGCTGGATGCGCTGTAAATCACAGGCAACGCGCCGGGCCGCGAGCAGGCTCCGGCACCGAGCGATGAGGTGGGGATGATGGGTGAAAAAAATCTGCAGTGAGACATCTTGGCAGCGGTGCGGAGGGGCTTGAGATACTATATAAGCACAGCCCAGGGCTGTTTATACTGCCGGAGTTTCTTGGAAGAAACGAGCCGGGTTTCTGCATCTAGCAAGCCCATCTCTACCCCGCGCGCTCCATGTGCCGTGCTCGTATACCCGTCCTCCAACTCCTTGCGATGATTAGTGTATTAATCAAAGGTTATATGAAGAAGAAAACAGGACCATAGCAACCAGACTAACATAACATCAGGCCCATATACATTAGAGTGGAGTGAGTTGTTTGGGGGATTACACTTCAGGTTTCCATGGAAAAAACTCCCGTAGAACATACTTCCAGCTGAATTACTGCGTAAACTGAAGAGAGGTTTCAGAGCTTCAGCTTGATGTTTTTAATGAGCATTATCTAGCTGCTGCCAGCACTTTACAATTTCAAAATTTAGCTTAGCTGTATTTTCTCCAGGGTCTAGTATTCTGCCGGTATTTGCTTTGAAAATAATGAAGGAACAAGAAATGGCCTCTGCAGTTATTCAATCCTCTGTTTAGCAATCCAGAGTGAAAACAAGCAAACAAATGTGCTGGAGGTAGAAGCAGGGAGAGCTGGATGTGACTGCTCCAGCACTACTTACAGCATGAAAACATTCATATCTCCTAAAATATGCTGCACACACAAAGAGCATGCAGGCTCGCTTATACAGGCAAAATAACCAGAAAGAAATAGGAGCAAAAATCCCTACAAATCAGTGAAGCCAATTAATTACAGATCGTGGCAGAAAGACAAAAACTGTTGCTGTGTTTCTCTAACGTACATCTAAGACGCTTTCAAGTGCCATGGTTAAAGCGGAACTCATCATACCTTAAGGAAGATACCTTCCCTGTTTAGGGGTGCATTGCCTCCTCTCAGCAACGTGGAGGAAAGTCACCAGCGTGTTTAAAAGTAGCCTGGATTATGCACAGAAAGGAATAGCTCTGCACTGGCAAGGGAAGGGGCCATATGATTTTAAAGACTTTTCTTCTTACCTCCAGTATGCGAAGTCCATTGCGATCCCCAGTATCTAAAATTCTGCTTTCAGCTGGTGAGATTCTCCAGGTCGGTAAAATTAGTTTTGTCACCCAGAGCTGGACTCCCGGGTAAGAATAAGGTGTTGTGCGGCGGAATTATTGTACTATCGAAAAACAGTATTTTTCATATCAACTTGACACATATTTCTAGCTGTGAGTTGCAGGCACAGTACAGCATTGCTAGGATATGTTTTAATGACAAAATAAGGAAGTCTTCCTTGCCTTTAAAAACATGATCTGAAATAATCTAATTTGAATATTTTCACGCTACTCAAACCAGGATAGTTTTTAACAGATTATGAATGCTCGCCACATTCATATATAATTCCTGATGGAGAGAAATTATTTCGATGACATCTATTATTTGGGAAGAAGGAGGAATACTTGGTAGGACTACGTAACAGCTACAAAAGTTAGGCTGATAGCGGTTTTCACTGCTCCTGTGATTCAGCCGGAAATAATGACCCCCGTAGCTCCCTGCCAGCTCTTCCTCCTCCCCCCCTCAGCAGCACGAAGCCGGACCCACAGCTCCCGGCGCGCTGGCGGGGGCGCAGCGGCCGCCGCCCCCGCGGGCAGCGCGCGCCGGGCGAAGGCAGCCTGGAGGACGTCAGCACGCGCAGCGCTGGCGCGCGCCGGCTGCGGCCGAGGGCGCCGGACCCGTGTCCGCAGCGGCGCAGAGGCCGCGAGAGCCGGCGGGTGCTGCCAGGGCTGCTTGTCCCCCGGCACCCGGAGGGGCCGTGACGTCTCCCTTTCGCCTGCCGGTGAGCACCGGGGGAGCAGACGGGAGAGGGAGGCGGGGAGCGGCGAAAGCCCCCACGGCCGCACCCTCCCGGGCAGCGCAGGCTCCTGCGCCGCTGCAGCCCCCGCACCCCCAGCCGCGGTCCAGGCCGGTCCGCCCGGGAGCCAGCCGGGCTGCGAAGGCCCACCACTGCCCTCCCAGTTCGGCCTGGGAGGGTGGGCTGATTCGCAGCCAAAGCCGGTAACAAAGGATGGTATTTGAGCACGTCAGGCATGCACCAAGTCAGATTTCATTGGTAATTCATAGTTTAAGAACTTTCAACTTTGTCCGTTCAGCTCTTTCTAATTTTGTCCTCCAGCTTCTTTTCTGTAATCTGCCACTGATAATCTGTGCACAACCCCAGTTTGATTTAATGGCAAATTAACATTCTGTTCCTCTCCTTAGCTTGAAAAAATTTCTAAAAAAGAAATGACAACTGGCTAAACATGCTAGATCTAGATTTGAATCTAAGATGTGTCACTTGCAGCTCTGCCTGTAGGAAAAGTTTCTTGTAATTTATGGGAAAACTTTCAATTCAGCTGTGAAGCCAGGAGACGACCCACCTCTTCTTTTGTCATCCATTTCTCAATCCCAAATAAAAGGAACCCACAAAAAAATCATCAGCTGTTTTGCCATTTGTGTGCATGCAAACAGAAAGGCATTGCTAGTCTTTTTGTCCCGTGTTCCTAACTGAACTGATCTACTTTTTTACAAGGTAAAATTTTGGATGTCTTGTAAAAGTAGCTGAAAGACATTGAGTGCAGCAAGTACAAAGAACCACGGGGCGGTTCTTGTTGTTTAGGGTTTTTTTTGACCATTTATCCTCTGCATCCTGCTTACAGATGCAGGCAGATACTGGCAGGCAGGAGGCAGAAATCTGCCTCAGACCACGTTATACTCGGGCAGAGAGGGAAATGCTCACTGTGTCCCAACGGGAGGTCCATGAGCCGCACAGCTCCCCTGGGCCATGGGCTCGCTGCGGGCTCCGCTGCATCCCCTGCGCTGCTTGGCCACCAGCCGTGGCCCTGCCAGTGCCAGACGCTGCCTGGGAGCATCCCCCGGGAACATCCCCCGGGAGCATCCCCACAGCTGCATCCCCTGGGAGCACCCCCAGGAGCATCCCCACAGCTGCATCCCGCAGCTGCATCCCCCGGCCGCCTGCACGCCACGCCCGGGGCCACGCTCCAGCCTGGCATCACGCCGGGCTCGGTACCGCCACAGGGGAGGGAGTGCGGGCGAGGGGCTTTCAGGGTAGAATTTACTGCGTATCACCACGCCCACTCTCTACGCCGGGACGATTGTTTATGCAGGGAAAAGCCAAGAAAATACTCCCAGCTGAACAGTGCTACTGACTCTTACGTTCGAACAACTTCACGGCTAGGGATGGATTTTTCCTCTCTCTCGTCCTGTGATCGTTTGTTAAATGTATTACGACCTGCTCTTTACCTCACTCTGAAGCTCCGAGACCTTTTGTGGCTTTATTTCCCCTTGGCGTTCTCTAAAGAAATGACTGTATATTTGCCACAGATCTTACGAGAAGTGACAGGAGTACCGTGCGGAACATACAATCCCGTCCCAGGCGTGCCTACGTCCAAGCGACCCGCTGTAGAGCTACCTCAGCAGCCAGAGCAGCCCAGCAGCGTGGCTGCGCCGCGTCCCCCGCCCTGCCCAAAAGCCTGCAGCCGTTAATGGCAGCAACGGCTGGGTGGGAAAGCTATCGCTAGCTAATATATAGACAGGAGGATCATTTCCAAATTTAAGCTCTACATTCACTCCAGGTCTGAAACACAAGTAAGAATAGATTTGAAGCAGAATTAGGCCTTTTAAGCTCAATTAAAGCTCAGGCAGAACATTAAGATCTTCACACTTACCACACGAGTTAAGATCACTTGATTGCTGCAAATTTATTCCAAATTAACAGTGGTGCGAAGGAGTGAAGAATTAATCCAATGATGTGGGCTTGGACCAATCAATCATTTGTAATTATGATCTTCTTGTCTTTTGTCAATATGCATATTTAAAGTTTAATTCTGATGCTTTATTCAGATATGACAGTGAAATCGCCGGAGATTAAGGACTGCAATGAGAGAGGCCTGTTCAATTAAAAAAAAAACAAACTAAAAATCCCACGCAAACCTTGATATTTAAAGCAGATAATGTTATTTAAACATTAAATAAATGAACAGACATAAACTACGCCCTGGCATCAGAATTGTTATCTTGGTTGTGTAAACATGTGAATAAATAAATGCATTCGGTCTGAAAGATACTGAAATTAAGTTAACATGAAACATCTGCGTCTCTCAGAAAGCTGTTACTGGCATCCAAAACTGTGAATTCTCAGCATCCAGATCAAACCTACTATTACATGATAGATATATGCATCTAGTTTAGACAAAAGGATTTAAGTTACAAGAATTCGAGGAGAGTATAAAATAGCCAGAGAAAACATTAAAGCCAGTCGCAGCTAATCAAGCAGATGATGTTCTTATTGAATCATTGCTCCTGAAACCCACACCCAGGGCACCCTTTTTTCCACGTAAAATTCTATTCACAGATCCTTTTTCATTCTTTCACTTTTAAGAACAATACAACTGCTGTGGCTTTTATTCAAATAAAATGTAATTAAATGATTTAATTGTTTTACTGAAGTGCACATTTTGTACGGGAAAAGCACCGGATTGATAACTTGCAGAAGCAGATTCCACTCATAGCACAGCGCTTACCTTTAGCTGGTGTTAAAAATGACATCGCTCTGGTTTGCTTCTGCCGGTTCGGTCTGCCTTCAAACCAACCCTCCACACTCCTCCGCAGATTGCTGCAGCTCCAGAGTTAGCAAACCCATTTTACAATTGATTAACTGAACTCAGGCCAGTTAATTCCCAGATCTGTGTAACTCAAGGCTGGCTGCTAAAATCAGCAACCCAATTTGCAGAGGATTGAGCAAATACTCCTCCAAACAACAATTCAAAGTGAAATAAGGACCCTCTTCTCACGTGTTGCGTAATCCAAAAGCACCCAAAGCCACCATTTTGCATGTATTTAAAGACCAAAGTAGACCCCAAATAGTCAGTGGTGAGACTGAGAAGGTTAAAATATGGAGCACTATTCATGTAATACTGTAGTCTGATTATTTCAGCAGCTTCTCTAAAAAACATCTCAAAGAAAATTTGATGCATGTTCTGCTAGTAAAGATGATGAAAAAATAAGCAGCCTATGACGAGGTAAAAGGAAGACTAATGAGCGATCGATAAACAAAGCTGCAAACAAGTCTAATGAGTTTCTATGAATACAGTAGAACAAGAAGCACAAGCAAGTAACCGTTACCTAAGAGGGAAGGAAAGCAAGGGCTGCGTGGTGGTCAGGAGGTCAACACGCCCTTTTGATGTGAGCGCTCACCACACCACCAGCTGTGACCAAGCGCTAAAAAGATTAAGACTATTTCTGTAAATTGTGTGTCCATGGAGGCTTATTAAATGATACTAGCGGATTCTCAGGGAACCGGGCCGAGCGGTTGCTCAGCCACCTGCAGTCATCTTGAGAACATGTGCAGCAAGTGCGGGGATGGGGCCACAAACGCTGTAGTTACAGAGGGACAGACAAAGCACTTTGTAACTGGAGGACCCGAGGAACAAATGTTAGTGCCTATAAAGAGGCTGGAAAATAATTAAAAGAATCAATCTGTAAATACATAGAAGAAAAGGAGGTGATACCAAACAGCCAATATGGGATTGTAAGAGAGAAAGCAGGTTAGGAAAACCTAGTTATCTTCTTCCACAGGTAACTGGTCTTATTAAAGACAAGGAAGCAGGAGATGTGATATCGTGATTTACAAGCAACACGGTTCAGAAAAATTTACCATAAATGTTGAAATATGTGAGCGCAAAATGATGACTGCTTCACTATTGAACGCAGGCAATATACCCCACCCTCAGTCTGCACTATTGACTATTTTAATCAACTCGGGGGATGAAATTTAAAGATGATAAGAAAGTGGGAGGCACTGCAATCACTTTGGAGATGGGATTAGAGTTTAAACTGATCTTCATAAATTGGGGAAATGATCTGAACTGTTAAGACGGAATTCAGCACAGCGCATAATGCTATGTTAAAGAGGAAATGTCAATGCCTATAAACAAGATGGGTAACCATGGACTCAGTAGCATTTCTGTAGAAGAGGATTTGAGGATCGCAGTGGATAGTCAAACAGGTTTTTTTCAAGAAAAGAGAAGAATGACAGGGGAAATTAGAGTGAGTTTACCATTATGTAAGAGGCTGCTGCCAAAAGGAACAGAATAAGCTGTCTTTCATGTCTCTTGTGGATAGAATAGTAATAATAAAGTGTATTAAAGGGAAGAAGAAATAGGAAGAAATAAGCCTGACATCATGGACCATTTTCTAATCATAAAGTTAGCAAAGCACTGATAAGGTGTTCAAGGAAGATTGGGCCATTTCCCTCCAGCTGGAGTTTTAAAGGACAGGTCAGACCTATCTGTCAGAAATTAGATAATCTTGCCTTTACACCAGGTGATGGACTCCTCTGGGTCCCATCCAGACCAGCCTTCTACAGCCAAGAGCAGAGGAGGATGTGGGAACAGGCAGCCTTCACGGGGAGCACTGGAGAGGCAGCCATGGAGGTGGCCAAGGGAACAAAGCATAGGTGCTAATGGAATGGGCACGTTAGAAAATTGGTGTAACGCCGGAGGGCTCTGCGTTCAGCTCCACGTGCTGAGTTCTGCCTGCTCTCCCATGGTGGAGACATGGGGCTTCACTGCTGGTTGTGTGTGCCCACCCCAGCCCCATAACGGGGGACCTGGAGGAAGGGGCTGCCCCTGGGGAGCCAAACTAAGTGCTCATGGGAGGGTAATAAACATGGCATCCCTATGATTTTCAGAGATCAGTTCTGAGGCCTCACTTCAGAAAATCTGGATCCAATCCCATGACCGTGGCCACTAGACTGATCTTCCACTGCGTGCGATGAGACGGTGACAAGATAGCCAGAAGTCTGTGGTTTCATGGTGTATCTGCTGCACAGAGAACCCCATCTGACTTTCCTGGAACAGTCTATTCCAAAAGATAAAAACACTCTTTGTATCCTCAAGGTGAATGTTAAAAATTCTCAAATCCCATATAAAATGATTAAAGGTAATTCTGTACCTTGCAGGCTCAGGGCTTTTAAAATAAACCAAATGGGCATTTGGCAGAATTTGGCTAAATCAATCTGTAAGAAAGCAGAGTGGCAAGTGATGTGACATCTGCTGTTGGCATTCGTTAAGTGCAGACGCTGCCTTCTTTAGATCTCTTAACCTTGCCCGAGCCAGTAATTTTTAATTGGGACAAAACACTGGAATTTGAAATTCATCCTGAATGTAAATGTTTCCATCTGTGATTCAATAAAGCAGCCTATCAGCAGAGCCTTGCCAAGATGCTAGATTATCTTCTATTTACAATTAACATTTGAATTAGCCGCTAAAACAATCAGAAGATTGACTCATATTAATAAAGTGAAGATGAAATAAAGAAAGAAAAAGGCACTGAACTCATTAAAATCCTCCATAACCTGTCTTTAGTGTTTGTCTTGATGGTACAAGGACAATAAAAGTGTCAACTTTCTTGGGTAACTGAACATCAATCAGTTAATACGGCAAGTTTTTAAGGTGGATTTTCACTTCTGCAGATTGTATACTTTATTAAAACAAAAGTCCTCTATGAACATATTTTTCAGACTCTGTACATTTCTGAGGTAAGGAGCTGGCATCGTTCTATCAACATGGAAATTCTTTTCTCTGTGGATGTGGCTAGTCCGAGTGCAGGCTTGGGAAGCTGGGCATCGCTTGGGTCTGACGTTGACTGGAGTAGAGGTACTAGCCGAGTGTCTTGGCCTGTCAGGTTTTTCTGTAAATGAGGATATTTATCCAGGTTTGCCTGACATAATTATTGGACAAATATTCATCTTGTTGATTCAGCTAAGTCTCCTGTTGAGCTAAATGGGAATTCTGCCTGCAAAAGAACTGAGAAGCTGGCACCCACCGGAGTGGGATAAATCACACCCCAAGTAAGAATGTCTGGATTTTACCCTGAGGCCCAAGTGGCCTCACGTTTGGATTCATAAAAACTGCTGAAGATAAGCCTTCGCTGGTGCTTGCTGCCAAAGGGCCTGGAAAGACTCTGCCAAAAAGTTCTGGGACCGGTGCTAAGCGGGACCATTAAACCGTGCGTCTCTAGTGACCTCCCTCTGACAGACTTAGTGGTGGACAAGCTGTGCGGGAGGAAACCCTGGGCAGGTCTCAGAGGTGAAATATCCCTCTGTAACGCATTAGCAACACGAGATGCAAACCACACATTTACAAAGGGGGAAACACACCCTGTGCCTCAGGAGCTACCTACCACTTCGTGCAGGGGAACAGGCAGACTGGAGAGAGGGAATTTTCCTGACTCCTCTTTAGCAGTAAATCATTATTCTCCAGACTTGAGAAAACACAGGTAACATTGGGCTTTGGCAGGGTCTGGTTCAAAGACTGATGATCACTTCATGTCATTGCAGTGGCCATGTGCAGCAGAGACGGCTCGTGGGAATTGGGGTTGTCTTTCCGACAGAAGCACAGAATTCTTCTTACATTTGGCTTCAGCTCTAGCACGAAAGCAGATGCAAATTCCATGACTGAAAAGCAAACAGGTCTGGTAGATCAGTAGGTAAGGTAGGTATCCAACAAGACGAGATTTTCCTAAGCTAGCAGCAGAAAAGCAAGAATGTTGGGAAAAATTAACAGAAATGTATATGGTAAGAGCATTGTGATTCAAAGAATGATGCTGTGGAGTTTAGTGGTAAGAAACAGAGCCAGAGCAACACCCTTCCTCCTAAAGACACGTAATTACGGTACAATTTTTGCAAGAGGCTTATTCCAGAACTAGTGTCCAATTTTAGACAATCTTCCACTTCACCATTCCTGATGAGGGCCAGAGAATCCTCGCTTTTCTAATATCAGTACTTCCTGCAATAAAGCAAGGAAATAATTGGAGGGAGAAAAATGCCCTTAAGAGCACAGTGCTTGCAGTCCTTCCCGAAGCGTGGACTGCTGTTTGGCTAATGGCCTGCTGGCTTTGATTAGGAAAACACAAAGCTGGCAAACACAACCGACAGACTTTCCAATTACAAAACCTCCTCCCACTTTTAAACAGTGTCCCAGGGAGCTGGACTGAGAAGTTGTCCCTGGAGAACTACCCCATTATGTTTTGTTGGGGTAAAGATGATCAAATGCAGCAGGACTTACATGAATTACATACATCTCCTTACTCCATTCCTCATTTACAGAACAGGACAACAGAATGTCCCCATCTCCCAGGACGCTCCAGGATAACCATAATAAATAATCTGAGCTCCTCTTGAGGTATCAGGGCTTGCAACTCCTGAACATCAAAAAATATTTTAAAAACTCTTCTATTCCCATAGTTTGTGCAAATAAATTGTTTTTGTTCTGAGAGGGATACCAGTTAACTAAATTTAAAAAGTATAGCAAAGGAAGGATTTGTCAGCTTACACGGACAAAAGTTAGTGAGACAGTGCTACAATGCAATGGGATCCACACTAGAGAAGAGCTTGCCTGTCTTGTATCACCCAACAGTTGGAAAGGCAGTGAATTACCCAGAGAAAAATAATTTTATGTGCTTTTGAACTGCATACAGAAAACAAAGAGACTTCCTGGTGATGTAAAAAAAAAAAAAAAAAAAAAGCTAGTCAGAAATATTACAGCTTTATGCAAAGAAGAGATGCAGCAAAGGTTTCCCGTTGCCAGGAGGGCTACCCAGCACACACAGCATCTCTGCGAATTTGAGAGGCCATGACCGAAGTGAATCCCTTCCCCATCACACGAAACAGAAACCCAGCTCGATGACATTAGCGGTTTGACTACCTGGGAATGCAATTGCTGTTGATGTTGCAGGAGACCAGCAAGGAGGGGAAAGGCTTCCTGATGCCGAGCTGTGCCACCCCGAGTCCTGCCTTGCAGCACAGCAGATGGACCCTAGTACATCAGGTATGTTGTAGCACATCAGGTATGTTGCAGGCCCACCCAGTGGACAAGCAGGAAACAGCAAGCCCCAGTTACTCCATTCCTCCATTTTTGGTTAAAGATGCAGCATATAATATTAACAGCAGACACAGGGACGGGAAGCTTGTCCAGAAAAATCAACCGGCATAATGAAAAGATGCTCTCTCTTTTGCAAACCCTGCTGCTGTGGCATAACGTGTTATATCCCACAGAGCTGGCTGCTCTTTTAGCTAATGTATTTCCTAAAAACCATTAACAAACTTTTGAACAATGGTATCGACAGGAACTAACGCACTGATAGCGCATTAGCGAGTGACTCCCTCCCGCTGACAGCTCTGGGCTGTGACCCAGCCCAGCTTCGCACCACGAAGTGTGTGCCAGCTGCAACTGCCAGTCCTGGAGGAGCGAGAGCCCCAGTTCCTTCGTGCACCGATGATCCAGTGAGAACATCCAGGTGCCAATACCTGGAGACAAGCCCAAGGGTATTCCCGCTTCTTATTACAGACCCAAACAAACGGCCTCTACGGTAACCCAGTCTGGACCGCTCACCTCCATGGAAATCAGGTAAGTGTTCTGGAGAGGAGGCAATGCAAAGCGCGAACGACGCTGGTGCTCCCCATACAAATCCAGGATGCTCCTTCCCAGCCACGCGGAGGGAAGAACATCTGGCTTCACACAACATACCAAGTCAGTCCCTGCTCTCTGGGGCTTCTGGAGGTATTCATCCATCACTGAACAAGTAATAGCCCCTCCAGACCAGATGCCAACACAAGCGCACAGACGGAAGGCTTAACAGCACAGAAAAAACACGCTTTTTAAAAAAGGACGTGCCATGTAATTTCTTGATACTTACAGAAATATTTGCTATAGAAACAAACTGAACTGCAGTCAGCATCTGTCTCATGGCAAAACAAGTGACCTGAAAAACAAAGTCACTGTCAAATCATCAACAAACCGGGACAAAACTAGACAAACTGGGAAAGGTAACTCTTAATTTAACTTTTGCAGAATAGGAGGTAATTTCAAGACTGGGTGTGATAACAAAATTGGTTTTAAAAAAGCAACACCAGCATTCATATTTGAATGCTTTAAGCTGAGTAACATGAAAATGTCAAGAGACAATGCAGGATGGAAGAAAGTACTGTTATTATTTCACCTGAAAACTAGATGAGAATACTGATCTTAACAGACGGGGGGGGGGGGAGTTCAGATTTAGAAAGTAAAAAGAAAAAAAAAATCCTACTAAATATGAAAGGCAAATGTGGGAGTAAAAAATTACAGCATACAATCTTGTCATTCTATGTGATGGCAAGATTAAATTGTCTGAAAAGTAACTAAAATTGAAAATCTAGGACAAAACATTATTACAGAAAATCAATGGAATTGATTTTGGAAAGGCAACAAACACAGTCAGTGGAATCACATTAAACCATGTACTAGAGATTTGGGATATTTAAGGCTACCAGTCTAGACATAATATTGTGTTTTTATAAAATCTTCTATGAATTAAAGTGTTTGACCTACTCCCATCTACTTCTCTCCTGCCCCCAAGAGTCCAGTTAGAAATTCACTGCTAAATTCTCCACAATGTGAGCGAAGAACACAAAATGCTCCTGAAACTAACTGGTCAAAACTCACTGCCAAGTAAAACATGCAGTATCCTATACAGCCAGAGTGAGGACTTTGTGAGCGTGTATATCTAAATAAATACCTTTTCCTACAGTCTTTCCAAACCCAGCAGTTGTATTACCAGTGCTATACTGAGACAAGCTAATTTTAATGTTTTCCCTGCACACTTAGTTAGCTCATGCTATGGTGAGAGAAAAGGTTCTTTGTAACAGTTTAACACACAAGTAATCACCTGGAAGCTATCTACAGTCAGTGCAGGATTTAAGAAATGAACCATATTTGCATGTGCAAGGTAAGCTTAATTAACCTGCTTCACAAAAATACAGTATTTGAGTATTAGAACCTGATGTGCTCAAGAAAGTATGCGAGCTTTTATACTTACTAGAATAATTCTGTATTTAATTAGGCCTCATTAGTAAAGGTAACCACTGTACTTTATTTGCACAAATACAGGACACTATGCTCCATCAGCAGGTAATGTTCTTCATTAAAAGGAGTAGGAACTTTGTGCACCAGGGCAGATGTGGCCCACTAATCCAAAGAAATCAGGACTACGAAATACAGAGCAAAACATTTTGCTAAATAAAATCAACTCACCACTTTTATTTAGGATGATTATTTGTAATAACGTATCAAAGCAGAAAATTATCCGGGCTCTTGAATTCGCTTCGGAAAGGAAACTGGAATTGTTTGTGTGTGTGAGTTTTACAATTCATTGTAACAGACAGTTACAGCACATACCACAAGTCAGAACGGTTTTGTGCATCAGTTTGGTTCTCAAAGGCTTTACAATCATGACACTCCCCACAACTCCCAGAGACACAAGCAAAAGCTGGCTCTGGCTAAGAAGGACCTTGTCAGTAGCTTCTAGTGGCACTAGGAAGGTATTTTTAGGAGACTGTGCAGAACTGAGGGAAGAGTAGAGCCTTTGAAATTATTCATTCATGTATCAGTAAGACAAAAGCTTTCCTTTGAAGGTACATTGAGTCTTACCAGAAGGTGTTAATGTAACACATCTGACCAGTGATTCAACTCCTGAAGTCTACACATAGATCATTCCATGGACATGACAGATGAACATCAGAGTAACACCTGTGGTAAATTCAACAAAACGATATCCCTTGGATTAAATTGCTGAAGAAATGGTAGTTTTAAATTAGCACTTTGTTAGAGCTTTTTCATCTTCAAGGCAGGGGCAGGGAACTACTATCTACGTAAGCAACCTCACCTCCCCAGTATGAGTTAAAATATGTCTGTATCTTTCTCTTGCTTATTTTAAGAATTAGATGGTGTTTATGTGAAGAACAACCATTTCTGCTTTCCCACTTCTTATGCTTGTAAGACTTCTTGTAAGTGACTAACATCACAAACTAGATTATACTTCTCATGGAAGATTAAGTATTTGCAACTGAAGCAAGTATCAAATCCACTAACCAAATACAGTTGTAAGTATGATTTTGCTTTAGTATTAAAGCTTCTATTTGAGTAACTGAATTCCATTAAAAAGAAATATTAAAAAAATCAAACAACTTTTTCAAAATTTACGGAAAATTTAATCAATATGCCTTAAATTATTTTACAGTAACTACAATACTGACAAGCATAACATTTTCAAAATGGTGTTTTTCTTGGAAGTACTGCAAGAGATTACTCTTCATCTACTAGTATGTGCACCATTAAGAAAAGAAACTCTAGTTGAAGTCATCTTCAGAAATCCAAGTTAACATACAGCTACTTAGACATCCAAATGTATTCATATTTCAAGTGTCACAGAATTACAGATCCCTTTAACTTTAAAGCAGCTGTTTTCTAATTCGTAATATAAGTATCTTAAATCCTGAAATACTATCACATCAAATGAATAAATGAATGAGACCAAAAGACCTTAAGAGTGTATTTGTTATAACACAGAAAACACTCGAATTGCTTGTGTTCATTTGTGCATTTTGCTTGTGGTAAGAGGGGACAGGAAATAGGTTCTTTATTACTGCAGATTTATTCAAAGAGTACCCCAAATCTACAGCATCTGCAGTTAACTTTTGCTGATAAAAAACCCTATCAATTTATAACCGCAATCCTTCTCCCTTCCCTAAAAAAATATAACGCAAAACACAAAAACCAAGCAAAAACTCCAACCTTCAAATAAACAACCAAAAGTTACTTTTCTAAAGATACAGGAATGGGAAAGAAATTACATTAACTTGATAAGCATGAACACTTATTAAAGCTATAGACACCTCAGGTCAATTGAAAATATTCAAAGTCCTAAAAAAGTGAACACGAGACATTTGTTTTCATTGTTCCAGATGATTCAAAACAGGTCTAAGTTTTGTGATAGCAACACTATACAGTTGTTTGCAGCTGTTTCTGGTCCAACCAAATGTTCCAAGTTGATGTTTTCGTTTTGGCCCACTGGAGTCCAACAGTTTGGACAGTCTATTCAAAACACAGAAATGAGAGCAAAGACTCCATACAATAAAGCACAGGGGTATGCTACTAGAAGTTGTTGTCCTTCCATTGCTAAGGCAGAAATAAAGATTTTGGAAGCAGAAAAGCTGCACCAGCCAATGATTCCAGCCGTGAGAATAATCCCCATCATTCCCCTGTAAAGACAGAAATAAAGAGGATTCATACAAGACTTGTGTGTATATACTTAAGTGGACTCCTTCTAACACCTTTTAAAGATTCTAAGATGAATTCTAGCTTTTATCTCTGACTTTTTAAATTAAATAATGCCAGTAAAGACTTCAGAACGATACTATTCTATTATGACAGCATAAAAAAAACCCCCAAATTAACTTTGTGCATATGAAATGTAAAAGCAGTAAAGCAATTGTAGCAAGTTCTTTCTGTTCAGTCTCTAATTTCATACAGCTATGAGGAATCACAGCAATTTTTCTTCTCTTTGTCAAATTCAAATTTGCATCTTAAATTATAAGTACTTTTAGACTTTACAGGTCCTGAGATTTGTCAGATTCAAAGCTGAATGAAAACAAACTTGATATTGTTATTTGAGTCTACGTATTTAAAAGTTGTTAACTGACATATGGATAAAACCAGTATTCACCTATCTTTAATCTGGTAAATACCTGAAGACTGTTGACATTTGTGTTTTCACTTACTACAAACTCCAGCCATACTCAAATTATATGCAGCTTCATAACTGAATATGAAAATTCCTTTAATAACTTCCTTCACCATCTCATAGGATAGGAATCTATTACTAAATTATAAAGTTTATGTACTTACTGCAATGAAAATACAATTGCAAAAGTGGAAAGTAGGATCATAGGAAGAAGACAGTATCCAAGGACACTAGCAACGCAGCCAAACGAGACACCCGTCATGCTCATTAAGTTCAGGAGACAAAACATCCCTAAACATCCGATTGCACTTATTCCATACACATAACCAAACTGAATTTTACCAGCCTGAAAGTCAAGCAGAGTAATGCCTGTTAGTTACCTGAACAACGAATGTCTCACACAAACAAAGGGAAAAGGAAAGAATGTTTAAAGTATCTTCATTTTCTCTGTCGTCCCCCACCCCCAATTCCTATATTCACATTCAACAGGCAGTATTTTCCCACAAGCTGAATTCCAGAACACCTGTATATTGTAGGCACCCAAGAGGAACATTTATCCCAACTTTATGTATCTTGATGAACAGATTTTGATCAAATTGTTATTATATTGATCTGGGCTGCAAAAGCTTATGAATTCTTTGGGGTTTAATCAACTAACTTCTTACACCAATTGATTACTTGCAACAATAATCTTCACAGAACTAGCGGATAAAGACCAAAAAATTGGAAGTCAGGAATTTCTTGACAAATCCAGAGCTGAAGTCCTTGAGTTTACGATAGGCTCCACAAAGTTATAGCACAATGTAAATTATAAGAAATTCCCAGAAACAGTTGAAGCTGAGCTGTAAAGCACTGCGTATGAATGGCAGAATTAACTCACCCAGATTTTAAAAAGTCAAATTTGGAGTTTTGCTTACTAACAAGCATACAGAAAGCATACATGCATTATTTCAAAACGTATGTATCCTATGTCACCATCTGTTTTTCCAACAAGATTGATGCATCTATCAAAACGTGCACAATGCAATGGTGCCCAGCCCTGCAGGAACTCGAAGTTGCTAAAGCTATGATGGTGTTTAGCTTCGAGGTCTGTCTCCCACTACTAACTTCCAAGCAAAGTTTACTTATAATCCAGCTCTCTTCTTCCTCAAGCGCTACAGAAAACAATCATATCTGCTTTAATCTTTTTGCTAGGCTAAGCTTGTTTTCTTTCACTACATTTTAAGAAAAAAAGCACACAGGGGAAAGTAATAAATCCTTAGGAAAAGAACATTCAAATGTATCTATTATAAACATGTCCATTAATTCTACTGACCTAGTTTCCATAAATAAGGGTTACCTATAAAAGTAGGCTTAAAGTCCCTTTGGTACCAAAACACTGTGTTCTAAGTGTCATAGCAATGTGAAATTTTAGGCAAAAATTAAATGCAGTGCCTGAAGACATTCAGAGGAAAAAAACCACGATTAAAAATATTGAAGCTTTCAATGACAAGGAAGACTGTTTGCTGCTATTTTGTCATTTCGTATTGGACACTTTTGAAACCTTAAAGCACAATCTTACTTCAATTAAGCTCAACTAAAAAAACCACCAGGCTTCAACAGCTGCTAACCTATTAAGAAGCATAAACAATTTGAAAGCAAGTTTACTTTAGAACTGTTTTACCAGACTGACTCTTCATGCAGATACATTAGGCGTGACTTTCGGTACTTATGAAACCACTTTTTACACATGAATTTTGAGTTTCCATGCCTCTTGAATGTCAGTAAAGAACAATTAATAAAAAGTATGGCGCAAAGAAATAAAATAAAACAAAATGGAAAAATAGACTCAAATATTAAACACCGTAAGAGTTTAAAAATAAACTCCTAAGTTAAGAAAGGAAATAAATATTCAAATATTTAATGTGTCCATTGTTCTGACTCCTGATAAGACAGGAGATAACAGAGTCGCTACAAAAAGATAAGGTATGATTCTGAAAGTAAAACATGTCCATCTATAAAAAAAACAAACAAACAGGTAAAAATCCGAGAACGTGTCACACACATCCCTGCGGCAAAAGGGCGCTATATTCCTCAAAAGCAAAGTATGAAAAGAAATATGAACTACACTGAAATAATTGCCACGCAAAAAACAAGCACAAAAACTTGGATTCAAAGTCCACTGAAGTAAAGCGATAGTGAACTCATTAACTGCAGTCAGCAGCGTGTGAAGCCCCAGCTCCTCTTTCATATACCTACAAATTCTTGGTCATGATGTGTTTTTTGGCCTCCATGCCAAGTAACTTCCAATAATCCTACAGGTAACTTGACTTTTTTCCCCATTGTTTCCAAGAATATTAATGCACAAACAGTAATATTTTGCAATCAATAGCTTACCAGTAACAATGTGGCTCCAAAAGCTAGACAGAAGACCATTGGTCCAGCCAAATCAGTCTCATTCATGATGCTGCCATCTGCCACTTTTAATGGGTGTAGCACTGTTAGTGTCTTCTGCCAGATGTGGTCAAAATTGATCCCCAATTCTACAAGTTACATGAAAAGAATTATGCATCTATTTCATTTTTTTCCCTTCCTGTCGCCTCTATTTGCTTCAGTCTTATTTTTCCCTGCCTCTCCACTTTTAAATCTCCTCCAGATACCATCCTGTGGGGACCAGAGAATTGAGCCATTCCATCTTTCCGCAAGCTGCTGAGTGTGCTGCCTCCAGAGATTCCAGGTCTCAAACGGTTGGAAGTGACAAGGTGGTTTCTAAAGGACCAAGTAAGAGCCTAAGTGCAGTGTTCTAGGTCAGCCCAAAAGTTCACTTAGCCCAGTACCCTGTCCCTGTAAGTGACCACAAGCTGGTATGTACGAAAGAGTATAAGCACAGAACACACAGATTCCCCAAGTCTCCAAAGACAGGTGGCTTAAGGATTTCTAATTCTAAGTAGCTCCTCTGTAGCTAATTGCCCTCAGTGGATTTCTCTTCCATAAAGCAGCCATTGAGCCCACTAAAAAACCCATCCACCCTTTTTAATACTCAGTGTTTCATGACAAGGAGTTTCACAGCTCCCTCCAGCTAGATAGAATCTCAAGTCGCCATCCAAACAGTTTGACCTCAGTTGTGCATCAAAACCTAGTTATGAATGCAGTTACTATTTGGCAACCTCAGGCTCTGGGAAGCATCTATGTAAACAAAAGATTTTTTTGAAGAATACAAAAAAAAAGCACAGCAGGGTGGTGGAAGGTATCACGAAGAGGTATAGGTGATAGGTATTATGAATACCCATCTCTCTAACCAGTAATAGTAAGGGTTTTTTCAGTTGTTTGGTACTGAACAATGATGGATATAAGCTGGAAATTGAAACCATCAATCCAGACACTAACTACATATCCATTCTGGCATTCTGCACGGGCTGTATTCTGCATGGGCATTTCTGCAGTTTTAGAATTTCTCTTTAGCAAGGAAGGATTTCAGTTCTAACCAAAGAATCAACTGAAACTACCTGCATCGATGTATTTTACAAAAAGTGGGCAATTATAAGTATTATTTGCAAAAACAGAAATGTTAAATGTTTTGTCACAGGAGCTGTATGAAGTCAGGTTATCCATTTAATTGATTATGTCTTCCACAGAGCAGCTGGCATGAAGTAATAAAGCACAATTCTAAAACTGCATAAGTTCACACAAGAACATGTATTTCATATACCAAAATACAGTTAAATAAAAAAAATTAATGAGAATTTCAAATCAACTGCATGCTTTCAGAAGTCTGGAATACACACCCTACTACTCAACTTATCCCTCAGCTGGGAAGAGTTTTGGATTTTGGCCATAAAGCATAAGTTATACCTTCTAATAGAGGAGGCTCATCCTCAAAATTACTTCCATAAAAAGACTGTGCTGAAGTTGGAGTGTATGTCTGTGTTGGCTGGTAAATCTGCCCTGTGTAAGGCTGCTGCTGCTGCATCATGTCGGGAGGGATGAATCCACTTTGTTGAGAGTATTCATAGCCTCCATACTGCCTGCAAAGATTGACATTGCATTATGGACAAATACAGAAATCTACTTTAAACACCTTGCAAAAGCAAAGCTTATTTTCAGTTAATAAGTGGCAGCAAACAATCATTTTTTCTTCTTTTTTAGAAAGTCGCATTAGATGATCCCCTACTCATATCCAGGCCTTTTAGGCATACAGCCACATTCATCAGTTCAAACCCTTATAACAATACTGTTAAGCTAAACAAGCTAATTTTTGCTATATATGCTAGTGTTGCTTTTTGGTTTTAGTCAGAGGCCTGGAGAAATGAGCATTATCTATTGACTGAATGAGCATTATCTATCGACTGAATTACTGTGACAGGCTGTAGACCTGTAAGAGTAGGAAAATTTTACATCTCAAACTTATTCAAATATTGTCCACTAATTACTACTGACATCTCGCTTGACGCCAGCATTAATTTGCTATTTAGAATGTTTATTTGCAAACTCACCATTAAAAAACAAAGTTGATCATACTATCACTTTTGTTACCCTCTACATTTAAAAAATGAGCTTATTAAAAAAAATAAAAAGCTGTTTTCCCCTTCACTTCAGTACTACGAGTATCAGGTAGCATTATGTCATATGAGGAATTATGATACAGACATTAAACACATTATGACATCTACTTACAAGACAGGATGCAGGGGAAGAAATGGGCAATTTTTCAGTTTCTATTTCATATATTCTCAATTATTTACTAACAAATCAATTTATACAGTCTTTGGAATACTTTCTATTATAGGTTTTATATGTATAAAAATATACGTTGCTACCTTTAAAAAAAAGCCTAATCAAAGCTATCTCTGTTCCTAAACAAATTTGTAAGTTATTCTTGCCATTAACTGTTTCCAAGTCTGACTAAAGATTTCAGTAAACACATCCAAAATATTGAACTATGTAAATATGAATATAAAGAAAAAGCCAGAACTCATTCTCCTTTCTTGCCTTGTGTTAGTAGAGTTCAGCTTCATGTAATCCTGATACTGTAATCCTTTTGAGGACACAAACAGGCATCAACCTGCCTCATCTATGGCAGGGATCACACATGTCACATAACCGACCAAAGCCCTCAGCTGAGACTGGACATTCACAAAGGACTCCTAAGAGCTCCCCATCCTAGAAACGTCTGCCACACTTGCCTTCTAAAGCCTAGGAATCACCACTGATGTTGCAGGCTCATTTATGTGACGCTGTAACTAATTTTTACTCCCCGAGTGAGTGACTAGAGATGGACTTAGAGAACAATGGTATTTATTTTACCAAAGATGTGAAGATTATTCATACAATTAAGACTGCTCATATAACTTTTCCTTCCATTTTCTAATGTTTGCTTTAAAACGTAGAAGGCAGAGTATGCAACATACAATGGCTTTGTATCTCCATTTATAGGCTGTAAGTTATGCACTTCATGAAATAGAGCAAGAAGAATTAAATTACAGGGAACAACAGCTGGTGGAAATGCCAATCCTTTTCTGAAAAAACAGACTATCCCAGAAGTATCTTAACTAGGGCCTGGACACTAAAGAAGTGTGACTGAATGGCTTTGCACAAGACTCTCGTTACACAAGTTCAAAAGGCATGCACAAGTTACTTGCTGTACGGTCTCCCACTGTAATCATAGGACTGTGCCTGGTCATCAATACTGTAACTCGTCTGGAAGAAGTCTGTGTTGAAGCTGTCAAACCCAGACATCGCAAGTTATCTGTAAGAGAACAGCGAGGTTTGCTCGGGTCTCCAAACCCAGCCCGAAAGGGAGCACTTCAGGGAGACGTACCCGCGTACGCCCTGCCCCGTGAGCCCTCCCTCAGGGCCGCCGTGAGCCCCCGAAAGGACCTGCGGACCGTTTCGGGATGGCCCTCCCCACCGCCCTCACTCAGGCCGACCACAGCCGCGCCGTGCGCCGTCCCAGCGCCTTAGCTGCCGCTCCAGCCCCCGGTGCCCCAGCCCCTCCTCTCCCTGCAGAGAAGCCACGGGAGTGCGGGCCAGGGGAAACGGCGGGCGGCCCCGCGACACAGACCCACCTGCAGCCCCTCTGGGCACAACCCCACAACCGCCACCGCGGCCCCTGCGACGTGTCACCCAGCGGCCCGAGCACTTCCGGGGTCACCGCGGCCGCGCGTGCGCACGGCGCGCTCGGCGGGGTGCCTCCACCGGGCATGCGCCGTTTCCAGCACCTCCCCTTGCCTGCGTGGCGCCTCCGCGCCTGTCGCGCACGCGCACCGTCGCGTTGCCAAGGGGACGGGGCGCGGGGCCGTGGCAAGATGGCGGTGGAGTGCGGGATGGCGGCTGTGGTTGGGGGTCGTTGCGCGTATTGCGTTGCTGCTGCTGGTGGCGGGGTTTGGTGGCTTCGGACTCGTCCTGCGGGAGGGCTCGGTCACCCCCTCAGGGCTGTGGGAGGCCTGGCCCTCGTGCAGCCCCGCGCGAGGAGGGAGCTGGCGTTTTTCCCTGCGTTGTCAATCTTCCTGTTAGAACTGAGGCTTCGAAGCCTCATGGCTTCTGCCTCCCGGATTTTTTTTCCTAAAATCTGCAGAAAAGCAAAACAGTGTCTTTTAAATACATGCGAAGAATAAAGTTCTGTCAGTATTTCACTTGGCATTACTAGTCAGTAACTCCTTTTACTGCTTTACCTGATCTTACGTGCTGAGAGTCAGATACCCCAGCTGTGAAATGGGAAGAGTAATGATGATGTATTGTGAAGTGAAGCTGTGATGCACTGTGTAACCACTAACTTATTTATTTTTACTCTTCCCTCCTCGTGCAGCCACCAATGACATGTAAAAAAATTAATTACGGCTGTAAATCTTTCCATCAATATCACTGCCTGAAAAGTCTGCAGAAATCCAGAAGGCAAATCTTGCTGTGGTTGTGCAGAGCAGATGCAATGGTGTAAAAAACATTACAGAGAAGCTGACCTCTTCCTCAGGAGGCACAGAAATGGACAAAGGTAGGGCTCTGGTGATGGCGGTTGCGGTTGCGTGGTCATCCAGTCTCTGTCACTGCTGCTTTTGCAGTTAGTCCTTAACCAGGACTCAAGCTACGGGGGAGCAAGGAGAGAGGCTGAATTTAACGGGTACGAGTAGCTCAGGAGCCCAGCAGCGATGCCCACCCGTGCTGCGGCCTTGTGCCCGGGCTGGGTCTCGGGGCTGGTCCCCCCCGCACCATCCTCCCAGGCCACGACATCTTCATAGGACTGGACTGCTCAGGCCGTTGGGACACGTGGCACTGCATCCCTGGCGAGCGATATACTCGAGGTGATTAACTTCCTGAAGTAAAGCATAAAGGCTGTCGGGCTTATGGCATCTGCCAGGTTCCCTGCGTTTGTTTATGCTCAGCAGCGTCATCTGCTTTCAGCTGGAGGCAAAATTTTGGTTTCACTACAGTTTACGTACAGGGGTAACATCAGAAGGTTTTCGGTAAGAGTTTAGTATTAATGCATTTAAGCTCACAGAGGAATTTATTACCAAGCAACTTGTTAATTGTCAAAAATCTCTTTCTTTCCAGGATTTTTCCCTATTATTCATGAAAAAAAAAATGGTATTGTGAATCCTTGTGTCAATGTGGAGCAGAGTAGGGACCAAATGCCATTTGCATGATTCAGACAGAATTCTTGTTGACATCAGTGAAAGAAAGTAGACTTTGGCCCTAGGGACATTATTTTGCAAAATGTTCATTTAAGGTTTTGTGGGGTTTTTTCCTTCAAGGCCACAGCTTAGTTACATGAGGTGGTTTTGCCTGCAGGTTTAGCACCTTGCTCCATGACCTGCCTAGATCTCGCAAAGGGAACAGGACGTGCTCTGTTCACTGCACGGATGGGAAAGTTTATGTGAAACTGCAGGTACTGAACAAAATGGAGGAGGTAATGGTGCAACTGAGTGAAAAGTAAATAATTGCTGTCATTTAATATTAGACCTTCATATGCTTTCACATGTCTGCATTAAATAAACTTAATGTTATCCTGAGGCTAGACAAAAAAATTTGCTAGAGCTATGAATCTTCTTGTCTTTATTAAAGCCCAGCTGTTAGCCTGTCCCTCACAAATAAGCTGCACGACCTGGCAATACTGTGGAATTCAGAAAAACATGACTGGGACTGTGAAGACAGAAGCTCCTTTCCTTCACAGTCCTTTGTCACTCACTGTTTAACCCTCTAGTTTCATCATTTTGCTCCCTTTTTTTCATGTAAGGCCAGGGGAAAAGGCTGTACTCAGACTGTTAATTAGAATTTGTTTTTATTAACTAGCTAAGGTCCTGGTGTTGAGCACAGGAAGACATGAGCATGCACTGCTGACTCAGGTGGGCTTTGTTGTGGACTGAGTCAGGAAAAACCCCGGCTAAGGTAGTTGAGCTGAAACTTCAGAACGAAATGAATCATGATTGCCACTTTATTGTCGCTGAATAGGTGCATGGTAATGAGGTTTAGAAATGTGTTAGCTGCACACACATAAACAGTTGCAATCCATGCTTCATGTAGCCTAATTTCTTATATGCATGCTGGAACCCAGCACTTGGCTGCTTGGGCACACATGCTTCTGCAAGTGTGTTTCTGTTTTGAAGGATGTGTACATTTCCCTTTGTTTTTTAAATTATTTTGGCTCAGGACATGATTACAGTTATTTTGTTACAAACTCTCATGTATGTAATCTTCTTCTAGTGAGATTACTGTATTTAAATTATAGTCCCGCTACAAGCCTCTCCTGTGAAACATATCTTGTGGTGCAGTGTACACAGTATCTCCTCAGAACAGCCTCCCAGAAAATAGGCCTGTTTGTAGAACTGAACGAAATAATGGTGGAGGAATTACAGCCAGAGATAATACAGAAATCAGTAACTGGGGTATAAGCTGCTTCTTGCATATTTATACTTCAGGTAAATCAGTGCTTGAAGACTGAGAAGACCTTGGCTTTCATGGAAGACCTGTGGAGAGTGCAGGCTACATCTGTGCCGCTTTGCTGAGCTGTGTGACTTCGCTGCAGTTCACTAGACAGTGAAATGAGACCCAAATCCCAGGCAGTGGGTTGTTCAGTTGTGACCTGCTGGTGAAATGCCCTTTGGCTAGAAATCTATTTGGATTTACTTAGATTATTAGAATTTACTCACAGCTTAGGTTGAGCTTTCATTAATTAGCGCTCTCTGCACTAGGCGTCTCAACAGTGCTTTAGGGTATCGACTGTCCCAGCTTTGCAGGACAGATTCACACTCGGCTGTAGCAGGGTGCAGTCTGACACAGGCCGGTGGGGGCAAGGCAAGGCGTTGCAGCTGCACAACTGCTTCATTCCTGTATGACTTGGAATGGGGACGGTTATGAACAGCCTGTCCCACCATGCCTGGAGGTACAACCTAGTCAGGCACCGAACGCTCCCTGGCAAATGCCGTCCCTTTCCGGAGGTGCCATCGCCAGCTGCACCTGTGTTACCTGGATAGGGGATCTGGTTTTGCAAGAGGCCTTGAAATGGCTCCAAGATGGGAAAAGACACTCGTAGAATTTGTACATGGGTTACACAGTGCTGATGTCATAATAATGCTTCTCATCGAGGACCAAGCTTTGTTTTAGCTGTAACATTAAAATAGGCACTATAATTACACCAGTGTTAATAATGGGGTAATTTGAACCAGACTGAGAATAGAAGTATTATCTTTATTGATATTCCTCCTTGTTGGAGGAAGGGAAAAAGGAGGGGAGGAAGAAGTCTCCTGCTGTAGGCTTTGCTATGGCAGAATTCATAAGGGAGCAAGGAAGTCCCTTACAGATGGGTGACTGAAAACAACGATTTTCATTTAATCCTCGCATGCTGATGTGAGTGTACATGAGGTCTCTGTCCGCCTGTACGTGCTGGGTCTACTGAAGTGTCAGGGACCCCCAGGATTGTTTGTATAGCAGATTGCTTTGTTGAACAGTGTCCATGAAATGCTAAAGGATTTGTCAGCGTTGCATATAGCAATTCTTGGCCAAAATGTTATCTGATGTACAACGATTGTTATCTAAATTAGTGGAATATGATTCCCCCTTACTGTCAGTTTTTGAAAACCTGGTGCAATGAATTTGCTTTGGATTCGGTGTCTGACATAAGGAGCATACAGCTTTATTTGCAGAAGCTGTGCCCACGCTCTGTATGTTACGTGATGGAAAAAAAATGTCGCATGTCTTCTATTTGAATTGTCTGCCTTGCACCATGCTCATGCTTGGATGCTGAGCAGCTGTGAAAGGTAGTCTTCCCCTTTGCCTTTTTTTGATGAAAATACATTATGCACTTGAGTTATGAATAAAAGATCAAGGGCAAATCTGTATAATGCTTTGCTATGTACTTGTTAATAAATGCTACTTTATGGTACTGACGCTCTTTTGCTAGCAGATCCTTTTCTTACAGAGATTCTGCCATTTAGTGTTTCTTAATGCTTTTTCTTCGAAGTGAAAGATTTGTTAGGGCTTCTTATTCACACATACTGATGGATTTCAGCAGATGAGATTTTCACTGTATTTAATTCACACTGCTGGATCAGTGGGTAATGTTATTTTAGCTCAGTATCATGCTTTTTCTTGCCTGGCTCACTTCTTGGGAGCTCAGTTTCTAGAGCTACCTGCGTGATGTGAAGACCACTCTACTCTAGGAATGATAGACACCTTTTAGAAAAGCAGCTGGGTGAAAGGTTTGTAGCTCTGCAAGACCCTGGAATTTATTCCTGCCAGGGCTCTGTTACTGTTCTTTGCTATGGATGGAGATTGGATTGGAAGTCTTGTTGGGAAACGCTAGCATCTGCTTACAGGACATGGTGTCTGGTTCTCAGTGAAACCACTGTCCCTTGCTCTGACAATAAGCCAGAATTGGGCCCAATGCATTTTCGGGGGAGGGGGTAGACATTTCTTTTTCTCTTTGCCATGCAAAGAGAAACTGCACTCAGAAATTCTTCTCAGAAACTGCACTCTCCTCTCTGGCTTGAAGGAGTTTTGCCCTGGTGAAATGTTGCATTGGGTCAGTATTTAGATATGAGGCTGCTGAGGAGCACTGACTGTTACAGGATATGTGGCTGACGGATCCTTAGGTGGCACCTTGAAGCCATTTCTGAATCAAAGCATAAGCCTAGAACTGCAAGTACTGTTTTCTTTCTTCCCTTTTTATTTTAACTATTGTGTGTAAAAAGCACCTGCAGTGATGAAAGTTCCCAAGTGGCTTTTTAGCTGAAATCTTCTGCCCAAAATCTAACTTAAGATTTTTTTCTTCCCAGAATTATTCCTTCCATTTCTGCTGGAAATTACTGCTACTTCTCCGAGTGCCCTGAAGTTCTGCATGGTGTTGCCAAATACTGATAAACAGCTTCGACATTTCTCCTTAATGCGTGGGTGACTTGATTCCTATTTATAGCTCGTGCATTCACACTGTGAGATGCAAGGTGTTATGTATATGTACCATTGCTACTACGGACCTAGCCGAATACTACCCTTTCTTGCTAACATTCATTGCTGCTTGTTTTAAGGCACCTTTTTTTAGCAGCCACAAAATTTGATTGAAGTCGGTTGTCCCATGATTTCCTGAAAGCACGAATGCTACTCTAGCACTTTGTCATAAGGAATGACCTCACACCTGTGAATGATGTCACATCATTAGTATATCGGGTTTAAGCATAGCTCTGCTGTGACTTTTGGAACATACGCTTAAAGCTCAGGCTAAATTTTCCCCTAGCTATATTGAAGGTTACGTAGGCATCTGTTAAAAGTGGAACATACTTCATCCTCCTCCGTTTGATAGATGCTGCTTTTCTTTTTCATCAGAGAACTGTAGCTGCTCTTCAAAGAAGCTGCGTTGGTTTTGCAGCTGAATGGGTAAGAACTTTAGCGTGGTCCTGACACATATTTTACATTTAGGTCACCAGTGCATTTGGCCCAGATTTTCAAGTTTCACTCTTCTCAGGCTGCATTTGATGGACTTGGCCAATGGCGTGTACTTAGCTGGGAAGCATTATGTGATGCTTTTATTACTGAAGTAATTTCATCAAAGGAAATTATATGATGTTACAGTAAAGTGATTGGAACATCCTGTGTAAAGAAATAAAAGCAGGAGTTGATTTTCTTTCATTTATTATTTGAAAAGTGCAGATACATTTCTAAAGCTGTTGTGATGAAAATTCTAATGTTTTTGTTCTTTTCAAAGGGCAATTCTGATTATAAATTTTTCAAAAAGACTTTGAGCTTGAATATCTCTGTATTCGCTAATCACATGTTATCCATGTCAGAAGGCTTCACAGAGGCTTGTCAGGAATCACAAGTTGTTGTAAGACTCTCTTATCACCACACCATTTCCTAAGCACCTGCACATCAAACTTACTGTGTTGTCTCCACTTGGCCCCCAAAACTCATACCCAGGTGATCTTTATCCCACTGCCTTGCTGTTTTGGATCTTAATTATACTTTGTGATCACAAATGGCTTTGGTGCTTATTTGAACAAGATCAATTTTTACTGGGCAGAGTGAACTGATTCTTCAAGCCCTGCATATATGACATCACTGGCTTTATGAAAATTGATTTAAATATTATTGCAGCATGTTAACTAACATTAGTAACTGAAGTATTCAAAAAAGCTGATGCAATACTCCTTGCTTTGAACAGGGGCAGCACTAATGAGCTTAAATCCCAAAGGAAGCCATCATTTCATCTGACCGGTCACGTAGATGTTAAAGCCTGTATGCACTGAGTGTGCCAGATGCCTAAAAAAGTAATGAAGACATCTAAGTTAACATGTTCTCACATCACACCTTTAAATCCTCCTTGTAAGGGTTATGGAGCACTTGACAAGTACTTCTTCAGCTGGTCTACCGGAACTGCGAGCAAAGATGCACAAGACTGTCTTTTTCTGAGGTACGACAAGCAGCCTCTGCAGTGGTGCTGGATTCTGCTGGTTTGAAAACCAGAAACCAGATCCAGAGGTAAGAGACAGAACCTTGGCTCCGGAGCCCAGCAGTTGCTTCAGACTTAATGCATTGATTAAAGTAGAAATCAAGGGTTTGATTAACTGGTCAAGGTTCTCAGGTTTGAATTTGAAAAATCTGCAAGTATACAAGTTACTGATTTTCTGCCTTAGCCTTTAAAATTGTATATTTTACATTAGCATGTTGTGTTAACTGCGGGCTTTTTTTAAATTATGGCCATGTTTTCAGAAGAATCCTGTTGAAGTATCTGCAACTTCAGGGCAGTCAACAACAAAAAAACCCTGCAGATGGTAACTTCCTCACACGAAGATTTCACTCTGAAGCTTCCCCTCCAGGTTTTGGTCGAAGTTTGAGTAAAAGGCTTTATTTTGCCATGCGTTTAGCACTCAGTAACCTATTCTTGCCCCGATCTTATGCGCTAGACCCAAAGCCGGACTCCCCCGCTACCGCGGCGCGGCCGTACAGGAAATCGCTGGTGGGTGCCGATCGTGGCCGGCATTACCACGCAGCTTCACGCCTTGCCCTCTGCCGACGTTTCGTGCCGTGCTGCTTTAGCCCGCGCCTTGCGCCTCACGCCCCGCGGGGCCCGGCCCGGGCCGAGCGGCCGCTGGGGGCCGCCGCCATGGCCGCCATGGCCGCCGCGGCCGCGGGGTGGCGGTGCCGGCGCGCCCAGGGCCGCGCGGGGCGGGCACGGCGCCGCGGCCGCCGCTGCCCCCGCTGCAGCCCCGCCAAATCCGGCCGGTGCGGGGCCGCCGCTGGCACGGCCAGCCGCCGCCGGGGTGCCACCCCCTCCCGCCCGGTGGTGGCGGGGCTCCTCGGGGCTGGCCGCTGCCCTTCCCGCGCGGCTGCCGGGGAGATGCGGAGTGCCGGCAGCCTGACAAAGTCGCGCTCCTGCCTGCAGGCCGCGGGCGGCCGTGCCGGGAGCCCGCACCCGCCGGGCGCTCCCACCCTGCCCGCCCGCGTCGCCGGCTGAAACCGCCGCCGTGCCTGCGCGGCGCCGGGAAAGGCACGTTCGGGCAGCGGGCGGGCGCTCCGGCTGCAGGGGGACGGCAGGAGGGGAGCGGGGAGGAACTTTCCCCGAACTCGAGCGGAGCGGGCTGCAGCGCCGCCCGGCCCCGGCCCGCTCCCGGCCCGGGGCGCGGGCGCCCACCCCGGCCCGACTCCTTTAAGATGATGCAATCGGCATCGCCCTCCGCGCTCCCGTCCCCGCGCCGCTGAGCAGAGCCGCGCAGCGTGGCGCAGGGGCGCGGGAGCGGCCCCCCGGCCCGGCGGGGCGGAGCGGGGCGGCCCCGGCCCCGGCGGGGAGATGGTCGCGCCGCCGGCCGCGCTGCCGCCCCGGGAGTCGCCGGAGCCCTCCCGCGCTTAGCGCAGGCTGCGGGGTTTCTGCAAGTCATCGCCCCCCGCGCTGCCCTGCCCTGCTCTCACGGAGCCCGCTCGGGTTTATTCGGGCGGTTGTGCCCGAATTTTTCCTCCTCCCCCTTCGCGCTTTGTATCTCAGTTTCCCTCGGCGCCCGCCACGGTTAACTTCCCTGCGAGTCGGTTTAACTCCGGGGCTCGGCACGGGTGTTGCCGAGAGCACTTCCCGCCGGCGCTGTCCCTGGCTGGGCTCGGATTTCCCGCTAGCTGCGCTCTGTGTGGCTGCATGTGTGTTCCGAGTGTCCGGAAATTTTGCTTTCCTTTACAAGAGCCATGCGTTAATTGTCACCAAGGTAAGACTCGCTGTTCTTGTTCCCTCATGTGCATGTCTAAAGCAGATATTTCTTTAAAGATGAAGTACGTATTTATTTTAAACGGTGGAGTCATCTGTAGGGCTTTCAGTGATCAGTACTTGTGAAAAAGCAGCGTAGAACTTGCAAAAAAAATAGACCTATTTAGCAGGGGATCTAGCCCAGGTTTCTGAACTGATAGGCTTTTCTCTGTTGCAGCTTCTGTGATGCTTGAAAGAATAATCTGTGTCTCATTTTGCTTTCCCTTTCGACAGACCTGCGAATGACCATAGGTTTGGCTTGACCTTGATTCTGATGGCTTTGTTGGAAGATCTAAAGATGCGATTGCATTTCATGAAGTGATTGCTCCCCAGCCTCTATGGCTTAGGGTATAAGCCACTTCTGCCACACTGTCACTCATGGACAATTCAGATTCTTTTTTAAACAAATCTTTTGGCTATTTTTCTTTTCCCACTTCCCCTTTCCCCACTGTTTCTCCTTAATGTTGGGAGCCTTATTCTATGCTTGGATGTGATTGATTGATAATCCTGCTGCTTCGTGCTGCTGATTTCTGTTTTAAAGTACAATGGCTCTAAGTGGCAACTGCAGGACTTACCTTCCTCCTCGAGAGCAGGGGACTGGGCTGCACTCCTTCCCGGAGGTAGTGGAGCTAAATGTGGGTGGCCAGGTTTACTTCACTCGCCATTCCACCTTGGTTGGCACCCCTCAGTCCCTGCTGTGGAAAATGTTCACCCCAAAGAGAGACACAGCCAACGATCTGGCCAAGGACTCCAAGGGAAGATTCTTCATCGACAGAGATGGCTTCCTTTTCCGCTATATTCTGGACTATCTCAGGGACAAGCAAGTGGTTCTGCCTGACCACTTCCCAGAGAAGGGAAGGCTTAAGAGGGAGGCTGAGTACTTCCAGCTCCCGGACTTGGTCAAACTCCTGACGCCCGACGACAACAAGCAAAGCCCTGATGATTATTGCCACAGTGACTATGAAGAGGTCTCCCAAGGCAGTGACACAAGAATATGCCCACCCTCCTCACTCTTGCCACCTGATCGGAAGTGGGGGTTCATTACCATCGGGTATCGGGGGTCATGTACTATTGGCAGGGAGAGCCAAGCAGATGCCAAATTCAGGAGGGTCCCAAGGATTTTGGTTTGTGGAAGGATTGCTCTGGTCAAAGAGGTCTTTGGAGAAAGTTTGAATGAAAGCAGAGACCCAGACAGGGCTCCAGAAAGGTACACCTCCAGGTTTTATCTCAAGTTCAAGCACTTGGAGAGGGCTTTCGACATGTTGTCCGAGTGTGGATTCCACATGGTGGCCTGTAACTCCTCGGTGACGGCTTCCTTTGTCAACCAGTACGCAGATGACAAGGTCTGGTCCAGCTACACCGAATATGTCTTCTACCGTAAGTACAAGACATTTCTGAGGGAAACATAGCTATCTGTTTTAAGCTGCGCTCTTCTGCCAACTGTATGGTTCTCAAAGCACGAAAATTTCCTTGTGTCTGCTGCGGACTGAGCCTCTATTTAGGTCTGGGGGGATACGCTTCAGCTTAAGCTTTCGAAATGTAAAGCAAGGCTGAACTCGGCGGCTTGGTCTTGGCTAGGTGGCAGCACAGACTGCCAGAAGCACCCCAGAAGCATCCCCGTGGCTGAAGGATGCTGCTGTCTCCGGATGCGTAAATCAGCCATCCGACTGCCTTGCACGCTTCCCCGGTATGTGCGGGATGCAATACAGCCTTGCAAACACACCGCAGATTTAATTACAGAAAATCTGCAAATGGGATTCAATTTACAAAGGTAATAGCTGCTTGATAATAGTCAAACACAGTGCGCCAAGCCATCTGTCAGCACACACAGGGAAGGGAAAACAAAATCCTGTCCCCCTGGCTGCTTTTCAACAGGGGCCCTTCTCGGAGCCGCTGATGTGCTGCGCAGTGAGGGCTCAGAGCGGAGAGAGTTGCTGTGCCTCGTTATGCAACATGCCTCTGAAAAACACACTATCCTTGTAATGAGAAGTGTCTGGCCTGCTTACTGCAATCACATCAGATCCCATACTGTTGTGGTAATTTTCGCTGATGGCTCCAGCAGGCTCATTAACTTTCTAAGTTGATGTTCAGGTAGAGGCACCGTTACCAATGGTAACATGAGGGTAATTTTGATTCTATAATTCTGTATCAGAAAATCATTCCGCCACTGCTGTGCTTGAATATTTGAGAGGTTCATGAGGCTGTTTTCCTCCATTTTCATTTCAACAGGGTGAAGGTTGGAACATTTTCCCGGTCCATTTGTAGAAACGGGCTTTAGCTTGCTGCTGCTTTGGATGAGGGGTTTAGAGAAGGGTAACACTTTGCCCGCAGACCTGCTGCGCTGTACGCGGTGCTTACTGTTAGCAGGCTTGGTAACGTGGAGAGCTGAGAAAAGTTTTAGGTGAAAGATGTATTGGGAAGTGAGTAGTTTGTGTGTAATAACTGGATTCAGCACCATCTACTCTTCCGCCTCGGCTCAACAGGCAGCCCTAATCTCCTTATGTAATGATGCTTAAGTTACCATCCTGAAAAGCCATCTGTATTTTTGACATGCACAAATTTACTTAAAATTAGTTTTCTAGCTGGATTTCTTAGCAAAACTGTTCTAAGGTCATTGATCAGCTTATATGCCAAGGGGGATGGATGATTTCTATTATTAGGCTTCTGGTGTTTGAAATCATAGTGTCTTGTGCAAGTTATAGGAGAGCAATTAATGTAGTTAAAGGAATGGATTAGAACAAATTGTGTTTGCATTTATGTTTAAAATTGGGAGAAAAGACAAGTTCTTTATAGGCACAACGGTTTGCTAATTGAAGAGAGGATGCAGGTAGGTGTTGCACGAATTAACAAACACAGACTCCTGATTTTCATATTACTCAAATTTTAACCTTCAAGGATTGCTCGTTGCTTCCACAACACTACAGCTAGGGCTAGGTACTGAAATGACAGGTACCTTACAAATTTTGGAGAGTGAAAGTCACAAAAATGTTCTCTCACCAATGCAGGGAAAGCCCAATCCAGTTAAAGTTCCTGGAAAGACTCATCCAGTTCAACTCATATCAGTTGGCTCTTACCAATTTTGTGGATTTTTGACACTGATACAGTTCAGAGATGGATTTTTCAAAGGGTCCTTCCCTATGTAAAAGCTAAAGCAATGACCGTGGTGCCAAATAACTCTCATTTATCTCGATCCAGATGGGTCTGTTAGGCTCTGTGCCATTTGCTGCTGCTGCGATGGGGCTGCTGGTGGGCTGCAGAGGTTCTCCAGCCGCGCGCCTAGGGTCTGGCTGCAGTCAGCCGACCCGAGAGCAGGCACGAGATCTGGTCTACGGGATTCTCCTGGAGCCAAAGAAATCCCTTTCCAAGTCTCCCGAAGTCATTTCATTTGGAACTTTGAGGACCAATAAAATTGACATCTGGCTTTCTAGCAGAACGTTACAACTTCTCTGCAGCTGCTTAGCCATAATTATTTAATTACAAACTGCCAACTGTGTCTACATAAGCATTAACTCATCAAGCTGTTGTGATCAGGTTAATGGGCCTAAACATGGGAGGTGTCCAATACAACTGGTTAGGCAGATGCAGAGGTGGTCTTTGCAGAGCCGGTCAGTAGCTCTGAGGGGCTCTTCAGAGGGGGGACAGGATGATTGTTTCCAAAGGAGGAGGAATAGAGGGAGGAACATTTTTTTGATACACCAGACACATTGTCTGCTCCAAATACTACTCAGAAGGTAAATGCCTGTGGTTGGCATGAAGATAAAGAACCTTCTTCATTTGCAAATCCTTTTGGAAGTAGATCAGATGGACTGAAGGGGGTGTAAACTGTGCAGCTACTCACATGGGCACAGCGCGTGCTGTTAACAAAATTGCACGAGTTATATTGTGTGATGTTTTCTCCCCTTGTTCAAATTCAGGTGCTATTAAGGCTAATGGGAGACTCATGTTCTCTGTGGAGGAGGGTCTCCCAAGATGCAGGGCATGCAGAAGGCGTCCGGTGCAGCAAACCTGCTGCTGTTCTGCTGGGCGGGTGGCGAGACGGGCGGCAACGCCAGCACTGGGGATGACGGTGCAATCCTCGGAGGGCAGCTGGGCTCCGCTCCAGTTTCACGTCGGCCGATGCAAAGGAGGGTTTGGAGACGGACTGTGTTGGTACATTAGAGCTGTAATTAAGCGGTTCTGTGGAACGCAGTGTCTGCGTGGAGGGCGGGCGGGAGTCATGGCCTGGCTGCGGCTCACGCGTGGAGTATGAGTTAAGGATGTGAGGTTCTGCTCATGCTTTTTCTTTCTCTTTGGTTTCTCTTAGGTCAAAGAAGTTTACTTAATTTATATAGAGGCTAAGGTTGGATTTTTGACTTAAATGATTTTGTGTTGGTTTTTTTTTCTCCTGTTGTTGTTTTGATGATGGTGAAGTAAAACCTCATCTCCAAACACTCTCATTTTTGAAGAGGGTGATAGCCTGTGCTTGGATCTTAATTTTTAAATGTTTTCAACCTTTACGATGGCATGAATCAAAAATGTGCACTTGAACATCTGGTAAATGTTGTGGCGGGGGCGGGGGGTGTTACAGCATATGGGCTGGCTCAGCCTTTGCAGCCTGGCCCCGTTCCTGACTTCGCAGCGGCAGCGGCACGCTCTTTTTCACCACCTCCCATAACCTACAAACCAGCTCCTTCTGCCTGGTTCCAAACGTGCAGCATTGCCAGGGCTGTGGGTGAGAGTCCTGCACGTGGATGTTGTGCTTCCCGGAAGAGCAAAATGACAGGTTGGAAACGGAGAAGGCTTGAGCTTCAGACGCAGGTCAGCAACACGGGGGGCTGTGTGCGCGTGTCTGCAGGGCAGCTGGGGACCGAGCGACGTGGCAGCGGGGTGCGATGGGGAGAAGCTGCATGGCAGCCCCTGTCTGCATATTGCTGTTGCCCCCGAAAGCCCCGATGTCACGTCCCTTCTCTCGCTGCTTGTCGGTGGCAGAGACTGCAGTAGGTTCTCAGAACAGTTCACAGTACAGAGGGGAGATCTTGACCCTAATGTGTCACGCCCAACCCCTTGCTTTTACCGTCGTGGCTCCCTGCACGGCCATGGGTGGCAGCAATAAGGAGCAGGGTTGGCACCACAACGAATGGGTTGCCCTCTGCTCAGCTGGAGCTCTAAGGAGCGGGGCGAGGAGAGCTACTGGGCAATTAGGAACAAATATAGAAGAAGTACAGATGGAGGAAAAGGAGAGAAAATTCACACACAATCTGGAGAGAAAGAACTAGGGGAAAGATGGGGGTACCGACAACTACACCAAGACACGACGAGGGAGAATTTGTTAGATACATCAAGCCCTCGGTTTAACCCAAATGTTTTCCTGCAACAAGCAGGTGGAGAGGGGTTGACAAATGCTCCTTCAGGTTCACTAGTGGAAAAGAATATGGGGCTTTAGACAGACGACTGCCCCTGCCCTTCCTAAGGCTGTGTTTTGCAGTCTGAGCAAGCATGAGAAAATCAGGACAACGGCCTTGCACTGGCCACTTCACATCTGCACATGTGGAGCAGCTCAAGCACCTGCAGATGTTCAAAGGAAGCTGTGAGATGTTCCTGAAAGCCAAAAATTCATTAACAAGGCTCTTGCTCCTGAAGGACACGTGCTGCCTCCACTGTGCTAGGGGCAGTTGTTGGCCGTCTCACCCCACCCTTTCAAGAAGATGCTGGCTGGGTCTGCTTTTCGCTTGCTGGTAGGAGGCTGATGTGCAGAGATGTTTGTGAAGTAGGTTTGAGATTATCCTGGTATAAACAGATGAATCTTCTGGTGTGGGGCAGTGCGGGAGGGAAGAGAAATGCCAAGCAACACCCTCTGCAAACGCGCTCTGATGGCGTTCGTTGGACGTGTATCTGTAGGATAATCCTGCTGTCCTTTATACAAGATGATCCACTGGGGATTCATGCAGCTAGCTGTAGCCCGTCACTTTGTATGTGTGAACAGAGCCAAAAGCTCCCATACTGATGTGCGTATCACTGACTCATAAATGGATTGCGTGGTAGAAATTTGACTAACACAGCTGAATGCTCTTGCACGGTGACACCTGCAGCTGTGCTGTCAAATGGGTTGGAAGTGGCAGAGGAGTATCACCTATTTTCCCCTCTCTCTAAACTGATACTGCCATAGGTTCTAGTAGTTGGTTCTGTCTGGTTTTAAATCAGTGAAGATCAAAACGACCCAAAAAAGGTAATAAAATAAAGTCTAATCCAATGAACAATGCAAGCTTCCTCTCCTGTTGACAGGAGATGTTTCTGTTTCCAGGTAATTATTGTCATCATCAGTGAATCTGGTCCATCTTGCCAAACGAAATGCTCTCTCACGAGGATGCTCATCTGGAGGGGGGCTGTGATCGGCCACGCCTGCTAGCATATTCATGTCAGAAGGACCTTGCTCCTAGCGGTTTTGGCCAGACGGGAGTGACAGTTGATTTTTTCCCAGTTTGTCATGGCAGACTGAAAAGCCTGCAGAGTTTTTGATCAGAGTTACTCCATAGATGAAAAATGCTATTATTTCTTGGAAACCAGAAGTGTCAAATCTGATTGTTAGATTAGTCTAAGAATCTCCAGCTCAATGGATAACCGAAGCAAGACTTGGTAAAAAAGTTGGTTGGATATAGGACTCTGAGTTCATTCTAACAATGTGACGTTCAGGAACCGGCAAGGATGGCTTTTGGGACCTGGCCCTTGTCTCTACCCAGTACTCACGGCATGGTTGGTTATTTCATAGCCCTTTGGATATGATCTTCACTGGCTTGAATGTTGGTGTTTAGTGCGGTTGTACGGAGCCGTTACCGTGCTGCTCCAAAACACCCCTCGGCGATGCGAGTCCTCCCTCGGTCACAACGCCTGCGCAGTTGCCCGATGGGCTTCCTGCCGAGGAAGGTCCTTGCCCCTCTGTCCCGCGACTGCGGAGGCCTCTGCGGTGGAACGGGGTTTGTGGGTTCAGGGGATAAAGCCAGCACTGCCCCAAGAGGTCGTTGAGTGGGTTTTGATCGGGTGTTTGCGCCTTCCTGCTCTTTCCAAGCTGTCAGGAGGGCTGCCTGCGGTGCCGGCATCGGGGAGGCGATGGAAACGCTCGCGCGGGGTGCGGTGAAGCGGGGGCCTGGCCGCGGGCACGGGCGGCTCCGCGTCCTCGCGGTGCCCGGCCACCACCTGCGCTGCCGCAGGGGCAACAGGTACGGGCCGGAGCAGAACCGCGCCCGTGACGCGTGCACCGCTGCTGCTCTTGCTCTGGGATCCAGGGAGGGACGGTCGTGACTGAAGCGTTAACCAGGGAGGGCTGGCGTTTAGGGGGGAAAAAAAAAATCAACGTATTTTAAACCAGTCTTGAGCTGGACGTTTTCCAGGAAGGGCGCGCACGAGGTCCCACAGCACCGTTCTGGTAGGCTGCCTGGTCAGAGGAGGGTTTTGCTGTAATAAAAGTAGATGTGTGCCCGTGAGATATTCCCCCACTGGTGTCCTGGGGAGGTGTGGAAACGGGGAAAGCCCCGTCTGCTGCCCTGGGACGCAGAATCGCGGGTGGAAGTGGCCCAGCGTCCCCGGGCTGCTCTCTGCGGAGGGGCGTGGAATGGCTCCCAGCAGCTGCTTTTCTGCAGCTTTATTCAGTCTGATGAGGTCTGGCCTTTTTTAAAATTTGCTGAAATGTAGTTGTGGTTCTTCTGAAAACAAAAACTGAAAGAGCAAAGGAGTGTAAATAAGAAAACATAACACAGATATTTGCCATTCAATGAATATCAGCAACATATTGTATACACAGACAAACGCGTCCTTGCAGCAGGTTGTTGTTTTTTTTTCCAGCCATCCTGGATTTGTTTAAATTTGTAACCACAACATTTTCTCAGTTTCTTCGCCTTTTTTTCAGCTTTTCAAGTTCAAGGCTAACATGCAGTAAATATGGAGAGAAGCAGCAAAATATAAATTACATCTTTGCAAAAGGCAAGAGCAACGTTTTATGAAACTTGCTCAAAACAGTATTTTTTGTAAAGGAAGAAAATAGACTGAAGTGAGTTATACCTGAGTTGCTTCAATCGTCACTAAAGCGTAATGGCGAGTGAGTTGGCCAGTCCAAAGAATCCTGCCTGAGCGATTTCACCCTGCTGCTTTCAGAGGACGCGCTCGAGTTGATACTGGAATACCCTAAAACATGGCTGCCGCTATTACACCTCCCGATGTTGACCCAAGTGCTTGAGGAACAGTGGAACTCGAGCTTCGACTCTGCTGATGGGAGGGAGCGTGTTACTTTGGTGATTTGGGAAGTGCTGGACACCTGCGATGCCTCTTAGGTCTGTAAAGATTCAGGTCTGAATATGAACATGGAACATAAAAGCTTAGTGCGTGAGAGGACATCTCCTTTCCCCGGGCTGGCGTCGGAGCCTGGTGGTTATTTCTGTGCCCTTAGTACGGCCTTCCTAGGAAGTCTGGACTTCTCTTCTGGAAGGAATGTCCCTTGGTTTTATCTCTGCTGGTGGGAGCTGGGTAAATAAAATAGAGACTAAGCAGCAGTACACTGGGCATCAGAGTACTGCGTAGGAGGTTCCCCTTCGTTTTCCCAAATTAGCTTGTTATATTAGTTTTCTAATAACATTTTACAGAAAGCGAGAAGTCTAGCTTTGTGAGAACACTGTCCACGTTTCAATAGCTGGGTGTAAGCGTCGTTGAAATACCCATAAATATGACCTGTTCCCTTAGAGCGTGACCCTGCTGACGACTTGGCGGTGGCTGTCCGCCAGGTACCGTGCCTTTCCGTCCGTAAGCCCAGCGCCGCTGCGAGCACGCTGCAGCTGCAATAGCCGATGGCCTTAGGGACCTCCTTCATAAATCGCTGGTGTAAAAAATTTTCCAATGCTGCTTCTGGATCTACTAACAAAGCGATTAGCAATTTGTAGGAGCTCATTGATTAGTTGCTAAGGCAGGGAAAAAAATTCCTCTGCTGAAAATACGGTGAAGAGAGCCCTGGCCATCCTGGTTTGCAGCCCGTCCTGAAAACCTTGAAAACAAACTCCTGGAAGTCTGCACATGAAAATCTCTATAGCTGTGCTCCAGACACAGGGCTCTGGAGTTTGTTGGAAAAAGACTACAACATCCCCAAACCTTTAATTTCCCCGAGTTTTGGCGCGTGCTTCTAGAAGAACAGGGTGACGTTAGAGGGAGGAGCAGCGCGAGGGACGCTCTCACCTCTGAGCTCCGACTGCCGGTGGGAATGGAGATCCAGCGCTGCTCTTTGGGCGTTAGTCTTTGGCCGGGACCTGAAAGCCAAATTTAAAGAAAAAATTCTCACTCCGCGTGTTTTGGTGGAGATTTATTTCAAGGCTTCAGGTTGAATTTCCATCAAACTGAATCAGAGTATATTTTTACACCAGAATTAAATCAGGCTGAAATAGAACCCAGTGGAACATGCTGAGTTTGACTGAATTTTGCACTTTAAATACTCTCAAAGACAAAAACTCAGAGCAAAGCTTGAGTGAGCAAAAAGCATGCCATCAGAGTGCTTGGAAAAAATGTTCATTTGGGCTCCTACAAAGGGAATTTTACTGAATTTTCTCAGCTCAGAGTTTTCACTGGTAGTGTGGGAGAGTCCAACGTTTTGTTCCACAGAGGAACTGAGGGATTGCAGAGGCTAATCCCGAGACTGGGAAGTGAAGGTGGCTTTTTGCAAATTTACTATTTGCGTACTCCTATGAAAATGTGATTACTGATCATCAGTTAAACTAAATATAACACCTGTATTGATAACGGAAGCTTTCATATGAAATTTGAACAGGCTTTTCTCTTGCAGTGTCGCTGCCTTAGTGCAGTGTCATACGGCAAATCGGCGTAGGTCAGGCATCAGAGCAGAAGACTGGGGCTTCTGAAAAAACTGAGATGCTTCACTGGAGGTCTGGCCAAGCATTTCTGCCGTGCATTATCCCGTTTTGCTTCTTACCCTGACAAAAGTGTACGCTCCCATGTGGTTTGGCTAATTAGAAAGGTTTGCTGTGGAAGATACCTCATTGTTTAACATAGCAAATAGATTTAATGTACTTTATTTAAGTACAGCTGTGTTTTCTGGAGAGGTCACTATTGGAAACAGGTTGCTGACAATTTCTTGAAAGTTGGCCTCCTTTTGTCTCATTAGTTGATCGTGACATGCTATAACCTGAGGGTTTTTTTCTGTCTGATTTGCCTCTTTCATTCCTGCCAGATTTGGATAGAATGACTTTCTCTCAATCCTGCCATCAGCTCTTAAACCACAAGACTTGTCATTAGAGAGATTTTGTACCCATGGCTCAAATAAATTTTCATTCCCTTGGATGTTGTTTAACCTAAACCATGTGCAGACCAAGGGTGTCTTAGCTTTCCCTGGTGAAGCCACAATTACCAAGATGCAAAAGCATGTGTTTCCTAGCTGGGGGGAGAGTAGTTCTTAGGTGTTCTTGATTTCGTTCATTTGTGACCATTCAAGAGAACAAACCCTCTATTCTCTCAAGTCAATGCACTTACCTACATTACGTGTGGAATAAATCATTCCCTTCCTTCAATCCAGGGTCTGCAGATAGAAAGCTGGTCTGCCTTGCTTTAAGTAGACAAAGAATATTTAAATAAGTATGCTGATAAAAATGCTTTCACCAGTAAAGATTTGATTAAAGAATCTGTTGCTTTAAAGAATCCGGTGGCTGAAGGCAGAAGTCAAAAGATACCATTTCTTGCAGAGAGATTGAAAAGTTGGTTTAAGTTTGGTCTGTGGGAAGAATTTCCACAACCCAGTGACATCCGCACCGCTGGGGCAACACCAGGTCCCTCCCCGCTGGTTCACCGGGCTGCTCCGCTGCAGCGCTGGCGGGTTTGCTGAGGCCAGTTCCCCTCTTCCAACCCGGGCAAAGATGCTTCCGATTCCAGAAGTCCAGTTGTCACATGTTATCTATCGTAAGGGTGAACAATTAGTAGCAAAAATATTTTTTCTGTGCACTGGTCTTGTTGTCCTTCATGATGGAAATAAATAAATAAAATAACCACCCTCCCGGAAGGACAGTATCGTCACGTTATTCGGACTTAAAATAGAAACGATTGTCACAACTAGTTTTTTTTCTGTTTTGTATGTGTGTGTTGGTTTGGGGTTATTTTTTTTGCTTGCAGGACGAGCAATGAATACAAACGAGTCTACCTCCCGTTACAAAGATAAAACGCCATTTCCCAGGGAGGGGATTAGGCAGCTCATGGTAGTCTGCGTCACGTGGAGACTGGCAGATCTATTGGAGGTCATTCATGGGGAGAATCAAACCCTGCTCTAACTTATTTCCACTTTTAAATCGTCAAAGTACTTGACTTGAAGCATCAGTGTTCACGTTATGAAGATTCTCTGGGTTTAAGAAGTCAGAATACCCTTTCCTGTGCCAAAGCTCGGAAGACTGGAGAAGGCGATCCATGCGAAACTCTTAAATATTTGCACCCTTCCTTCTGCAGCAGCAGCGCGTGTTTGCGGTCGCGCTGGTGCGGGGCGGGCGGCACGCTCGCCGCCCGGGCGCTTCACGTGGGCACGGTGGCCGGTTCGTCTCCCTCTCCTGGGCGTCTCCGCAGTCTCCTTGCTTTCGGCAGACGAGCCAAGGGGTTCAGAGCCGCTGCCTGCGGCTGCGCCGTTCCCTGGCGTGGGCCGGCTCCCCACCCCGCTGACCGGCCGCTGCACGCCGCTGCGCTGCCGCCGTGCCCGAGCGGATTCGCCGCCGTAGCACAGAGCTTTGAGCTCGCGTATTCGCAGTCCAGCGACAACAGACCCGGGTCAGATCGAGTCTGGGTGCAAGTGGGCAAGAGCCGCGGCTCCCACGGCGTCCGTAGCTGCTGGCAGCGGAACCGCGTTTCTTTCATTTGTACACTTCTTTTCCATCTTTTGCTGCAAATGGCACCGCACTTGAAGTGCGTCTTTGCGGGGCAGCAGTCGCATGCAGACGGCGAAGGAGGGCGAACCTTCCCACAAACCGCTTGGGAAGCAGCCTCTCCTGTGCGCCCGCTAATGAAAATGCAGCGGAAACCAGTCATTTTCTGGATGAAAGCTAAAAGCTACATGGCAGATAGTAAATAGGTAATTGCAGAGAAATATTGCACATAGATTTCTTGGGGAACAGAACTTAATTAAATTTCGTGAACACGCCTACGTAGTTCCATTGATCAGGAAAAAATGGATATGTGCTACGTCTTTAAGATTTACTCACTTGGCAGTGTTTTGCCTTCCTCCCCTCCCTCAGTTTCACTCACTTTATAACCTCCAGTGGTAAGGGAACGTATTTCTGTTTTTCTTTCTTGAAGAAATTGATCCTAACAAGCACAGGACATGAGGTATGGTTTGTAACTCTACAATATTGCTAAGCGAAAAAAATATAAAAAATCATCGAGGAAGGCTTGGCAGATATTATATTAATTTCCATTTAAAATGGATTTTTTCCCAGTAGGACCAATAAAAATATGCAAATGCTTTCAACAGCCTCTCTAGTAATAATGAGTTAAGAAGTGGTGTAAATCTTGCTAGGCTAATTTAGCAAGGTAGGTTTTTTTAGACGCTTCACAGCCATTTTTTTGCCATGGGATCCAAGCTCGTCCCTGAATTCACAGTGCCAACCCCTCTGGGTCCTGCTGGGATCTCGGCGTCTCCTCTCTGGCCCATCACGGAGGCAAGCAGAGGCCACGGAGGTGGCCGCGGCTGGCACCTCCGGAGGTGAGAAGGACCAGAGCGTCGCAGCTGCCGCCGTGGCCCGGCAAAGGGCGCCGGGGCAGTGCCGGGGGCTGAAACCTCCTCCCGGCGGTGGTGGGTCTCTCTCTGCCAGACGGGCCTCGCTGGGGCTGCCGGTTCTGCGGGATGGCAAACGCGCTGCCGCCGCTGAGAGCGGAATGCCTTCCGTGGGAATCCGGAGGATTTTTTCTGCTTATTTTTCAGTTTTCAGATGTCCTACCCAAATCGCCTTTTTACGTTAGGGCTCCTGGAGCGCCACTGACGGCCTGGGCCTCCTTCCCCCACCCCAGGGTCAGCAGCAAGCACCCGGATTCGTTTGGCTCCAAGCTGGCTGCTTTTCGTTCCCCGTCTCATTAAAGCACGGCAGCAAGTTGTTTGGTAAATGAGGAGGCTGCTGTCCTTGCTAGCATAATTGTGATTTGGCATATTGGTACAGTATTAAAATTCCAACTGAACAGATGGTGTCAGGTTTTTAACTTATGCTTATGAGGTGCAGATGGTCCAAGGACTGAACTTGTACACTAGTTATTTTTATTTTGAACAGGTTAAGAACAAATTAGTTTTTGACTATTGTTATTATTGCTCTATTTGTAATTTTTTCTTTCCCTGTGTGTGCATGCATGCATTTATGTGTGTGTCTGCACACACAGAATCATAGACTCATAGAATCATTTAGGTTGGAAAAGACCTTTAGAATCACAGAATCATAAAGATTGCAAAAGACCTCTAAGATTATCAAGTCCAACCGTCAACCCAACACAGAATCACAGAATCATTAAGGTTGGAAAAGACCTTTAAGATCATCAAGTCCGACCGTCAACCCAACACCACCGTGCCCACCAAACCATCTCCTGAAGTGCCACGTCTGCACGTTTTTTGAACACCTCCAGGGATGGTGACTCGACCATGGGCAGCCTGTCCCAATGCCTGACAACCCTTTCGATGAAGAAATTTTTCCTACTATCCAATCTAAGCCTCGCCTGGCGCAACTTGAGCCTGTTTCCTCTTGTCCTACGTGCAAGCCTTCTCAGAATCTCTTTTCCTTGTAACTTTAGGTTGAAAACAGCCCAATTTCTGCCTACAGCCCCTCTCTCTGAATATTTACTGTTTCCTGCCCCGGAGGACTTGCCCGAGAGGGGTGCGGACCGCGGCTCTGCAGAGGTGCCGGTGCTGGGTGGGAAGCGCCCGTCCCCGGGGCGAGCGGGTCCCACGCCTGGGACGGCAGCTACCCCGAAACCTCCGGCGGCTCTGAATGCCGAGGCCGGGCGCGCACCAGCGGGGAGTGCTGAACGTGCCACGTACACCCAGCGCGACTGAGGATGCTGCGGCAGGTGTCCGGTCTTTTCTGCGCTGGAATAAACCCAGGTTGACCCCACTTTTACACCAGTAAGGATCTGATGCTTACTCTAATCCTGTCATGAAACACGGGGTTGTATTTTTGTTGTAATTTGTAAGTTTGTTTAATCATTTATAGAAACAAATACAATCTACTGCTACAAATAATTAGTGTCCCCCCTGAATATTTTACACCTACTACATAGTGCTAATTTTCATGGAAAGATACCGTTTTGCATAAAGCACCTGCGTGCGTTTTCTGTACTGTTTCTCCTGCCCCATGTCACATACTCGGGGGAAAGGCTTCGGAGCACGTGTTTCAGGCAAGTCTCTTGTGTGCCAGCCCTGGTTCTGCTCTGGCTTCGTGTCTGCTGGCCGCTGCAGTTGGTAGTGTCTTCTCGGCGCGGCGAGGTTTGAGGCGCGTTGTCGATCTTCCTTCTCGGCGGGGTGTTCGCTGTGTGCGGCTGGTCGCAGGGAAGCTTGTGCCGTTGTGTTGGTGTTTAACACGGAGCCCAAGCCAGAAAGCAGGAGAGTCCCAGTGCCTCCTGCACTTGGGACAAGCTGGAGGTATTTGAGATCTTTAGATTGGGGAAAACAACATTTCCCAAGGGTTAAATTACTGAGTAAGTGTCTACCCAGCTTACTCCTAACAAGGGAACGTATTTCTGAGGTCTGACTGTGATCAAGTGACTGGACCAGCAAAAATTAATCTTAGTCTGTCGCCTGTCCTTGATGCATTTCACATGTACATCCTGGCAACACTGGCTGCAGGGAAAGTTTCCACGAAAGACGATGCAAACATATGGCGCAGGGGCAAAGACGCCAGTTGCGGGCGTAGGGATGGTCAGGTTCATTTATTCCTCCCTCCTGCCTGCTGCCGTTACTCACTCCTCTCGCATGCAAATGTGCAAATCTCCCTGCTGCTCGTTAAAGCTCACAGTGATTTAGAAGACCCCGTTCCCATCCTTAAAACGCAGCGGGTCTGGGAGCGCCGCGCTAACGGGATGGAGGCACTTTCCCGCGGCTGGGACCCGGCACCCAGGGACCACATCTCCCCACGTCCCTGCTCAGGGCCCTCAGTTGCTTTTCTTTCTGCTTCCTGGGAAACCGGTGGAGGGTGCGAAGGGCTCTGGAGGCGGCGGGGCTGGGGGCTGCGGCTGGGGGGCTGCAGGCCAGGGTGCTGCTGCAGCACGTCCCCAGAGGCTGCGAGATGTCTCGTCCCCGCCGGGCTGCCGCGTCCCCTCTTGCTGGGGCAGCCGCGCTGACGCCGAAAGGGCTTTTGGGATCCCCTGGAGCGTGAAAAAATTGCCCTCCCACCTATTTCTGATAATTAGTATTTTCCATAATTATCCTGGGTAAGATGACATTGACCGAGAAGCCTGTGCCGTAGCCAGAGGTGGTGTAGCTAATTTGGTTTTCCTCGGAGTACCCGGGAAGGGCAGGCTGCCCGGCACAGCGCCGTCGAGGGGCTCGCTTCGGCCTCTCCGCTGCTCCGCTGCTTGAGTACGAATGGGGACGGGGTGAGTGGGGATGGGCAGCCAGTATCTCGTGGAGAGACGTTACGACGCTGCGTACGAGAGCGGCTGCCTCCGTGTGTTAGCGTATTTTTTCTCTCCGGTTACCTGATGGGGAGCGAGGTGGTGACAGCGGAAAGGCACGGTGCACTGATCCAGGCTGCCACCTTCTCCCTCGCAAGCATAAATATTTGAAAGTTTGTGTTGCTGCTTCTGAACTAGGGGATTAGAGAGCTCTGAAATATTAACTTCTTGCGCTTTATGCACTGCATGGAGAAACCCAGAAAAGAATACCCCTGGTGAAGATGTTTGCAAGTTCTGTGACCTGATTTTGCACATATTCCAAAAAGAAAGAAGTGAAATTTAATAAGTAAAATATTAGCTAGAATCTGTTTGCTCAGCTGTAGTGACAACTTCAGTTACACACTGTATTTTTTGTTTGCAGATGCAGCTTTTACAGAGCCATGGCTATAAGAGAGATTAAACTTTGTTTGAAAAAGTGATCAGAGATTTTGTTTGCAATCATGCTGTAGCTCTTCTCTAAATATTGGAAGCATTTTAAATTGGTTTGTATTGATAATGGCATTGTAATGCCTTTTCTTGCTTGTACACATCGTCATTGTTTTAATGTGCTTATTCCCAAGGGATAAAATAACTGAAGAGAACAGATTAAGTTAAACCTTAAAGAATATTTCGTTAGGGAAAATCATATTTCCTTTAAAAGGGCTTTGCGTAAGGTTATTAGATATTTGGTTGTTTCTGCTTACTACTTATGCAAACACTGCTCACGGCTGGAGCATGGTTACCAGTTTTCGGACCCCAATGATGCAAGTCCAAACGCATAAACATGCGTGACCTCAGTCAGGGGTATTTATTTCAAGAGCCTTTCAGGAAAGGCTGTTCCTGCCGTGCCCTCTCCGTGGGACCAGGGTCTGTGCTGAGGGGGGGTACCCCGACCTCTGCCGTGCATTTCCGTGCCGTTCCCTCCTTTTCCCCTGGCAGGGCCGGGTGGGAGCTGGTTCGTGTGGTTTCCAGAACCGAGGGGAGGCAAGCCGGAGCCTAGGGACCGTAACAGACTCTGCATTTCTAACCTTGTACTCCTATCTGAAAGTGCAGACCCGGGGATGCTTGTGTGTATGGTGAAGTGCTCGTCCGTATTTTTGCCTGTCATAATACGTTCCATCATCTTCTGCGCTAACTTGGCATGCAGGGACGGAGCCACTCCGGAAAGACAGATCAGGTTTGATAAATTCGTAAAGACACAGTTTGCCAAAAGCTGTTTGGATGTACAGGAGTCACATTTTTACTCAGCTGTTCTGAACACGTCCACCTGGATATAATCTCATCTAAAACAATCCGCTTCTGCAGGCCAGGGACTCATCCCATACGTCCCCAGAGGAGACCAAACCCATCTGACGAGCCCTTGCTCGTCAGCCCGTAGAGCTGACGTCCTAACCATGAGGTCCGGGGTGAAAACGCATAAACCTCTTTGTGACTGTGGGATCAGAAGGATTGCTGTGCCCGTTCACCGGCATCGTTACAATGATTTCAGCGAGACTTTTAAATTATTTTCAGCCTTCGTAGCTGAAGTTTTATTTGGCGTGTATTGCACTCCCTGATAGCAACGTGCCAAATAACACGTGTATTTGACCCAAATTCAGCAGAAATACAGGGCTACTTCTACAACACGGAAAGGTTTCCCTGTGCTTGGAACTGTTGTTTAAATACGGGACAATACAAAACCTGTCTTGTCACCGTGTTTTCTCCTCAACATCTTATTATCGGGCATTGAAGACCATCCAGTGTGCTTCCCCTAAGAATGCATTGCTGGCTCCCGAAATGGGAAACGTGATATGGATTAGCCGATCTTTAAATTGACGCAAAAGGACCACTTTTACCTGATACCCTGCTGGATTCACTGGCCGTGGCGAGCAGCGTGCCCCCATCGCTGGCGTAGCAGCCTTCTCCCACCGGCTGATTCACCTGGGCAAACCGGGAGAAAAGCAGGAGCCCGGGCTTGGAAAACCCAGTGGCTTGTGGAGCAGCTGCGTTGTCTTTGGCGCGATTCAAAAGCCCCGCCTCGCAACCCAGCCCCCAGACGTAAGCTTACAGAGGGGTCCTGCGAGGCCAGGGTCAATGCCTGTACTTGCACAAAAGCAAGCCGGCTTCCCCCCGGGCCAGGAGAACCCCAGGTGATGAGGGTGAACATCAGCTGCCACCAAAAGCGCAGAAAAATTACGGGAGTTGGCAGCATTGATGCATATGTGATACTCTGTTTATGTTTATTGCAATAAAGAATATGATAAAAATCCCACACAACCAGTATTTCAGCTGATCAAAAATGGGCTTATTTGTTCATTTTTATTGATGCTCTGATCTCTGGTGAGAAAATAATTGGCTTAAGCAGCAGAAGCCTATTCCATTTAAAATCAATGACAGCTTTGTTCAGTGGAAGCAGTAGGTGACCCCATATAGAGTAAACAAACAGATATTCTCACTTATGTACCAATTATGTGTTAGATAATTTAAACTCTGAAGTATCCAGTCTGCTTTCACTAATTATTATACTGTCTCCTTGCATACGTCTCCACTTGGCTAATTGCAGTTTTTGAACTGCAATTTTTTAAACGATTGCACTGCAAAATATCGGCAGGTTTGCAAAGCTGCGAGCTGCAAGCTCTGCTGGGAGAGCACGCGCTTTGAGAGCAGCACGTAAATGCGCGTGTATACTTAAACGACAGCTCTCTGTTGTGCACAGGGTAGGAATGTTCTGTATTTTAGCAAAGTTCAGCCTGGGAGGGGAGGGCAGAGGAGGCTGGGTCTGAGCTCTCTAGTTACCCTCTGGGCTCGGAACGAGTTCGCCCTCGCCGCATTCGCAGTGCAACAGGCGAGTGACGGAGCAGCAGCCCCTCACGCGTGCCAGCACCACCGAGGAGATGAGGAAACAACCTGAGTCGTCTGAATGATTCATCTTCTAAAAATAACGGTCTTCATTTCCTAAAGTCATTTGCTTTTGATAAATGCCTCAGTCTTGCATTTATTTACCAGCGGGACAGTGTTCTGCATTCCGCTGGCATTGCCTTAGCCACAGGTAACTTCTGGGGCCTGAAAGAGCTGATTTTAATCTTACGATAGTCTCCGAGTTCCTCCACTCCTCGCTAGTGATGAGCCTGGCTTCACCGGTTTGTTGGAAGCAGCCCCTGCTACCACTTGTAGCCCAGCTTCTCCAGTTTGGCACAGGTGAGGTTGGGAGTCCAAGCGCATTTGCCGCAGGGCTGGGGCCGGGGAAGCGCCCGAGGGCAGAGGTGGTGAGGTGGGTGCTGCCAGGTGGGTGCTGGCCAGGTGGGTGCTGCCAGGTGGGTGCTGGCCAAGCGGGTGCTGGCCAGGCGGGTGCTGGGGCGCGCGAGGGCTGCGGGCAAGCCTGGCACCATACTTGGAACGTGGGCTTCTCAGTCGCTCCGAGTACTTATGCACGAGTTTTTGGACTGGTTTACTTTAGAGGTCAGCCTAATGAGTAATTTTTTTGTAGAGACTGGATCTTCTATCTGCTCTCATAATCTGGAAACACATAAGATAACTTCATAAAACTTAAACTTCTATGCGTGATTTAACTATATGATCAGCTGAGTTAACTCTGCATATTGAATACATTTGGTGCTTAAGTGAGAACATAAAAAGTTAAGCAGTGTAGAAAACTCATTTTCTGTTAAGATAATCCGCAGGCATGTACAAATCTTTCATAAGAACGCCCAAGCTAAAAGAGCCATTTCTTTGCTGCTATTACAGTTGGAAAAAAGAACTTGTTTTCGCATCAGCTTAGAGTTCTGCTCTGCTTCGGAATGAGCACGGGAGGAAGCTGACAATCAGAAGCACAGATTCTTGCCCGAGTGCTGAAAACCATGCTGCCAGTAATGATTAACATAACAAAGACATGCGCTAGTATTCTGCTGATTTATGGAAAAGTCGGCTGGGGATGTAAAACCATCTGGGCAGCCACCAGCTGGTCCCCCAAGCCCCCCAGCCTCCCCCAAGCCCCCGGCGGGCCGTGGGCCCTGTCGGCTCTGTCCCTGGCGGTGGAGGGCTCGGCTGGGCGCGAGGGCTGCGGTGGTGGGGAGGAGGCTTCTGGGCTGCGCCTCGGTGGGTGCTTCTCTTCGGGGAGCTGGCCTTTGCGAGGGCTTTTCCTCTTCCTTTTTTTCGTCTTAGCTTGTCTTTATTTTTAGCTTTTGTGAAGACTTACGCTATTTCTCCTTCTCGGAAATTCTACCCAGCCTCTCTGCTTCCTTTTGCCAATAGTCTGATGGATATAGGTGGCACCAATTGATGGGGGGAGGAGGGTTTCCCTGCAACCCCAAGGCATAAATGTAGCGGAACAGCGTAGACACTGCAGCGTGCTCTGAAGAGACAGGGAGAGCCATGAGGAGGTTAAAACACTCATTTTACTGAGAACAGGAAAGAAATTCTCTCTCTTTTGTCTCTCTTCACTTTTGACGTAGAAGACAAGCTGCTGGTTCCTTAACTTGCAGGGTGGCTCAAGCGAGACGTTACCCAGCCGAATTGCTTCGGAAGCTACAGCGAGCTGTGGGCTCCAGCCCTTCAGAGCTCACAGTCCCCCCGTGGGTCTTGGCCCGCCGGGCTCAGGCTGCGCCTCAGCACTCTTGGTCTCCGTAAGGGCTGAGCCCCCAGTGGCTCCTCAGCCTTCCCTGCACCAGCCCGGGTCTCACCACCGCCCTCCCAGCTGCCTCAGCTTTCCCTGTAAACCACATCTTCAGGAAGATTTTTTTTCCCCAAAACAAGGTCCAACAAGGCTGGGCCGTCTCAAAAAAGTAGTTTTGTTAGAATTGTACTTAGCAATTCGTCAGCTCTCATTCCCCCCCATATGTGAACATGGCTCAGGTAACACAGAATGACAGAATCATTAAGGTTGGAAAAGACCTTTAAGATCATCAAGTCCAACCACCAGCCCAACACCACCGTGCTCACTAAACCATTTCAGGATGAAGTGCCACGTCCACATGTTTTTTGAAGACTTCCAGACACGATTCACATGAGAAGATTTCTTGGAATTCTTTAAGTGCACATTAAAATGCAAATTGGTCTTCTTATTAAAGATTTCTGGAAGTTCTCTGACAACACATTTAAATGCAAATCACTGAAATGTAGACTCAATATTAAAATCCAAACAATTATTTGATCCGCGTGCTGAAATTAAAAGAGGACCACGTTGTACATCTCCATAAAACCGGGGCCATTTCAGCCGCGTGCGGGGGGCAGCTCTGCATGGGGTGGGCTGGCCGCCGGGGGAGCTCGTGCGGTGCTGTGCCGTGTGCCGCGTGCCGCGTCCCAGCGCCACGGGGCTCTCCTGTCCCACCGTGGGGACGCCGCGGGGTCAGACTTGTCATTGGTGAGGCAAAAGCTCCTGACATGGGCCTGGACTAGTGGAATGAAAAAGCCCAGCTGGAATTTATAATAAAGTGTCCCTGATGGCATCAAGTCCTCTTTTTGTCCAGTTTGGATGTCATCAACATAACAATACGCACGTGAGGAGCAAGGGGCAAAGCAGCTGAGCTCTGCCCGTGCAGATTCAGGCTCATCAAGATCCAGGAAATGCAAGCGGGAGCATGCGAGGTAGTACAACAGACTGTTAAAATACCCTTAACAAGTAAGAAGCTGCAGCTAGATTTTTGAATTTTCCCCCGGATTATGCAGTCTGAGGTTAGAGCTCTACCCCCAACCAAACTGATGATGATTATTGGATGCAGTTTTAATGGGTGTGCTCTGAGGCCAGCTCTAAAAGCTCTTGGTGTTATGGGACTCAGCTCTGCTGAACGCATCTCATCTGGTTTATTTTAAAGTATGATGATCCACTAGGAACAACAGGCTTTAAATATCCTTAAAACTGAGAAACTGAGTGAGGTCGGGTTTTTTCCCCTTTTTTTTTTCCCTCTGCTGTGCTTATGAAGTTCCTTCAGAAAGACTTGAGGGGAGCAAAAGGTGCTTTTACACCCCTCTCTGAATTTATTTAGCTGCTTCCCCCGGGGCTTTGCTTTCCCTGTGAAGGAGCGGGGAGCGGGGGAGCGTGCGTGCCTTCCCAAACGGCGTGAGTCAGGCGGAGTCGGTGCCTGATTGCAAAGTGCTGGCTTCTACACGAAGAAAAATGCTGCTTTTTCTCTCCTGGTTTCTTTCAGTCCTCAGACTCTCCTAAAAATAAGATGCCACACTGTCAAACAAAACCGTCTTATTCCCAGCTGACAACATCATTTGGAGGACGTTAATGATATTGAGGTATGCCAGGGATTTGGGACCAACGTATTTGGGAAAACCGCTGCCTGGCGGGCAGGCTCAGCAGAGCGCTGGCTGCGCGGCCGGAAGACGCTGCGGGGCAGAGCCCGCCCGGCTGCAGAGCAGAGGGTCCCTTGCTGCGCCGTGTCCCTCTGGCGCTGCTGCCGTGCGTGCGCCGACTCGCTTCAGCTGCGCCTTCGCGCCGCCGGCGCAGTGGGGTGAAGTCCTGGGGCGCGGGGCCGTGCCCCGCGGGACACTGAGCCTCTGCAGCGCATCAGAGCACCCCGGGGAGCGGCCCGCGCGCCACCCGCCCTGCTCGCAGCCAGCCGGGGCGGTACTGAGGCAGTCGTCTTGGTCTGATGTCGGCAGGCAGACTGCCCCGGCTAGGCTTCCGAAAGGCGGCACGTGTTTGCCAGAGCCCGGGGCTGGATAACCCCGGGGGTGTTTCGCCCTTGCCCTCGTGTGCCCTGTTGCTTGCTGCGGCGGGAGGCCTGCGCGCGCCGCCCGCCCGCCCGCCGATGGGCTCTGCGCCGGCTGGTGGCACACAGGTCTCTCCGGCCTTGCCGAAACGAGCGCTCGGTGGAAGGAAGAGCGTAGCGGTTATGCCACGAGAGGAGTCGGGATGAAGGCGTAGATTGAAATGCTTACGTCGCTCCTCGTGGAGCAGCGTCTGACAAACCCCAGCTGTGGCAGGTCCGACCTTTGGCTTATGAGCTCATCGCTCTTGGCTTGCCCAGAACTCTGCGTTGTTAGTCACCCCGGGGCGGTCACCGTGCCTGGCTTGGCTGCCTGCACGCCCGCACCGGGAGCGGTCCGTAACTTGGATGCTGTGACTTCTCACGTGGCGTCCATCAGCGCCTGGGCTGGAGGCAGCGTGCTGCCGCAGCAGACGCACAAGACTTGGGTGCCAAAAGGAGATTAAAGATTAGCCAGCTCCTAGGGTGGATTTGGTGAACGTGGACGTCCCAGAGATGCACTCATGTTCATCAGCACCGGTCATGGCACATGAAGGGTCCTGTGCGTCGTTGAAAGAAACAGAAGCGTGTTGGCACTTGAGCTGTTTATTCACAAGGAGTTGGAATTACGTGCGTTATTCAGCTCTAGACAGGCTGAAGGGAGAGAGGATGGTGCGGGATTGCTCCTGCCATAGTTGGTCACATCAGTTTTTTTTAATGGCTGATGCATAGCTAACATCTGAGGTTTCTCCAAAAGAAAAGAGGGATTCATTTTTCTCATGAGTTGGATGTCCCGCAGACGAGCTTTGCCGACACCAAGGTGTTATTTATTTGGGGTGTTTGTGTTTGATGGATCTGAATCTCAGCTTTTGTTTGGATCTTTTATGTTATTTCATGTGCTAATCAGGGCTTTTTAACTTGACTCTGTCACTCAACTGCTTCTTGATGACGATGAGCAAAACCAAGCTGTTTACTGCTGAGTGTGTATCATCAGTGAATTTTAATTTTAAAGAAAAAAGTGTTTCATTTTTTTTTCCATGTTTTAAGTATGATTATTTTAAAAAAAAAAGGGATAGTGGTGTTGGACAGATAATCACCTAAACAAAATTGAATCCAAAGTACAAAAGAATCTGGTTGTTCCTCCCTCCTCCATATACTGTTTGTATTGCATGAAAATAAATGTCATGCCCAAGTAATTTGGAGTGATACACAAGGACAAAATGTGCTGTAGCTGGTATCTACGAGTATTTGAAAAAGAGAAAGAAAGGGAAGCATTTCAGCTCACGATATTCATGGGTTACTTGTCTCTGCCCCACCCATTTTTGCAAATATTTCTGTGTTGGGGAAAATTGAAAATCAGATTATAAACCATAAATGACAGACAAGGAATTTTATCTGTAAGTGGGTGGGAGCCTCAGGAAAAGGGGAAAAAAGTTACAGCGTATAAAGAGAAATCCGGAGTTTCTCGCAGGTGAAACCGAGGTAACACACTCTCTTTGGGTGCGGGCTGAGCCCAGCATCGCTGAAGGGGAGGGGGCAGCAGGTCTGCAGGGGCTCCTCTGGCGCACGCAGGGCGGCGGGAGGCGAGTGGCAGCGGTCCGCAGCGGTGACGTTTGGTGTCTGCCTTGGAGTCACCTGGCATCAGTGCCGACGGCAGGAGAAGCGCGAGCCGGGTCTGTCCCCGCTCCTGCTGCTGTGGCTCTGGTGTGCCGGAGGCAGGTACCCATCCGCTCGCCTTCCACCCTGCCGGGAGGATGGAGCATCTCCCCCGGCGGGAGATTTGGGGGTGATGGGGATGGGCCCCTCCCTTCCTCCGCAGCTGGGCCGAGGAGCCCGGCACCACTAACCTCCTCTTACAGCTTGACAGATTGAGCCATTTTTTTCGTGCTGCTAGGCTCTGAACTGATGTACTGCTCCTTCATTTACAGCAAAGGTCTGTATTTTCCAGTGACATATACTGAGAAGTGCATAACTGTGTTTTTTACCTTCTTAGCCAGCGAGGAAAAATAGCTTCTGCCACTGACTGCGGGCGATGAAATCCATGACATGTGCTCTTTATTATGGGCTTAAGAAGCCTGGAAAATCAGGGAATCAGCAATCCCTCAACATAATACATGTTAGCTGCAGCATATAGTACAAATTACATTGGAAAACAGCATTATTCTTGAGCTATTTGTCCATGGGTTTTGTCGCTAAGTCGGTGCTTTCTCACTCAGAAGGGACGGAAATGCAAAGTCCCTGTCTGCCGTGGGTGCTCAGATCTGTGTGGAAACCGTCTGCTCTACACCGGGCGTGCGTTGCTTAACGTTGTTCTTCTCCCTGCTCAGACCCTCATAGTCTGTATGTATGTATATCCCAGTACCAATACTGGAAATGTCAGTTGGTGGTACTGGGGATTCATGTAAACTCCTGGAAACAGTCACGTTTGGGGTGCTGGCGTCGAAACGGCTCAGCACCCTCCCCTTGAGCATCGCCAGCCGCCTGCGCCCACCACCACAGTCTGTGTGTCGGGGCGGGACGGGCAGACCTCTGCAATCCAAGGAGGGCTCCTTCACGGGTACGGTCGAGCGCTGCTTTGTGGGCTTAAAATTCAATTTCTCATCCTCTCGGACTCCATTTCTTACGCTCCTTTTTAAGTGCTGCTCAAGCATTTGTCATTACGTTTGCTCCAGTCACGCTCGCTCGCTGCGGAGACAAGCGCGGTGAGCGTCAGCCGGTGGCTCGGCTCTTCCCGGCCAGGGCCGCGGCGGTGCCGGGGGCTGTTGGTGCTCGTCCCTTCCCGGGAGGCAGCGAGGTCGCCGGCGCTCACCTGGCCGAGGCAGCCCCTTCGCCCCGCTGCGCGCACCGGAGCGCAGCCCGCCGGCCGCTTTTTGCGGCCTTTTGGTTTCTAGGTCGGTTTAATGCCTTTGGTGCGGGTGGCTTCTGGGTTTTTTGCATATATAGGGGAAAACCGAAATTCAAGACGGTGAGCTCTACTGCCCTGAAAGGCCCCTGAGAGCCGAGCAGAGGCGGCTGTCCTGGGACACCACGTCGTACAGCCACTGGCCTCGTCTTCCTTCTCCCACAAGCTTTTTGGTTCCAAAGTCACCGCCGCACACGTCTGCTCCCCCCTCCCAGCTGACTTGCTCTGGCTTCCTCCTGTGCTGCGGTGGAGGGTATTTCCATTTTGCTATTGAACTTGCGCTGTCTGCGCGACCCGGCGTAGGAAACCGCTGCCCTTGGGCTTTATGTGAGGTTTTGGGGGGGGGAAGCCCAGCAACAAGCCGGCAGTGACCCATTCAGTCTGCCCCGTGTTCCCCCCCTCCTTGCCAGGGTAGGAAAGACATTTCTCTTAACAGAAATCATCCAGCCCCCTTGACCTGTCTTGGGAAATGCTGCCCAAACGCATTCCCTGCAACGACCCCGAGCAGCCCTTGCTCTTTAACAGCAGCTCTTTAAAGCTGCTTTCTGGGCTCTGAGGAAAATTCCTAAAGAAACAGTTTGTAGGAAATGTATTGGAAAATGAACTTCGTGTTCATCAACACATCATTAACGGTTTTCGCACCCTAACAAACAAAACATCCGTGACTGTTCCCATCTTGGGAAGAGGTGAACGCTGGCACCGGCGTGTTCTCCCGTCATCTACTCCCGGCAGTGCTGTTCCCCCGGGGCTGCAGCTCCCTCAGGAGCGGGCACAGCAGAGAAAAAGGCATCTGGCATGTTTATGAGCCTGTTCACATCACGGAGTCCAAAAACAGGCAGTGTTGGAAGAGATCTTTTTAATTATTATTTTTTAAACTTTTGCAAGAAACGGACATCATTCATGAGTCCCTTTTGCCATTCTCAGTTTTCCTTCCTTCTCCTTCCCGGTCTCTTTAGCCATCCAGCGCAGCTCGTAATCTCCCATGTTTTTTGACGTCACTTCTCATTCTGTCAGCCATCTCTGCTGCGTGAAGAACGTCCTTTTTTTTTCTTTGGGTGCTGGTCTCTGAATGCATGCTTAGCCAACAACGCCAAAGCTTCATTTTCCTTTTTCTTGCACGGGATAAATGTAAAAGCAGCCCCACCCTACACACACACACAATTTTTGATGAGTCTTAAGTGAGTTGTCCTGGAGCCTGCGATTCTCTCTGCTTCCCATGAGTAGTGACAACCGGAGTTATCCGGTAACTTGGCTGACGGCCCCCAGAGCAAAGCTGCTGAGGGTTGGCAGGCCAGGTCTCTGCAGAGATAAACGTGGGCTCTGGGGCTCCTTTCCAAGCCAGGTCCCCGCTTTTAGGTCTCAGTGTGAGAGGCTGTTCCCTGGCAGCCTTGGAGGGGTCACCCTTCCTGCGAGGGTCTCTGGGAAGACAACCATGAACCCCGTTTCGGGCGAGGGGAGGGAGATAGAGCAGCAGCTTGCGGTTGTGAGGAAGAGGAGGCAGAGACGGGCTTTGCAGGGCGACACAGCTGAAGTGGGTATGACCTTTCCCACGATCTTCTGGTAGCGTGTGGACAGCAGGAAGGTAGAACAGCCAAAGAGTTTTGCAGTTATGGAGATGAGGATTTTGTTTCCATGAAAACAGGCAAGAGATTGCATCTTTAGTGGTCGGGGTAAAGAACTGGCAAGGTGTGGATTCAGCCAGGACATGGGGGCCCAGGGAGACCCAAGCTGAGGATGATCGCCGGCTGTGAGGCTGAGCTACTCCTATGATCAAGATGTTGACCACAGTGATGGAGAAAAGTGCATGGTGAATGCGACGAATGCGGCGAGAGAGAATGACCTCTTTGGTGTTCACTAGACCTGAAAGACAGACGTCCCCAGGGCTGGGCGGGAGGCTGAAACTGGGGTTTGAACTGAAGGAGAGGAGTCTGGAGGCGAAAGGTGCATCTGTGGATCATCAACACAGACCTGTTAATCAAAGATGTGTTGGTGGATGAAATTAGCAGGAACAAATGAGAAGCAAAGACAAACGAGGCAGTTTGCCAAGAACCGCACAGAAAACTAACGACGGTGTTGAAGAGGGTTCTCCAAATGAGGGGCTGCAGGAGGTATCTGGGGTAAGTATGTGGAGTTCAGGGGAGAGGAGAGGAGCTATCTGAACCCCTGATTCAGAGGGCTGGCAGGCACGCGTCCTCTCCTGTGGGCACCGGCGGGTCAGGAGAGGCTCCAGCAGAGTGTGGTGGCCAGGACTGAGACTGATAGTTTGGGGTGGAAGTGACAGAAGGGGCACCTTGCAGTTGAGACAAGATCTGTAAGCAGTGCTTTCAGTGACCTTGGAGAAGCAGTCGAAAGGTGCGTGGGGTGACGGGGATATTGTTCCCTCAGTACTGGGCTTGTGGGTCCCCACTCTGGTGGCAATGGAGAAGTGGAGCTGTGTTGGGAAATGATAAAAATGAGAGAGGTGGCACAGGACTTCAGGCGAAGGAATGCAGTCTGGCCACCGGATTGTGCTGCCGGGATGAGCCAAGAGCAAGCGCTGTGAGCCATGCGCTCATTTGCATTTTAAACGGCGTTTTCCCTTGTGGGTGAACATTGCTCAGTAATCTTCTGTTTTGCTCATTCTGACATGAAAAAGGGAATAACAATAAGGTAACGAAAAAAAGATTAATTTTTAAACAGCAATTGCCTTTCTGCTGATGGCACTGACAACTCCCTGGCACCTTCCAATTACAGCATTCGTGTGTCTTCCCTTTGCCTGAGCTCCCGCTGCTGCACGCCTATAACAAGACCTGCAACGTCAGTCACCGGCTTTTAATTTCTTGCCGCTCCCCCTCGCCTGTTGGGAAAGCAAGTGTGAAAGCGGGGTTGTCCTTCCTGTATGGGGCGATCTCCTGTTTGTAGCAGCTACCAGCATCGTCTCCTCTGACAGCAGTAAGGGACGTCGAGCCCGTGAGCTGATGCACGCGCGCTTTGTTGGCTACCGGGCTTTATGTCTTTATTTTTCAGCCCTTGTGCTTCCTCAAGCACCGTCCCCTGTAGGGACAGCACAGGAGGGGACAGTGGGTCCCCAGCAAGGCAGGACGGGTGCAGGCTCCGGTGGGGATCCCTCTGCGGAGAGGCCAGGCACAGCCACTGTCGCTGACACTTTCCCGGTAGCTCTGGGGGTCCCGACGTGTTACTGTCTCTCCCTCCACGTGAAGGGTTTTCCATGCAATAAAGGCTGGTGGGAAACACGCAATGTATATCCATGAAATGTGTCCCGGCAATCTGATTTTTGACTGCAGAAAACAGGTAGTGGGAATTGTTCTAGAAAAGTTTTAATAACGCCTCATACTTTCTGTGACTGGACTTTCCCCGAGCTGCCGTAGGGCTGAGCTCTTCTCTGGCTTTGTTCGGTATAAACAGCCTGTGTTTAATGTTCGGTAGCGTGAGCCGCCTCGGCGGTGCCCGTCGCCCCTTCTGTAACGCCGCGGGAGCGCATGCGCGGTCCCGGGGAAGTCGCTTTGCCAGATGCGCTTGCAGTGTGCTGGCTGCGATGGGTTAGCGTGCGCTGTCCCCGGGGCTTGGGCTCCGTGGTGGGGACAGGAGCGCCTGTGCCTTGTCTTGCCTGGGCTGGGGCAGCCCTGGGACCTGGTCCCTGGCCTCGTGTCCCCACGGAGAGACTGGGGACGTTATGTTATGCCTCAGCTCAGAAATGGCGTGTCAGACAAGTCCAGGTCAACACAATCAAGGTGAACACATCCTCTGTTTAACAGCCGGGGAACTATTTTTTTTTCCCCTTTCATTTCTGTTTTTATTTGCATTTATAACCTAAGCAAGTATTCAGGACAAATGGATCTAAAAGAAAATCAATGCCTGTTAGCTGTTATTTTAGAAAGGCCACAAGCAGCGCAGGAGACCTTGCGCTTAAAAAGACTTTGAGGATGTCAACAGACTTGTAATAATGCCTCTTAAATTTTCAGCCCACTTCCTGCACGCGTGCCATCCAGCCCTTCAGTTCTCTCCTCTGCTCGTGTTTTTCAGTACCTTAAACTGCTGCAGGCGGCAGCCGTTGCACTTCCAGATCTAGAAGCAGACCCTGGAGAAGTTGCACCGATGCCGTCCAGGGAAGTGGCTTCGTGTGCGGACCTGGGCAGCTGAAAGCCAGCCCCGACCCGAACGCGGGTGTTGTGCCCAGGTAGGAGCAGGGTGTGCTGCCCGTCCTGGCATCCCTGTGCCCGATGCAGCGTTTGCTCTGGAAACGGCTTCGTAAAAGACAGACCTGATACCATGGCATTGTTGCAGATCCACACACAGAAATACCCGTTTGGTATCTGCCGCCAACTCCAGTTTCTCTACGTGGGCACTGCCTTTTCCCTTGGCCCCGCAAAGCTGTTGCTTCAGTAGCGTCAAATGGAGCTTCTTGCTGTGGTGCAAGCAGCTGGGAAGTGCGTGCTGTCCTCTACTCTCCTCTGCCAATGCCGGTCATTTTCTAGCCCTGGATTAGTCATAAGATTTAAAACTGAATAATTAATAATTTTAGTAACTGTATAATTCATCTCTAAATGAAGAAACTCCTCCGAAACAGGACAGCAGTGGTAGCGTAAAATTAGGAGTGGAACGGAGCGTCTGTGGAACAAGAGAGCCGAGTCTCTCCGCCCCGCGTCTGCACCGGCGCAAACACTAGTCCTGGGGGAGCCTGGGGGAGGCTGTGGTGCCGGGCCCCGCGGAGAGCCCTGGGCTTTAAGTGGGGCTGAGCTGGCAGGCGGCAGCCGTTGCACTTCCAGATCTAGAAGCAGACCCTGGAGAAGTTGCACCGATGCCGTCCAGGGAAGTGGCTTCGTGTGCGGACCTGGGCAGCTGAAAGCCAGCCCCGACCCGAACGCGGGTGTTGTGCCCAGCGTAGTACACACTCGCGCACGTGCCTGGCGTGTTCGCACGGTCGCTGTGGGGCCCTGCGTGCACCAGTGGTCCTCGGCGGCCCGACCGCCCCGCTGACGAGCCCGGAGATACCCCACTGGGCAGACGAGCTCGTCACAACGCGCAGTTATTGCGCTTGTGCTTATGGCTGCCGTAATTACACGCACGAACCCTCTGTTCTCGTAGCAACGATGATCTAGCCCTAAAAATGAGAATGGATTTTCTTAAACTTATTTTCTGTTTAAATTGGGTGATTTCATTCTTGTTCTTGCTTGTGGAAATTGGCGTGAGGTACATGATAAGCATGAATGATGTATGTAATATATTGCCCGTGGGAAGCATTGTAGGTTATGGTAATGCCGGGATGTATGTGTGAGGGCTGAAAGAAGCCAAAGAGATGTAGAAATGCTCTTGTCAAGTGTAATTCATCCCGGGATAATGTAGGTATATGCATGTAACGGGATTCTCGGCTCATCTGCTTGATGTCCTTTGCTGTGGGACGAGGCTGCATTATTATGCTGCTATTCCTGCACTTGTAACATCCACTATGCCAGAAGCCCCATCTTGCATCTTTTCTGGCTGCCTTCCCTCCATAAAGTCACCTCCCTGAGATCATTTTTCAGCCTGTGATTTTCTGACTCCTGAACTCGATGCTTTGAACGCTGCAGTTCTGCACAGGAAGGCATTTCCAGCATGTCTGCAGTTGTGTATCTCCCAATTTCCACTGGCCTTCTAGTGTTTCCTTTTTTATGGGTGCTAATACCTTCCTGCTCACAGGGAAAAAAAGCTGGTTTTAGGGAAAGAAGAAAGGATGGAGGACCTGGGGGGCAGCAGGGAACTCCACAGTCCAAATGCAATTGCTCCTTTTTTCCAGCCCTGTCCTTTAGAGGCAGCAGATCCCCTGCAAGCTGGTGATCTTCACCAGTAATCACAGAATCACAGCACGGGTTGGGTCGGAAGGGCCCGTAAAGACCACCCAGTCCCACCCGCTGCCAGGGGCAGGGACACCCTCCACCAGACCAGGCTGCTCAGGGCCCCGGCCGGCCCGGCCTTGGACGCCCCCAGGGACGGGGCAGCCACAGCAGCTCTGGGCAGCCTGTGCCAGGGCCTCACCGCCCTCAGAGTGGAGAATTTCCTCCCTGCATCTAACCTAAATTTACCCTTTTTCAGTTTAAAGCCGTCACCCCTTGTCCTACAACTACACACCCTCCTAAAAAGCCCCTCTCCAGCTTTCTTGTGGCCCCCTTCGGGTGCTGGAAGGCGGCTGTGAGGTCTCCCATAAGGTCTCCCATAAGACCACAAAGTCTCCCCGGAGCCGTCTCTGCTCCACTAACACACCCTCAGTTCCTCCCTGGATTTCCAAGTGCTTTTGCTGGTAAAAAATCGGCTTTGCGATTCTCCCAGCACATTTCATGCTGTGGCAGTGGTCGGCACCACCCCTTGCCCGATCTGCATCCACTGGCTCCATTTTATCCCCCTTTTTGCTGCAAAAAAGAACACGAGAGTGGGGCTGGAGCAGCTGGGGGATGACAAACTGCGCCCACGGCTGGCCCGTGCTACCGAGAGCATTAGTGAGCAGGAGCTTGTCTGGAGGGTGCATTGGGAAGCCGGGGGAAGAAGGAGATGCACAAGTGGCTCTACGAGCTTACAAAATCAGACAAAAGCAGCTTTTTAGGAAGAGCTGGATATGGTGGTTGTGGTCTGCTTTCATTTACTGCTTTCACCCACCCACCCGGCTTACTGCAGAGAGGTGCTCACTTGTGTCCATGCAAGCGTTGGTACAGGTTTGTACTCGCACAGGTAAAATCAGAAGTGCTTTAAAAGCTGCATTTCGGTTATATCTGGGCGATCAGACGCTGCCGCCAGCCGTCTGCTCCGCTGCAGAGAGGCTCCACATCAGCATCGCCCGGGGCCGCCAAGCTCAGGGTTCGCTTTTACTCCAAGTTCTTTCTGGAGGGAAACCAAGGTGATCCATTTACAAATACTTGAACGCCGAGAACCAGGAGCTAAGGAGCTGGGAAGGGGAGCTGGTGCTGAGAACCGCTCCTGGCGTGCTGACCAGCGACGTGGCGATGAGCCTCTGAATCGCTTCGAAATTGTTCGTTCTCTGCAGGCGCTTGCTTGGTGAGGTGGCAGGAGAAGGCAGTGCGACAACCGGTGTAAGGGGCGGGAGATGCAGGCACTCAGCAGATGCAAACCTGGCAAATTCTTCTCCCTTTTTTTTTTTGTTTCAAGGAGAGCCGGCATGGCCGGGCTGAACCCCTGCTCTCCCTGGAGAGCTGGAACAGCGGGGTTCTGGGTTTAGTTTTTGTGTTTGAATGCACGTCAGTAAATAGTCATCCTTTTGGATGCTTCGAGTCAGCTGGGGCGCAGTTTTGGGGTCTGAATTCACCACTCGCTCCAGTCAGCGGGGACACGCTGATTTTGGAGGGGTCTGAATGGGGCACTTGGGCTCCGGCTGCGGGCTGGGCTGGGAGGCGGCTCCCAGGACGGGGCACCCGGTACCAGCCTCTCGGTGCCTCCTGACTTCGGCACCGTCCCCGGGCGGCGTAGCCGCGCGGGCTGTGGAGGTGCTGCTTAGCCCGGCCTGTGCTTTTTGTCCGTCGCAGAAGGGAGCAAAGCTTGGGGCCTGAATTGGATTCTCAGCAGGCACCGGACACCAGCCCGGCTCCCGCTTCGCTGCTCCCTGACGAGCAAAACGAACGGGATGTGGGCGCGAGCCTGCGTGGACGAGGACGTGTAAAAGCAGGAATGAGCGACGCCGGGTGCGTCGCGGTCGCCGGGCTGGTGCGTCTGCTGGTCGCTGTAACGCTGGAGTTACCACCCTGCCCATCCAGCCCTGCATACATCTGTTTTTCTGAATGCCAGCTTCAGCATAAATAATTATTTGATTACACAGTTTTCGCTGACTGCTTTGTTCTCCATCTTGTCTTTGATCGCTCAGGAGCGTTTCGGGGTGAAATAATTGCATGTTCAGGGAATTTGCTTAGAAGCTGGTAGTTACGCGTTTCCTCAGCGATTCGTGTTCCGTGCGCACTTGCTGCGCGACGGGCGCGCAGAGGAGCAGGGAGTGCTGGCGCGGATAATGGCGGTCGCAGGCCACTTCTTTCCTAGCGCAGGGTCCCGCTACAGACCCCGACTCTCCCGCTGCCTCTGAGGGCGAGCGGTGACATTTGCTTTGTTTTACTGCGATTACGTCATCGTAGTCCCCGTCAGCCTAATAATTTCTTGGCTTTAACTACTTTTCTGTATATTTTCTGTGCCTTTTCAACTGTATGGTTATGTAATTTAATTATCTTGTATCTCTGACTTGATGACCCTGTTTTATTAGTAATGTGCTAATTATTCTGGCACTCTGCGTGTCGATAATTGTTTCATATTATGATAGTAGTTTAAAGATCACGACTAATATGTAGCACCTCATCTTAGGAGCCGTGATTAACTTGTACTGTAGCCCACTGAAGAGCTTAAACTCGGTTTAAAGCTCCATTGCCCAAGTGGAGGTAATGTATAGGTGTGATGAATGTGATAAAATCCTCATCTCCACTCGCCTCTCAAACTTCGCTGCAAATGCCTAATTACTCTTTCCCGCAATTAGACCTATTCTGAACATCCTAACTGAAACAAAAAATCCGGTTTCCTGCGTCCGTTATAAAAACACGGTAAGGAGCCTTTCACGGCCCCTCGAGGCGGGTGCAGGATGGACGCGGCAGGGGAGGCCTGCGGCTCCCTCCCGGCCCTGCCACCGTGTTTCCCTAAATCGCTGTGTTTCAGTCAGCCTGCCTGCTCTGCTGTAGCACAGCGAGGGTGGCCTTGGCTCTGTCTTCAGCCCGGGCTTTATCCGAGGAGCGCCGACGTCCATGGGCCATGAAGACTGTTGCGCAGCAAGCAGCCCTGCGTGGCGGAGCGGTGTTGCCGGGGGGAAATCCCACCCACGCGGCCAGGCCCTTGGCAGTTTGTGCTTCCGTTCCTGTGCCGTTCTGGTGATCTTCAGAACCAGATTCCTGATGAGAGAATTAGATTTGTCCTGATAAACGTCATGAGGTTGCTCTCATGATAATATCTTGCCCCAGGTTTTCTAATGGCTGCTTTGCTGTCAAAAGGAGTGAAGAAAAGTTGCACAGCCTAATTAGTTTTCTACATTTTATGTTTATAACCAAATTTCTGAATTTCTCTAAGTTCGGATTAAAAAACTAGGTAAGTCAGTGTCACTCTTGCTTGTGTTTAGTTTCTTCTTGGATCTTCTAGTAAGCAAACATGTAACTGAATTTCCATAATTGTTGGGATAAATCTAAATTTTAGAGAAAATGCCATTTTGACATTTTAGAGGAAGAGAAATAGTTCTGTTAACAATGGGGAGAAACGCAGGGACTTCTGGGGCCAAAGCCCTAAGGGCACCTCACCTGGGGCTGCGGCGGCTTTGGAGGCTGATGTGAGTCTCCTCTTCCCGTAGGTAATGCTGGACTTGGCTATTCGCAGGGAATAATTTCTGGGAAGAGACTCATACATACGCTGAAACATGGAATTTTACGTGCTCGTTTTATACATCTAAATCCCTTGTTTATCAAGTTTCACAAATGCATGAACCATAAAATGTCATATCTACAGCGGGTGCCTGCTCTTGGCCGCAGCAATGCCTGGCAGCCGCCAGCCCCATGGGGACCGGGCAGCTTTCCTTGGAAAAATGCTATGGTCTGTCACTGAGCCTAAAATTTTGTACTTGCACTCTTTTTCTTTCAAAACAAGATCAGTATCTCGGCTTCTGAAAGATACATGAGGAAACATACTCTCTCTCCTGTATTTTGCAAGAGTTTAGAAAGACAAAACAAAATCTGACGTATGAGACAAAACAATTATCAGAATGTATGTATAATTGCTGAATACATAGTGGTGGAGGAAGATGCTTTGTGGTGTGTTTTATAACAAATAGGAAACAAGTAATTGTTTGAGAAGGATTTAATTCACCTGAATGAATTCCGTCAAGCAGGCATTAAACGTTTTACCCAGAGTATGCGCTGTCTTATTTTTTCCACTTACATGTGAAAATGTTCCTTGCTATATTTGTGTGCGCTACCTTGAGATGTTTATTAACTTCAGTGCTTTCATTAGCCACCAGTAATTAAACATTTATGGTGCAGTACATGGACATTTCTACAAAATACTGAAAACGGAGAGGAAATATGTTTTCAGGAAATGCAGCATCGGGCTAATACACCGTAGAGTTCGGTGTAACGCTGCTGGGGTTGGTTTTGTGCCCCGCAAGGACGAGCGGGTGTTGCTGTTCGGCAGCGTTAGGTTCTGCTCTGTCCAAGGTTCACAGCCAAACTGGGGGCTCTGACCAGCCTGGGACCACCCGGGTCGTGGGCATCAAGAAATAAACCATGGCCACCAGGAAGGGCAAGCAACAGCGGTCTCGCACAGCAGCGAACTTTTCTGCCTGGGCTCTGCTGTTCCTCTTAAATTACTGTCTTCTGTCAGGGCGTGCGCTGGTTTGCCATGAGTGGTGTAGCATTTAGCGTTCATCCTCTTAAGTCACGCTGTCAGTGTTTGTAATTCAGCCTAGTAAAATGGGCATGAAGTACTTGTGTGGTAAACCTCACAGGGCCACAAAATTTGGGAGGTTTAGTTGTATTTTGTTAGTGACATGAGGTAGTCTTGGTCAGAGCCCGGCCGTCTTCCTTGGCTGCACTGGCTCACCCAGCATGGTCCTTGCAGAAGAGACTCCTTGAGTCCAGGCTCCCATCTCGGAGTCCACAAGCTAGTCAGAAGAGGGACTGCTTGGCAAAAAGCGAATCTTCATGTTGTCCTGTGAACAGCTTCCCAAGACGACAACCGAGCCCCTGGCTGCCTGCAGCCCCCCGGGCCACCCCACACGCGGTGCCTGCAGCACAGCTTGCCTTTCCTCCTGCCGCGACGGGATGTCGGGCAGGATGCCCCTCCCCGTGCAGCAGAAATAAATGATTACTTAAAAGTTACATCTTCGAATTAACAAAACGTTGTAAATGGGAATTTCTGAGAACAAAGGAAAATCAATCGGAGGCCAAAATGGGATGCAGTTTTGCCTTTTGTCATTGATTTCATTACGGTTGTGTCAAGTGTAGTTGATACTATATAGGGCAAAGAATTCAGAAAACCGTTTTGGCTTTTTCATTTAAAAAAAAAAAAAGCAGCATCTCATTTAAGCAAAAAGCTCAGTAGCTATTACAGCAAGGCATTTTTCTTTTTAAACAAGTAATGCTTTTTTTTTTAAATAAAGGAAAGAACAGACTATTTATTACTGTTCAGAAATCTGTATGGCATTAGCAGCTATGTAAATTAGTTTAACTTCATTGACTTCTGCAGAAATAAACCGATTCATCTCTGCTGAGAATCTAGTTCCATGGGACTTAATTGATTTTCAAGCTGACATTTTTATTAGTAATAACATTTAAGGTTCAGATAAGACTCATCAAATATTTGCTTACTAGTCTATACAACATCCTTTCTAGGTAAATAAGGTTATTGTATGTATATAAATCTGGATAAATAGATAAAAATCTAGAAATGGTGTTTATAATTAACCAGCAGATAAGGTGTAGCAGGTGAGGTTGCCTGTCCTGAACCGCACAGCGATTACGCTGAGCAGCGTATGGCAGCCAGCACGTCGTCAGGCCGGGGAGCCAGGGTCATTCTGTCACCAGAGATGAGGTGGGTTCAGTTCCCAGGGTCCTGGTTATGAAACGGACCTCAAAGATTCAGACGGTCAGGTTGGTTTGGTGAGCACGAGCTCCCAATGGTCTTCGTTTGTAAGCAACGCAGAGTATAGGCATGTTCTGCAGATGTGTATTTATGTGTCTGTATATGTATGTGTATTTAAAGTATGCATAGAATACACATCGTATCATGTAAATGGCTTGGAAGAACCTTGTGTTTCTGCTGGTGCCGTTGTGAGGATGTCCCCGTGCACTCCTCTGTTATCTTTCACACTGCTGTATTGGCCTTTTTGGTAAAGGGAAGGTAAGAGCCCAGGTACCACCCGGGTAGCTGCAGACCTCTGCCTGCATTTGCAGCCTCCCATGTGCTCTGCCTGACCCAAATCGCCCCGGCAGGTCTGTACCCCCGAGTCCCGCGGGGCTCGTGCCTGCCTTACCTCCCAGAAGGTGAGATGGGGAGCAAGGTCCTTGTTAAATTAATTCTGAGCCCCGTTGGCTGCATCCTTGGTGCCGATAGGATTGTGCGAAATACAGGTTTTGGGGTCTATTCTGGGCTTTATTCTTGTGAAAACTGGAACGTTTTCCCCTTCAATATTGGAGAGCTCATGCATTCTTGCTCCTGTGAGCGTGGTCACCATTCCCTCTTCGTCTGTGGAGGAGGAGCTGTGTTGGGACCATGACTCTACCAAGGTTTCCAGTAGCTGAGAATAAGGTTGATTTCTTTTCTTCACTGCGTAACAGCACAGTGTGCCTGCTGCGGGCATCCGGCACGTGCAAGGAGAGTGGCTGTTGTGCTCTGTAGCAGCACCCACCTCACCTGACATCAAATCGGTAAACCAGGATCCAGGCCTTGCCCAAAAGTTGTCCTCAAAGCAAAACCTCTAAATGAATACCTATGAAAAAGCAAGGCTTTTTAATGTATGTATATGCACACATTTAATATGATCATGTATATTATAACAGATAAATGGTATAATATATTATAAATAATATTATACACAATTATAATTATATATTATTGTATATGATATGACTGTTATATTACTGCATTATATATGTTATATATATTAGTATGTATTACTGCTCTGGGTTGCTTAGAGGTGGGAGGGACAGTGAAATCCCGCGCATGGATCACGCTGTACCGTCTCCTGCGCGTACTGGGGAAGCCGGAGCGGGTTTTGGCGGGCGGTGTGGCTGCGATCGCTGCCGGGGCTCCTCTTTGGACCTTCGTCTCTCTAGGAGCTACTTAGCCCGTCATTAGTTCCAGCTATACGTTAGCGTGTGCCTCGGGGGCTAAAAGAAGTAGGAGGATGGAAGAAGAAATCCAAAGGAGGGAAGCGTATCAGATAGCTGACAGTATTTTGTCTTAAACCGTAAATTCAGTAGCATATGTAAAATACCTTCTCCAGCACCAGCAAATTGTTCTGTGAGTAATTGTATTATGTACTTCAGTGCTTCCTTGATAAGATGTAATTTGTGTGAGGTGATGGCAAGTCAGTAATCCCTAGGCTTTCAAAATCATGTTACAGGGAAGGTTTCTACTGAGGGAGACCATGGGCTGATACCTGTGGGGGAGAAATGGGCCGGTTTCGGGGGGGGGAGTCTGACAGGCAGCTTCAGGTGACCCTTGTGTTTAAACCCTGATACACGTCACTGGGTTGAAATGGAAGGAACTGTAGTTTTTATCCTTGGAAAGAGTCGGCTGCCCAGAGGCAGGGGTTTCTGCCTTGGGAAGGAGATGCTTTCCCCGTGCCCGCTGGGTTGCCGCGGGGGGAGCGCAGCGGGGGCCGGGCTGCCCCGGGCAGCTTTCGAGTGCTCCCAGCCTCCGGAGAGGCACGGCGAGCCCCGCTGAGGGAACCGGCTGGGAGCAGAAGGAGAAAACGTCAGGAAAAATGGCAGCGTCTCCCCTTCCTTGTTGAGAGCCAAGATACTGACCCCCACTTATGGTCTCTTGTTTTCAAGCACGTTCTGGTTTTGTTGGAGTCATTCCGGAAAAGGAAAGATGTGGATGTTTTGATATTTTTTTCTTCTACATCTCTTCATTTGGCAGCAATAAACATTCCGGGTTCGCAGAAAGCAGGGATGGGAGGGCTCCCTGCCACCGCCCAGGGTCTCCCCCGGCCGTTCCTGGGCACGGCGCTTGCCGCGGAGTGGAGGGTGCAACAGTCAGCCCCGCTGGTCGAAACGCCTGCTTGCAACGTACATCAGCCTGAGCCACGGAGATCGGGCTCTGTGTGTTAATGCAGGTCAACTGTCTTCCTGTTGATCGGGAGCCAAAACGTTTTGAAGTGGAAGAAACTTTTTTTTGTTAATTTAACCATGTTGTGCCCTAGCAGAGTCGCAGGAGCCGGGCAGCATTTATATTTAGTAAACTTATTATACAAAATGACCCCTAAGATGCCGGTACTGCTGGAAGGCTCGAACATCACAGAAGTATTTGTTAAATTTCCTCCCTATTAATTGTCTGCCAGGATAGGCAGCCTGAAATCTCTGCAGGGGTGGGTTTTGTCTTCAGTTTAGGCCTTCAGAGTATCATATGCAGAAATAACAAAACCAGGCAAATACAGGTGGATGCCAGGTATTATTTTCTCTTTTATTGCTACTGTATTAAATACTGCTACTCTAGAAACAAATGTGTTGTGCAATAGTTTGGTTAAGTGCCAAGAACAGCATCTGCATTTGCATTCTGTGAATTAGAAAGCAATCTGTTGCTAGAGGGGAGCTTGTGTACTGACTTATGGCTCAAAGTACATTTGAGATATTTCACTGAAAACACTGTCTGTCTGAGGTCTTTCCTTCCTCATGTCTCAGATAAAAATGGCCGTACAGGTGCTCTCAGAAGAGATTAATTTATAGCTTCTTGTGTCATTTGCCTCACCTTGCTCTGGAGAAACAACTGTCCTAAGATGGTTCCAAGTAAAAACAGGTTGTTTTTTTTTTCCTGTGTGAAGCTTTTCATAGTAAAACGAATTACTTGGATTGTTTTATCCTTCTGTTCAAAAAAAGGCAACATTTTTGCTTAGATCATACTAATGAGGCTAGGACACCAAGCGGTGCAGTAAGATCAGGCTTGTGCTATTTGCAGCAGACACGAAGGTGTTTGTTGTGACAGGGGACGATGGCACTGGGCAGCTTGGCTTGACCCCAGCCTCTTGGCTGTTTGTTTTAGTCGGCTGGACGGACGTCATTGAAGGCTGAAGTTCATTAGGACTGAACTGAGTTACCAGCCTGCTGCAAAACTGGGTGTCACCTTGCACCTGCAGGAAGGTGAATTTTGGGTGATGCTGATACACAGCTGCCGCATGGCCTGGATTAGCTGCAAACATGACAGCCTTACCAGTCAGCTTCCTGAAATGTGCGCCGGGTTTATGTTGTACAACAGTGTAAAGTTGATTAAGTTGTTCCGACTATGGGGGGTTCGCCATGAAAGCTTTACGCACGCCTGCAACGGTCTGTAGGGGAAATTCTGCTGTGACATCTCCCTACTCCCGCCGGGTGACGTGGGCCAACAGTCCCATAAGCCACGCCAGCACTGCGACGTACACCGCGCTCCCGCCAGAGGGGCAGCGGGGCGGGCTACTCGTACAGCGGTAGCGTACTCTTCCTTCCTTGTGGGTGCTTCAGAGCGCCGTGCTGATGACGGCCCTGTAAAGAGTGCTCAGGCTTTGCAGCCAAGAGCTGAAAGCGCCGAGTGCATACATGAGCACATGTACTTTGTAAAATGAAAATACGGGCCTGAACCCGTAAATACCACCTCGGACAGCGAGCGCGGTTTCAGTGGGTTATACAGATGCTCTGTGCTGGAGTAATACCATACGTGACCTAGATATACAGTTGGTAAATGGAGACTTTTAAAGTGATGCCTGTTGCTGTTCTGTCCTGGAATAAAACCTGTGGTGACGACTTTTCCCGCTGAGCCTTCAGCTGACCACGGCTGTCACTTACTGCCTTGCTGGCCATGCTGTCTCTGAGATGGCAACTTCGGGCAGCTTTGATCAAAAAAGCAGTAGAGGGTTTGGGAGCTCTGTCTGATCAAACCTGACCGCAGACTTGTACACAGGAGTAGTTTTTCTTCCTACTCTTTCAAATAAAATAAGCAAGCCATTGTGAGCGACCGAATTCACCAGACCAAAATGAGCTGAGCAACAAAAGGGATCGGTACCCAGTGAAAGCTGGCCCAGGGCAATGGGCACCTCTTAAATCATTTGCCTCTTCTGTGTCCTCTTTGCCGTAGCAAAAGATGAAAGCCTTCTATCTCAGCTCAGTCTTACTAATTAAACTGGTCTGTTCAGCTCCCACAGCGGCAGCCGGATCAGCCCCACCTCTGTTTTTAGCCTCTCCAGCACGCTGCACTTTAAGATAATACGGACTCGGGAAGGGTTTGAAAGCATGCTGCATTAACTCCCTCTGCTTCCCTTGAAGCCACGGATTAGAGTCAGCCCAGTCCTCAATGCTTTTGAAACATCTCCCTCTGAGCCCGTGTGACCTTCAGACAAAGGCAGGGTTAAAACAAAGGGTAAAAGCCTCAGTTTGGGGAAATTACTGTAACAGAGAGTGGCTGGAGGCAGCGGAGGTCCGGTGGTTGAGACCAGGAGAGAATTTGGCCCAGAGTGAGGAGGCAGTAAAGAGAACAGCCCTCTTGAAAAGCATAAAAGTTAACTGTTATGCAAAAGTGGTACATATTTTTCAGCTCTCAAAAGATCAGTGCTCATAACTTCCGCATAAAAAGTGCAGCTGGCCAATATTTTTCACTTTTTCTTCAGTGAATTGAAAACGAAGGCATCTTTCACGCTCTCAGATGAAACTTGGAAAGAACTGCTCCCAGTAAAACGTCGGGGCTGGGTGGGAGCTTAGCTGCTCCCTAGACGCCCACCAGTGGTACCCGCAGCCATGCGCCCACCCGGAGCGGTGGTGGGAGGCGGAGATGCTGCACCCTGGCAGCTGGACTCTGCTCTCCCACTCTTTCACCCCTTTGCCCCAAGCCATGGGGCAGGACTCATGCTCTCCTCCTTACCTTCTCCGCGGCAGGTCTCGGATCTCGGTGTGAACTCGGTCCCAGCAGGCTTCAGCCGCAGGAGGCTGCGATTGCTCGCTGGACCTTTTGGGTGCCATCCAAAGCCGGCTGGAGGTGATGGAAGGACTTCAGTGAACTTTAGATCATGCTCCAAGTGCTGGATTTCCTTCCCTGTGAAAGAGCAGATCCTGATTTTAATGCCTCTTTTTGTCAGCATCCCTGGAGGTTTTATTTATTTCAGCTGCTTTCTTTGCAAACCGTGCTGATTCATTTAGCTGAATCCTTGTCAAGTTGCTTGAGCTAAAATTGAGATGCAAATGCACAGCAGCTATTCCTGGTTTTTTCAGATGTAGAAAGCAGGCATTGGAAAGCCAAATTATCGTAGTTCCCTTTAAGCACATATTGCTGAGAAGCAAACACTAAAACATCAAAATAAAGCCTTTTTTTCTTCTTCACTCTTTTTAAAGCAAGGATATAATTATGCTCCCTGGATATCACCAGAGCACAGATCAAAGCAATTAATTGCTGTTGGCAGGCTGGCTGTGGCTCTGGGTGCCACGTACGGTGTTTATACGGATGCCGCCGGGTGCAGCTGTCACCGCAGGGAGCAACCCCGGCACCCAGGGAGCGCCGGGTGTGTGCACGGGCACCTCTGCCCCAGCCACCCTGCCGCGCCGAGAGGAAGAGGAGCAGCAGCAGGCCCTGGAGAGGTGGGGTGGCCCTGCCCTCGGCTGCTGGCCATGCTGGCCAAGGCAAAGGCGTGTGGTTAGGGGAAAATGCCTGCAGGCTGATGGTAAAATGGGTGCTTATATTGGAAGTTGCTTGTAGCTGCAGCGGTTGCTTGGCTTATTTCTCATTTAGAATAAAAACCTCTCTCTGAATCTTGGGGATACCCAAAATGCAAGTTTTATGACTCGTACTTTCCAGCAGGAAAAATTGGATCCTAAATCCAAGGACTGACAACCCTCAGTTTGGAATTTGACAATGGGTGCTGGGTCACTTTTGCTAGTGCAACAAGGAGACTGAGCAGAGATAAGTCTAACAATATTTTCTTCACATAGGAAGACTTGGCAAAAAAATGACATTTCAAAACAGTAAGCATTTTATATTTCCCCGTAGAAATGTTCCCCTATTTTAAAAATAAAATTATTCCCTTCTTGCCTTGCTTCTGAATGCATGACCCTCTTGCAAGGCAAGTTGTAGCACCGTTTTGTTTCTAATTGCAGGGAAAACTCCTATTTCTGATTCACGCTCTGGTACTCGATAGGCTTTGTGCAGTTGTTCCTTTCGTGGTACTCCTGGTACAATCAGTATATTGAACGAGCAGAAAATTTATGACAGCAAGTTGCAATACAGATGAGCTGTATAATGTGGTTCGGAGGAGGATTCCGTGCTCAGCGTTAGCTGTGGCGGCCAGTACCTGCCTGCCAGCCCCGGGTCAGCACCCGAGAGCGCGTGGCCGGCTGCGGGCAGAGCTCCTGGCAGCATCGCCCCTGTTTTCCCATCAGAAGGCAAAAGGAAGAGGCTGAAGAAGAAGAGCCAACTGTGGAAAGGAGAGATGAAGAGAAAGGATGAAAAGGAGAAGGAATGGTCCAAATGGGGGAAAAAGAGGGTGGCCCTTGCAGACACAGGAGCTGTGGCATCACACAGATCCTGGCCACACTCAGCTTTACACCCCAGGCTGAGAAACCTGCCTGCGGCTGGGTGAATGCAACACAACCTTTGGCCAAGGCCCATACCAGGTCCCAGACTTCTGCCGTGGGATCCTCGGGGATCTACTTTGAGCCATGTGCCACATAACTGAAACCCAGCTTCAAGCATGCTCTGTGGTGTAGTGGTGATGGCGGTGGTAGGTCTGTGGTTTTACTCAAGATGTTTTTGAAGAATGACTTCTGAGAGTTGTTGTGGTGACCTCACCAAAAACTGCAAATGTAAATTTGTTGTGTCGCAAAAGAGGAGTCTTCAACAAGCAAGGGTGTGAGAAACAAGTTGTTGTTTGTCTTGGGTTAAATTCAAAATTTTAATTTGAAAAAGAAAAAAGTTTTCATGAATAATTTCTTTATCACTTGCGCTTTTTCTCAGGCTGTGGGAGGAAAGCTCTCAAACCATGCTATGGATGCAATCTGATTGCCAAAAAGTAGACTTAAAACCAAAGTTTCTCTGAAATGAACAAAGATGTTAATTAAAATATGTAAGTGTGGAGCTCCCTTAGAAAGTAATGATAGGATGCATAATTGTTTCTCCGTGATTCTTCTTAATCAAGAAGAGAGCCAAAGAAACAATATGTTAATCACAAAGGTGAAGTTTTTTGGAGATGTAATGATTGATAAGGACCCAAATGCCATTGATTATCACTGGGAGTTTGACACACAACAGTCTTTTGTGCCTTTCAAAATCTGCCTGAAATGGAACAAACATGAATCCTTTCTAAGTCTGGGGAATGAGGAAGGGATAGCAATTTGTCTGCCATAATTGCATGGAGGTTTAGTAATAGGAGGATTTGAGCTTCTATCTGGGCACCTGCAAATCTTGAATTCCTGCCATTGCTGCTGGTTTGCTGAAATAAAAAATGCTTGCCAGGCAGCGTGGCTGGAAACAGTTTTACCTTAACTAATGTAGGCGATCCTCTGTCTAGTTTAATCAAAAATCTCCTCAATGGAGCTGGAGGTTGTTGTTCAGTGGAGTACCCGTAACAAAAAATACACTTCTTACGGCTCCTGGAAGGGCACGTAATCTAGCACTTTCTATGACCCCCAAAGGCCCAGCATTAAATTGACGGCCTTGCACCTAAATTTTGAGGTTTAAATAACTACTGGAGTATTTAGTAAGATATAGCTGCGGAGCCTTCACAGGACTTTGCTCTGCCCCTTGCGTAACTGGAGGAACGAGGACTCAAGCGCATCGTTTGTCACGGCAGTTTGGCATGTTCACAGCACCGTGCGCTTAATTACAGCCCCGTTAACAGGCTCTGAGTGAAAATAGCAACCAATTAAAAGAAAACCAACAAGTAATTGCCTTATAATTATTTTTAGGAAAAACCGTCTCCACAAGAGCAGCTGGAGATGGAGATGAGTGTTTGACCCGATAGTGCAAACCTTGGCTGAAACTCCTTTGTGGTGGATCCCCCAGCCTGCTTGGGGTTGGGCTGGCTTGTTGGGGCCTTTGTGGCCTTCGGGCTTCGCCAGCTGAGCGGAGGCTGTGGAGCAGCATCGGCCCCTTGGGGTGATCCTTCCCTCCAAGGGACAAAGCTGCAAAACAAATTGCCTGACCCGGCTCTGTAGCAGCTCCTGGTTTCCGTGCAGGGAGGCAGATCCTCTCCTGGGTTATCTGAGGCTCTCCTTATCTCTCTGTTAATTCTCTCATCCTAGTTTGACTCCCAGTTTGAAATGTACTTGTTGAGAAAGCAGTAAATCTGTCATTCCAGCAAGCGCCTAATTGAGCTATTCAGTCCCGGGAAGTCTGTCTCCTTTCAGAAGATAAGTAAATACCATCTACCGACGTATTTCTTCTTCCTTCCCCCCTCCATTCCTCCCTTTTTGAAACTAAACATTTCCAGGCACTGGTGTTCTTCACCCATTCTGCGTTCCTTCTCGGACAGGGACCGGCTGACGCGCAGGGTGGCATCAGCTGTGAAGTGCTGCGGCAGAGCTGGTGCACCTGCAGCACGGGCTGGGAGCGCTGGGATGGGCCAGCAGCGCGGGTCCCTGCTCGCTGCCCGCTCTGCGCGCTGCCGTCGCTCGCAGCCGCTGCTCTGCTCTGCTGAGCGTTGCTCCAGGTGGCCTAAACCAGAGCAGCCCCAGGCATTATCTGGGGATAACGTGAAGAAACGCTGGTGTCTCCTCTGCTGGTCACAGTCACAGCCGAGGTCAGGGCCAAGGCGGTCGGGTAAGGCCGCTCCTGCAGGAAGAGTCAGCTCGCGGGCTGCCGCGGCCCTCGCGCACAGCTCTGCCCTTCGTCGGGGTGCGCTCTTCGAAGCCCCCGGCGCCTGCAGGGCCGCGCTCTCTCCGGAGTCCCTGGCTGCGACGGATGCGCAGGCTCGGCCTCGGGGGCCAGCTCTACCCGCTGCCCGCGCCTGCCCGCACGGAGCCAACGGGGCTCCTGAGCTGTAGCCTGGAAGCTGCCCACAGCCCTTTTAATTAGATCAACAGGGGCCTTATTCACCAGTCATTGGAAGAGACAGTTGTAAGCTGATTAGGCACGTACTGGCGGAGCACGGACGCGTCCGCTCCCGCCCCTCCGCTCCCCGCGTGCAGGAGGGGTCGCTCGGGTGGGCGCGGGCAGCAGCACGGATCAGCTCCGACAGGAGGGGGTTTCTTTCTGCAGCCTTAATTCCTGCGGCATCCTCCTGCTGCCTGTGGTGCCGCAGAAGTGCAGTACGGAAGGTGGCAAGGCTGCAGCCTGCCAGGCGATGTTTTGCTATATTTAGATCTTTGCTCCGAGGATAAAAGGTGGGAGCTGGCTGGGCTGGGGCGGGACAGAGTCGGTTCCTCTGGGCCCCCCTTACTGGGGGGGCAGCGCTCCGCTGTCTGCGCTCCCAGGCCGTGTGCGCTAACCTGGATACATGCCTGCGGGGATGCTTGCCTGTACAGTGATCTATTGCGTTAGGCTAATTGGGGAACAACGCTATTTGCTCTTACAGTAATTTTCAGTGTCAAATATTTTACTGTTAATTTGAGCACATGAGGCTTTCCTTAATGCTGTTTAGGGCTTTGAAGTTAAATTGCAGTTTCATCAGTTGCATGGTAAATCACTTAGTGGAATTTCCCAGATGTTTTGGAATTAAGTTTATATTTCCTACAAGAATGTCAGGCTCATTGCTGTGATGGGAGCTGGAGGATCTCTCACAGTTGACTAGAAAGCTAAACTTCTCTCTTGGTAGCTCGAAATCTATCTCCTGCTTTCTGGACGTTTCGGAGGGGGGCTGAGCATGGTCTTGCCCGAGCTGCGTGCGGCGCCTGCAGAAGCACCAGGCAGTTCTCAGTAGCTGCTCCTGGAGATGGGCTGATGCTCCTGGCTCAAATCGCAACTGATTTAAATTTCAAAGCAGCACAGACTGCTAGTGGGAAGTTGGGACCTGCTTCCAGGGTATTTTTTTTACTGTGATGAGGGACCTCTTCTTTGACCACTCTGGCGTGATCGTGGCTGAAATCTCCCATTCCTGCGGAATGACATTGCCTAGGCGATTCACTTGTCTTCTGAAGAGTCATTGGGGTGATTTTGGAAACACGTTTGATCATTATAGTGTGAAACTGAGAGAGAAAAGTCTTGCTCCAAGTGAAAATTTCAATGTTGCCAACGAACTCGTAATGAAGAAATCAAAATAAGTAAAATAAATACTACTGTGAGCTTTTCGGTGCTGTGGGAGCAAGGGGAGGCAGCTGGTGACGGTTTTCATTTAGTTTGAATGCCGATGAAGTGCACAGCAGGTACCCGCTCGCCCTGAGCGGTGCTATTGGCGGCTGCAAATCGGGGACATGCTGGGGCTCGGGGGCAGCCTTCAGCCCGCGGGCCCCTGGGGACCCAGCGTGACGTGCAGGTGCCCTCCTCGCCCAGTGCCATGGGCAGTGCCGGGCAGCAGCACGGACGGGAGGGGGGACAAAACGTCGGGCCCCAAAGAAATTGGTACACCATACTGCAGGCTGCCGTGTCCCTGGAGAGATCAGGTCAGCTAAAACAACTGAGCCTGGTGGCTTTTAATTCAATAATCATATTGTTCTGATTTGTTTAAAAGTTGCCCCTTGGCAATGAATGCCTCAAAACATGATTGTACGTAGAGAAGATGTCAGGACTCAAACGGGGTTTTCAGGAGATCGATCCGGAGTGGCAGTACTAGGCACGTAGCTCGGATGTGCTTATGCGTTTTGATGGCTGCTTGATTTGCCCTTGACTTTCAGTCTGGAAGCATGGGTTGAAGGGGAAGCAGGCGTTGCTGTGGCAATCCTGTTTCAAGGCATCAGTCTTGCTTTTCCCGTTTGATGTATTTGACAGAGTGTCTCCTGCATAATCCATAGCTGGGCAGGCAGCTGCGGCCATGATGCAAGGAGCCAGCCAGGTAGGCACTAGAAATACCAGTCCTCAGCTACTACTGAAGTGATATAATCACATTGCAAATTTGTTAGTGGACATACTGTGGTTGTACAGGGACCCCTTTTAGGGTCATTAAACATCTATGCTAGACCCAGCACACGGGATGTGAATTACGGTGTTTCCGATGATGCTGGTGCTTCTCGGTGGCGGAGAACAGGCAGAATAACGAACCTGCCCGTCCTGCCGGCCAAGCTCTTCGGCCATTCCTTCTGCTGGATGAGCTGACCTGCCCCCACAACACCGGGTCATAGTGCACAACCTAGAGTCTTTAATTAATCTCTCATTTGTTAGCATGGTGCTTCTGATGATCTGAATTCAACTCCTTTGGTTGAATTAAGGTTAATCAGGCAATGTCAGTCGTGTTGCGGCCTTCTAATCCTCTTTTGTGTATATCATACAATTGTCAAGCATGACTACACAGTTAATAACTGTAAGGCAGTGGGCTAATGCTGGGATTCAAGGAGGAGGAAGTCCAGCCTAAGCTGAGGGCTTGCTTTCCATATGAATTTTCTTTCCCTAGAAGGTACCCAGGTGCTCTCGGACTCATGTGGCAGCACACATCTGTCACGGTAGGCATAAGGATGTTATCTGCTTTTAGCTGCCTGCACAGGCTGTTTCCAGCAAAAGGCTGAACACTGGTCCCTCTGGGCTTGTCTACGTGACATGCAGACGTGCCGCGGGCTCTTGTAGACTCGCCATCCAGCACAGACTCCGCGCTGACTTTGCTCTTCCCAGGTTTTTAATGACTGGCTAAATCACACGGCTTTCCCTTCAATCCACCATCAAAATGTTTTAAGCAGGGGGCTTCTGAGCGAGGCCCAGGGGAAGCGAGCAGTCATTCCTGGTGTGAGCAGTGCTCCCCTAAAGCCCCGGGGAGTTGCCTGGCTGCAAGGTGTGAACGTGCTGTCGGCTGAATGTCTTCGGGTGAGACCTGGCATGGCCCCACATCAAGCAGCAAGGCTGAGGACCTCCCTGGTGCCGGAGCTGGCTGCGTGCTGAGCTTGTAGTCGCTGTGCTGGCCGAAGGGAGCCGTGAGCCCCACGCTGTGTGCGGAGGAGAAATGCTGGGCAGTGTGTCGGAGCGGTTGTGTGGAAAGGCTGCGGGCTCTGCCAAGGCTGGGGCAGCGCTGCTAGGGACCTTCTTCCTATGCCAGGCGTGCTTTGTGCCACCAGATCCCTGTCCTTCTCGTGCCGAGGCTGAAGATGCTGGGAGACAAATACTTTCACGTGAATCTGTTCCCTGTTTTTTCCGCATATGCCGGTGCAGGGGTGGGGGGAGGCAAGGGCTCTCCGAAGGCACAGAGCAGGAGGGCCCTGGGTGCGCCGGGGGAGCTGGCGCTGGCGGCAGCACGTACTGCGCAGCCGTGCCGGGATTCCTGCGGACTCTGCTTCACGTGTTGGGGTTTTTGCATCAGCTCCAGCATTCTCTCCAGTGCTTTCATAACAGTTCCAGTGAAGCCATCAATTTTTAAAGAGGCTGCAATTGCTTATTTCCAGAGCTCCCTGGATGCAGGCAGCAGCATTTTGCTAAGCGTAGCCCTGAATATAAAACTTTTGCTGGGCCTTCCTCCTTTCTTTTCCTAGAGATGGATTTGACTCTTATGTATATCCCGAAAGGAGGATACCAGAAAACATTAGACCAATAACCATATCATAAATATGTATTTGCGCTAGAGTGGACAAATATATCTGCTGAATGATTTTTTAAAACAAAATAAATTAACAGGATAAATTATTCAATGATTAATATTTGACCAGTTGCAATGTATGCAGAGTTATCTTAATATGTTTGTAGGCCAAAACTGACTTAGTGATACTTAGTGATACACATAGCGTTTGTGCAATATTTTTCCAGCTGTTAAATATTAAGGACCTGTCGATCATGTGCACCAAGGCCCCATAAATCCTTTTGGGTCTGCAAAGGGACCTTGAAGCATAAGTAAATTACATTGCTGCTTAGTTTATGGCCCTCGTATGCAGTAAAAGTGGTATAAAAAGGCTTAATGTGTAAATGAGAATCTGACTTCACTGGTTTTGGATTTGCGAAGCTTTCCAAATGACAAACTCCCTGCAGCAAGTGGGGGTTTGGCAGAGGCAGCACATGCCGCGGTAGAGCAGCTCTCTGCCCCATCCCATGGGCCGGCAGCGTCCCAAGGTCCTCCCTGCCAGCGCCTCCTCCCAGTCCCACTGGCAACCCACTGCTCCCACGGGGTGACCCCAGCCCCAGCGGCTGTGCTGGGAGGATGCCGTAGCCCCAGGGCTGCTCTCGCAGTGGCGAGGTGCCTCAGGTCAGCTCATCCACTGGCCATCAGACCATGTCTTAAAAATGAGTAAAATCTGGAGTGGTTTTTAGGCTTGGCACGTCATTAGCCTGTGCTCCTCACAGCCCGTTCCACCCCTTGTTAAGGACCAAATACCCATTTTGTAGAATAACCTCAGACAAGTCAAACATTACCCCACAACCGTGCTTCGTTCCAAAGATGGAGTGCCGCCTTCTGGCTTGCAGTTTTTCAAAGCAGTGCTTGGAGACTGGTAACACAGCTCTGTCCTGAATCTCTGAGCTCGGCAGGACCTTTTCAGAAGGGCCTGGTTAATACTGTAAGGCAAGAGACCAAAGAGGACTGACCTGAGCAGTGCTGGAGATGCGGTCATTCCCTGGGAACGCACTCCCTGGCGTCCTGACGAGTGCGTGCTATTACGGACGGTGCTGCGAGAAAGACCCCTGCTCACACCACTTACTGGGGTTCCCGCGCAGAGGGCCAGTGGTTGGACAGGACTTGGCAGGACGTGGATGAGGTCTTGATGCTTTATCTGCCCTCTCTGCTGGTCCAAAGGGCTGGGTACCGGCGGAGGAGCAGAGCACGTCCTGGCCGTGCACGTCACTGCTTTTGGCTGCCTCCAGGCCAGGGCTGGTATGGGGAAATCTTTGCTGCCGGGCTCTGCCCTGGGGGATGCCGTGTCCGAGTCTGCTGCCTCTGTCCCTTCACGTTGCAGCTAAACTGTACAGGGTAAGGAAGCTCGGTCCCTTTGCACTGAAGCCCCTCCTTACTAAGGCTGAATAACTATAACAAAATTTGTGCACCTTTCCTGGATACAGGTAATGTTTGTTTTAATTTTATTTTCACTTAATATGTAAGAGAAATCCATTAAATTCAATGAAATATATAAGCTGGCAAAGTGAAAACTGTTTCAGCCAAGATGTCATTGTGATATCATAACTAGTGCAAATGGCTTTTGATTTGGTGATGGCAATGAGACAGACCTTTAGCTGTAAATTATTCATGTAAAGGACTAATACAGCAAACGTTAGAGCTATGCTAAAATACTACTTGGTTATTTGTTACGCTTGACTGCAAGAGAGACGAATGATTCCTTTGTCTTACGCAGTATTTGGTGATACACTGATCTTCAACTAATGCTTATCATAGCACAAATGCAAGTACCCATGAAATGAAATTTCACAGTATTAATTAAATATTTTGTGTTAGAGATTAATCTCCCATGTTGAATACGAGTTTGTTCTATTTTTTGAAGGCAATAGGTTGAACTTCAAGAGTGTGAAATGCAGTATTAACCCCCAGAGAGTGCATGAACCCCCTAACCTGTGCAGCCAGCTGCAAGCGTCCCACCCCCAGGGAGCCTGCGCCAGTCCGGGTGTAAATGGTGTGCTTCCTCCCGGCTGAAAGCTGCTGAGCTCCTCCCTCCTTTCTGCGAAGGGAGCGGCCATGCCCACTGCACCCGCACCCCTCGACGGGTCAAAGTCCAGGCTCCCCGCACAGGGCTGCTCCCGTTACCCCCATTCTGGGACCACCGCGTGCCTCTCCGGCTGCACTGGGACCCCAGCAAGCGCTGCCCAAGGCTCTCGGCCGGGGCGAGCTGTGCGCGCGGCGCGGTGCGGGGGCATTATTCCGCATCAGCTCAGGTCTAACAGCTCTCTTTGGAAATTACTCCCTGGGTTTACAGTTTCTTCTCATGGCTGCAGAGCAAAGCTGTCGGGAACATCAGCTCCCTGCAGGAAGCAGGAGATGCCTTTGGCCAGGCCCACACCTGCCCGGCAGCAGCTTTACAAGGGGGCAAAGCCACGGGAGACACGTGAGGGTGGAGCAGGCTCCCACAGCGGTGACTTGGCCCCGAGCACCTCAGAAGGAATACGAGAATGGTGTAAGGAGTGGATTTTCTTACAGGGGGTGGAGTTCAAGCTGAAACATTTAGACTCTTTAAATTATAGTTTGGGCCTTTTTCTTCAATTTCACGTTCGTATTTCTTCTTGTCTGCACCACTTAAGCAAGCAGTGAATCCAGTTTGTAATCCTACTTTTGGCTGAGCAGCGGTGCTGAAATGCGGCCGCTGCGATGCATGGGGGAGCCAGACCCTGCACACCCGCTGCTGCGGAGGGAGCCCACCGGCGAGCGACCCTTCCCGTGGCTGAGCCAGTACTGCCGTCACGCCAGCCCACCTCCGATAGTTCCCGCGCCAGGTCTGCATCTCCTGGCTGGTCAATAAACAAAGACCATAAAACACTGAAACAAGCCTCTTGAACAGCAGGTCATGCATGTGTTCAGAATGTAATTTATCTTTCCTGAACAATATGACTAGGTTGCAGCGTTTGGTTTTCACCAGATAAAGCTGAAATAAAGCAATAGGCAAGACAGGAGCAGCCCGTCCCTGTGTTAGCATCAGTGACTGATGTGAAAGAAAATTACTCCCAAAAACTACCTCCAAACGACTTTCTAATATTTGGGAATTCAGTTACAAGCACTGAGGGAGACTTTTTTAAACCGTGGGCTGCTGAGGTCTGGTGCAAAGAGGAGAGAATAGACTGGGGGAAGGAGAGGGGTCTGTGCCAGCACAAGGCTCCCTGCCATTGCTGGGATGCGGCCAGTCATCCCAACAGCGTGAGGTGGAGTGGGGCACTGGCCACCTTGGCAAGTGGGTCTGAGGCTGAGCTGGGTCCTGCAGCCCTTCACGTGCAGGATGAGGCCCTGCTCCTCCTCCTCCTCCCACCACACTGAGTCTCTCCCTGCCGGAGAAAGCCCCTCTGCCATCTTTGGGTCCGTCTGTCTGTCAGGACACCGGGGTGGATGGACCTTTGTGGTGGTGTGTGTTTTCTTCTGCTGCTGAGCTGCATCGTGGGTTAATAATCTTCTTACTTGGCCAAATTACTTTGTTTCTGTAGCTGATTTGAAGGCAAAAGGGCCCAAGAGGGTGCAGGAGGGAAGGGAGGAAGGAAATGTCTCAAGTAATTACTATGATTAGAGCAGCTGAACACTCTGCTTTGCTAAAACTGCGCTGTTTTCTCGGGAGATGTTTGCTATGTAGTTGCCCACACGGCTTCAGTGTGAAGCTTCCCGGGCAGGTGGAGGCCGGGAGTCTTCCCTTGCGGAGCTGGGCTGGTGCGTCTGCCTTCCAGCGTGGCCTGTTTTCCTATGCGATGGCCTCGCCGATGGTAGCGAGAAAGGCCTTTTCGAGGTCCTCTTATTCCTTGGGCATTATTTGATGCCACCTGTGAAACCGCATTTTGTCATCACTTCTAAATTTAATTTTATGTGGGAGAACGCCTTTGCAGGCGTGTGTCTGTTGGGCTGGAGCCGGAGAGGGCCGAACGTCGGGGCGAGGGCCCCACGCTGCCTGCACGCCCCGCGCCTTTGCCAGCGCCTCCCCTCCCAGTTACGCTGCTTTTCTGTCTCGAAAGTGTGAAAGACGTCAGAGCAAAGCTGGCAGCGCCGGGGCCCCGGAGCCATCGGCCATAGCTGCTGCTCGTGCTGCAGCGGCGTCCGCCATCTCCAGCGGCCATGTCATGGGGCCTGCGTGTGCAGCCGGGAGCTAAAATATAAACTCCTGCGCCAAAGCAGAATTGATGGGAGGTGTAAATGTGGCAAAAAAAAGAGCAACATTTGGTGAAGTCCCAGCTTGGTCCCAGGCCAGCGCAGGGCCAGGAGGGGCTTGGGATGTTGTGTTTCTGGGAGCACGTCCCCAGCCGGCTGCGGGGCCATCAGCCACGAGCATGGCTCCCCCGTCTTGGGGCCCGGGGCTGCGAGCCGTGGCCCCCAGGCTGGCGAACGGCCCTTCCTCAGCCCACGGCAGCTCCTGGGGCAGGGACGGGATTTACACCTCTCGTTTCCCTTTTTTATTGCCACCTCAGAAAGCGAGCACACCTCCGGCTGTGGGGAGAGCTGGCTGGAGGGTCACGTTTCTTCCCAGTATTGAACAACTGCAGTGTACAACACAAAGGACTCATCCTCATTCTGGAAAGAAAAAATGCATCCTTAGGCATTATACCTCCAGAGTATTTCTTACTTCCAAACACTCAGTCTTTCCCCTTCGGCAGCGACAGGGCCGTCTGCAGGGAGGTTTCCTCAGCCCCGGGGGGCCAGGGCCTCCCTCACCCCGTGCAAACCCCGACGGGCAGCGTGCAAGTGCAAATCGCTTCCAAGGGGACCGGCCAGGAGAGCACGCGGTTGATTTCTCCATCATCCTGTCTGCTAAACTACTTTTCATCTGAACCAAAGGACAACAACTGAAGGAACAGCTTTAGTCAAGGTGGAGTTTTGTAGGTGCTTTCTGCTTGCTGTCGCAAGCCGCAGGTGAAACTCCGGATGGCATTTATTCCCAGCCTATTTGTCAAATTAATGCTATTGCACCTATAGCAAAAAAAAGTAGAAGTGCCCTGCACGAGTCAATAAATGACATTTCCAGGCACTAACAATGGGTGAAATGATTTTCAGTGTCATAAGTAAAAATGTGGAAAACAAAAAATGTAAAACCACCTATAACGTGCCTGTTTTGTTCTGAACCTTTCAGGCACATGTGGGAAAGTGTGTTTTCTTCCAATACAAAATGTTTAGGAAACTTTGCAAGGTGTTTGCTGGAACTCCAACTGAAATAGCTCACCTGTTGTGGCAGCCCTAAGGCAGTGTGTAATTGTGTTGAAACTGCTGAAATAATTGTGTTGCCCGTTCAGCACTTCAGCTGCGTTTTAATGTTTCAGAAAGCCTTTATATACATGGGCATGGTGATCCCTCAGCCAGGACCTGTCCCCACCAGCACCAGGGTCCTGCTGGCGGCACTGGTTTGTCACCAGCCCAACGCCCCACCGTGCAGGATCCGCTCCCAGGGCAGCAGATGCGGGCCTGGAGCTGGAGGTTACGGGAAAGCGCCTCGCGCCTGGGAAACCCGGGAACACGGAAATTCCCCCGGCAGGCAAAACATGCCGCGCCCCATTTCTCGGTGACAGCTGCCGGCGCTACCCTCCCTCCAGCCACTGTCGGCCCTGACCTGATCGGTGACATGGCGTGAATTCCAGCCCCCAGCGGGCACCTTCCTTAGCGCAGTTTTCAAAAGGCAGGTGTCTGCAGGGGACGTTACGCCCGCACTCCTCGGGGTCGGTTGCCCACGATGTAGACTGAGATAGACGACACCGTTCTGTGAGCAGGAGTGATCTCGAGAGCGAAGAGGAGCAGCTAATGACTGTGCGAGCGGGGTGGCACCTCCAAGGGCCGCTCTGGGAGCTGCCGGAAGGAACAGGGCGTTTGCGTGCCCATTGCCGCTGGGCCTCGTCACGCGTCCCCCCAGCCCGCGCCCGCGGCGCGCCAGGTCTGCGGAGTGCACGGAGCCAGCCTGGCTCCAGCTCCCAGGACACCCGCGCGGCAGGAAGCCGCCCCGCTGCATCTCCAGCTTGTGTCCAGAGGCTCCTGGCTTGGCTCTCGGGGCTGCGCGCGCCAGAAAGCAGACGCTCCCAGCGAGCGGCAGAGCACGGCGCAGCCGGTGGAGGCGCGATGGGAGGAGTGACTAATGCCTTCCTGTTCAATGACTGTTCTTATTACCAGCGTTGTCTACAAAACCAGAGAGAATTTTCAACTTCGTAGAAAGCACGGTTCTCCTTCTATCTGTTTCTGTTTGTGGAAATAGCTGGGAGAAATATCACTGTAGATCAGAATGCAAATCACTGTTTCTTAATTTTTCCATGAGTGGCAGCTTCTATATTAGATGCAAAATTAAGACAGGACAAACATTTTTTTCCTCCAAATTTGATTTTATAATAATTTTTTTCTTTGAAATGCAATAAAAAAATCAATGCAAAGTTTTTCAACAAAAGAAGATCTTTTGTTTAAAGAAACGTATTTCTATCAGTTACCTTCCTTTTGCTGGAAAGCGTATGAGATCCTATGCTAGGATGCTACAGGATAGAATCAAGGCAACCTGTCTACAATTCAGCCTGATTTTTGCATCCCAGATCCCCACCTGCCTCTGTTTTCCATCTTCTAAACAGCTGCTTTTCAAAATATGAGGTCCATGGATTTCATTAGAAAACCAACCCATAAGTATTACTGCCTGTGTAGACATCACAGGAGGAAACAGATGTACCGGGAGGTGGAGGAGGCGGCGTTCGTTTGGCAGGTGGGGAGGCTGGTGCAGAGCAATATGGAAGGGGTCCCAGCGATCACTGAGAGCAAAAGAAAATGGGACCCACAGGCAGCTGAGGAAAAATGTTTTTGAGACTTTTGTAGGATCTTGGATCTAGTTTGGTAAATTCCCTTTTCTCCTGGGAAAAAATTACTAAGGGAAGCAATTGTGGAAGACCACGGTGAAGGAGAGACCCCATATGTCATTACAGATCAGAAGCATGAGTCTGAGGACCTGCAGAAGCTGTGGCTGTTTCTCCTTTTGCGGGAAGGTTTCCCTGAGGTCTACTGCAGATCCCGTTTTTCCCAGTGAGTCGCGTCCTGTCGGCATGTGGGTGGGACCAGTCTGGGTCCCCGCTCAGATCCAGGACCAGCTGGGCTGGACTGGGTCTGCCTCAGCTGCCACTGTGTCGAGGGCTGTGTTTCACGGACCGTGCGGAAGAGGCGTCTGTGATTGCCGATTTCTGACGGCTGCTGGAAGCACTGCATTCCGCTGCACCACAAACGCCTTACAAGCACTTCTGATCAAACCTACAACAAATAACAGAAATTGAGAAATCACAAACTGTATATTCAGTTACTCCTCGGCTCCACCACTTCAAGCAGATGGAGGCAACACCGGCTGCTCTCCCAGGGCTTCTCTGACACCTCCCTCCCAGCACTCTGACGCGATGGTGGTGACCCTGACTGCTGCATGTTCCTGTCCATGTCTGCCTTCCTGCAGGTGAAGGTTTCCTCTGCAACATCTGCAGGTCACGGCGTGCAAACAGACTGCTTACTTACCCAGAGCCAGGTTGCTACTACCCGTGACCTGCTCCTGCTCCATCGCCAGCCTAATTAGGTACTATGTTGAGGAGTAATTACTAAACCAGCCTGGGAAGCCTGACTTACCGATCCTGAAATTAACTCTGTGTATATATATATTTTTTTTTTTTTCCCCTCTGAAGATTTCTTTAGACTCAGCCTGCCTTCACAATCTGCCTTACTAGCTTTTGGATAGTTGTGAGCTGTAGTGATTTCTAAAGAAATAAAGTGTTTATAAGGTAAAGAGTACAAAAGTACACCGCTATGCTACAGCTGCAACTAGTCTGCTCTTTTGAAGACTTTTTCAGTCAGTAGAAATGCTCACGTTATTTCCAGAGGGATTAGGATCAGGTCTTTACATAGCTGAGAGCTTACTTAAATTTTCAACATTTCTTCTAGGTCAAAGGACAGTTAGTCCAATTTTTCCATACTTGACGCATTTCCACATTACAGTGTGTAGAAGAATCCTTCCGTTATTATTATTTTGAAGACATCTCTAATGCTCAGAGATTTCCTGTGAATATGTTTTTCATCCACAGAGGTACTGGACTCATAATTGTTGAATTTTCTGCATTCTTATGGGGAAGTTATATGGAATTTAATAAAGCTGATACCAGTAGAGTCTCTGTAAATGACACTAAAGCCCTATGGAGTTTAATAGGAACCACTAACATCTCTAAAGACTTTTTGCATCCTCGTGTAGGAATATACGGAAGAGAACATCTAATAATCTGCTAGATTCGACAGAAAAAAAAAATTTTCTTCTTCTATAAATGCAAGACAGAGCTGTATATTAGTTAACCAAAACCAGTTTAGTTCTCCCTATCTGATCCAACCCAGTGTGCCTACCTCAAAAAAACCACATTACCCTCTGGACCCATTAGGGAAAAACCCTACAGAACCTGATAGAAAAACCCCTCTGTAGGACATGTGTGCAGGTGCCGGTATTTAGTACCAAGTGGTGTCACTGCCTCAGGATTTGGCGGGTGGCTCCCGCGGCTGTGGACATCGAAGGATGCCATGTCCCTGCCTGCCTCTCCCCCGCACTTCCCAGTAAGAGATTTCTCTGGTTCGGTGTGTTCCAGCGCATCCCCTCTGTCACCTAGGGATGCATGCTCTGTTTTGTTTAGTTTCCCATCTCTAAATGTCACTCACTCCAGATTTCACTCGGATTTACTCCTACGGAGCAGGTTCACAAATGTTACTGATTCATCTTCTGGAATGACTTGTCTGAAGGCTGCGTCCCCTTCTGCACCGTGCCTCCCTTGCAGTCAGAAGTGATGGGGCAGGTTAAGCTTTGGTCGCTTTCTACATTTATTTTTTATACACTGCAAAAATAGAAATAGTCGGGTATTTCATTCATGCTAACGCTGTGCTAGAGAGCTTCAGCGTGACCTACATAAAGACCTGCCCTGCAATGGGAGACAAGCCTAGCTGCGGTGTTTGCTGCCCCTGCCAGGCTGCTGCCGCGGCTCAGCACCCTCCTCACCCCCCTCGAGGCACTCTGCTTCGCGGAAAAAGAACGCTTGTGATCTCAGAGCATTTAGGATTGCCCAGGCATGGGTAACTTAATTGGTCTTGAAGCTGGTGCTAAAAATATTTGGAATAAACTGCTGGATTTTTTAAAGCAGTATCTGGAGGGTCTTCCACTGCAGGCATTTATTTGATGCAAAAGTGCTTTGGTTTAGATGCTAAAGCTGATAAACCAAACCATTCATTTCTTAAAGTTCAACTCACCACTTAGAGGATAGAAAATAAACCAAGCTAAGCCACAGCAACATTAAACAGCAAGATACGGGATTTAAGGCAAAGCCCACAGTGGCTGGGAATGTTTCTCTCACATATACCAAATTTATCTCTATAGAGCAGGCGGCTTATTTTATGAGGTTCAGACAGGAAAAAAAAATATTAAAACTTCCAGAGAGAGTGTCTTAAATAGCTCATAAAACCAGGCATCTGCCCCTACGGAAAGGGATATCTGGTGCTCCCAGAAATGCAGCAGCCCCGATGCAGAGCTCCGGTACCGTCCGTGCCCCTGGCTGCGGGCTCGGGCTTCCCTCCTTTGTTCTGGCAGCAGCTGCCTTGTCGTGCTCTAAATAATTAACGAACAGCAGCCCCGCAGGGCAGCTCCCTCGTCTGGCAGCCCCTCACCTGCTGATGTTCTTTGTAGCCGCAGCGTTCACCTCAGTGCAGCTGAACGGCGCTGGCGGGGAGCAGGATCCGGCGGCGCCGGGCAGCGCGAGGCTGAGCAGCAGGACAGGCTTGGGGTGGGCCATGAGCCACTGGCACCCACGGCACTCCCTGTGCACGGCTCCCAGGCTGGGACCCACCGTGGCCCATCGCCTGGAGTGCCAGCACCACACAATGTTGTTTTAAGAAGCCGCTTATGAAAAATGAGGCTTGAAAATGCTATTGAAAATGCGCTGCTACAGCAAAGAACGCGAGTTATTTATTAGTGGCCCTTGTCAGAGTGAAATACCACAAAGACTTTTCCGTGTTCCTAAGCAATAAATGAGCAGGGAACGCGCTGCAAACACCGCTGGCCAGGTGCTGCAGTCAACTGCGCTAATGTTGCGACATTAATTCCTGTTAACTAGGGAAGTAATTTGCGACGTCTCTCGGGGACACATGCCTGCGACCGAGGAATGGTGCTTTGTGTCAGTGGGCGAGAGCCGCCCGTCGCGTAGCCTCTTTGGCTGTGCAGCTGGTGTCCCTGCACGGGGTACGCGTGGCCATCTTGTGCCACGCTGAACAGTAAGTGAAGGACGCTAGAGTGTTGAAAACAAGTCCAGGATAAGAAGAAAACCGTATCATGGCAATTAGGAGATTAGTAATGGCTTTAAGCAGGGAAGAAGAAAGTGATTTCCAAAGTAATTGCTTTCAATAAGCAACTTTTTCAGTTGGGTCTCTCAGTAGGAGAATAATTTCTGGCTGCTTAGCGGGTCCCGTACCCTGGTCCAGGTGCACAAGCCATGGTTCATCTCACTCCGTAATAACGACATCCATCACGGCACTGTTCGCCAGCCAGAAAGCAGCTGTTCCTCGCAGCTCTGCCAGTGCCGTCCAGGCTCGGGGGAACGCTGGCCAACGGGGCTAAGCTAGGCAGAAAGGAAATGCCGCTAACAAGCTCCCTGTAGGTCGGCCGCTCTGCGGCTCCTGCGGCCGTCTCGGCTCCCCGCGCGGGTGGTGCTCGGCGGTGCCCGGCCGCCGGCTTCAGCCTGGCCTGCAGCGACTGCCCTCCAGGCACACCGGTACCGCTGGAAGGCCTGCGGGAGCGAGCGTTGAGAGCGGCTTTCCTCCACCTCCTGGCCTTCGCTCAGCATCCAACGCGGGCGGGTTTTGCTGGCACGCTGGGCGGGTGTACCAGGAACGGGGGGACCCTGGAGCCCCTTCCCGGGGGATGGGCGCACTGCAGCCGTCTGCAGCTCTGGGGAGGCGGCGGGAGCCAGCGGCTGACCCCCTGCTCCGCAGGAGGCTGCTCAGCCAGCCCAGCTCGTCAAGGACGAGCAGCAAGGCTGTATTAACTAACCTTTAGTAACCTTGTTTTTAAATTCAGAGAATCTCCCCCTCCCCTTTTCCAACTGAGTCATTTCAGCTGTGAGTTGTAACAGGTCACTGCCTATTATTACAGCTTAATTATTAATTTATAGCATCGTAAACCCCCATGCTGCATATCTGTAAAGCGAAGGAAAAGAGCTAGTAACGAAAAGAGACGAGAAGTCGGTAACCCTAAGGAAAGGAAAACTGGACTGCAGAGTCCAGGGGAGACCTGACCGAGCAGCCCCCATAAACAGTTGATGGGAAGGGTGTCTTGGGAACAACACTGGAGTGGAGACAAAGAGGCAATGGGAGGATGCTCCAAGAATAGCAAATCACTTGATACCAGGAGTAAAAGCTGAGAGGGAAGAAACTGGAGCAACCGAGAGACTGGAAGAGCACAGCAAACGAGAGGTGAAAGGGGGTGAATTTATCCATGTGGTGGCAAGTGTAATTGTCCTCAGAAGCCACTGACAGGATCCAAGGAGATATATATTTATGTATAGTATATACTTATATGTAGGGACCAGGTGGAAAATAAAAGGGAAGAGGGTATGTGATTAAACAATCAGGTGAAAAAGGTTTAACTCGCATCTTTTAAAAAGGAGATCTGTGTTTGCTCTTGACTATAAGCACAGTCAAATGAAGTAAAAAGAGGGCAGAACTGTAGATGGATTAAACAAGGTATCTTACTGGTTGGTTGAAACCAGCACTGTTAGCAGAAACTCCTCATTTAAGAATTAGTTATCTCTTTGCCTGGGGATTTTTCTACTTGACATCATGAAATAGCTTGTCAAGCTGGTGCGTGTCTGAATGTAGATGTTGAATGACAGACTTGCTGTCTTTGAGCACGCTTGGTTATATCCCTGCTGGATTTGCCTGCTCCACCAGCTTCTGCAGTAAGCATCCAGCCTGTTGCTGAACGCTGTAGAGTTATTTAGGTCATTTGATTTTTATGTCAAAATAACTCTGCCAGGATTTGGGGGCCTTTGTTGTAAAGCCAGACAAGCTAAAGACACAAACCAAACCGCTGTGCTGCCCAGCAAACCAATTCCAAACGGCGCTTCCATTCCCCGTGAGTATAAGCACTTGTTTGTGAGAAACGCCGTACGAAGCCCGAGTGTAGCTTCCACGGTGGCGGCTTTGGACGGGGCTGCGGGAGCTCGCTCCTTTGTGCCTCTCGGTTTCAGCTCGGGAGCACCGTGCGCTGGCGGGTGCACCTCTCCCACTGCCAGGCCGCCTCTCAGCCCCCACGCTTTGCTTCATCTTCATGTTTGGAAATCACCAGTCGGTTAATAACACGTTTGTTGCCTATGGCAGTCGCCCAGAAACGAGCCTTTCCTGTGCCGGGCGCGGGCGAGGGGAGGACGCCTGTGCCTCTCCGGGGTGAGGGGCGCGTCTCCGCCGCTGCCTGCGTCCCTGCTGCCAGGCGCCGTCCTCCCCGCCTTGCGCCGGGGCAGACACGGCCTTCGGGTCCGCAGCTCTGGAGGCTGCCAGGTCCTGCGCAGGTGGTGCCATTGCAAACGCATTAATATAGATATGTTGTAAGCTTGCTTTTTTCCTGCCTGTAAAATCAGATTTTCCAGTTCCTCTCCAGAGTCTGTGACATCTCTGTGGACAGCCCGCTCCCATGCTATGCCTTCTGCCTTTTGCACCGTTTCTCCGTTCTTGCTTGGATTTGAGATGCAGTGTTCTTTGAAGACATTAGTTTCAACAGATGAGACATTTGTGCTGCCTGGAAATCCAAGGAGTAAGCAAATGCATTTATTCGGTAATATCAGAGCTGTCATTTTGGAAAGTCTTAGAGATGGAGCCCCGACAAGTGACTGAGATTCCTTGTCTCAGGCCTTGTCTCTTACTTTTTTAAAATCTACAGCTCCTGATTTTAATCTACCTGCCAAAGAGGCAGAAGGAAATCAGGAATCCAGCTCCTGTTACTCTTTTTGACTCTGTTTCCTGAGATTTCTTTGCACCAATGCCATTTGTGGTTGGGGTAAAGAGAACACACAAATTATTCTACATTATGTTCAGAGTAATGACAAGTCTTAAAATAGCTCTCAATTAGCAATTGATTGCAATTAATTGGAACAACATAGGCTGACATGATATCTTCATATCTCCAGAGCATTCCTGAGTTCATGAGTTCTAATTTTCAAAAATTCAAAGATTGTGGCTCCCATATTACCATAACCATCTGTCGGCAATTTCTAATATACATCTTTGAGAAGGAGTAATGCACACTTTGACTTTGCTAATTAAAACAAGTGTCCAAAACAGGGCTCGAGTTTGAATCGCATCTGTGTTTTTTACATATATGTATGCAAATGTATATCTATATCTATGTGTTTCAAGGTCTTTCATACCAGACCAGCACTGTGTGCAGTCACGAAGACGAAGCGTTGGGGCGAGCTCCCGTCCCGGCTCGCTGCCGAGGGTGGCGTAGCCGCGCTGGGGAAGCCGCCCCGACGTTGTTAATGCTTTGTTGACACTCATCTAATTCTGAATTTTTTTGCTTTAGCTGCTGAGGAGTCTGCAGTAATGCTTATGCAGGTAATTCTAAAATTAGGGCACTGGAAGGGGATGTGTTTTCTGATTATTCAGACTAATTTGGTTTTACCTGTGTTTTAATTAATGGATGATTGGAATTTCTTTCTTAATAAACATCAGGAATACATCAGCACAAAACAACTGGGGGGGTTCAACCCACGGTCCACCTGCATTACTTCCCTGGTTTCTGGCTGCTCGAATTAGTGTCCTACCAGGGGGTTTCACATCCTTTGCTAACAGAACGGCGGTGTAGGTCTCGGCTCGCGCCGTCGTTAACTCCAGGGGGTTTTTCACAGAAGACAAGGAAAGCCATTGCTCTTTAGCCCAGGCGGACTTAATTCAGTCAAGCTTCACTTTCAAGTTTTTGAGCGTAAATGTAAAGTAGCAGAAGGTAAAAGGAAAGATTATATTAAGATAAGGTATTAATAAAGCAATAATAAATCAAATTAAGATACAGAAAAGTCTTAAATTCAAGCAGGCAAGGCTGGACTAGAAGGAGGAGGAAGATGCTGGTAGTGGCAGCTATTAATTCTTCATGCACCGAACTTAAGCGACCTAGAGATGTTTGACAGAAGGACAGAAAGACCAAACACTGCTGGCGGAAGACAACTTCTGCACCAGTTTTTCATATCAATGTAATTTTCCCAGAGGAAGATGTACTTAAATGCCACGGTCCTGATGGCCAAATATTGTTTCTAATCACAGCATTTGGAAAGGGGAGTACAAAGCAAGGAAGCCAGCAGCACTGAATTCCTCCATGAATTACTTCTCCTTATATTGGAAATGCTGAACAGTCAGACCTCTTCGGCTCTTCCTACAAACTAGGCTATTTGTTTTATTTTTCTTCTTCAGGCTAAATGCTTGCTAAACTGTCAACGAGAAATACAGGTGAGAAGAAGGAGTATTGCTCAGTGGTGCTCTTGTTTTGGTCTGGCCAAAGGTTTTACTTAGCGGATGGGAACTAGAAGATAGAAAGGCAGATAAATCTGGGTTGTGCAAGCCTGAATGATAAGGTGCTAGTAGAGGAGGATTTGGTTAAGCAGACAGCTGTGGTTAGGCTGATAAAGAGGTTTAAAAACAGGATTGATTCGAAGAGACCATAGTCAGAAACAATTAAAAGTTGACAGATGAACCGAATTAATGATGGAGACATTTGCTGAGGTATCACACACATCTTCATAGTAAGAGACAGAAGATTTCCTGAACAGGGAAATCACTCGCTCAAGGGTCACGCGTACTGAAGCGCAGGGTCTTCTGCCACCCTCCGACCTGCCATCCTCTGACCTCCGTTTAGAAGCTGCACGGGCTTCGTCAGAGCCTGCCAAGAAGACGGCACGGAGCCCCTCTCGGAGCTGAGTCTTCACCTCGTGTTTTGCCGATTGGAGGCTGCAGAGCGGTGCGGCCACCACATCCCCCGGGAAGGATGCCGATGCAGCAGGAAGGCCAGGCTGGTCCTGCGGCTGGGGCGGGCGGCTGCCGTCGCCGTCTGCTTGCAGAGGTGGGAGACGCCTGAAGCTGGAGAGTCCCCCCAGGACCTATTTGCTGGTTTAGACAAGGGCTTAGTAGCCCAGGTACAGCCTGTGTCGGTGGGCAAGCCAGCGCGGGGGACTCCAGGTAGACTAAAAAATATTTATTGCACAGCAAAGGGATGCCCAAAAGAATAAATTGACCACAGAAGCGGTTTTCCTCTGATAAAAAGGCCCTTGTTATGAAATGCAAGGAGGAGTCTGTACAAATTGGGGTACACCACAACTTTCAGAATGGTCTGACAATGTCAGTGACCGCGGTTGACCAATTCTCTAAATGCTTTCTTTTCCTTATCGTACTGCTGCTCGCGGTTCGTGCTTCTCTTTCCACTCAGAATTTTAACTTCATCACATGTTACTTTGAGAATGGTCTGTATATGAATATTTTGGTTCATTTAATATGCCTTCTGGTATTTTAACACCAGGTCTCATATTTTCTCCACCATTCGGGGAACTTATTTTTAAATTTCAAAAAAATTTGAAACTCTGACAGAAGTTAATTTCCAGAATAACTGTTTTAGGAAAGACCTCATGAGTGCTGATAAAATGACGAAGTACTGGAAGACTCCTGACAAAAGTGGATGTGCTGGCTACAGACTGAAATTCTCTTGCACAACTCTAGACCTCCCCAGTCAGAGAGACCATGGGCAAACATTTCTGGTTTTTACACTGGGTTGGCAAGTTCAGAAAATGTTAATGGAAAAAACATTAAAATAGGAATTTTAAATTAGTAAAATAGACTAGGAAGGAACCAGGTACCTGCAGAGAGCAGCTCAAGCCCTGGCCACGGCAGCACCTGGGTGTCAGCAGCTACTCCCAGAAGGGTAAAAAACTGCATTAGCTTACTAACTGTGCCTGGCCGCTGCCCTTACCTCCGCCGGTTCCCTGCCTCCCCCTTCGCTGCTGTCTTTGAGCATATGGGAGAGTTCAAACCAGTAACATTACTGTCAAGTCCTTCCCTGGTTTTGTTTGCTTGCTGAAATTTTACTCAAGATACTTGATCCTAAATGCAAATAAATCTACCGCACGTCCGTCCTGCTGCCAGCACTGATCCCACAGCCAATTACCCGCATGGCATTTGTCATTGCTCCTAAGCTTTACCTTGGTAATTTTACTTAGACAGGGGCATTTTCTGCTGATAAATCTATCTCGATTACCAAGTCAGAATGTATTTATTAAAACACCAATTAGACCTTGGTCTCTCATCAATCACAACACCCTTAATTCATGCATGGATGCAAAACCTGTTTGCGGCGTTGCGCATGCATGAACGAGTGATCTAAATCAAATTGTCACTGTACCAGCATTACCTTATCTTCGGACCTGGAGGCAATCAACTTTTTATTTACTATATGAATCATGTGTGATGTTTTCAAAAGCTTCAACACTTCATTTTTTTGGCATTGAAAGGAGAATTACTTGCTTCCCAAGGTTGGAAGCAAAGGTGAGCACGGAGGTGAGGGCACTGGCCCCCCAGGCGCTCCGGTGAAGGGACCCCCGTGGGGTGGAGGTGATGGGGAGCCGGCCGGGGCCGGCACTGGAGGCTGCCTGGCTCGGGGCGGGGGCTACCCTGTTCCCACCTGCCGATGGGCCTGGCTGCCCGGGCGCTGTTAATTACCGCTGAAACGGGGATCGGCTGCTGCAATTAGCCCCGGCAGAAGAGGCGAGAGTGGCGAAGCCAGCAAAAGCCGGGAGTGGCTGAGAGCCCGAGGGCATGGGGACAAGGAGGAAGAAAAGCAATGTGAAATAGGCATCTGTAAAACCGAAACCAACAACAAAACCCTAAAGCAGAAGAAGCAGTAAGGAGAATAAATGTGGAAGGACAGCGTAAGTGGACAAGACTGGACTGAGAACAGTAGGATAGGAAAATGGCTCCACTTAGGGTGGTCGCAGCCGGAAAGGCTGGTACAGCCCACGCACGTGAAGGTGATGAACGTCCGGATGCTGAAAACGTCTCTGCCCGCCTCAAAGAGCCGACGGTGCGTAACCTCGGGTCCGTTCGCCGCCCCGAGCGGCGCTGCCGCGGCTGGTGATGCCCGTCCGCGCACCAGGGCGGCAGCTCAGCCCGGCGCCGCGGCCGTGGCTCGGGCGCTGCTGGCAAGCTCTCTGCTTCTGAGCAAGGAAGCCCCCTCGTGCCTCTCGATTACGAATTCATCGCCGTCTCCGTACCTGTAGCAACAAACCTGCCATTCCTTATTTTGTGAGACAGGCTTAACCACCCCTCTTCCCCTGAAAAAAAACCAATCACCCACCAAAAACCCACTCCCCCACGAAAAAAAAAACAACCACCAAACATCCCCCCCCGGCCAACCTCAGGAAAAAGTGGTGTGAAAACTGTGGAAGCTGAATAAAAGGAATATAATTCTGAGAACAATGAGCTTTTCTGCCTGTAAGGCCTGAGCTACTTGAGAAAGCAGTCTCCATCCCATTGCATGTTCTCACCCACCAACATGTACTTTCATTCCAAATTCAGTAGGAAAAAAGATCAAATTTTTGAGATTTTTTTGTAGAATAGCAATTTGTAACATTCATTCTGAAATATCACAACCCTGCATTTTTTTATAATTTTGAAACATTTTAACAGAAAATTAAATATATGTAGTTTGATACTAAAATGAATATTATAATACAGATGTCGAAAGGAGGTGTTGACGTGATCTAGCCGAGTACTTTCCCACTGCAAATGTCCTCAGAATCACCGTGCTCTTTTAGAATACATCAATTTCAAGACAAGAGCATTTATCAGTGAAAAATGGCCGAAGCAGCGCTGACCCCTTTCTCCCAGGGTCTGCCGGGGGTCTCGCACAGTTGATGATGCCCCCCCTGTGTCTCCAGGCGGGCTCGGCGAGCAGGGGCTGGGCTCTGTCCAGGGCAGCCACTGGATCGTCTGTCAGAGGGATTAGACCTGGGCCAGGCAGGGGCTGAAGCTGGTGCCGGTCCCAGACGCGGACGCAGCCCCATGGTGCAGCAGCACTGGGTTGGAAGTTACTTAGGGAGAGCATTTAAACTGGAATAGCATCGCATTCTCCGTTAGCCGTTTTCTGGGTGAACTAGTGCAAACGCCTACTTCTCGAAGCTCCTAGAAGCCGAGGAGGGGCAGAGGTCCCCGCCTGCTGCAGCAGTGGAGCTCGGGGCAGGCTTAGACGCCTCGAGGTGCTTCTGCAAGCCCCCGCGATCAGGGCAGCGCCGCTGGCTGGGGGGGCCGCAGGGGCAGCGGCTCCGGGGTCTGTCTCCGTCGGGCTGTTTGTCCCGGGCTTCGCACTACGAAATTCAGACACCCCCGTATCTGAGACGGGCTCGATGACGGCTGGGGCTGGGGTCGATCTGCTGCTTCCCGCAACAAAAACTCATCGTTGATTGTGGTTTGAAGGTCCTGTGCTAATTTCGTTTATATCGTTACTCCTCGCTGCCTAGTTTCCTGCACACCAGCCGTCCCTCATCAGGGGGGTTCCTCTTTGCTGCTTGCAGCGCGTTTGTTGTGAAAGAGGGAGAGGAGAAGAGAAAAACTGGATGGCTGATGGTTTGTGTGTCAATTATACATCAGAGGCTTTACTGCTTCTTCATAAGCTTCCAATAATAATAATTATAATTAGGGCACTGGGAGAGAAATGTGCTGAGATCAGGGAGAAAAGCAGGAAAGCCAGGCCAGAATTAATTAGCCCCTTTTATCTAAGAATCTCAAAGCATTTAGGCATTAATTAATGAATTCTGTGGTTAAACCGGCACGACTTTCGGTTTGCCGCCGGGACGGTGGCCGGTCTCAGGGCTCAGCACCCATCCTTGCTCGGCAGTGGGTCCTGATGCTGCTGCAGATGCTTTCCTCTTGCTGCAAAATGCAAAGAAACACTTCTTTTTTTCCTATCGATCGTCCCCGTCTGTCGTCCTGACAGCACCCAAAACCGGGAGGAGGAGGCCCAGCCCCACACAGCAGTGCAAGCGGGCAGGTTTACACTGCCGGGAACTGCGCACATCCCCACGAGATGCACGTCCCCTGCGCACCGAAAGCTGATGGCTTCCCACGGTGACCGAAGGCTCTGTGCTGAGCCGGACCTGGGCCCTACGGCATCCCCCACCCGTGGCACTTAGACTATCCCTGGGACTCCAGCAAAACCGGTATTGCATGAGGAAATGGGGCCCAAAAGAGTAAGTTGCCCCTGGCGGCAGTTTTCCCCGAATACAAAGGCTTCTGAATCGCAGTACAAGGGAGTGGCCCAGCTCGTAGGGTTTCCTCTCCTGGCCTTCCAGGTACGCGTGTTTTTGCTTTCGATGTGGGATTTAGTAAGAGCGCTAACCGTTCTCTGACTCGGAGGTGCTCCTGCATCGGACACCGTACCCGCCTCCGCGTCACGCGGCGGTTAGCGCAGTCCTGGTCCGGAGCAGGAGGGAGCGCGGTGCCGCCGCAGGGGGCTGTGCATCCTCGCCGGCGCTTGCAGCACGCGTTCCTGCTGCGTGGGAGGGATGTCCTGCTGCCACGGCCCGGCCCGGACCAGGTGCTGCCGGCGCCGGCGTAGCCGGCAGCAGCCTTGCCAGGGTGTTGGCGTGAGGGCTCTAGGCTGAGAGTTAATAACTTCTCCCCCCAGATTGCACTCCAAGAAGTGAATAGTTGGGTGAAATGGCCTTTAAAAGCCATCTGGAAAATGCTGGGAAAAACTCTTGAAGAGCACCAGTGGTGTCCTGGCACGGGCGTGAATGACGTGCCTTAGCTCTTCTTCTTAATGGCTGTGATAGTTCTTATTTTTTGATTGATTTTAGTTCAGTTTGCAGCCATTGCTTTTAGTTAGCAGCGATCTGCATTGTTTCAGCAGTGCTTTACGGATCCCCTTTTACGTGTGGTCGCTCCGCAACACGCACGGCTGTCAAGGACCGTGCTCCCAGTCTAGGGAAGCCGATGCAGTGCCGAGCCCAAAGCCGGGGCCGATGCTGCCCGCGCCCAGGCTGAGCTCAGCGGGAGGGTTTGCAGTCTGAACGCTGCTTTTGCCGGCGGTCGCCTTGACCCCGCACAGTTCTTGCTGTTGAAAACTCCTCGTGTCCAGCAAGATAACGTGTAATGCGTGCGCGTGGAAGGCGTGAGCTGCTCCGCTCCGCTCCTTTCGTTACGGTGTAATGCAGAATCTTTTTCTGATGCAACCTGAGGTTTGTCAGCAGCTTCTAACTATGCCCAGATACGGCGGGGTTTACATGGCACAGCCTTGAAGCGGTAGCCCTTTGCCTCCCATCCCCCCTTCCATGCTCCAAAACATCTTTTAAAAGTCACTTTTTAAATAGCCAAACAATGGATTACTTTCCTTTGGTGGGGGGTGGCTGAGGCGTTTTGGTTTAACATTGCCAGGGGAAAAAAAAGTCAGTCTCAGGCAAAGAGCAGTGAAAATTTTTACTCTAAATCCTGAGCTGGTTTAGATCCCTCTGCGCCCAGTGACCTGGCCATGCGGCGACCGGCCCGGCTCGCCTGCTGGCGCGTGTCGGTTCCTTCTTAGCTTTGAAGAGCTCGGGACCGAGCGTGCCGTGCTGGCGGTAGCGCCGCTCTGAAACCTGCTACCCACCTCCCCCGTGCCCGACGGGCTTCCTCCTTCCTAATGATGGTGGTGAGGCTTTTATTTGTAATAAGCTGCGCTGCAACCGTGCCTGCAATTACCTGTAATCCCCGAGTCTGGTCCGCATCTCTCTGTCAGACCGACCGACCGTTCTCCTTCGCTTTGATGTCAACTAATTGATGTAATGCAGAGGGTCATTTAGTCACTTAAAGTGGCCTTGTACGATGTGTCTAGAATCTCCAACTTCCTTTCCTTGTTAGGATTTTGCTGTTGCATTCCCTTACCCCATAGTCTCTGGACCTCTCGGGCAGAGTGAGTGTATCCTTCAGGAAGTTCACGTAGCTGGTGAGTTCGGCTTTAGATTTAGGCTTTTCAGTGTGTTTTGGCAAGTCTGCCTCTGGCACCCGCTGGCATGCTCTGGCCCCCGAGGAGGGGACGGAGCCCCTTCGCTGTGCCGACACCTGGAGTTGTTCGTCGAAGCGCGCCGGGAACGGAGCCTGCCACGGCCCGTGCCTGGCTGGGTCAAAATTAGGCAAAGGGAGCGTGGGAAGCCGTAAATTAGACAGCTCTGCCCGCGCTTTTCGTCGTGCACCCGCACAAAGCGGAGCTCCGCCTGCTCGACTCGAGGTCAGGTAATTTCACAGTACCGTTTTCCTAGCATGGCGATTACTTTGATCCTGGTTGGCACAGATGTATTTTCATGTTTTATTGCTTAATACTGGAACCTTTCTTTTTTTGCTTCCTCTGGTATATGAAGATAGCCCAATGAAAATGGGTTTTTTCCCCCTACTTCATTAAATGCTAAAGGGCAATTCCAGTTTCTCCATAGCTTTCCCTCTCTCTTTAGATTTTTTTAATGCACTGCTCCGGCTGGCGTGATGTGTTGTTCTTGTAATGATTATATCTAGGTCTTTCCAGCATAAAACTTGAGCTCACTTTGTAGCTCAAAGTAAAAGTCCGGCGATGCTCGCTGGGGTCCTGGCCGCGTGGCGCTGGGCTGGGCCCGGCAAGGGCTCTTAGGAAGGCTGGGAGCCAGGCTGCCCGGATGGTTTTGGAGAGCGCGCTTAACTGTGCGTACAGACTTCCCCACCATTTAAAGGTGTCAAAAAGATATTTATCAAAAAGAAATCTGCTCGCCTTCGGCCCTTCTTTTTCGGCGGAGTGGAGCGGTTGCTCCGCTCGCACGAAGGAGCTCGCTGGCCTCAGCTCTCCCGGCAGCCGCGGCTCAGCTGGGCTCCCGCCTTTTCCCGGGGTGGTCGGAGATCTCTGCCCGCACCCGCGTCTGCGTGCCCAGAGCACCCGCCGCTGGGCACCGGCGCGCCTGCCGAGCCCCGCGGCCTGGCTCGCCGCGCACTGGTGCTGGTGGGGGGTCTGGGCCCGGGGAGCCTCTCCAGACCCTGCGGCTGCTTCCAGCACCCAGGGCTTGCCTGGCTTTTGCTGTTCTGCCTCATGAATAGATGAATTTCTGCCTCCCGGCTCACCCGCGGTATGTCCATCGTTGGTGAATATTCATTAAGTGAAATTAGCATCTATTAGGTCTTAATTAACTTATAAAGGGCTTGTTTTGTGGTAATGAAGTATATGCTCTGGATGTGCCTGGTGGCAGCCGGTGGGTGCCCCTGCCCGCGCAGCCGGGCCCGAGCCGGGCCCGGGTCCTCCGGTGGGGCACGGGGGGCTGGACCCCTTCTTCTTCCCCCGGCTCCAAGGCGCAGCTGGGAGAGGTGCTGCCACCCAAGCGTGCGCCGAGCAGTAGCTCAGGCTTGCGAGGTGTCCTCGGGTGACCGCAGCGGTGCCCGGCGCCGCCGCAGTGCTCTGGTGTTCGGTGCCCGGCTCTCTGGGCGCTTCGGGCGCGCGCTGGAGCTTTGTTCCTTGCCCGGGCGAGCGCAGCCCTTCGCTTGGGGTTTCAAGCAGCGACCTTTTCCCTCTTGCCTCGTTTTTCACCGTTTTCCAGACTTGACGCGGTTCGGCGCGGGGTGGGAAGCGGCGAAGGCAGCAGGAGGGCATCGTCCCGGCGTGGGAGCGGGCGAGCATCCCCCGCGCTGCCCGCCGGCAGCTCGGCACCGCTGTCCTCCGGGGCCGTGGCGGGGACGGAGCCGGTGCCCAGCGGAGGGAGAGCACGTGGCCAGAGAGCCGGTGGCAGCCCCGGTGCCCGTCAGATGTGTTTGTTTCCTCCGCTAGGATTCACGGCCGTCCACGAGCAGCAGGGGCAAAATGACTGATTTTGCAGGCGAGAAGAGAACAAGTAATTACAGGCGAGTGCAGAGCAGACACCGAAAAGGAGATCGGGGCTGCCCCCCCGCCGGCCGGGAGAGCCCTGACGGGGACGCGCTCCCCTCCCAGCACCTCCGTGGTTCTGGAGGCCTGGCCAGAAACGGCCTCGACGCTTCCCTTCCACCGAATTAACTTCGACTTTTCAAGTGCTGGTGGTCGCTTGCTGGAATAACTGGTTCTGTGTTTGGGAAGGGCAGAGGCTCCGGAGCAGGAGAACCCGCAGCGAGCTGTAATGTCAGCTGCAAATCCATACAGCTCGTGGACGTGTCGTGCAGAAGCACGTGTGATCAGGGTTTTGCAAAGGCTCGGTACATAATGCTTTTGTCAAAGCTGAGGAAATCATAAAAAAGTTCAGTTTAGCCATTATTGACTTTTTTCAGACAAGATACAGAACAGTTCTTGAAGCGAGTCTGTAAATTGAATTTAGCCACAGAACTCACAGACTGAAAGACTCCTTCATCATTGACAAGGAAGAGGATGGAAGAGATGAGGAGGGGTTTCCTGGCTTTTGGGTTTTCCACCTGTTTCTGTAAATTTTATGCATTGTATTCACGGTTGCAAAAAAGATGGAGAAACGGGGGAGCAGGGCAGTGACTATCAGCGGTGCAGTTTTTTAACCTTTTGCTGCCGTGAGCTCCGACCGCCAGGATCTGCTCCCAGGGCTCGGGCGTTTGAAATTGGCAACGACATTTTTTTTTCTTTTTCTTTTTTTGCCCCATTTTTTTGATGGGGACCTGTTTCTGGAGTGGTGGCAGCAAATGGTTGCCTTAGACCCTGGTGTGAGGAAGAGATTCCCCATCGGCCTCGCCCCCCCCGCCGCCCTCCTGGCAGCCGAGCGGCAGCTGCCGGCGCCGCTGCGATCCCAGCAGCACGTGTTGTCCATCGCCACCGCAAAGCCCGCGGGGCCAGCGCTGCAGCCCTGACCCGACTGTTCCCCTCCCCGTTCCCTTCTCCTGCCCCTCGCACCGCTGTAAGAAATGCCACGAGCGCCGGGCTGCGACACCGGCCCCGGGGCCCCCGGTCCCTTCGCGCGGGTGAGGCCAGGGGCCGTACTGCGGCTCCGAAGATGCTAAGCTGAATGATGCTTTTCTCCATCTGCATAGTGGTGCCAATCTGCGTGAGCTGGAAATGATAATTACATTTTAGTGGGAAGATGGAGGCTTCCAAGTGACATTTAAATTCATGATTATTGCAGCGGCTTGGTCAGGGAACAGTTGTTATCAATGCCGGCTCTTCCCCTTCGTCATGGATTATTGCGTTTGGGCAGGTCTCCAGCTGAAAAAAGAAAAAAAAACAAGCCATGGGCTACGTGGAGCAGGAAGTTAATTCAGTGCTCTCCGGGGTTCCCAGCACCGACGGGTTACGCAAATGAAGGACGGTGCTGACCAAAAGCCTGTTTTCTGCACGACCAAGCCCTCGTGCAGGCGGAGGCCACCGCAGCAGCGACGCGAGCTGTCCGCCGGGGTCAGGCTCCGGCTGGGCAGGGGCGACGCCGGCGGTGTGATGCCCCCAGGAGGGAGCCTGGTGGCGCCGGCCGCACCGACTCGCGGCCAAAGCTGGCTGTGCTAGTGAGCCTCGGGGAAGAAAAGGTGTCCGGAGAAACCAGGGGTGCTCTCGCTGTCAGTAACAGCAAAGACAATTTCCCAAATACTGTTCCCCGGCGGCCGGGGAAGCCAGGCATCTCCGATACTCAGTTCTGCACTTTACAGCGGGCTGTGTATATCCTTTTTGTTACAGGAGAGATGCTCATTGACGTAAGTAGCCAACGGTCACCTGAATTGTCATGACTGTTTTGACTTCTTGCTTTAAAAAATAACAAATATTTACATTTAATCCAATGAAAGTGTAAAGACCATGATGATTACAGACTTAGAATAACGAACATTGTTCTGAGCAATGGGAGCAGTATCGTTTGAACATTTTGTTTAGGCATGAGGAACATAGTGTTTTATTTTGTTTTGCTTCATGCCGTTGGGAATACGTCTGATTTCCAAGGCCGCGTGTCTGCGCGTTCCGTGGTGGCGTCACGCAGGGATGCTGGCTCCCCAGGATGCTGCTCGCCGCGCGCTGGGGACTAGACCGAAACCCGTAACACTGAATTTCTTTGTGACCGCCGGGATCTTACCTGTAAGATCTGGCAAAAGACCGGTGCGAGCTGCCTGTACCCAGAATCTGCGTGTTTTGCTTTTTGTACACGTTCCTCTGCCATCTCATTCCGACGTTTAATTTGCCGCCGCGCCTCACGCTGCAGAGTGCCAGCCATGACCCCAGCAGTGCCGCTCCCTCGGATGGGACCACGCCGCGTGGCAGTGCGCGTCGTGCGGGGAGGGACGGAGGGAGCGACCCTGTACAGCCTGTCTGCTGACAAACCCTCTCGTGGGGTGGCCCCGAGCCTGGCACCGGCGTGTTGCTCGCCACGGGGTGCTTGCTGTGAGCCAGCTTGCCCTGGGGCTGCAGGGGGATGCCACGGAGCAGCCGCGACGTCTCCGTGGAGCGGCGGTGATGCCTTCGCCTGCTGCGGGGCCAGAATTTCCCCGGGCCGTACGGGAGAGCTGCCAGCGCCCGCCACGTTGCTTATGCTGGTCTGTCCTGGGGCAGAGCCCGTGGCAGGGCGTTTGCCTGCACTGGTTCATTATGTGCGGTCGCTAATGAGGGGTTGAACTCTGCAGTTGTGTGCAATTGGGCAAAGATCATCCCTGGTCTTTGGTTTTAACCTGAACATGGCAAACGGGGAAAAACCGAGATAGGTTGAATTTCACAGCGTATTTGATAACTGTCCTTTTAAAGGCAGAAAACCGATGAGGCTAGGAGCGTTCGACGGGACTTAGGCAGCCTGGCATTCCCAGCTGAGACCTGCTGGTCCCTGCAGCCACCTTGGGTACAGCCGCACTTCTTTGCCCACCAGCACAGACAGCCCCTTCCTAGGCTAGCAAGTTTTATTCCCTCCTGTCCAGACTTGTCTTTATTGAATGCGAACCCGGGGAAGATCAGTGCCAACACAAGTTGTTGGACCCGTCGCGTTTTGCGGAGTCGGTAGCCGGGATGGGAAGGGGCAGCAAGCTTTGCCGTGTCCTGCCTCCTGGGCGCTGCCTTCCTCCGGCAGCCGAAAATTCATCATTCCTTTGTTTTGATCTAGTAACCTTGCCCTTGGCCCTGTAACCTCTGTTCACACCTATGAGTTTATTGGCTTCAAAGGAACCCCACATACAGGTAAAACTTGGAGGAATGGATCGGGAATGACAAAATCTGGAGCCCTTATTCTGTTTTCTCTCTGTCTTTTCGGGCAAAATTTCTGTGGGCTTCATCAGGATTTTCTCTTAAGGGAGAAAAAGCCCTGTGCCATCTGCTCTGGGTTTGGCCTTGGGTTGGTGGGTAGACCACATCATTAGCAGCAAATCATTACAAGCCTGAAAAGCAATGCAGTGGTTTCTCACTCGGGTTGAACACCTTACAGGATCCTTATGTGCCTGTTTGTCACTGAGGATCTGAGAAAACCTTCCGACATGCACTGGATGCCTCAGGGACCCTGAGCAACGCGTGCAGGCGGAGCGGGTGAAGGAGCTCCAGTGCTAATGGACATCAGCTCCCACCTGAGACCGGGCGGAGGTTTTGCCGACGGTCTGTGGTGACTTTCGGGAAAGCTCCCCCGGAGGTTTCCTGCCGTGCCGGCCGGCTGCGTCCCTCCCTGCTCGGGTCTCGGCTGGCAGCAGCGAGCCCGGCGGAGCGGGAGCAGCCTGTTTCTGGGTGCGGGCGGGGGGTCGGAGCTGTCGGTAACCCCGGGGTGCTCTCTGTTCCTCTTGCAGGTGAGCCCTCCAGGTGGTCCTCGTCCCACTGCGACTGCTGCTGCAAGAACGGCAAAGGCGACAAGGAGGGAGAGAGCGGCACGTCGTGCAACGAGCTGTCAACGTCGAGCTGCGACAGCCAGTCGGAGGCCAGCTCCCCCCAGGAGACCGTCATCTGCGGCCCTGTCACCCGCCAGCCCAACATACAGACTCTGGACCGGCCGGCCAAGAAGGGGCCGGTGCAGCTGCTGCAGCAGTCCGAGATCCGGAGGAAGAGTGACCTGCTCCGGACTCTCACCTCCGGCTCCCGGGAGTCCAACTCCAGCAAGAAAAAAGCGGTGAAGGAGAAGCTCTCCATTGAGGAGGAGCTAGAAAAATGTATCCAGGATTTCCTCAAAATCAAAATCCCAGACAGGTTTCCAGAAAGGAAACATCCCTGGCAATCCGAACTGCTGCGCAAGTACCACCTATAGGCTCGGGGTGGGGAAAGCACACGACTTTATTATCGTTAGAGCAAGATTCTAAGTGATACGAAAATAATTCCCAATAATAATTGTTAGGTCACCAAAAAAAAAAAAATCCATCTCTATAATACTGCCTAACTTGCCTATTTCTCCTTAACATTTATAGTCATAGGGTAACGATATTTTTCCAGTTGTGGAAGCACAATGACAAATGCTTTTATTTGTAAACTCTGAGTCTTACACAAGCTGAATACCTTAAGGGCACAACCGTACCGACAACGGGAGATGCTCACGTGCGGGTGCTGCTGATGCCGGCGGGAACACGGCACGTGAGCAGGCGGTGTCCGGGTGTCTGTGGACTGCATGCCTTCTGCGTTCTCCTTGTAGTGCGTTTGGTCGGAGGGGTGACACAGCTCAAAGAAACAAGCTGTGACAGTTTACCTTAAGCATGTGTATATATATATATGTGCATATATATATATGTGTGTGTATATATATCTCTGTGTATATATATATGTGTATATATATCAATATATATTGCTTAAAGATTTTCTGGCTCTCTCCTTATAACTGCACTTTCTCAGAAAAGAGCATTTTTTAGCAGTCTGTGGATGTTCCGTTTCTTCTTCAGGTCTATGAGGGTTGAACAGTAGAAACCCCACCTCCCTGTCTCTCTCCTGCTCCCCCTCTCTCTCTTTTTCCCCCTTCTCTGAGACACTGTAAATGCACTTCCGCGGAGACCAGGGAACGGTGTGTGGGTCTTTGTTGCCGTCAGCAAAATATTCCATATGTTTTTGATGGTCTTGTTCCCTGTGTCCTCCCCACGCCTCTTGTGGTGTTTCTGAAGGCTCTCCGGTGCCAGTGGGTCAAACGTGCGATGATCCCAGTTGGAAAGCTGTAGGCATTCTCCCGGGCTCGAGTGCGGCGCAGGCGGAGCGGCCGCGCCGGCGCGGGTGGCTGAGCTCGCGGGCTGGCCGGGCCGTGCGCCTGAAGTGGCCGAAGCTGGCGGGGCGAGCGGGCGCTGCGTCCCGTCCGGCACAGCAGCAAATGTAAGAAATTACCCGCTTAACAAGCCGTGTTTAGTGCTTGATCGGCAGGGCTCGGTTGCTAGAGGCAGGGAGCAGCGCCGTTCCAGCCGTGGGCGTTTCAAGAGGATTTTTTTTTTTTTTTTAATATATATATAATACAAAAAATATGGGAAGTGATAGTGCTGATAATACAAAGCACTTTGATTCTGACTGACTTGGTGTCCTGCAGGTTCCAGGGCTTCCCCCTCTTAAATTTCAGAGACTGCTGTGGGACATGATGTCAAGTATGCACAGATTATTCCTCTTGGTCTTCATGCGGTCCCAGGAGGCGGCATCGTTGTGCTTGCCGGGCTCCGCTGCGCCCACACACCTGGCCGTGGCGGTTTTGTTTGCCAGAAGAACCGTAAGGTCTGCACGAGCACGTGGGCCAGACATTACGCAGGTGTTTAATGGTGAGGGTGCAAATTTTACCAGCAAAAAAGGAAGCAATACTGGTCCGGAGTGATCCACAGCGTGAGCTGGCTGTACGGAGGGGAAGGACCCACCCAGCAATACACCTTCCACTCTTTGGAGAAGGGTCTTGGATGCGGCGCTTGGCATCACCTCTGCCGAGGTTTTGCGCGAGAAGCGTGCAGTGAACATGCGGTATTGCTCACGCAGAGGGAGGGCTGTGAAAGAGAGGGTCTGACAGGGGAAGTGCTGGGCTCAGTGGGAAAACCCAGCACTTCTTGGGGTCAGGCTCTAGCACCCATTCAGGGTTTAAGACCCTCAAGGTCAGGCGTGGCAGTTGCGCAGCCCTCCACTTACCTGCTCAAAAGGCACGTTTTTACATGGGAATCAACGTGTTGCACAAGATCCACATCCTAGTTGTTTGTTGGTTAGTTTATAACATCTTTCTTTTCCTGCTCAACATTTCCTGCATCTCTCCCCCTGCTCCGGCACCAGGCAAGCAAAACGGGGGAGCGAATAGGGCTCTCCCGCGGGATTTCCCGCTGAGTACGCAGCTCAGGATGGATCACCCCTCTTCCTTGGCAGAAGACTGCAGCTAAAACCTTGTCCTTTCCGCCACTCCAGATCATTCCCTGTCTCTTTTTAATATCACAAATATTTGGGCTATAAAATATGTGTGACGGAGTGGAAGAACGGGCGCCGTGTGTGTGCGTGCGCGCATGCGCGTGTGCCCAGACTGATGTTCAGGATTGCACGATGATTAATAACTGTAGGAAAATTAGACCAAATGAAATGCGCCTGAACGGGCTTGATCGATGTGGCCTTCATGTCTTCAGTTTTAGATGAAACGGTTATTACTCTCCAGTGCTACGGAAATAAAGGTCTTAAACTTCAGTAATCACAGGCAGGCCAAACCTGCGAGGAAACACAACGCTTAGTGCTGTTTGGGACGGGGCGGAGGAGGCAGGTGCCCAGGCGCGTGGGTGCCCAGGCGCGTGGGTGCCCAGGCGCGTGGGTGCGCACTCGTGTGCCTGTGTGTTCCTAACGCTTTCTGCTGCGTTATGGCAGGGATCCAGTTCTGGTCCAGCTTCGCGTTGCGGTTGTTTTACGGGGTGGTTTGGTATAAAAGGGGGCTGGGGGCTGTGCTTCGAGGCTTGTGCAGCTAGGACCGACTGGCAGGCTCTGGGTGCAGTGGCCAGTTGAAGAGGAGCCCCTGGGCTATGGTGGGGAGCCATCCGCCCCCTCCTTCTAAACGCCGGGTGCTGCGCAGCGCCCGTCACTGCTGCTCAGAGGTCCCCTGCTGTCCCTCGCCTCCCTGCCGTTCCCTGGACCGCCGATACCCCACGGGGAGAACCGCACCCCACCAAAGAGCCGCGCTTCGGGCACCTTGTTCTGCCACCCTGAGGTGGCCACAGGGCCACCACCGGGCACCGAACGCTGCCGGCGGGAGCCCCGCAGCTGGCTCTGCCGCCGGGGCTGGGGGCACAGAGGATGGGGCACCGTGCGGTGGTCTGGAGAGACCGTGGCCCGGTAGGGACAGGCACTGGGGCAATTAAAAATGTGGCTCCACGACGGCCCCATTGTTCACGTGTGAGTGGCAGCGGGTTGGGAAAGAGCAGCCAAACCTTCTCCTGCTGGTAGTGTCCTCCCCGAAAATGCACTGAGACGTCTGTTACCCCAGGAGGGTGATGGATTAACTCTGGAAGACCTCTTTCCAAAAATAATGTCATGCACACGTATATATACATGTATACTTATATACAAGTACCTATACATACATATAGCTAGCTAGATACATACTTGCACCTTGGGATGAAAGGCATATACTTACGCCTTTCTGGCAGGGTTGTTCTCCCCCGGCTGCGGGACACGGCACCTCTCACTGTTAGAAGGTGCAGGAGAAATTCCTGCAACAGGTGGGTGTCAAAACGGTTCCTCAAGCCAAAACAGTCAGCTCGGCAGAAGTAGGGAAACACGGTTGGTGCTCAGCACCTCCCTCCCTCCTGGCTTTTCCCTGGGGCCGGGCAGGGGTGGTGGGCTGCAGCCCCCCTCTGCTCACCTACTGGAATGGGGCAATGATGGAAAGAAGGGAGATGGATGCAAAGCAGTGGAGGAAAATGAAATTGGAATAGCAAAATCGTCTAAAAGGTAGCTGGGTTTTGAGCTCAGTTCTGCTTTGTTTCAGTGAAAGAACCCGTGTCTACCCCTAGGACGTTTTTGGTCAGTTACTGGTAGCAAACCAAATGAAACTCAGTTAACAGAGTACTTCATTCTTTCTAAAGTATCCAGGGAGCAAACTGGGCTTTGAGCTACTTTCCACGCATAACGAAGACCAAATACCAGTTCTCTTGAAACTAATTGGAAAACTTCCATTGAGTTCAGTAGGACTGAGACTCTACTAAAACACCTTTTCTCAAGCAAAATGGGCACCTGCGTCGGTGAGGATGAGAGAAAGCCATTAAGCTGTCATAAAATCACATCCACTTACATTGCTGGCAACATTCATCGCTTCTGTGTGTGGCGAATGGGTCTGGTCGCTCGGCGATGGTCTTGCACAGCCAGTCACAGAATCGCAGAACCACTAAGGTTGGAAAGGACCTTCAAGATCATCAAGTCCAACCGTTAACCCAACAGCACCATGCCCCCTAAACCATGTCCTGAAGCGCCACATCCACACGTTTTTGAACACTTCCAGAGACGGTGACTCCACCACCTCCCTGGGCAGCCCGTGCCAATGCTTGATGCATTTGATGATGTTTTGATTGGAATGCCTGATGCATTCCAATGCAGTCGCTACTTATCACGGTCTGTTTGGTCGTCCTGCTCAAGCTTTGCCGCGGGCGCCGGGCTGGAGGAGTGCGGCAGGCGTACACAGCCCTCACCAGTGCGCCGCACGACGGGTGCCCTGTGGGCGGGTGACGCAGCCGCTGGGTGCCCCGCGCACCGTCCTGGCCGCGAGCACAGCTGGCGCCTGGGCTCAGCTCGGCTCCCGTCGCAGCCGCGCGCGTCCCGGCTGGACTTGGCCACCTGCGCCTGGGCACGTCCTTCGCGGTCAGAAACAGCGGTTCTCCGAGGGGCCCGAACGCCTGGAGACAGACACCTGAGCAGGACTCAAAGTGTCAGGGGGAGGGAGAACCTGTGAGTTTACGTAGAACCATTGGGACCAAATTGTTTTATTTTTTCCCTAAATCACCTGCATGCACCGTATAGAGGCTTCACAGCACTCTGGAGAACATGTTTTGGGTTTTTAATTCTAGTTTTGTGAGTCCATTTGTCAGTTTTATTTGCAAAGCTGTGGGCTGAAGGATAAAACAAGGTTGATCTTTATTGGCAATGACCGTCACGTAACCGAGACCTTCGGCTGTATCTCGCACTGCTCTCCTGGCCCTCGAAAGGCTGGAGAAAACTTACCCTGCCCTGAAGCCCTTTCCACCGTTGCGCGTACGCACGTGGACTTGACTTCCAGAGTACTTTATGCATAAGGCCCCATGTATATCATGGTACAGAATAATTGTCCAGTCTTGTGGATAGTTTATGCCCCAACGGGGTTTTGTAGATTAATAGTAAAAGAACAAGAAAGCACTTTTGAATTATTTATATTATAAAAAGACATTCTTTATTTTTCTTGGCATCGATATCACTTATCTAAAAAATCAGTTTATAGGTATGATATTACAGATTTTAAACTATAGCAATGATAAAGCGAACACGAAAAAGGAGAATTCAGAATTGAACAGACAAAACTTACCACGCTGAAGGAGCAGGATGGCAGGGCCCGGCTGGCTGAACGGGAATCGTTGGACTTCAGTGGCGGGGGGTGTCCTCCCTGACGTCCTTTCGCGCGTCTCCTGCGGCCGCGGCACCCCGGCCCGGGGCGCGGGGTGGGGGGTGCGATCCAACCCGGGCGTTGCGGTGGATGCAGACATACCCGCGTTAGAGGAGCGCGTGCTGCGAGTGCAATATTTTCCCGGCCAACACAGGATTTAGAGGGGGTTGGTGGTTTGGTGATCTGTTTGGGGCCTTGCTCACGTTGCGTTTTCGGACCTCATACAAGCATTAATGACTTCGCTGAGGCTGAGTCAGTCTGTTGCACATTGATGTAGATTAAGTGGCACCCACCGAATTACCTCTCTACTTTCCAATGTGGTTCACTTGTACATAAGTGTAATGTCAAATTGTTTACAGGTTATTTTGTGCGTAACTGTGGAAAAAAAAAAGTTTTAACTACAAATTTAAAAGAATCGATTTTACTGGAAAGTGTTTAAAAAAATGAATGTGCTTAATACAGTATAGACATCATTGATAATGGTCTCACATGAATGCATGTATCTCCGTGTTGTCAGTCCCCACCAGTGAGGTTATTGGCAATATTCTGCAGTCTGTGAATAGCAAATATGCATAAACTACTGTGACTCTGACAAATATAACTCGGTAATTGTTTCTACTGTGGTATGTAAAAAAAAAATCATGTAGCTTTTAGCCTGCTGTATTTCCCTGGTACAAATAACACCATGAAAGAAAGAGAGACATCTTGGAAAAAACCAAAAAAGTCCTCGCTGTGACCTGCGTGGAGTCATTCACGCAATGGCACCTGCCAGGTAGCTGTGGCCCAACTGCTAAAAAAATGCCAATTTACAGAGGCTCGGAGGTGGTAAATGCAAGTGCCGCTGTCGCCTCCTGCTCCGGCGTCACTGCTAGCGGAAGAGATGGCCCTTTGCTTGAGATGACGGTAACTGAAGAGAGCCACTCCACGGTCATCGCCTCCGTGCGCGGGTTAGGTGTTACACTTACTATATGGTGAAAAGTAGAGCTACCAGCGTCGTGGCACCGGGCAGCTGAAAACTGCAGCTAATTTGTGTCTTGCCGTTCAGGTAAATCGGCGCATACACACTGTAAGAGCACAGACGAGAATAAATAAGTTGGTATCCTTCAACTGCCATATATATACATACACACACAGAAATATATAGCTGGATACATACATGCTTTCTCGCCCGCTGTGATTTAGCATCGGTTCACGTTAACGCTTCCCTGCAGGCGGGGGATTATTCGCCCTTGAAGGCGGTGGGGTTTTTTCCTCATTTATTTCTGGGTTGGGCTGATAATAACAGCCCGGTGGCCGCAGGGTGAGATCCTTCTGTCCCGAACAGAGGTTTCCCGACGCCGTGATTTGAAAGCACTGTCACCGGCAGCAATACTTCTGGGAAAGCCGTCATGGCAGCAGGGGTCACCTGCCAGAGTATTTCCCAGAATACTTGGAAATACTTTCATCCTCTGTCGTTTGGAGGATGCCTTGGCCAGGGGCGGCTTGCTTACGGCCGAGGGACGGCCGAGGCAACGCGGGGCATGGCAGGAGGAGAAGGAGCCGGAGCGACGGGCAGGGTATCCTTCCTGGACACGGAGAGGCAGCCGGCTGTGGCCTTTCCGGGCACCGGTGCCCGGCCGGGGAGGCTGCACGTTCCCCCGGTAGCTGCGGCGCAGACGGAGCGAGCGAAGGGCTGCGGGGGTGGGAGGGGGCCGCTGGCGCTGTTCTGGGGGTGACAGCCTCAGAATTTGGGTCTTGCCATAACGCCTTCCCTTCTGCACGGCTGCGTGGGGGGTCGCCGGCGCTTGGCACTGCTGTAGTCACGGCGCGGGACGGCCCGGCTCGCGTCGCCCTTCCAGCCATTTTTGCATGTTTCAGCACGTCCCCGTTCCACATTTTATTTTTTTTCCATCCAGGCCTGTTTCCCAGACTCGCTGTGCATTCCTCAATAATCTCACTTCCATGGTCCTGTTGACAGCCTGTTCCCCCATCCTGGCCACGCACTTTCGCTCCACGGCAGCGATGCCGGCAGGCGGGTGGGCTCGCTGCGAGCGAGCTGCCGCTCCTTCCAACACCTCTATGCCTTTGTAACGGACTGCGGCTTTTTCCAGACAGCACGCTCTGGTGAGGTAGCTCTACGTGCTGGCATGTGTCGATTTACGCCATGCCCTGGGGTTCCAGTGGGGCCCGGGGGACGCGCACACACGGCGACGGCTCGCAGGCGGCAGCGCGCTCGTCTGAGACCCCCGAGGATGAGCGTGCCCATTTGTCCCAGGAACATAGTCCTTTAAGACCTCCCGAGTGCTTGGGAGCTGTAGCTAAGTGTCCTGGAATATTTCCATCGCCTGGGCAGACAAGTAGAGACAAAATGAAAAAAATCAATTTGAGATCAAAGTTTGTTTTGTAAAAATGATTTGCTTTCCTTTGGTGGCTCAGGAGACCACAAGCAGAGCAGCTGCACTGTGCCTGTGCTTGCCCTCCTTTCAACTTTCTTTAATTATGACAATACTTTATTATGTCTTAGGCAACGCTGGGGGCAGTTCTTGGGAAGCTGGGCGCTACGAACATGCCGCGTTTCTGAGGTGCCATGACCGCGGGGTCTCGGGTGCGAGCTGCCGTGGACAGTCCTCGGCGCGAGCACGCACCGCGCCGCGCGGCCCGGGGCCGGTCCGCAAGGCTCCGGCCGGCTCCCTGGGAACACATCTTAAGAAAAGCTGAACTGCTGTGGAGGGACTGTAGTCCTCCTTCCCTTGCAAGTGGAGACAGGAAGCAACAGCTTGTTCGTCTTTACTGACTGCTGAGGTGAAGAGAAATTCCAGCGGTCGGGAGGCAGCGGCAGTGTTCGGAGGCATTGGTCCGACTCCGGCTCCCAGCACCCTCCCCCGTCTGGGGCTTGTTCTCACGCTCCATCTCCCTCGATGCTCCCACGGGAAGGATTGTCCCTTCTGCACGGGAGCAGCTGAGGTCGCTGGTGTGGCGGCAGGTCCTCACCCGGCGGGTCCCAGCCCCGTCCTGAGCAGGGCTCGGCTCTGCAGCTTCCCGCACGTCTTCCAGGGCAGGACGCTGAGTTTTGCTGTTCTGGCACTTCTGAGTATGGTCTCGTCTTCTTTTCACGTCAGGGAGGGTGTGGAAGAGCAGTGGATGTTCAGGGTAGGATACCCGCGTGATAATTACTGAGGATTTAATTACCTCCCCTACGCAGCACTGTATGATGTGCGTGGAAAGTAGGAGAGATTCCCTTTGATACCAGGTGATACCAGAAAATAATTTTAACCTGCCTTACAACTATATAATTAAAGGAGCTTAAATATAGAAATACATATACACACGTGTATTTCTTTTTCTCACCGACTGGGTTACAGCCGTCGTAGCCCGTGGCCGGAGTAGGCGGCAGCCGGCGGGCTCTGGGCTCGCTGTGTGCCTGGAAAGGCTGTTGCTGTCGGCCGCACCGGGACGTGGCGGAGGGAAGAACGTGCTAACTCTCGCTTGTCAGAGGGGAGGGCACCTCTCCCCGGGGCAGCCCCCAAAGTGACACGCCGTCCGGGCACGCGGTGTGCTGAGGAGGGGGTCTGGGGCGCGACGGCCGCAGGTTAGCACCTGCGTCGCCTTTCCCGCTCGCCCATCTGAGCGGTTCCCGCAAGGTGCGGCGTTCAGGCAGGGTGAGGCGTGACCGCGCAAGCCATCCACGGCCTTGGCAGAAACGGGAATAAATGATTACTGTGCCCCAAAACCAGAGCAAATGAGGGGCTCAGCAGCTTGCTCGGTGGTACCCGGTGGAGAAGGAAGATCCTTCCCGCTGTCAGGCAGGGCTCGGGTGGGACTGCGGCGTTCGGGACGCAGACCCGCGCACCCTCCAGCCTGCCGCAACGGCCTCTCCCCGCTGTACCGAGGGCAGGGCAAAGAGGAAACCTGCTGCAGGGAGCTGAGACAACGAGACTGTCTCATGCGGGAGCAGAAAGCAACAGATACTCGCTTCTGGCTCGACTTCGCTCTCCTGTTGCTGCTGCGGAGCACTGAGGAGCTGGTCCTGCCCCGTCGTCCCGCTGGCAGCGACCACCCCTCGGGCTCCTGCTGTCGAAAAGTCTGTAGGGGAGAACTCTGTAAATACAGCAGGTTAAAAACTGGCAAAGTAACAGCAGATCTGTATTTGATGCAGATGTTTCCCATGTTTTGTAGTATTGTTTTATTGATAAATAAAAATCAACCAAAGACAAAAAAGGCATTTGGCATTCTATGTGTGACCCGGATCAAGCCACTCGCGTGCCCTTGCCCATGGAAAGGGGACACTACCCTCCCACGAGGAGCTGCACAGCCCTCTGCGCCCCGGCTTCACACCCCCAAGGACTTGGGGGGGACGGGCCACAGGAGACCCCGTCCTCGGCTGTTGGTCCCACCTCATGGTGGTTAATCCTCATGGTGCGGCTGACGGTGCTGGAACCAGTGCTGGGCTGGTGAGCACAACCGTCAGTCAGACCTTTAGATCAAAATTTTGGGAGGGAGTCTTTTCTAAGGTATTTGTTGAACATACACTGTTAAGCAGCTGAATACACACTTCTGACCTCGCCAGCCACAAGCCTGCGGGACAAATAAGGAATTCTGTACCGAAGCCATGACGATGTCTTGTGATCATCCGGGTGTTTCTTCCCTGGTCCCTGTTCCACCACCGGTGCCGGGAGCTGCGGGACAGAGGAGGCTCTTTGCCCAGTGAGGGCACGGAGATACTTCCTTTTTATTCCTGACAGCACATCATCTCTGCAGTGATCGGTCTATATGCCACTCCTGGATCAAAAATATGATGCAGAAAATGAACTTCAAGAAAAACTAGAGTTTTCTGTCACATAAGAATAAAAAAAATGAAAAGTGTAGGTTAGAAATGTAAATCCGAACAGAAGTATTTCTAAATTTGGGGAGGCATAGAGGTTGGGTTCAAGGATAGTGATTAAAAACCAAACCAGCCTCTAGATCTCAAAGCCACCTCAGACGCTTTTTAAAAGCAGCGGATGAAGGCGGGGGGCAGGGGTGCAGTCCTGCAGCAGCACCAGCGCCGGGCTGAGGGCACCTTCCCCTGGCTGGGGGTCCCCGACCCCAGAGCCGACAGACCGATGGGTTGAAGTGTGGACGCCTGAGCTCTGCTTGTTTCTGATCAGCACCTTTTGCACACTCTGCAAGCAATTAATGTTAAATATTGAAAGCAGAACACCTCTTGTAAAGAAACGTGGTAGGATGAATCGATTCAGGGCTGAAAGTAAGAACAATCCCTAAAATATAAATCTTGTCTTCAAAGAGTCTCACTTCTTGGCCACTCTACTTTGCCTAGATATGCTTACACATAAGCCATTAAAGGTTAATGGAAAACCAGAAAACTCTGGTAGATTTTGGGCATAAGTAAGCATTATGCTACATACTTCATCCACCCATTCCCTGTTTAATCACAACAATACGAGAGGGCAAGACCCCATCCGCTTAGCAGAGTTTTAACAAAGGAAAAAAATAGCTGGAATTTGCAGTTTGGTCCCTCAAAATTAGGGGAGGAAGGGCCTAAGTGTAATTTCAGTCAAGTCCGTTCCCAACCTGAGAGCGAGCACTGCGTGTCTTAAACAAAATAGCCCTCCTGCTGCCGCCCGGTCTCCGATAGCAATATCTGTACAGCTGAGAGTAGAAGGACGAAGCGGCAGCGCAGATGTTTGTGGAGGCGGGTGCGAAACCGGAGGGGAAATTCGTCTGCCGCGAGCGGGAGGCTGGAGCAGATGACCTCTGGAGGCATCTTCCAACCTGGCTTATTGTGTCAGAGGGGGAGAGCTCGCCAGAGGACAGGCAGGTTCACTCAGGGAGAGGCGAGGTGGAGGATTACAAGACGGGGAGCAAAGAGGGAACAGAAATGATGAAAAGTGGGAGATGAGGGTGGCCCTTCAGCTGGAGGAGCCAGCGACAGGGCTGTGGAAGAGTCGTGGAGAGCAGCGTAAGAGGAGAGGGGCTTCCCCTTGGTCCGAGCGGCGTCCAAGGGGCAAGACCTTTACCAAAACTATTAATCTTGTGACCGGCTCCCATGAATTGCTTGGCACAGAGTTAACCCTGGAATCCGTGCCGAATTTGCTCCACGTCGTCAAACACCGAAGCCACGGTCCTCCAAAGGGAGGGACAAAACTCACGTAGCCAGGGGCCAAGAGGGCGGCTGGATGCCCGGCTTTTGCAAACCGCTCTCGAGAGGGCGACTCCAGGAGACCCTTGCGGCGTTGTGTCCAACGTGCGCTTTCTTCTCAGCGGGAGAAGATACACTCAGAGTAGAAACAATCGTTCCCGCACTGTCTTTGTCGGGAAATGATGTGTTTGGAGGCACCGGTAAGCCTGAAGCAGCCCTGTCCGCAGCCCGGCGGGTGGGCATCGGGAAGCCTCTGAGCACCCCCGCACGTTGTGGCTGGAAGGCAAAGGCACAACAGAGTCAGAGTAAGGGGTTTTCTTTTTTTAAGGATTTTTTTATCTGAAGGAAAGTACTGACACAGTGCACCTCATATCCTCTGACCCACACAGTTAACGAGCACTGACGCCGGCACGATCTCCAGTATTTATTTCTCGCGCGTTGCCTCGGGCAGCCGAGGAGTACGACGCGCGCGTCCCTCTGAAACGGAGCCGTCTCAGGGAACACCCCGCCGAGCGCAGCGGCCGCACGTCCCCGGAGCGACACGGCTCCGAGGGGTTTGCGTCCGCCCCGATGGAGCCCTCCCGGAGCTCGGGTCCCCTCTGGCTTCGGGTGCGCCGCGCTGGGCACCCCGAGCAGGGGTCTGCTTATCTGAAGGAATATAGGTCCTTGGCCTATATAAGGTCCTTGGTCCTATATAAGACCAATAAGGTCCTTGGCCCTTTCCTATCGCTGGCGAGGGTGCGGCGTGCCAGTGAGAGCCCCGGTGACTCCATCTCGGCGCTCTTCAGCTCGGGGCTGTCTGCAAACACGAACGTCGGTTTTCCTTCTCCATCTGGAACGTAATAATTAAATTACGAACCGCGCCCTGCGAGCTCCCCGCCGTGGCGCAGCACAGGCAGCTGAACTGCTAAGCGGTCGGTGGCGTTACCGCAAGAACCTGCTCCTCCACCCGTTTAAATCGACGAGAAAACGTCCACTAAGCGTAGTGGGAAGAGGGGCCGCGCGCTCCTCGCCAGCTGCGAACGCACCCTGCTCTGCCGCGGGGCTGCTGGTGCAATACTGAGTCACGAAGCAGGGCTGCGATGACAAAAATACCGCTACTGCCTGACACATTATCCCGAAATGCTCAGGATTTTTAAAGCACAGCAAGACAAACAAAACTTGAAGCAATTTAACTGCATGTATATCAGCTGCCGTCCAGTGAAAGGCTTGAGAAAAATGGTTTAATCAGAGACTCGTTAAAAATCACCAAAAACATTAATACTATAAACATTCTCTCTGTGGCATAAGTTTTGCATCTTTCCGGATGTGTTTGTATTATTATGCCCGTTTTATGGGAGGGGAAAGTGAGGCACAGCTATTAGGATTATTTTGCCCCAGAGATCATGGCAAACACTAGCCAAGAGGTCCTAAAACCATCCCATCTTATGGAATTCCCAGTCAGCTGTGCCTGTGCTGCACCAGGCTGCCAAATCTAAAACCCTTTATCAGATTTTATTTAGTCTTTACTGAAAAAAACATTCCCCGATTTCAAGATTTGGTGCTGGTGGAACCGGGAAGCCAAAACCTGTGGTTCCTGCGCACGACCACGTACCCGTGAAACAGAGCTGGGCAGCAGAAAGACGCGGGAAGAAACTCGGCTTGGGGTTTAACCCCTTGGACGCCTGGGAAGTATTGACAGAGGTCTTCGAGCCTGAGGCAGTACTGGACTGTCAAAAATTATTTAGCACATTTCCCTGTGCTCCCATATTTGAGCTTACGGATTTGCTGAGCTGCTGAACACACCGCGATGGGCTATTTCTGCATTCGCTCCGTCGCCCGGGACCTCACCGGTAAGAGGTCGCAGCACGGGCTACCCACGGCCTTGTGCTGAGACGTGACCCGGCAGGTCTGAGCCCGCCCAGGGCAGCAGGACCGTCACGACGAGAGGCGAACGCCGGCTCCTCCGGCGGGAGCCTCCGTCCCCCCGGCTGTGCTCCCCCGCCGGCCCCCTCGGTACCCCTCGGGGGTAGCTGTGCACCGTAACCCCTCTGCAGAACCGGCGATACTGCAGTTCCTCTGCCCCAAGCATCGTCATTAACGTTGCCCCCCCAGCCCTTATTCCCTCTTTATGAGCTGATATAAAATGAAGACAAGCTCCAACAACAGACGAGCAGTGACGGATAAAGGGCTCCGGGTGTGTAACGGACTGTGCGCCTTGACCTTGGCTGTTCCTCCGAAGAGAAATCTGCGGTTTTCTTCTTTTGTATTCAGCCACAGATGTTAACCCCAAGTTAAATTAGCAGCCTGCTATGGCACAGTCCCTTTCCAGGACATCTGAAAGGGTGCAGGCCCTCGTAGGCACACACGGAAAACCTAATTCCTGCTTTCTCTATGATCTTGTCTGTGTTACTCGAAGTTGTTATTAAGCTACTCTAATTATTTTTTAAATCCAATAAAGACATCTAATATGTGTAATTTTAACATAATGTATTGTGAATAGTGTGCAGTTAGTGATATTATCAGTGCTAAAATAGATGGTGCTACTCATGCAGCTGTGAGCGTTTATTTTCACTATTAGCCTGAAAGAAGTGGTCTTGATCTATTTATAATTATACATTTAGGACCGTTACATCTGACCTCCTTCTTTCCTTTGCCAGAAGACGCCTCTGTCTTATTGCGAGTACTGTGAACAAGGGCAGAATTTTACTTATGTTGTGATCCTGACGGTGAAAGAGGTGTAAAAAGTGCTCAGGCAACCCGCGTCGTGTGGCGGGGATAACCCCGTGCCGTGCGCGAGACGCGTGTTTTTGCCTGTCGCCACCAGCGCTCTCCCCGGCCTTTTGCGTTAATGAATTAGCCCGGTCTAAACCCGTGAGAGCCGAAGAGAGCGTGGCCTGAAACAGCACGGCTTTAGGCAAAGCCATAACGAGTACGGAGGATGCAGCAAGGCTGCAGCTTTGTAGTAACGACAGCGCGAGCGCCAACAGCTGATGCGCTCGGGCTGCCGGGCTGCCAACTCACACGGTTACGCCATGACGTACCGCCCGCGACGGGCGGCGGTGAAGGACAACGCCCACACACGCAGTAACAGAAGCATTAAAGATACGTCTCATCTCTAATAATCCCTCAATTGGCCTGGATGCGTCCACCCATCCTCTTAACCCGGGCGACTGGCCGTGAGCCCTCACCTGGGCCGCGGGCGAGGGCAGGGCGGGCTGCGGGTCTCCCGAGGCCGCCGCGACGGCCCATGCCGCAGGACCAGCCGCCTCCAGCCGCGCGAAGCCGGCGCTGGCTCCCGGCGCTGCTCCCGGCGCTGCACTTGGGCGTGCGGTCTCTCCACTGGCACAAGTTTCAGCGTGCGGGGAACTCGCCCCGTGCCAGCACGTGCCGACCACAGCGGCTTCGCCGCCCGCGTGCCCCCTCCGCCGGCGCCGCGGTGCTCGGGCTGAAGCAGCAACGGAGAGGAGGGCCGGGGAGCAGCCCCCGGCGCCGAGAACAGGGACCGAAATAAATCCACTCGCATAACCAGAGCCCTGCCTGCGTCTCCCGAGCGCTGGCAGCTCTTGCAGGAGAGACGTGGTGTCCTTCTGCCGCTGCTGTGGGGTTAAGCCTCACACAGCGGGTCCCGTAACCCCGCGAGGTTATCCTCGAATTGTCACGGGTGTCCGTAGCTGTAAGAAGGAAACAAAACCACAAATAAAAAAAATCCAAACCAACAATAAAAAGCCCAACCCAAACCCCAAACCAACAACCCTCTCTTCTTTCCTGGCAGTGTTATTTAAGGGAAAAACTGTCCCTGACTACAGCGGCAACAAGATTTAGCCCCCTAAAATGCAGAAGTCCAGATACCTTCAGCCATCCTTTTCCCTCTGCCCCAAGACCTCCGCTTTTCCCTGCAGCTTTGTAACCTGCTTAGGGCTGTTCTTCTCACCCGAATGATCCCACACAGAGCTACTGCCACCTTTGTCACCACCTCACAATTTAGCTCTTTAAGCTGCCCACAAATCATATTGACCTAATTAACATACACAGATCATATTGACCTAATGATCTACAGAAATCACTCCAGTCTTCACCAGCCTCTTCATGCATTTTTGCAGCTTTTAGCCAACACAAAAGACCAAAGATTTTCCCTCATAATTTCATATACTTTTAATCACTCACGTCTTCGTGTCATATCTAATACCTCCCTTTATGTCTAGGGCAAGCCGCACCAAACAGAAAACGTTCTTCGACTCCTTACCTCTGCTACTGCCTCTGGCTGGTCGGCACGCCCTGTGCCGCGCCGCGCCGCGCCGCAGGGTTAGTACTTGGCTCTAACTCACAAGCGTGTTTATTTTTCCCGCGCTACGTATGAGAAATAAATTCAGCTAACAACGCAGAACTAAAACCTGGCAGTTTAACTGCAGTTCTACAATATGCCTCCCCGGCAAACGAGACACGAGCGAGAACGTTTCCTCCTCCCTGGTGTACCAGGTAAGCGTTACTGCGGCTGCGTCCCCCGTACTACAGAGACCTGACGCGCAGAAGGGTGACAGCTTTTCATCTGCTGTAAACTTTTAGTGATGCATTCAGCCACATCTGTAGCATCCTCGCCTCTCCTGTTGATCCCCTTTGGCTGATGTTGGCCAGCCAAAGCATCCTGGAGAAGGATTTTGCTCGTCCCACGCCGGGCTCCCTTTCTGGAAGCGTTGCAGGCTCCCTACTCGGGCACTGAGGTGGGCAGGCAGAAGCTGGGTCGGTACTGGGTGCCACACCAGGACCAAATAGTAAGAGGCACTTTAGGTTTCTGACTTCAACACACACAAGCTGATACTTAAGCATAACAAAAAAACCAAGAAAGGGGTTTTTTCCATCGGGATGGAGCCATCATCCTTGAAGACTGGCCTGTCACTATGGCACCTGCACTTCCAGGGGTTCCTGTATGTTTAAAGTTAATTAAGTATGAAGTGTTATATCAGGACCTGGATGCTGAGCCCAGCTTCAGTAAATGAAACTGAATTTGCTCCTTTGGGCGGTCTCTTTGTCAAATATTCTATTATTTCATATCATCAACTGTAGTGAAATATCAAGCTGCTGCAGCTTGTGGGGCAGCAAGTTACTTGCTTTGCTCTGCACCCAGAGCCACAGCGAGTCTCCTGCTCCTCCAGCCAGAGCCGAAATCAGGGGCGTGGGGGCGGGAGAGCAGTCAAACCCTTGGTAATCCCTCCCAACCACTAATCCATGCCCTGAAACAGGAAACTGGATATTCCCTTCAGAGCTACCCGCTAGGAATACACATCTTATTCTGCTTTTTGTAAACGCCCTAGTACTGTATTTAAGTTCTTTCTAAAAGGCCAAAACAGGTGAGCTCTGTTTTCCAGCGATCATTTCTCCAGGCAGACCAAATTTTCATCCTGCAGTTGTATTTTAGCAGTTACAACTAATCGGCTCCTCCAGGTTAAACCTGCAAAGTCATCCTAAATCGTGTCTTTAAATGATAGCAAAAAAATTCCCCTACCTCCTTAAAGTGAATGATCTTCATTTTCCACATATTTCTCTCCTTGTAACGGCCATGTGCTAAATCTTCATGAGATTTTTATAGTTTCACTGAAGGAATATTTGCATAATTATTAGTGCATAATCTACTTTAATGGTCCCACTGATTTTACTACTATAGCTAAATGTATGTGGTGTCAAATTTAAGCATATAAAGTTCTGGACAGTTCTTGGGCCGCGTCTGCCGGCGAGAAGTGCCGTACCTGCGCTCGCTTCAAAGGGAAGGACCCCCCGCGCCCGGGCAGCAGCCCCCTCGCCTGCCGCCTGGTGCTGCGGCAGCGGGACGCAGCGCGACGGGCGCGGAGCTGCAGGGCTCCGCGCCGCCCCGGCCGCGGAGGAGCCGCGGCAGGAAACCATCGCCCGTCGCTGGCCTCCGCCGTCCTGCGCCGGGGCGTAAAAGCCGCGGCGCGGCCCCGCATGCCGCGGCACCACGGCGGAACGCAGGGCCTCCGGCCGGCGCGCGGGCCCCGACGCCGCACCAGGACCCCCCGCGTCCAGCTGCGTGGGGCCGCGCCGCGCGCCCCGTGGGACCCGCACGCCGCCCGCGGGCCCGGGCGCTTTGCTGCCAGGAGAACTCCCGGACGCGGAGCGGCTCCCGCGACGGGCGGCGAGGGCCACGGCCACGAAGCGCCCCGGGGAAATAAAGGCAGATTCGGAGGAACAGCCGCCTGCCCGCCCGCGGGGTGCGGCGTGCCCGCGGGGTGCGGCGTGGCCGCGGCCCCTCACATCCCCGCGTCGGCCCCGCGTGGCGCTTGGCTGTGGGCCTTCGGGGCAGGAGCCCACAGCAGATTGTAGGCTCAACCGTTCACGCAGGTTTTCTGCCCGCGGGACAGCGGCTGCTCTCCTGCTCTCCCGTTTCGGAAGCTTCCCCCGGGGGACCGACGCGAAGATACATAAAAAGGATCCCCTAAAAGGAGAACGAGGCGTGTGGATGCTGCGATGACAGCAACTATCTAAGGAGGCAGCACAGACGTTTTGAGGGAGAGCATTGAGCTTCTGCTATTTTCCAACCAGATCTTACTCTCTCCATAAAATGACATTTCTAGAATTTTTTTTAGACTGTTCTAATAGATACTGATAAATGTTTTTCTCCTTAGGGCTTGTCAAGAACGGGGGTGATTGATACTATCTTCAGAAGTAGACAAAAATGTTCAGTACGGTGTCTGCCGGTATGACGGATCCCAAAAACGGTGCTCTAAAGCTGCTATGTATGAAACTTCTTTTAAAACTATGTAAAATTCCTACAACGGCAATTTAGGTTTAAATCATACCTCTTCATGAAAGCCATAGTAAAGACCCTTTGACTTGTGAAAGCTGGGAAATAAGTAAGAAAAGCGGAGTGTCTGAAAAAAAATGTAGGCAACAGTGCGATGTGAGTACAGTTTTGGGGCAAAATGGTTTTTCTGCCTTATTTTTGAAAATGTACTTATTCAATTAATATTATTTACTAAAAATACTAATATGTTGTAATTGAGAGATTTCCTAGGACGGAGTCTGGAGGCTGGGAATGCTGCTTCTCTCCCAGATCTGAGCTCAAACCCAAAATAAGCTCTTAATGCCTTATTAATTGCAGAGAATTTTGAGTGTAAAATAATCTGTTCTTTAAATGATATACTAAATTAACTTTCCTTATGTATTTTCAGAGGGAAGTTAAATATTTCCACTTAGCTCTAGACAGCAAAAGACAATCGTGTGGGATTAGCTGAACATTTTTTTTCTGCGTTGAGAACTCCAGAGCCCGAGCGGAGCCGGTGCCGTGCCGCCGGGGCTGCAGCCCAGCGCTGCGCGCCGTGCTGCACTCCTTGTCTGCCACGCTTTTCTTTCACGTACATCTTCCACCGAAATCCAGGAGATTTACTCATCTGATGGGCACTTTCACTTGGTAGAAGCAATACTAATAATGAGCATCCTTGCGGTTTTTTTATATTACCTGTGCTACTCTGGGGATTTCAGCTGAGACACTATAGAGTATTCCAGATTTGTTCTTGCATTAACAGATGACAAATAACATTAATTGTTACCCTCTCAGCTATATGCAGGCAACAACAGCAGAAGCTTGTGGGGTTTTTTTTAAACAGAACTTGTCAGAATAACATGATTAAATGTTGCTGTCATATCCCCAAATTGTGCATACTGTAATCCTCAAGTTTTTTCAACAGTTTTGATAGTACCTTATTTCCATAATAGCGGATGAACAACCATGTAGTACAAGGATATAATTTCATTGATTGCTCCTGGCAGCCTTGCATACAGTGACAGCTCCTGCAGCTCCAGTGATTTGTCACTTGGGTCCGAAGATGCAACTCTTCTGTCTGACGCTGGCTCGTGCTTTACGTGCAACCCACTTACCTTTCACATCCCCAGAATAAACATATAAAGATCATATCAGAATCTGACGCTTCATTTTACCTCATCTGCAGGGGGACAATAAAGTGCCTCATCAAACATTTTGGGCATCAAACAGTGCTCAGCACTCCGAGTGGAGCAGGAGTGCTTCACGCAAGACTCCAGTATTCCCTCCGCTCCCTTCCCACCTTGGCACCCAGCTGGGACGAGGGCACCCTCCTTGGGACTTCAAGCAGTGCTTGAGGTGTGGAAGAGAAAAATTGTCACTCCAAAGGGGAGCCTGATCTGCAGCTGGAAAACCTCGGCTGCCGTGTCCGTCCTGGCAGCTCTTGGCTGCCAGGGCTCTGCCCCGCTGTGGGACAACCAGACCCGAAGGCGAACGGGATAGTGTGTGCTTTGCAACTTGAGAGTGTTCGTGGAAACCACCACTACCATGCGGGTGGGGAAAATTCAGCCTTTTTGTCTCTTTGATAGACAAATGATCCGCGCCCTCCTTGTAAATGACGCAGCTGTAAGAAATTAGGAAATAACTTCTGGATAAATAGATTTATTGGCACAATTTGGATTTACATGGCTAGAATGGTGTGTTTATGAAATATTTATGGAGTTTTCCTTGCAGTGATGGAACGAGAACTGGTTAAACAATGCGTGGGTCTTCATTAGTGCTATTTATTTCACATGCAGGTTTGTTTTCTGTCTTGTCCCTTCATTAAGTTGTCCCTCATGATAAATTGGCCCAGATCATTAATTAATAATTACCTCTTCTGTATAAAATCAGATTCCTCAAGTTAGCACTACTGGCTATGAATTTAAGATTATGAATAAACCTGTATGCATTTCTCTGCTCCATATTTAAGTCATTCTTCTATTCATCCAAAACCTCATCAGAACAGATAATAAACCACTTCATGAACAGATGTGCCACTTATTCATCTAGTTCTATAATGATAATGAAGAAAATTTAATCTGGAGTGTCTATGGAAGATGATCTAAAAGACAGATTGGTATGAATAATAAAGACACTACACAAGAATTTAAAAACTGACATGAAAAGGCAATCATTAACTACTCTGCAATGCTGCCTTTGATATAGTCCAACAGTGTATAAAAACAAGCACCTCTCGGGTGTTGGACTCCACAAGGAGCTACTGTGTCTGCAGATGTAAATGCTCTAAATTGCTTTTACTTTAAAGAAGTATAAAAGATAATTTCTCTTACAGCTGGAAGCAACATCTGACATTGCAAAATGCTGAAAACACGTTGAAGAGAGATTGGAGATTTCAGATACATTCAAGGTGAGAGGGATAACATGCATAGCTGAATATTTACCCAAAAAATGAGAAAATGCAGAGACAAGTGGAAATTTGTGAGGCCAACTTGCTCTGAAGAGCCATTTACCTCTTGTTAGCTAGATATATATTTATGTTTCCTCATATATGCCGCTATTGATTCCTGTCAATAAAAAAAATTAGGAATGCGGTAGAGGCAGGAGACACTTATTGTAGTTGATTATTTGCAAAGCCTTTAATGGAGCTGCACAGCTACATGATTTCTGCTAACAGTCAAAAAGACCATTCAAAATCCCAAAGTGTGTTTGAAGAAAAAAAGCAATAGCATTCCACGTTGGTGAAATGTCCTTGATTGACAACTGTCATCTATTTATTCCCAAAGGAAGAAAAGCACAAACTCTGCGGCACGAGCTCTCCAAGGGATATATTAAAAAAAAAAAAGAAAAAAAGAAAAAGGAAAGAAAAAAGAGTCTGCTTGGAGGAGGGGGGCATGGAATAGGACATCATCATGATGTCCATAAAGTGGCACTAACTTTACTCTAGTTTACTCTGGCCACACATAAAACACATGCCGTTCATCACGAGCACATCAACCAGACCGGTGGGAAAAGCCGTCCTTTGCTTCTGGGGAAGACAAATGAGGAGACCCCGGGCGTGCACAGGCTGGGGGGCACCGGCGCCCACAGCTACGGGTGCAGAGTCACCCGCAAAGCTCTGCGGGAAAAATGAGTCCTGGGGTGGGGCTGGGCTGTCGTCTTTCAGCTGCAGGGAAGGCAACGAAACCGTTCGTGACCATGCCAGTGCAGAAAAAAATGTAAGCGCGTGGATACGCTCAAGATCCTTTGCGTTTACCTGTGCGTTTGAGCCCTGCCCAGAGCAGAGCACTTGTTCTACGAGGACCAGGGCTGTCAGGAGGGGGAGTTGCAGCGTCGGCCCGCGCCCGTCCCCTCTGCGCCCGGAGCAGCGGGGCGTCCGCCGCACCGCTCCTCCAGCCTGCGCGCCGGGCACCAAGCCCGCGGAAACAAGCCGCTGGCCCGTCCCGTTCACGTCTCTCCAGAGCGCCGGCACCCACCGGGGCTGATGGAGAAGGCGTTTCTAGCTGCCTCACCCCACCGGCTTGGAGGAGGAGGACGAGCTGGGCCGTGCTCCCCCATGCCGGTCGGGGCTCCCTCCTGCTCTGCCTTCCCGGGACCTGCTTGTGGCCACTACTTGCCTCTCGGCGAGAGCCAGCCTTAGAGCCGAGTCTCATTAGTGCAGGAAAACTGAAAAGGAACCCGGCGTGAACAGATATTCGTATCTGGACAAGCAGCTACTCTGAATTACTGGTGTGAGCGTGTGGGACACTGTCCTTGCCCGAGGGCCCTGATGTCTGCGTGTGCCCTGGTGCTGTGCCCCGGCACGTCCTTCACTGACAGAACCAAAGTTATTCCCTCTAGAAGATGACCCTGAGGGGAAACAGCCCCGTAACTGTAAATCTTTTTTTTAACAGTTTGTCAACAAAGAAGTACTGTTTTTAGCACCAAAAATATTGCCAGCCTCTTCCAGCATCTGTCACAACAGCAGCAGCTGACACTGCCACAAATTCTGGGTTAAGGAGACAGGACATAAAACGGCTTTGAGAGGGCAATGTGGAAACCGGGTTTGTCTTTTATGTCAGGTCCTTGAATCCGAACCACCAGGAGTGTGTGGGGGGACATGGGTCTGAGTTCGCTATGGTGTTGGGCTCTGTGGCTGTAGTAACTGGGTCTGCTAAGGCAGAGTTTCTTCACCCTTCGTTGCTTCCTTACCAAATTTGAGGTCAAATCCTGGTTCGTGAGCTTTCCTTCAGTTTTCCTATTGATTTTGACAGGACTAGGGTTTGCTTTAGTTCATTGAACTCTTATCTTAGCAGACACCTTTCAGATTCAGGGTGTCCCCTTTGCTCTAGCTGTTGACCAAAACAGAGGACACACAGCCGTACCTGTACGGGCTCAAACTTAGCATGTAGGAGCACAAATAAATCAACAGAGTTTAGCTGTCAACTTCTGTACACATTTGCTGTGGCAGCACCCAAAGATACCGGCCGGCCCAGACTCCTGTTTGCTTGATACTGTCTGTACCTGTGCCTCTCTCTTGGCCAAGAAAAGACACTGAGGTTTCTAGTCTGCCTCCTTCAGCCCCAGGGCAGTTGTGGGAGAGGCCACCTTTCAACAGCAGTTGTCAGAGATCACAGTGGGGGCACAAGATGGCTTTAAACCCAAGAGAGAGACAAGTAGGAGAGCCATTACCTGGGACCACTTGATGCTTCTTGTTCTTGACCCAAGTGAAGCATGCTGCCCTAGACCATTAGTGTCTCACTCAACTTCGCTGGAGATGTGGAGGGCCACCAGCGTTTTCTAGTTTCCTTGGTGATCACTGTCAGAACTAAAACACAAAAATGAAATTAAAATAGAAATGTATCAGAATTAGTTATACACGTTCATATTAATTATATACCTTCTCTAACAGCTAGCCTTTCATGGAATAGATTTTAGTACTTTTGCTAGATCTCTGCTTCTCAAGGACTAGCATGAACTGTTCAAAAGGATAAGCATTTAATCTTCTAGTGATAGAGCAGACATTTTAATAGTGAGATTGTTTTATTCTTAGGATACCTTCCATAAAGGATATACATCTTCCCAAGGACGAATAATTCCTTGAGCAGCCTACAGCAATTTGTCAGTGAGAATGACCCTGAGACTAGTTAAAGTTCATAAGGTGCAACATGAGTCACCATTAGAAAATAACAGAACTATTTCTCTCAGTGACACAAAGTGAAAATTCAATAGCAAATCGGTATGAAATATAATGATCCAAACTAAGTCAGAGATGAATAGATGAAGAATTACAGTTGTTGCTCATTTAGGAAGCAGATGTGAGAGTATGTATTCTGAGCGCCTGAGAGGAAATTTGGTATCTTTGGTAACATAGATACAAAGATATAAAGGAAGAAAATTGAAATGGTTTTCATTTTTTACTGTACTCACGGGACTTGAAAAGGCAATGCATAATCCCAGAAAGCATTTTAAGGACTCCACTGTCAAAGTGCTGGTGGCTCAAGAGCAAACGGTCCAGCGGTCCAGCAGCCGTCACAGACTGTACAACACTGCGAAGTGCGAAACGCTGGAGGAGACGCTGTAGGAAACGCACATGACCGAATGCACGGGATTATACTGTCTGTCCGTCTGCCTGATGTACGCCATGCTGCCGAACATCGGCATTTACTGGTGATGTGGCACGGCTCGGGATGCTCTCTCCTGACACAAGCCCTGGGTAGGCACGGCCTTGGCAGGACGCCCCGCTGCTCCATCCCACAGCCTTCCTGCCTGGAGGCTTACCCCCCGCTCCCGCTCTCCGCCACCTCCGTCAGCCACCGATGGGAAACAGCAGGGATGTATCAGCGACGGTCCCTGACGCTTTGGCGCAGGGCATGGCGATCTGCTGCGGCGTGGCTTGCTGCGTTCCCAAACAGCTGGACAGGGTCTTTCCCAGCGTTCCAGCCGCTCATCCCTCGCCGGGAGGAGCACCAGCCCAGCCAGGGGAGCCATGGGGAGCGAGGCTGCGCTCCCGACCGCTGCTGAGTGCAGGCTGCAGGCAGATTTTACAGAACTAAACCTGACGGTGCGCTGACAGAGCAAGCGAATACGGCCGCTGATCAAATATGTACTCTGATGGATTACACACAATCTTAAATATTATAGGAGAATGTATTTCATCTAGATGGGAAACTTTAAGCAGGACACAACAGACATTTTTCTCAAAATATTAACAATTTACCATCTGAACTTTATCTGCTCCTTGGATAATAACCACTAGACACTGGGTAAAGGAACAATTGATTTAAGATCTCAATCAAAAGAAAGCATTCCTCTTATCTGTATAGCCAAGCAATGCAGCAACAGTCATCTGGGGTTATTGTACATTTGTCAGGCCATTAAAAGCATAGACTCAAGGTCTATATACGGAACGCAAGACATTTGCGGAAATGGCTCTTGCAAAAATCTTTAGTGCTTGAGAGCCTGCAGCCTATGCCTTTCCCTTGATTTCCACAATGTTTACTAAAAAGGACAAGGGGGAAAAAGATAATTTTTATACGTCCTATACCTGAACTTTCTTCCTTCTTTCCACATGCTTTTGTTTGATGATTTAATTGCTACTCTGATCAGAAGCGATATGGCACACAAGGTACTCTTCCTTCTATCCCTCTGCAGTTAGTCGGGATGTCCTCACGCACTTCGGTGCAAATGCAGGGAACTTCTATGGGTTTGGAAATAAGACCGTAGCACCTTAATAGCAATTTGAGTTCAGTTATTTTGTGTTCTGAAATACTTGCCACTGTGAATTTATCAGTGACCTATTCCTGACAAAGCACAGTAGTCCAACGTGCTGAGCAATCCACTTGCAAACAAAACTGCAGGAGTATTTGACGTGGCTCTTTTCAATCCTACTCATCTGCTGAAGCTGGAGGAGGAATTCATCACAAAGTTACAAACGAGAAAAGCACATCGGGCTTATATTGCATGCCCAACACTGAGTGTGAACGCAGTTTGAAATACACCAGCCAGTTATGAACGACTGATTTCAAACACGACCAATTTGATAATGATTTTCCCCCACATTCTTCCATCTCAGCGCTAAAATGGGTGAAACCATGCCCACAACCCTCCTTACACTGGGGTTAACTTCAGCCAAGCTGGTGCTGCCACAGAACAGTCGTGAAGGCAGACGCCCACGCAGACACAGGGCTCCTCACCCGCCCCGGGGCACCCGGAGGCTTCTCTGCCCTCCTCACCCCGCGGATGCTGCTGTCTCCTCACTGGGGAAGGGCCTGTCCGCCCCGGAGCCCTCTCCCTCTTTTGCACAGCATCCACACTAGTGGACAAGGGGGCCCCACTGAGGTCTTCCTCTTCTTCTTCAGGTGCAGCTCAAGGAAAAATGATGGCGATGGGCACAGATGTCATCGACACCAACCGATGGCACAGGCCTCGGCATGCGACGCACTTGTCCAAACTGCAGCAAATTATCCGCAGGTCTCCCGCACGGCGCAGAGCGAGGCGGCTGAGGAATCTGATGCATGTTTATTTTTAACATGACGGCTCTGCAAAGACAATTGTGTCAAGCTGAATGCATGGCGCACTGGTTATGTTGCTATTCCAGTTACCATGGTTGCTAATGCTTAAAAAACTGCCTGAGAAAGGAGGAGAATTGTTCTCCCCATGCTGGAAAATGTCTCCCTGGCTCATTCCTGCCCACATAGTGCAGCAGTGCTGCTGCTCTCTGCTGCGTACGTGAAAGCTTGCAGAGATCTGCCTGGCCGGGTCTGGCAGATGGAGCTCGGTTTCTCGTGGTTTATCGCTGCACTGGGAGAACAAATCTCCTCACCTCGACTTTGGTTTTATGTGGGGAGAAATCTCTCTTACTACAGCTGCCAGTAGGCATCCGTGGGAGAAAATAAAAGTGCACTTGCACCCCAAAGACTGTTCTGGCGTATCTGATCTGAGCCAGTAACCGCGTACGGTACCAGGTGGAGAAGAACGAGGCAAAAGCCTAGAAGAGCAAACCAAGTGCAGACTCAGTCCATGCTCCCTTACGCACAGCGCTGCTCTATGATACGCAAATAACTCCCCAGGATTTAAAAAAAAAAAAAAAAAGTGGGCAGAGAACAGGTGTTTCCAAATATGATGGATTTGAGGATAATAAAGTGAGCTATTTAATAGCACGTGCCTTTGCCTTAGTCCTGTTGCTAAGCAGGGGTGGCTGGGCAGCAGCAGCTCCCTTCCCGGCGGCAGGTTCAGCCGTGCCGACAGCCGAGCAAGCTGCGCGGTGCAGTGGGGAGGACGTGCCACCGGCTCCCCGTGGACGTGCCAGGGCCCCCACCACCGACAGCGTGGGTCTCGTCTCCCCAGTGGCGGAGACCCCCATGGTCTGTGTGCGGGAGCGACCTGACCCACCTCACCCTCAGCAGGCGCGACTGACGGCGTATGTGAGATCCCTCCAGCTGTCAATCCCCTTCAGTATTCTCCATAGTTCAGAGCAATAAAAAGATATTGAATCAATACAGATCTGAAGCGTCTTTTGACTCCAGGTCTGTTGCAAATCCTCCAGCAGGTTGATTTCCCTCTGGCTCTCTACCAACCTACATCCATGTGGTAATTCCCTCCATACAAAGAACTAAACCACAGTGTGACACCAAAAAATACCTGAAATCTGTGGAGTTTCAATTCACAATGAATTATGCATTATCATCAGGCAAAACAATTAGCTGAATCATTAAATCTCTAAAATGGTTTCAGAATCAAAGGGACCTTGGTTCAATTTACCTTCATTTAGGAGACTCAAAATAGGGTTTAGACCCAGTTTGGCTAAATTCACGCCTATATTCACTCACATGCACTGCTCTGAGCGTACCCGTGAACATGTTCCCCTTTGTCCAAATGGTGCCTTGCCTGCGAAGTACAACCAGTGAGATCCCACCACCAGCACCAGTTTCTCCTTTCTACGAGTCTGAGTGACGTCCTTAAGCAGAAGGCTGCCGTGGGAAGCCTCGCCCTTCACGGGCGGCGGGGACTGCCGCCCCGGTCAGCGCAACGAGGGGGCCCTGCAGAGAAGAGGAGGAGCCGGGTGGTCTTGTCCCGCCAAGAAGAGGCTGCTGCTGCGGGCAGGATCCCGGAGGCTTTTACGGAGTCACCAGTAAGTGGTGGAAGGAACGGAACAGGGGACCAGAATCTGAGTAAGCCACCAAAAACAAATAAATGTTTTTTGCCCACCTGATCATCCGGTGAAATGCTTTGTGTTCCTCCATGGGAATATTTTAATTTTATTGCTAATGTTTCAAAGAAAATTATTAAACATATCCAGGAAAAAAATACTACTACTGAAATAGATTTTTCCTGTTTTCATAAAGTTTTGAGCTGTTCTTCCTAGGCATCTTGGCATGCCATTCCCTGCTGTAATTTAGTCTGGAGAAGAGGAGGCTGAGGGGAGACCTTATCGCTCTCTACAACTACCTGAAAGAGGGTTGTGGTGAGGTGGGGGTTGGTCTCTTCTCCCACGTAACCAGCGATAGGACGAGAGGAAATGGCCTCAAGTTGCGCCAGGGGAGGTTTAGATTGGGTATTAGGAAAAATTTCTTTACTGAGAGTGGTCAAGTGTTGGCACATGCTGCCCAGGGAGGTGGTGGAGTCGCCATCCCTGGAAGTGTTCAAAAAACGCGTGGACGTGGGACATCAGGACATGGCTTAGTGGGCACGTTGATGGTTGGACTCGATGATCTTAGAGGTCCTTTCCAACCTTAATGGTTCTGTAATTTTATGACCTAATTAAATTAAATGCCTAAGCAACCATTTGGAAACCACTGCTCTGCAAACACTGTTATTTTTCCCCTATTTTCTGGTACATGGCTGACCAGAAGGCATCATTGCATGTGGTAAACTGCAGCCACACCTGTGTTTAGACCTTGAATCCTACTGTCACAAAATAGTAAATTGGAAAAGGTCTTAAAATATGTCCAAGGAAAGACACTGTCATACATCTGTGCTACTCTTTGAGCCTCTGCCGTGGATGCTTGTTGAAATTCCTGTCCATCTGTCCCCAGGCTTCACATGCTTATTCCATTTTTTTCACTGAAACTGTTAATAAAAAAACGATATGTGTTTACATTCCATAGTGTCACCTGGTGCTTCAAGATGGCCGGTCACCTCCAATCAGACCCCATAGTTCCCTGCGTAGTTCCACAGCACGTCGTTCGATACACACCCATTTGGATGGGAAGTATTTTTTCCCTGTGCTCTCGAGAGGTCAGTTGAGACTTCACAGTGGCTCCTTTTGGCTTCTGAGACTGCCAACAGAAAAAAGCAATAAAAATACTTGGATCATTGACATTTCAGTGGAAAAGAGTCATGGAATTAAGGCTCACCTGGCTCTACTGCTTCCTACTAAATGAGTATCTGGTTTATGGCAACCTATTCATAAAGTTATCCATCATTCCTCACAAAATTTGGTACGAATTCATGTGAAAAGTCATTACAATGTTCACCTTTCATTATTCTTCTGTCCTTATGCCCATTCAACCCATCTGCAGAAATAGTACCGCGTGATGCCAGCGGCAACGAACAAGCGATGCCATGGGACGAGGCGGCCATGGCCATGGCCACCACCAGGGGACACGTGCCAGCAGTTCCGGGGGAAGGCGAGGACATGAGGCAGCATCTCGTGTGTACACATAATCCCCTCTGTCTCAATTACACAGTTCACAGGCAGCTAATAGCCCAGTAATGACATGCTGAAAAGAACTGGCGAGTACTTACAGACTGCTACACCAGCAGAATATCAAGCTGGAGCAGGGAGCTGCTGGCTGTGCAAAGGCTGAGACTCTGGTGGAGGGTTTTCAGTTAGAAATGCTCCCTGCCGACGTCACTCACAAAAACCCCGAGAATGGCAGAAATACGCGGGGGCAATGCCATTTCCTCCCTCCCGGTGCCGGCAGAGCCGGCAGCGCCGAATCCCGCAGACTCCAGCCTGCGCTGGAGGCACGGCATCCTCCGAGCTGCCTGCCAGTTGTTTTAGTCCTGCTAAATTCATTATTGATTATTGAGTATTGATTATTATTTTTAAGCTTGTGTGAGCAGAGGCTCCTTTTTAGAGAGCGGTGCTTCCTGGCCAGATCTGGGGAGAAAAGGGACATCGATGTCTCTCTTCAGACATTTTGAGATATAAAAAGCAAGTTCTGAATAATACGAAACTCCACTGCAATGTGCGGAATGTGCGCAAGAAGCACGGGAGAACGGAGGGCACTTGAGAGCCAGCTCACAGCAAGTGCTCCTCGTGCAGCGTTTCTCGTGAGGTGTTTTAGCAAGGTTTTTAGCAAGGGCTTATAAATATTCACCCAGCACCTGTCTCGATTATTTGCCACTGGCAGGAGCAGCCATGCCCCGTGCGCACGGCGACACAGCAAGGGAGCAGTTCATGACAAGTCTCCCATGTTTACTCTCATGCTCTTTTGCAGGATTGCGTGGGGTTCTTTCCTAATTGGCACTCTGGGGTGAAAGCAAAGGTAATCTAATCACAGGCTGAGGAAGGTAAAGCTTCACAATTTAACAGGTGAGCAGCACATCCTCACAAAGAGGAGAAGAAGGGTTCGGTGGGTACCAGAACTGAGGAGGGGGATCTCGGGAAGGGATGCAGGTCTGAAGTACATACGCCTGTATCTAGAAGTGCCATCGGCTACTTGAATTATTCAGTATATTAGCTTGCAGTAAGTACCCTCCCATATAGAGGAAAATGCAGCAGGTATTAAATTTTGTTCAGTGTCAATATAGAATTTATTGCTGCCTTCATACCCCATGAGACCCTGCTTTGTCACCGGTCACGGACTGCACGCAGAGGCTACCCAGGTTAAAGCTCTTTACAAATGCTATTCTTCTGTAATAGAGAAATTACATTTTTGGGTAAAGGGCAACCCACTCAGTTCTGCCCACCTGAAAATTTACTATGCTTGAAAGCGAGCTGCTATATTTCACCCGATCTTGAAACCTTCCGTCAGACAGGGTGTCCAAATTGAATTCTGCCCCAGAATGCGAAATCGGCTGGGACTGCCCGAGCTGCCCAGCGCAGCGTCCGGCCCCGCGTGCCTGGAGCCGCGCTCCCTGGGCACTGTCTTGTCCCTCTTACCTGGCACGGCTCTGCGCACCGCGCTGGAGCACGGATGCTGATAAATAGTGATGACACAGCTCGGGAGTTTAAAATATGAGGGGAAGAAATAAGGAATAGCCACAAAACATTTACTGTCAAATAAGCTCAAAGTGCTTTTGTAACTGTTACTGACGTCATGAGATACTGCTGTGATACAGTGATAAGCACATCCAACCATAAAAATGCTATGTATTTGCTTTTTAAGTCACCTCCAAGTATTTCAGTGCAGGAAACTTTCATACAGTTTATCGTACTGTATCCCCTATGAGCACCTGCACCTCCCGAGCGCTTTTGCACCCACAGCAGAAGGAAGTGAGGTGGTACTGGGCTCTCACAGGCGAAGAACAGAGGCACCCGAAGAGGCTTCCCAAGGTCACAGCGACAGGCTGAGCAGAATGGAAACTTGCTCCAGCATCCCTTGACTCCAGAAGAAACCTGTACTTGCTGAACCCTATTTCATCGTGAAGATGCTGGAGCTTTATAATGAGGTGCCAGTGTGAGCGTTTCAGAATAAGCTGTCAGGGAGAGACGGAAGAATATACTGTAGGAAACAGGTTTCTGAATGATAACTTGACATTAATTAATATTCTATATAATGCCTGCTTATCCTCTCTCCCCTTTCTCCAGCCCTCTTTTTCAGCAAGGGCCCACATGCACCGGGGTGCATAAGAACACGGTGGGTTAGGTATTTCAGTACTTCAGTCTATTACACAGATATCTTGGGACCAAAATCCAGATGTTCTCACTCTCATCCTCCCCTTTTTGTTTCTACCTTCCTGTTTTAGCCTGTTTAGGTGGACCTCAGGTATTCCTTGAAGCTGTACTCAGTTTCTGATTTATTCTCCATGAGCAAAAGAGGAACTTCTTTTTTTCTTCCATCAGCAATTTTCTACAGTAAATAAGAAAAGGAAATGGAAAGCCCTGTAGGAAGTCCCAGGCTGCTGAGGCTTTTTAAGTGGGCTCAGAGCTCAGGCACGAGGCAGATGATTAATCACAAAAGAGACACGTTGAGCCAGTGCGGAAGATGACATTTCAGGGCTAGCATAAGGAAGGAGGATTTATAGGGTGAAGGGACTAGGGAAAAGAGGGGCCTGAGGATGAACCACCAGGTGCAGGGGAGTCAGGGTGTGACAGCACTGAGACTATTCAACAAAATTAAGCATGGCCATGGAAAAGATTTCCTTTGCATGAAGACTGTGATCTCATTCTAATGTGCTTGCAAGAAATCATAGATGATTAATTGGATCGTTTCCACATCCTGCTCCTAAGTGAGGTACTTAAAGGAAACCGTGCTTCTGTTGCTGCCTGACCTACAAATACAGGGTGTCAGCCACTCCAAAGAAGCTCTGGTATGAAAAAGGAGTGATGAGCGGCACATATTAAAGAGACAGGCAAAACAGGTAAAACAGTAAATGCCCCTGCGTCCCCTCAAATACATCCCATTCCTCGGGTTAACACTTTAAAAATGTATCGCATGGAAATGTACCCCTCATTTAACAAAAATAAATAACTAAAGTTAAATAACAGGTTGCTGCTAACAGAAAGCAGCACTTGCCAAATATAATGATGCCTTTTCACGCAGTGTTAGTGCTCCAGAATGATTAATCTTTGCTCAATGGTCCTTTTACCCTAAAAATACCTAAAACACACTGCAGTGCTTTCTCCACCAGGAAACCTACACGTAATACTACAGCCATCAGAACTGAGGCACAAATCCTTTTGTCATTTCTCCCCTCTCATTTGCCTACGAGTGCTGCAACATAGAACCAAAAAAAGAAAAGAAGGAACAGAAAAGCTTCTGCTGCCTCGGGTGCACCTTCGCTCCTCGTGGATGCTGCAGTCCTGCTCGGCGAACAGCTGGTTCCTTCTTAATGCTTCATTTACTCCTGATCACCAACAGCGTATCTCCTCTTCAGCCCCAAATATTTAGTTTTCTTGGAGCTGGAAGCTGGCTCTCCGAGCACTAAAAGCTGGTTTCTACATGCTCTTTTTTTACGTAATTATATTACTCATGAATAAGCAAAAGGAGGGGTTTACTTCTAGCTAAAACCAGGCAGGTACGCAAATGTTTCCTATTGGGCATGGAGACATGCCATCAGTGGGATTTTATCTGGTTCTGGAAAATCTGGAGTGTGCTTAAATAGCTACTGAATTGGGTAGTCTCCAAGTACAACGTATAGCTGCCTTCTCATGGAGGTTTGTCGATTCTCTGAGCCAGTCGAGGAAGGATCAGCTCCTCAAAGACCAGTATGCAGAGAGCTGAACTGAAACGGTGTGGTTTCCACTTGTGTGTCATTCTGAAAACTTTCCCGCCATTCCATAACTTCATTTCAGTTTCTCAGCATCACTAACTTGTTCTGAAGCTGCCATTGACTTACTGCTCACTTTCGGAGCCACTTGAAAAGTTTTCCCTAGCATAAACCTATTTATTTGAAGTAAAAATAGAATCTGTTAAGAAAAATTCTTTTAATTTGCAAAATCCGAGAAGGTTAAAAGGGGCAGAGAAAAAACAACCTCCTCAAACCTCCAACTGACAATTTTTGAC